>NC_140917.1:18920420-19591054 GCF_045865225.1 Trachurus japonicus
TTACAAGCACAGATTGACTCAAAGCACAGAACAGAACGAGGTTTGTTTCAGCCAGCAGAATGTTGTGTCAGATGTACATTAGTTAAGTGTAAAGTGATTGCTTTAAAGATGTGTTCACCATGATGGCTCCTTTAACTTCTTGGTCTGCTGGCATTGCAACACATCACAAATGCACAATACAGTGCACACCACAAAATTCCTGATACTTGTTTTGCATGCATTAGCCAGGGTGCCACACACACACACACACACACACACACACACACACACACACACACACACACACACACACACTCTCTCTCACAATGTTCCTTCTCACACTCTAACACACACACACACACACAGCACAGTAGCAGTGCTGTTGTCAGCAGGGGTTCATTTAGCCACAAAACGATCCAGGATGTTCACAGTGTCTGTGTGTGCGTGCGTGCGTGCGTGTGTGCGTGTGTCTGCGTGTGCATAAGGTTTGTGGCCAACAGTGCAATGGATTTTCAGGACAGCAAGTTCTTCTTTTTTCCAAACTTGTACTGCCTATATGCAGTACTCTTCCATATCCATTCTCTTTAACATAATAATCCTAAAATGCTTTTTTTTAATATACTGTATATTAAAATGTGGAGCAGCCTGGCAGAATTTTTTCATTTGAAAATGGTGTTGATGCCCGCTTAGATACCTCATCAGTGCCCCGCCCACAGTATCTCCTTGGACACAGCTTTCTTTGTGATTTTGTGAGAGATGTGTCTGATTAGACAGGAAAGGATCAGTAGCTGCCAATAACCCATGAGGAAAAAAAATAATAACCTCCGGTTTCAGAAACGAGTCTCGATGAGACTCATATGGTCTATAAGGGGAAATTCACTGTACAAATTCCTCAGCGCAGTCAGAACCCCTCTGCATTATGTGTTATTATGGTCAGTGAGTTGTCTCTGTGATGGCACCAATGTTTGTTTTGCACCATATAAGTCATTTTACACAGCTGCACAACCGCAGTGCCTGCACACGGCAACATTTCATTTCATACTCATACATGCATCTCATTTTATTCAATGAGCATCCTCATGTTGCACTTGACCACTGGAGTGTTGGTCATGTCCTTAATTTGCTCATCTGCTGTAGCTGTTTGTAATGGTCCCACATGGCTATTGTTATTTGAATGTCACATACATGCATAATCTATCGCCTTATGCACATTGCTTTTCTCGCCCCTGCTCTTGTATGAGGTCCTGCAACATAGATTAATATTTGAATCCAGTTGTAAAGTCCCTATACACCTTGTGTGTGTTTTCAATGTGCATACACAGGGTTTTAGTATGTTTATGTGTCACCCTTGCACATGTACTTCATTGTTGTTTAGGGGGGAATTAAAGATTGAAGATTAGTCATGGCTGCTTAGTCACATCTATAAGATACACATGGCTGCTGTAACAAGCAAATCAGTCTTGTACGTTGACAATGGAACAATAATCATGGGTGCCACAATAACACAAAGAAGCTGCTGCATAAACTGCAAATTCTGTATTTACATGGTCACTAAGGGGGTGGATTTGTTAAATCCCTTCAGTTGTGTAAAGTTTTAAAGACTGATTTGTGTTGTAATTATTAGTTGTGTGAACATGAGATTTTTGGACAGAGAAGACTCAGTGTCGGTGTTAAATGTGCGGATATGAATGACTTCAGAGAAATGTGTAATTGAGCGATGGTGCGAAAAATCTTGAAAAGGAAGAGTGAAACCTTTGATTTAGCTTAGGCCTGTGAATGTTAATTAAGGACTGTTGATGTGTCAAATATGATACAAAATGATGACAATGGCAATAGTTGAGAGACCAGATCCACAAATAAGGGACAGCATATAATCATCGGCTGTCTTGTTTTTAAATAAAATAAAGTAAAAATACAAATAAAATAAAATGGGGAGATGAAGCACATTCGGTTTGTTACAGTAGGATAGTATTGAATTTCATGACCTGTGGCTCTTGAGATTTATTGTTTAATATCATGAATATATGGACATAAGCAGTGTCATCAGCAGACAGATGATCTATGTGATATTGTTATGAAAAGGGATATCATATTATGTTGTCAGGACTCTGGCACTGACAAACATATCTGCTGTTAATAGTGTGTGTGTCTGTAAAGACAGATTGCATGTGCTATACACCCATCAGGCATAGCATTATGACCACTGACAGGTGAAGTGAATAACATTGAATAACATTTCATCATGGCACCTGTTAGTAGGTGGGATATATTAGGCAGCAAGTGAACATTTTGTCCTCAAAGGTGATGTGGAAGAAGTAGGAAAAATGGAGTGTATGGATTGGAGCGAGTTTGACAGGGGCCAAACTGATGACTGGGTCAGAGCATCTCAAAAACTGCAGCTCTTGTGGGGTGTTCCTGGTCTGCAGTGGTCAGTATCTATCAAAAGTGGTCTGAGGAAGGAACAGAGGTGAACTGGCCACAGGGTCATGATACTGATACTTGTGGGGAGTGAAGCCAATCCAACAGACAAGATATTGTTGCTCAGATTGCTGAAGTAGTTAATGTTGGATCTGATAGAGAGGTGTCAGAATACACAGTGTATTGCAGTCTGTTGCGTATTTGGCAGCAAAAGGGGGACCAAGACATTATCAGGCAGGTGGTCTAAATGTTATGGCTGATCGGTGTAGATCTGGAAGAGAAAATGTAACGGGAACTGAACCAGCTCCGCTACCTAGCAACATGTAGAGTTCTGGATCTACTGACCCGACTCTTTCTTCTCTCTGTTTCTCTCTCTGTCACTCACCCTCCCTCAATTTTTCTTCCTTGCTCTCTTTTTCCCCTGTCTCTTGATACTTTGACAGGTTAATGCTCAGCTACCGTGTCTGGCTTACACACACACACACACACACACACACACACACACACAGCCTGAGGTGGTGTGTAACAGGGGATTTCAAGGGGGACAGCAGGATAGACAGTTTAATCTGAGAGAGAGGGAGGGATGGTGAAAAAGCAAGAAGGAGAGGGAGATACGGAGAGATAGAGTGAACGGAAGAGAGGCAGAGGGGGGAAAGGTTATGGCCAGGACATGTCTGTGAGAAACAGAGAGGAAAAACTTCATTAGCCTTCCACTCCAGAGAGAACAAGAGAAAGTAAGTTGTGGAGATGCAGGGCAAAACTTTTGGCTTTTGTTGATATTTTATTTGAGCGCATCATAAAACAACAGTACAGATGGGCTGAGAGCATAGATAATTCATCCTTTCAGCTGTAACGCTGTCATGACCATATAACAAAAATCTGAATTAATGAACAATTTTACTGAGCACTCTCACTGTTACCCAAGGTTTTGGGCTAGAACAAACTTAGAGGGTTATTAACAACTTCAGGTTTGAAAATGTTCAGCTGCTGTGAGCAGGTCTCCATAGAAAACCCTGAAGAAGTAGCCGCCTGTGTTTTTTTTTTCCTTTAAACCATCTGCTCAGCAGCCCCCTGCTGGTAAAGGGCCCTTGTGCACCAACCTGCTCTATGTCAGTTTATGATGTATGTGGTCATGGCCCACTTTAATATCCATGCGTTTTTGCGTGTCTGTGTGCAGAAAGTCGTGTGGACACTTAAGCAGATATACTGTGATGGTTAATGCCCTATCCAGCTGTTGGGTGGGTGCGTACAAGTGTGTGTCATTTCAGGTGCATTTGTGCATTTGTGCATATGTGTGTGTACGCAGGCGTGTTGGGTCAGATGCGGATGTAAAGGCTTATTCCAGGTTCCCTTGGGACACTGCTGATTGACATCTCCATCCCTGGTTGTCATGGTGACGATGATGGATGTGTTTTGGGTTACCACGGAGACCGCTGTTTAGACGTTCCATCTGCATGCATAATAAAGTTTTAGCATAAGGAGATTCTGTTGCTGACAGATAGATAGAGAGGAGGAGACGTGCAGAAATAAACACACACAACTTTACTGGCTGACTTTGCTACTTGTAGTTGGTGTTACACACATGCTCTAAATATTATATGTGGAATGAGATACATAAAGGTAGTTGGCCAAGATGGGAGTCTACCTGCAAATAGAGAGATGACAGATGGGCAGACAGTTAGAGCGACAGGCAGGCAAGTGTTGAAAACAGCGCACGTCCTCTGATAAAGATGAAAGAGTCGGAGCTGTGGAATTATAGAATTTTAACTATCCTCCACCTGTAGTGCTGAATTTTTAACACCTTCATCCGCAGAGTTATCCAAAAGTTGTACTTTTTACTATGAAAGCATAGGAAACGATCCAGCCCCCCATGGATTCACAGACAGGAGATGTGTTGGAATGTTTCTAAAAAAAAGTTACAAGCAGTTCTCCAGGCTATACTTTTTCTGACATACTCACAAACAGAACTGTTCCCTGTCTCTTGTTTTTAAATGATTTACAGTGTGGGTTGGTGGGGGCGTGGGGGCAGTGACGGCCGCGTGAAGATGCGGCCGCGTGAAGGCGCGACTGAGGTGGCCGCGTGAAAAAGGAAAAAAAAAGTCGGTTGGGGCCAGCTGACTTACAGCTGGGCAACTCTTAAAGACTGAAGACACAATAACATATCAAAAGCAGCATTTAGCTCACCTGGTAGGGCAGCTCCTCCTATAATCAGAACTATGTTCCAGTATGGGGTCGATTCCTTCTATTAGTGTGCAATTTTGGTGATCAATGCATTTATTATTTTCTTATCATATATAAAATGTCAGGGCCTCGTTTGGGACCAGTCCTTAACTGCGTGGGGGGTTTAGTTACATGTTGCAGTGCTGAGTTGAGTTGTACAATACTATATGTGCGACACCTACAAATTGTAAATAATGAATCTTTAAATACGCTGTTGTTTGAAATACAGTTTCTGATATTTTCTACATGTAGAATCCTTCAGTTGCAGCTACTGCTGAGGTGGTCCATACCACAATTATGACAACTTTGACATGTGATTCTCACTATGGTTACCGTTCACTGCTGAATGAAAATAGATGACATGCCATGCTCCACTGTACAGACATGAATATAGTCATTCATATTCATTTTCTCATAGCAACAATACACACATATCACACTTACACTTACAATTACATAAACACACAGGCACTGTCCCTGAAGACATGCCACTACACATGATTTGCTTGTTTAGAGCGGCCTCAGGGCAACCATTTAGTTAAACTAGGCATGGCTGCATTTTACATGCTATTTTAGAGCAAACACACATGGACACACATGGAATGAGTCGGTACTGATGCAAAAATAAACATATGTATGTGTGGACATACATGCACAAGTACGTGCCTACATACTATATGCAACATACACTGCTCTTGCTGTATGGCACTCAGACATGGCCACACACACACACACATACACATTCTCCATTGGGTGCTGGTATGTATATCAGTAGTCAACATGCATGACTGACTCATTCACAATGTAGCAAGCAATCAGGCTGTTCACCTATGCATGACTCAGAGATACACACCCTTTATCACACACACACCCATGCACGCGCGCACGTAAGCACACACATTCTTCGACATACAAATACAACTATCTATGTTTATAAAACAAAGACACTATCTCACACAATTGCAATTATTCATGGTCACAGAAGTACACACAGATACACATGATAGTCCATGTTAATGAAAAGCACATTGCATTAAAGCAATACTCACAGGCGCACAGACACAATATTCTTGTGTAAATGCATGGAATCAGGCTAAATCAAACAATTAGGAGACATTTCCACAAGCATTAGTAACGGCTGAGTATGCACCCTGGCACAGCTTGTCAGCCTGGCCTGTCTGTCTCAATTTAATCACTCACCATTGCCTAGCTATAAGCATGGATTTCTAGTGTCGAGTGCACAGCCTCAAAAGCCTCTCCCAACATTTTTGACATGTGAGACAAAAAAGAAATCCACAAGAGTATAAAAAAGAAAGCATGACTTTATTTGCATCTAAAATTACTGAAACAATATAGAACTGGATGCAGATACAGACAGTAGCAATGCATCAAATCTGTCAAAATTACACGGAGTGGCTGAGTAGGTGGTGCATACAGTCTGCATGTATAGTGCAAGCTTTTTGGCATGGGTAGATGATTGAATTAACATCAGAAAGTATAATTTGCTCTTAGTTACCATCTGTACAATGTGTATAAAATGCAGTGAATTGCATTCATGCATGCAATACTGTACATTTAAAGTGCTGTGACAATTAGAAATGTATTCTATACAGGAATAAATAATATAGGCAAATCCATACGTTGACTAGTATGGGCAAGGGGGTCATACAGTACAATGCTTAGATATCACAGACGGGGAAGTTGATGATTACATACAGTAATATTAAACAATGTTGCGTTGAGTTAGGAAATGTGCCAGCTCTTTCGATGAGTGGTCTAATGGTCATGCTGTACAATGTTTAATGTGCAGGTCAGGGTAAAGACATGCCATTGCTCTACACTAAAGCTGCATATCAGTACGTGAAGGTAATGGTTTGTGGATATGTTAGTTAGGTATTAAGTATGTTATTAAAATGTGTTTCACAGTGTCCAGGTTTACGGTTTGAATACTTACGTTTCCTTCAGGCAATAGATGTTTCAAACATAGAGAGACATGTTGTGAATAAATTATTATATACGTGTTGCGTTGCATTTCTCCCACAGGAGCACTTTGGCCTCATAAATAATTCAAACTCACACCAACTCACAGATACTCATAAATGCATGCTACCCACCAATGGACATGCACAGATACATATTTTCATGCATGTCCATACAGGCAGCACACACACATCTAGATACCAGGCAGTTCCCGGATTGATCTTGAAATGTTTAATACTGCTTGAAAGGGAACATTCCTAGAAAAGATGGTGGGGAGGATACAGAGAGAGGGCGGAATGGGATGTAAAGATGAATAAGGCTTTACTCGTGTTCGATCCTTCGGCAACGCTGTGCATGCAACATTCATGTGAGTAACTGCTTTGAATTAGAACTGAATTCAAGGTCAGATTCCAGGATGCTATAAGAAGTGGAGGGAAAAACAAAACCTTGAAAAGCGATGGAAAATGGGAAAACAGGGCGCTTCAGGCAGCAGTAGAACGAAAATGTCCTGCACTTTGCTCTCTCTCCTTCCATTAAACATTCAAGAGCGACAGAATGAGACAAAACCACACGTGAAGAGGAGTTCAAAATACTCAGTCACTGTGTGGGTAACGGCTAGATACATACAGGCCCAGACAGGCAGACGGCCCTGGAATTGCACTCAGAATCCTTGGGTTTCCCTTTTATGTGTCCATTCTTCTAACAAATGTTGGTTGAATAAATGTACTTAATTTGTTTCCAAATTCCTAAACTGCAGATCTGAAACTCAATTCTTTGCAAAGTAAGCATCGGTTAAACATTTTGGAGGTTTTCTTTCACCTCTTCTTCATCTTTAAAGGGCATTCTCATCATCATTCAGTCCTTACAAGCTCCTTCCCCATTTCCATCGCTCTCTCACCTACACACACACCCTGCAATGCTCAAATCCTGCTATTTCTCTATTTCATGTGATACTATCTGAAATTCTTATCTTCAAATCGTTCTGTCCGCTGATCTTTCTTTCTCCTTTCCTGTCTCTGTCTGCATCACACTTGAGTTTATCGGGGCGTCTCTACCTGTTTCTTGTGTTGCTCTTTATCTTTATTCTTATTCCTCTATCTCTCTCCTCACCTCACTGTTGTTCTTCTAATCCTCTCAATCGCTGTCCTGATCCATCTCCATCCAACATTCATCCATCTCCCTTCTCATTATTTTCTTCCTTTATCTCTTTCTCTCTCTCCTTTTGCTTCTGTTTTGTCTTCTAATTGGTTTTCTTTCCTTCCAGCCAGTCAGTTCTTCATTAAATCATCTGTCATCATCTTGGTTTGCTATGTCATCTGTCTTTCCCTGAGCTAACATGTCTCTCTCTCACTCTTCTCCTTCTGCATCCGGCTCTCTCACTCCAGCCTCTTTCTCCACTCTCCAGAATTTTATGACAGCTGGATGATAGATACCACATCCCAAATTGTAACTTAATGCATCTGTATGGATGGGTCTGTCCTCAAAAAGCTCTATAGTTGCTGCTGTTAACGGTCTTGAGTGATGGGGATAGATGGAACATTGTCACAATCCTTCCTCATCTCTGTGGCCATTCATTAGAGTCACTTCTTGAACATCTCGGCCTCCTTATGTCTTTATTTGTAGCTCTCATTTTCAAAATTACGTTTTTTGACATCACAGTAAAAATAGTTTGTTATTTTTTAATGAATGCACGCACATACTGCAGCTCAAGAGCAAAGCGTCTAATTATTTTCAATATTGAAATTACAAAGTGGACATCAGAAAAAACCTGGGCACCATTTTATGTTTGTGATTGTCTTTTATTTTCTCTCTCTGTCTCTCTTTTGCATGGGTCAGGTTAAATCGAATTTATTCATGAAGCACTTCAAAAAAAGGTTTATAATATTGCTTTAAAAAGCAACAAAAAACCATAAACACAGATAAAAGCAGAGACAGTAATCACACACACACAAGCACGAGCATCTCTTTGTTTTGTTGTTGCTCTTATTCTGTTACTTTCTATTTTCACCATATAAGACTGAATGCGAGTCTAAAAGTCATCATAGATGCTGCTGCACTTCCCCTCCACTCTCTCTGCTCCTTGTCTTTTCTCTCTATCAGTCTCCATCACACAGATCACTTTGGTCCTTCATCCTCTTCTCTCTTCTCTTCCTGCTCAGTCTTTATGTGCCATGCAGCAGACATCCACAGACAGACAATTATTTGGCCAATTGAACATCCAGTGTTCATTCTGTCGTTTTGTTAGCCACCGTCTTCTTTTCATGTACAGCCATTGAAGACTGTACCAGATGTTAATGTAAACACTGTTGTCCTGCTGATCTCTTGTGGCATAACTTGTTACTTTTAGTGCTGATTTGCATATTTCAATGCTGAAGTATTGATCAGGGCAAGCAGAAAAGGTCACGGAGAGAAAGAGTGATGGGGTTTAGAGGTGGTACATGTGATCAACCTGCTGACTTTTTCTTACTAATATTGACCAGCATCTTTGCGTCTGTGTATTGATTACGTATGGTTGAATGTCAACTAGATATAGACTAGCATACAGATCTGACTTCATGGTTGTGGTTGATCTGTGTCAAGATGAATTGCCGTTGCCTTTTCAAGTCTGTTCAGAGTATAGATGGCCTGTCAGAAACTATTTGGAAGTGATGGTCTTAAGATTTGTTTCATAAGCATTTTGAGAGATTAGAGACGTGAGGCATTTTGCCATCAAGTTCTTGTGACAGTACCTTATTACTGTGACTAAACTTAGTGACACTAATCTAATAATTCTCTTTTTAGAAAGACACATCACTTTTCATAACGTGGCATTTTTATTTCATTTCATCATTTTGTGTCTGCCAACTTGTGTGTGTCCTCTCTGATAAAACAGTTACATTGCATGTGATAACTATAATTAATTATTACGTGACAAGTTGAACATTGAGTTAAAATCATTGTTTTCAATTACTCTACATTCCAGTGTATATATTGAGTGAATCTGCATCATTCTCCTGTGCCACTAGTTTCATGCTGTTCCAACATTGATCTGTGGAACAGCCCGAAAAAGGGGCGTGTCATGTTAGTTTGCATGCAATGCGTCTTTGTATTAGTTCATGCAGAGCAGAAAAGCTGCACTCCCTTCAGCTTAGGTGGACATCTTGTGCTGAAATTGCATCCACCACCTCAGCCTCCTCCTTCTGTAATTTCAACTTGAGTGTTTTTGTCTTGCTTGGCTGTAAATGCTCATGTTTTCAAATACCTTTGATTCTGTACCATTATGCGGTGGAGGGATTATATGATCAAGTCCATGACTTAAGTGTCTCTGACTGATGTACACATTTGCATCGCCTTTCTCTGTAGTTGGCAGGAAGGTGTGTTAGATCATGTCAAATCATGTCACACCATGACGCACACAGCATTTTGCAATCATTCTTTGATCACATTGTGACTAACTCATTTTGAGAGTACCTTCATTTGAGTTATTTTGAGACTTTCCAGCACATCATGCAGCACCGTTGGTTTAGCATGCTCTTTCAACACATTAGGCAATATTTGTGTGTGAGTGTTTAACAAATGCCCTTGCAGGCTGCAAAAAGTGAAGGATGTGGGAGGAAAGGAGAGACGAGGAGAAGTGAGTCTGGCTGTAGAAAAGAGAGACAAGAGTGGAATGTATTTCGTCAGGGCTGTGATGCGTTAAACTCTCAGTATGCAGCTATTTGTTTAAGATGTCAGGGATGACATTTAACACTCAGAGACACCCAGGGTCTCTCTCTCACTCTGTCTCTCCCACACACACGGATGAAAGCACATTCAAATAGGCAGGCACATACACAAACCTGGGGACAGACGCAGGTGAACACACACTCACTGTCAAACACAAACGGACACACTTGCTCTCAGAGAATAACAGAGACGGAGAGAGAGGAGGCTAAATGAATGAGGGGCGATACTTATAAATCACAACTTTAGCAGTTTGTCATTATGGTTGATAATTTAGAAACTCTGTTTAATGACCAAGTGAGAAAACAGGTACACCGGCCTCATCCATCTCATTACTGTTCTGCAGTGTGATGGCTAGAGAGGCCGTCTGTCTTTTCTATTCAACCCCTTTTTTTTGTTTACTCTCATCTTGCTACGTTTTTCCTCTTTACCATTTCCCAATCATTTCTCATTTTGGTTAAAAATCTCTTGTTTTTATGTTCTACTATGTTTTTGTTGGTGCAAGTGGGAGGCACAGTAGAGCATCGTACAACTTTACACACAGGATGCACAGGGTCTGATTCTGTCAGCTGACAAGGTTAGTGAACAGAGAAATTCCCCAGTAGGTTCGACAGAGAATCAGGATGACATTATTGCCCTAGATGCTGCAGTAGTGTTTCAAATGAAATATTCTGCCAAGGTATTTTCTGATATCGCCTCTCTGACATGAGTCAGGTGAAGTCAGTAGTGGGGTCAGAAGGTATCAATAATGAGAGGAGAATAATAACACTGTAATGAGAATCAAATTGTATCTCTCACCAGCAAACATGATTCACCTAGTCAGGTTGGTGACGTTACTGTAAGAATAATAATCATGACAGCGATCATTCTATCAGTCCGTACCCTCTCACGCTTTATGTCTCCTTCTGGTGATCTATCATTAAATCACTTTTCTGCCCTAATTGGTCTAAATGTCGGGCAGTTAGTTGACTGGCAGACAGCATCTGTTCTTTGATTTGTGGACAGATGGTGGGAGGATCTGAAGGTCACCATGGTTACTAGTTGTGTGTATGTGTGTGTGTGTGTGTGTCTGTGTGTGTAAATGCTAGGACTCTTGGTCCAAAATGTAATGCTGGCAAGCAGAGGACAGCGAGCAATATGTTTCTAATATGCTTTAAGTGAGTGATAGAAAAATACAGCAGCAATATAAAACACGATTAAAGAACTATGGGTGAATCATGTTAAAAGAGTTGACTTTAAAGTTAGTAAATCACAGCCACAGAGGCAGCCAAATGGATGAGTCACACAAAGTGGAATGTGGATATTTGTGTGCTTTAAGTGTGGTTTGACAGTCATCACTTTCATAAGTTTTCAAAGCAAAATGCGGCAGCAGCGCTCTAAAGACACAACAGTTGATGCATGAATACCTGAGTAGGAGCAGTCTCCGGTCATGACAAACCATTGCATCAGCAAACAGTGGTCATAAGTTGAAGCACACCAACTGAGACAGAATTCAGACAAGCTAGATGTTAACCAAACAAAACGGCAGCTTCAAAAGTATCCACAGATTTCATCCTGGCAACTGTTTCCAAGGCTGTTGTTTGTGACAGGGCTGCAATGACACAATGGCACACGGTAGGTGTGAAGAGGATAAAACCTGTATATGTGAAAAAGTAATGTCTGATATTACAATTTGTTCTGCATCCAGATGGGTTTACATTTGGCAAAAAGATGGATGCCTTTTAGCCCACATGTCTGTTGCATGGTTGAGTTGCAGCCAAGGAATACGAGTCCATTTTATAAGACCAGATGGTGCAAACACTGTCATCTTGATGCATCATTTTCCATATACACAACTAAATCAACTCAAATCATTTCATGAACAACTAGATTAAGTCAGACATCTTTCCTGGAAGTTCTTACGCTTGATTTCTATTTCTGTGTGCGCTCCACTAAACACCAGGTTACCCTTGAAGAATGGCCAGATATCCTATTACAAACAGCGCGGGGCTGAAGCTTCATCAAAGGCAAATGCTTCTTGTAGAAGTACAGAGAATAAAAACACAAAGTCTATATGGGCAGTTAAAACTCATTAAAACAGACAAACAAAAGCCAGAACATCCACGCATGGTGTTTCTATGGAGACTGTCAAACCAATGGCCAAAAACGACACATTTAAATTCACATAACAAAGCCCTCAGTGGGCCTGTGACTCTTATCAAGAGCAATGCAGAAACAGTGTGGCACTGTTGAAGTGGTTCATTTGGAACACAAAACCATGGACACTGCCATGGGAGACCACTACTTACATCCTGTTTCCTAAGACGGTTGACCACAATGACTCCTCAACTGTAATGAAGGACTCTCTAAATGTAGCTATGGCTTTTTGTCCCTGAACCTAACCAAACATGTGTTGGTCAGAAGGGGAGTTTCAAGTTATGTCTCAGATGACTTGATTTTCCTTTGGGAGGACAAACATTGCACTCCTGACTCTGGAGCACAAAGTAATTTACTATAGATATATAGGTAGAGAGCTTATATGTAGGTTTGCAATATGATTTATCTGTAATCTGATCCTGAAAATCTGATTGTATGAGTTGCAATCACATTTCATTTGGTTTCCACTCCGCCTTTTTGTATGCACACTGCATTCGAGAGCAAAGTTGGATTGTGTTCATGATACCACCAATTCCATTACTAGTTATGTGGATCTGATGGTGCTGGCTATAAGATCAGATTCTCAATGATATCGCATCTTCTGTGCTCTTGTAAGTGTCTGGCAGCACCTCAGACCAGGAGGAAATTTAAAAAAAAAAGTGCATCATTAAAAAAAAAGAAAAATAAAGGTGGATCATTTATGTGCGTATGTTAAACAGTTTCCCCTGTCTGCTCTGTCATTCATGGCAGGTAAAGTGAGGCATGAAAGGTATGGAAGGAGTGATGAGGTAGAAAAAGGGGTGGCTATATATATTCAGTTTTACAGCATATGGGGGGCAAGAGGTTGATGGATAGGTGGGTGGATGTAGATAAGAGAGCAGAAGGGATGGATGGATACAGCCTGAAGACAGAGAAGAGGAGAGGATGATGTAGATGGCCCATAATCCTTAGAGGCTGACAGCACACTGGGTCCTCTGTGATTGAAGTGTGTGTGTGTGTGTGTGTGTGTGTGTGTGTGTGTGTGTGTGTGTGTGTGTGTGTGTGTGTGTGTGTGTGTGTGTGTGTGTGTGTGTGTGTGTGTGTGTGTGTGTGTGTGTGTGTGTGTGTGTGTGTGTGTGTGTGTGTACAAATCTGATAGTGATAGTGATCTGCCTATCAAAGTGATGCAGGGAAGGGATAGAGTTATGGGACAGAAGGAAAGGAAGAGGGGGAAGAAACAGCAAGTGGAAAAAAAGAGATGAGGCCAGAAAAGCCATTAAACATAAAATCAATCAGCAGAAAGAGAGGGAGGGGGGGAGGAAGAGAGAGAGAGAGTGAAAGATGGAGAGTGAAATGCAGAGAGAGTAAGATCTTAAAGAAAGACAGGAAAACAGAGATAGATAAAGAAGGAATCCTCAGATGACTGCGATATTGATGACAGCACAGTGGGGAAGAGGGGATGAACGGATGGGAGAGAGGGAGACAGGATAAGGAGGCTAAGAACGAGTGATCAAAGCACCCCAGGCCATGAGAGAGAAGGAGCGAGGGAGGGTGAGATGAGGAGAGTTGGGGAGGGTTGGGAGGGTGAGTGGCGAGGATGAATGAGGAAGAGAGAAGGAAGCATGGAGGGGAGAACAGAGGGAGACGGGGAGACAGGGAGGGAGGGAGGAGAAGAGTAAAGGGAGAAAAGATGAGGAGGGAGGAGGAGATGTGCTGCTATACTATAAAAATAATCCTAATGCAGAAAAGGGAAGAGCTGGTGTGTAGTGAGCGGTTAGCCAGTGGGGAAGAAAAGAGGAGAGGTGGTGCTACAGCAACAACTAGAGAGAGCCAAGGATGAAGAGGCACAGAAAAGGGCAACACTCTCCCATTGATGTGATAAGAAATGAAGGCAACATGGCCAACACTACCGCTCTCTTTCCTTCTCTCTTCTTCTCTCTCACACACACACAGAGTCACAGTCAAACTAACACATATAGCGCCCTCCTCCACATGCACTTTCCCTCCTCCTGTGGGTCAGTGCGCTGGGGCATAAGCATGAGTCCAGCCTCCCCAGGTTGCGGTCTGAAAAGAAAAGCAAAGAGCAGATCACAGCAGACCACTGCTGCCACATTGCAATGAACTCACTTACCTATAGATTTACTCACGTTAGCCACCATGAAGAAATCAGATTACTGTTAACACTGATTCGAAAGAAGCTTTTTCCCCCCTCTATATGTTCATTTATCTTTTTTTTCATGTAATACCACAGGAAGTACCTAAGATTATTATCGAACCTTTAATAGAGCCTCTAATAAAAGTCAAAACATAGTGACATATTTGTCAGTTTAATGTTAAGAACCAAAAGTCTCACGTTCTGGTTCATTTTTTGGATTAATTTTTAGTTAGTCATGTTCAGTCTCTAACTTTACTCTAAGAGCACACCCAGAGTCAGGGGCCAGCTGCGATCAAAATGAAAGTTGATTTTGTTAGTCATATGTCAACCTGTGTTCAACAGATGGGTAAATAAAAAGTCTGTCTCCTGGAAAAACAAAATAAGACACTTTAAAACAGAATTGTACAAGATAAATAAGAGATTGGAACTACAGAGCTTTTCACAAAGCTATTAAGATCTAACTGGCAGATTTAGGGATAACCATAATCCTTAATAAGGTTACTTTAATCTAACAATTGCATGCAGATTTGGGCTCAACCTTAACTGTGTTTTGATCTCGAAATACCACTGACTTCACTATCACACTTTTTGGTAGTGATCAGCTCTATCAACTTTCAAGCAAAACTCCATCCATGCAGTAGATGTAGCTGCAGAGACCTCATCCTTAGTTGACAGGCACAGATTAAATTAAATGCTAATAGGATTTATAGGATTTAATTATTTTAGGCTATAAACTGATGAGACTCATGAAATCTCATTCTTCAACTCAGTTCTAATGCTACAGATTTCCAAAATGTGTAGATGTAGATGATGTTTGAAAAATGATGATATGAAACATAGTTCACTGTGATTTGCTACTAATGTTTTCTGTGATAATTTCTACTGCAACTGAGAAAGAGAGGGAAGTGATGGGACCTGGCAACGATATGAGGTAGACACAGTAATATTCAACACTGTCGCACCAGATGTCCCATTACAGTTGATGGAGCAGGAGTGAGCGGTATACAAAATTAGCAGGTGCAACATGGAAAGCCGACAAGTTCCATATCATTTCTGATAAATGCAGATTGAGCAGAAGGTAATCAATTTTGGCTATAGGTATCTGAACTTCTCACCCTGCCGCTGTGAGCACACAACAAATGTCACTTTTTATTAGAGCAGCTGCTCCTGAAGCTCTCCCTGCATAGCTCTGCTGTTACTAGATGACACACAACAGAATTACCCAGGATCCTAATTACATCATGCATCATTGCATCAGCTAAAATTATTGCATTTATGTCATCATCCTTGCATAGCTCTCAGGTTTTCTCCAGATCTATAGTTGTGTTTTAATCTGCTTGTATAGAAAGTAATTATAAAACACTGATTTTCGTGCAACTCATTTTGAGAGACCTCATGACTGAGCACATCATGGCACAATGACCTTATGCTACGACATAATGTCACATTCACCAAAGGTCCTGCGCTGCCCGCTTGTTTATTCAGCCTGTTTTACTCTACAAGTTCATTTTCTCCTCTTTAATAAGAGCCACACATCAGTGCACCTTGAGGCCTTTCCACCTGTCTGTCAACTGTCAGGGGCACATCAATAGGCTGGAGGACAGGATGAGTGCGTGTGTGCGTGTGTGTGCGTGCATGCGGGTGCATGTCCACCACTGCTTGCAGACGTCCTGTTGTCATGATAAACCTGTGACAGCTGTCATCCCGCAAGCAGCACTCTCTCCCACGGCGCAGACACACACAGACACACACAGACACACACACACGCACAGACACACACACACACACACACACACACACAGTGCTGCACCATTGCTCTGCTGTAAGTGTGATGGTGATGGGGTCTCAGCAGGTCTTGGTTCAGGTGTTGGGTCATTTACACAAATCTCCTTAACTGTCCAGCTGTGGGACGAGTGTCTATCTGGATAACTGACTGGTCTGTCTCTTGGTGCCTGCCTGCCTGCCCGCCTGCCTGTGTGTCTTTCTGGCTGTCTGTCTGGCGGACCAATATGAATGTGGTCGAATGAATGTATAAATGAATAAATAACTTTTACACATCTGTACATTTTCAATTCATCAGAGCCTGTAGTTTGGGACAATGCACTCCTTGTTTTTCATCTCATGAGCAAAACATAAGACAGAAAAAAATTAAGAGTGTGTTTTGTTCCTAACTTCAACACTTTGATTTATTGATAATGGCTCAATCTATTTTGAAATTCATTTCAAACCATTTATTTTGTTTCATCATGTTTCTCGTTTCCTATCCGATACACTTTGTACCAACCCTTTGTCTATTTCAGTCTGGTTCTCTATTTTTCGTTTCACTCTAATTCTGTTTGTCTCTGTTCTTTATCTTTATGTTCCCCCCCTGTTAGCCTCCATGTATTTCCTGTCTCTACTCAGTGCACTCTGTTCTGTCCAATTTCTAATATCTTTTGCTAATGTCTTATTCATTTCTATTGGTTATTGTCTGTTGCTCGATGTAAGTCTTGGACCACAGTTATTCTTTTTACCCCTCCTGTGGGTGGAGTCTGGCTTGGTCCCTACCTTATCTCTGTCATCTGTACATGCATTTCTTAAGGATGAGACCGGAGGATGTGCATGTACACCTGACAGTGCCTGTCTACACTCTTATAAAGGATGTGCCTTTTTCAGCTTATCAGTGAGTGCAGTTCAGGAGCCTACTTCTTTAAAAACTGATGATATCAACATCTGAAGTGTTGTGGAGTAATATAAATCATGTGTCATCCTAAATTGCACTCACTGATGTGTAGGAAAATGCATGTCTGCTGTAAGAACATGTTACATACAGTATTGCCTCTTTTATGTATAACTATAAATTATACAGGTATAATTTATACCATGTTTACAGTTGGACTTGTACGCTCTCAGAAAAAAAAAGTTCAACATTGTATCTTTTATCACTGGGGCAATGGATATTTGACTGGGCTCAATTTGCTTTTGATGAATACATTTCTAAATGTTAAGACAAACCTCCATTTACTTTTTTAAAGGATCTATTTTAATACAATTGGTTCGAAAAAACAATAACAACAGAATTTTGACAAAGTAAATTGTTCCCAGTCTCTTTAATGGATAACCAGACAACCAATGTCCCAGTGACACTACAAGGTCCAATGTAGTATGTTTTTTTTCTCTGTGAGTGTAACTGTATAAATTATATGTGTATAATTTATGCCGTGTGCACAGCGCAATCCATGTGTCTTTATCTGTTATACAGTAATCAGCACTACTATCAATTATGAATAATTCTATCAATCAGATGTGATCAACAGTACAGAAAATTAGGCAAATCTATTATCACATCTGTTCTATATGTTTTGAAACTAACGAGGATCAATACATAGACTGCCACTAAACCAGCCAATTGGAAAAAGTAAATTCTAAAGTTCCTTGGTGGCGATTGGAGGAGACGAGAGCGGAGGTCTGTGATTGGATAAAAGGAAAACATGCCTTGTTATAAGAGGAGAGGACAGCAGCTCTGAGTGTGACAGGAACTGCAGCCTAATCCCTAAACCCCACCCCCAATTCTAACTGGCTAATAGAAACCAGCGTCATTCTCCAAAATCTATAAAATAAGAACTGTTTATACATTACGATGTATATTATTTTTTATATCTGCTTCATATCTGAAGTGTGATGTGAGAGCTCCATATTTTCACAATATGGTTTGCTAATATTAAAGTCATCCATTTCTAACATACAAGCCACAAAATAACATTAAGAGTTGAGAGCACAGAGTGTACTTAATAATATACTGCAATTAAGCTAATTAAGAAAAATCACCTCATAGAGGGAGAGATGTGGGGAGTTGGGCTGGCTGACCTTTAATCAACTTGAATGGTTGAAGAATAATGTTAGGTTGATTAGAGAATTACATCTTAATTGCCAATTTGGAAAACAACCTGGATGGATACATTTGTTAATTGACCCGCCCAATCTTGTATAGCGGTGAAAATCAAAATCATTTATCCAAAAATCAAGAAATTGAATTTAAAAAAAAGTCCGCCCCTCGGTCCCTCCTCCTCTCCCTAACCCAGGTTTTCTATTTGTCACTCTGATTTGATTGACAGCTGAGGACACATGTGGGGGCACTGTGAGGGGCGGCAGTGGGGTGGTGACCAGTCCCGGTTACCCCGGCAACTATGGTAACCAGGCCGACTGTACTTGGATCCTATTGGCCGAACCTGGAGACACCATCTCTGTCATCTTTACAGACTTCCAGACAGAGGAGAAGTATGACTACCTGGAAGTGGAGGGATCTGAACCACCGACCATCTGGTGAGTCACTTACTTACTTTATTTATTTATTCACATGTGCTTATGTCCACTCCCATTCATTGTGTTAGTAAGACATTCAACAGAGCTGTCTGTTTATCTGTGAGAGTCACTATTTAGAACATTTTAGAGCCATATCTGGATTGCAATAGAGAGATGAGTCACAGTTCAGAGTTAAATTGCAGGAGAGTATGGGACATATTTCCAAGTGTATGAGACAGAATTAGCCAGATGGTGAAAATGATACATATGTACATGTCAAGCAACACAATTTGGGGGTGGATAGCAAGGTTTTAGACCTGGATGGCCTATGAAAGACTGACATATCCAAACAAATGTAGAGAAGCAGAGTGATATAGTGCAGTCAGTGTGAGTGGGTATAACAGAATATAACTGTGTCCAACTATCACAAGCCACATATGATAGTGGTCCTGATCCATGTTTCAAAAAAGAAAGAAAGAAAGGACCATGTTGACTTTTCTGACCTGGCATTTCAGTGAAGATAGTGCAGTCATAGAGTCACTGAATTTATGGTACAATTTAACCACACTTGGAGAACAGTGATAAAATGGTAGAACAGGTAATAAAAAATAAGTTAGAACTCAGGTGAGAATGGGTAATAAAAAGAAAACTTTACTACAGATATAAAGAAGTAAAGCAACTTTTTTCCAGAAAAGAAAAATAATAACAAGCAAGTTCAATGTGTGTGTGTGTGAGGTCACACTGCACATATACAGTCTTTCTTCATGAGCCACGTGTTTTACAGAGCAATTAATTGATCTATGCTCATTAGCCTTTAACAGCTCTTTGCGGTTTTCTATTATTTCCTTCTGTGTTTTTAGATGGTTCACTCATAACAATATTTTATTACTCTGGCTGCTTATTGATTGTTGGTAAATTAGGGTATTGATCAACCATTGCTGTTGCTGTAACCAATTTGAATCTAATCATGGTCAGGGATATTAGTGTGTGCCTGTGTAATTGATTTGGAAGTAATAGGGGCCAGGCACCTGCTTTTAGGGAGGTGAGTGTTTCTGTGCAGGTGCATGTCATCCTGCTCACCAGTCTGTGCCTGTGTGTGTGTGTGTGATTGTGTGTGTACAGGTATCTGATCACATGTTATCACATGCACTTATTCACACCTTATGTTACTGGATTCAGGAGGCTCATTTGTAGCATGCCATAGTGAGTCTTTATTCTCATTTTGAAAATAACAGCAATTTCCTTGTTTTTCCAGAAATGTAGTTAACATTTATTGGAGAATGAGCATATTGTTTTTATCATTCAGCACTTAGGTCATACATTGGAAACAGTATCAATCATCAGAGGCAGAGTCATAAAAAGATCAATATAAAAGAGAAATATGTATTTTTAATAGTTTTTATTTGACATTTAACACTGTTTTGAGTTTATTTTGAGAGCCAAATGTTGCACAATGCATTTGTGACTAGTGAGATAAAGTTCAGTAAGTTTATATCAGCAAAATGTTTCTAGTAAACTTAATTACATTTTACTTTCACTCAGTCATCAACAAACAGAAACAATTTGATGATTTTACACACTTTCTGTTTGTAACAAATAATCATCACCTCCTTACAGTAGGAGTATTTCTGGCTAATAATCAGTGCTCAGATTGTGGCCTTCGAGAGACATTGGTGGTGACTGGTTGTGGGAGTTTTACTCTGAGCGTCTTGTAAGTTATGGAAGTAGTCACTCATTTCACTGATAATATGATGTTTCATTCTGAAAGGAGAACAGAAACATGCCTGGAGCAAAAAGAAAAAAACTGTGCAATGATGTTGTCAGTAAGAGATAATAAACTGACCCTATTTAAAGTTAGTGGGTTTTTTTTCTTTTTTACATAGATTTCAGTATAAGGGGTTAAATGCAACAAAGTCAGTAAATAAGTAAATAAATCATTGAGGTTTTTCCTCAGTGATTTACAAATGGTTTGTATCCACTTCATTATGCATTTTGTGAGGACTCCATGTTCACAAACAGCCCGTTCCTCTCAGTGAGGTACACACAATTACAGAAATAAATTTCAAGATGCACAAGACACCTAATTTAAATAAGTGACTTTAATGGCCTTCCACTTGGGAAGAAAACTTAAGTTAAGGAGTCCTCCTGTGGAGAAGAGTGGCTCGTTTATTACTCATGATGGAAAAAGTCATGAAAAGGCTTGTTTGAGATGATGTAATGCTCACAGGGGCATTTCAGCACAACTCCTCAAGTCTCACAGTGGATGTGCTACGTCAATGAGTGGCTTGACTCCTGTCAAATATGAAGATGAAATAATGCTTCATAATATCATATTATCAACAAAACTAAACCCTGAGGAGTCGATAAATGTTCCCTAATATGAATTATCCCTTTGCTTTGAGGCATCCTGATGACAGGGTCACAACAGCCTCTTTCCATCAACTCTTTCATCCTTTAGATGATACAGGAGGATGTTGGTGTTGTAATTGTCTAGAGGATTCTTACTCGACATGAACTGGGCTGCCTTAGACCCTGCAGTGCCAGTTTAGAAATGTTTAAATGCCAAGGTGTACCTAAGCAATGTTGCACGGTGCATCCCCTCATGGCTGCAGTAAGCCTTTTTGCAGTGATAATACTTTGAGCTGAATAATGCTTCAACATTCGTCATCTCCTTGTGGCTCCAGGGAAATGACAGTGATGCAAGTTTACTCCAGTCACCTACACCTCATAGTGCAACCCCATGGAAAAAAAAGCCTGACTGGTAAATTTGCATAATAAATATTATGCTGAATGACTCAGTGCTGTATCCGGTATCATGCTGGTTTTCCTGAACACATCATGAATGTGTGCTGGAAAGCCAGCATGACACGGGAAGGACCGAGAACTCTACGCAAGCACAGCGATTCAATTGAAATTCAGTCTGTTCTAGGTTCAAAATAAAAGACAAATAAATTGATAGTGAGTCGATTTCCTTCTGTATTCACACACTGGTATGAAATAGGTATTGGTGCTGAGATTAGAAGCTGACATGAAAACAGTCAAAACCATTTTTTGACGTTGGTTAATCATGTACAGTAAGACATTGGAGCCTTTTCTCTTTTCATATCCTTTCCCCTCCAGTACTTTTTTCCTGCTTGTGTGAAAAATAGTAACTCAACATCACTTCAAAGACATGAACTTATAAACCTGCTGGATGTAAGGAAGTTAACCCCACATATATTTGTCAGGCCAGTCAGTAAGTTGCAATCCTCGAAGCCTTTTTACCCGCACAGGGACTGCCCTCATCAAACAGGGGTGTGTTTTGCAGCTCTAGGAGGAGGTAAAAGTGGTTGCTTATCAAATGACACCAATTTTCTAGTTAGGTGGAGTGCAAAGGAGCCACTGGTTCACATGTGTTTGTATGTATAAGTATATGCGTGTGTATCGGTGCTTCTTTGCATGCAAGTACATGCGTTCCTGTAACACTGTGCACATTCCCTGTCGATGTATGTACAGTGTAATCAGTTGATACTTGTCCTCTTTGTTCTCATAAAAGCTGTTTGATCATGAAAAGCTTGATATTGACAAAAAGCCACTCTGTAAACAATCCTGAGCCTGCCTCCCTTCTCTGTAAACAACCTTTAGTTACCTGTCTTATCAGAATGATGATGATTATGCAAGGAGAGGCACATTGAAATGACATTAAAGTAGTGTAGCAGGGAAGCATACTAAATGCTAACCAAACAATTCATTACCACGAGGGAAAGTGTAGCACATTTCACCATTGATGGGAACAATGGGGATCAAAGGGACGTTCTTTTGAGATGATCTGGACAACAAACCTACACTGATACAAATATGAATATCAGACTCAACTGTTCAGCTTAAACAGCCAAGAATCCATTGACAGAAAAAAAAAGTTTACCCAAGACATACTTGAGTTAACATACGTATTGAAATCCTCAATAGGCGCTGTATACAAAGCAATATACAAACAATACAGCAGTTTACAAAACTCATTTCCAAAATGGAAGAAGCAGAGGGCAGATAAATATTCACAAGATTACCTGCCAACTTAGGGAACCATTGGAGTATGACTTTTGCTAATGAGAGTGTCCCTGAGAAGTCCCAAGACTCATAACATAATTTCCAAACAGCATTATAGTCTATGTGAACGCATGCAAATGAGATCATTATTTACTGTGGGCATAATAAACACAGAGACAATCTGAAGTCAAAGGATGATCATTTTGAAGACAATTTTAAACTCAAAAATAATCTTGTATGTAGGTATACAGTAAATTAATTATTTTAGCAACGTAAACTTACTTTTTACACGCCTCCTTGACGCAAATATTCGTTCACTTTGTTCAGTTTAAATAGCTGTACTTGCTATTAAAGGATTTAAACCATTGATCCTTTTGTTGCATAGCGTTTGTGAAAAGTAGGTCATGCTGCCTGGTTCCTTAGCAGTTGTCTCACAACCAACCAAGTTCTAATATACTCATTTCCATTGGAAATTGGGAAAGATGTAAATGTCTTAAGTAATAATTTTGAACGGCAATCAGCAGAGGAGGCTAATGGCCGATTTGTTAATAAATGTGAAAGCGTGCATATGTGACAGAGTTTGTCTGCTGATGTAGGGCTGACAACAGTTGACCACACAGCAACACAGGCAGATATAGCCCACATCCATGTTCAAACACACACACAGAGATACACTGTCACTCCTCACAAAAACACAGTGACAAACTTGCATGCTTGCTGTTACTCTCCCCCTCTCACACAGACACTTATGTCTAATCAGTATGCAGAGAGGTGTGCTCACGCCTGTGAGAGTAGTATATCGCTGTGAGCTAAGTGCCTGTAATCCTAGCCTAACACTACACATTAATATACGCACACACACACAAACACACACACACACACACAAGTTTTATATTTTGTTGTTTCAGAATCAGTTGCCCTTGAAACCAAGTAGAGCATCTTGAATAGAATGATCTGTCTCTCTCTCTCTCTGTCTCACTGTCTCTGTGTGTCTCTTTCTCCCTTACGTTTGTCTCTCACTACACGACTCCAAGAATTAGCATACTGTTTTGTGCTCTTACTGTAGGTGCATCCACTTGACAGCTCATCACCAAAATTATGGCAAGGGTGGACTGAGCTATTCAAAGTCTGTCATTTATCAATCTCCGTCATGTCTAAGATTTGTTTTTAAGAGGCACTGAAAATTAATCTGTCAGGCTGGAGCTAGAGCTGCAGTCTTGTCTCCAAGTGCCCGGAGTCATGTCACTGTAGGCGAGTTGGTTTAGTAGACAGTTAATTCCACCCAGATGCCACGTGTGACACAGATATTCACATACATGCATTTCACATTCTTCACTACTTACTTCTCCGCAAAGCCTAACTGCAGTCATCTACTACTACTCAGTTTTTAAAAAAAGCTAATCATCAGTACTAAATAATTACAGGCTCACATCAAACCTGCCATTTATTCGTAAAGCTGTGTTTAGGCGTCTCACCAACCTTCTGGCTGAAAATAATTATCTTGACATTTACAGTACTGTATCAGACTGGATTTAGACCCCAACACAGCACTGAGCAGTTCTTATCAAGGTTTTGATAAGACCTGCTGAGGCATTAATCTCAGCATTGACTTTGTAAAAGTCTCTGTCCGCATGCTCTTAGATTTTACCACTGCTTTTAATACATGACAGCATATTAACAGTCAGACTAGTGCACTGTTTTGTGCTGTGTCTCGAGCTGGCTTAAGTCCTACTTCTGTGATTTATCAGTGAAAGATTCAAAGTCAGTGCTCACCAACAGTCTGTCACTAAGAACTAAAAATCAAGCTAGAAACCTAAGTGTTGTCCTTCATTGTGACCAAAATTCCAGCAATCACATCAAATCAATAACAAAATCAGTCTCTTATCACCTCAAAAATATTGCCAGATCAGAAAACTGATGTCATCACCTGATATACAGTAGGGAAACATGTACATTACATAAATTCATCTCTACCAGGCTGGATTACTGAAACTGAAAATTACTGGTCTGTTTGTGTGTAGTCTTCAAAGTACATGTATCTATCTTACACCTATTACAAAGTGCAACGCAAGTGTTATTGCTAGCTTCAGGCTACAGGCTTCCCTGTGGTAGCATGGCTAACATGCTGATATTGTTTAATTTAATGGAGAGAAACAGCTCAATTCTGTACACTCATCCATGTTAGTCCCACAGATCCAATCCCAGTTTTTCCAACAGCATCCATCAAAATTTACTCATTCATTCCGTGCAGTGTTGAAACTGGTCTGTTGTTTCACTTGGCTCATCTTCGTATTGTTCTGCTGTGTCCGGCCTTAGCCTAAACAAATACTGTAACAGGTCGGCTGTTTGTGGGCAAATTTGTGTGAGAGAACTGAACACTGATGAGTTTACAAGCTGCTCTTTTCAAAGTATCAGTATTTGTTTGGGAGATGCAAAAGGAGCTGAGACAAGAGACAAAGAGTTTAACTGTGTTGTTAGAGTTATTGAGGGTGTGTGCGTGTGTGTGTGTGTGTGTGTGTGTGTGTGTGTGTGCGTGTGCGCGTGTGTGATGTTATGCTTGCCGAGTGCTAATCAATGCTCCTGGCAGAGAGGATGCTGGGATAGCAGCACTATCCCGAATAGGAAATGGAGCAGTGACCTTGAACACAAACACACACACCCCTTTTCTGATTCTGTCACACATATGCAAACACACATATCAGGTTATTTTAAAGATACACAAGCTTATAAATACACAGACAGGGAGGCAGACTAGCTTAGTTCCAGACCTCTGACTCAATGTCCACATCCCACATTTTCCAGCTATTTAAATAGATTTTATATGTGTCAGTTTTGACTGAGAAACATCTTTGCAGTCGAGGCCTCCATGGACGTGGTGTAACTACTACCAACACTATGGATGTGTGTTTTATGAGTGGCCCCCATTTTTGTTTCTATCCTGTGCAAGAACATGAGGACACACATGCCAATAGTTGTTCAATATTTACACAGATTGACAGGTGCAGGTAATAAATAAGCCATGTGCCAGTGAAATGCAGGGTGTCTGAAAACAGCAAACTGGCAAACATGGATGTAAACAGTGCCAGTTTCAAAATTTCAACGAAAAAGTAAGCTTTGCAAAAGTTTTATGAGGAAGGGGAAGCAGTCTCCATATAACTAAGCCCCCAAGGATACACAAGAAGCTTTTTGGCAAGAGAAAGCTAGACGTAAAAAAGAACTTTGTTTAAGAGAAAATTCAAGGGTTTACCTCTAAGCTAGTGAAACCAAAGTTTCCCTGTCGTTAGATCATCTTCCACAGTCTCAGCATGCTGACACTATATTAAAAGAACCATTCCAAACAATACATAATCCGGAATATGCTCATGATCACAATGATTTTAAGACGGGTATGTTTATACGTATATAATTTAGCAATAGAACAATGGCTTGAGGAGCTCTAGCATTTCAGTTCTAAACTACCTTGAGACTGAGCATGTAGCTGCCAATGCTAGCTGATGATAGCTGCCCACCAGGTTCAGCCAGTGGTTTTCACCTTCACTCCTGCTAATGGGCAGAACTGTTTGTCAGTGGAATGCAGGTGCAGTGTTTTGCAACCAGAACAGCAGAGATAAAATGCCAAGTAACAGTAATTCCATTCTTGTGCATTGTTTGTAAGTAGAATTGGAGTGGTGAAAAAACTCCAAAAAGAACAAACAACGTAAAAAAGTTTGTTGTTTTGGTTGCATTTTTGTGACACTGTGCATTAGAATTAGTGGCTGTCTGCAAGACAACATTTTGGGTACACAGAAAAAGAGTTTGTTGTTGTTGTTGCAGTTACTTTTTTCCCCCCAAAATGAACTGCTGCAAACCACACCAACCACTTATCACAGAGTCAGAAGGGACTCTGGAGAATCCATTCGGAGCCACGTTTATAGGCCAAACGACTTTCATAGAGAGCTTGTAAACAAGTTCATGATGTAGACTATTTTCTTGTGGATCCATTTGCAGCATTGGGGCTTATAGGTTATACCAGTGACCTTCACACTGTTTCTCTGGGGGCATCAATTTTTAAATCCAATTTCTGGTGGCCCAAAGAATAATTTAGGTCTACAGGGCTATTGTTTAGGCATGTCTAAGCAAATTTACCGCAATATAACCCACACCTTTGATAGCCTTTGAAACAAATTACTGGGATCTTTTGGGAATCGCACCTTCTTATTTGCAGGAGCTAACATGGAGGAGGGGAGGGGAGGGGAGGAACCTGGAGAAGAGACACAGGAGGCAAAATGAGAGGACAGCGAGAGAGGTATCACAAAGGCAGTGTCAGGCCATGCAGAAGAAGACGAGAGAGGCAAAGAGACAGGAGAGAAGAGAGGAGAGATGGGTAAAAAAAAAAAGAGGAGCAGAAAGGGCAATTGGGGTGACAAGAAGAGCCCTTGGAGAAGAAGTAGAGATGAGAGGTAAGAAGGTGAGGTAGGGAGGAAACACAAGCAGAGGTGCAGAATTAGGGAAGGGGGGGAGATGAGAGTTGACAGGGGAAGAGAAGTGGAAAGAAGAATAAGAGGAATGGAGGGGGAGACAGGAAGAGAAAGCCATCAGCAGGACTAATGGGAAGGAAAGAGCTTGTAGAGAGAAAGAGACAGACGCTGAGAGGGACTGAGAAAGACAGAGAAGGACGGACCGAGGCAGACAAACACAAACAAACTTTATCTGACATTTCCTACCTGTACATACAGTGAAACGTGATCACTGCAGGTAGATTCAAACCATGTAAACAAGTTAATCCCACATTTTCTTACTCAGGTCATATAGAAAGTCATTGCCGTAGGATTAACATGTGTGGAGAACTGTGAAATTAGTCGCATTATAGGAAGATTGGTTAGAGTTGTAAATACCATATGCTGAGTAAGCCTGTCCATCCGACTTCTCCCAAGCTGCACAGCCTGCCCAATATACGAGTGTATAGAATTACTGTGTTTTTTCAAAGCTGGCATTGATGTCTCCAATCTGGGCAGCCAAGGTGACAGGCCTATGCATTTTATGAGGACAGTTTTCGAATTTACAGGTTGCCTATAGGGAAAAAGGCATATGACAATTAATTCAATCAACACACACTGTGCAAGATTACATTAAGATGGGTATATTAAGATAAATCTTCTTCTGCAATGCATGTAAACAGCTTAATCAAATTACTCTTAGAATCAAAGTGAGGTTTCTAATTGGATTAGTGTATGATAATTAGATTATAGTGTTTATGCAAACAAAGTCACGTTATACACATTCACTCAGGATAAAAATCCAAAATAGGTCACTTTCACTCTAGGGCTTTGAGGCATCTTCAACTTTTGCATTTTATTATTGTGAGCACCATGACAAAGCTAAATCTCAAATGTCTTATATTCATTGATTGTTGTATTTTTATTTATTTATTTTTTGTTTGACTGTCCAAACGATTGGCCGTGACTTAGAGAGAATCCAAAACACATTTGTCAGGGTAAAATAAATGGCCTTTTAACTTCTAGGATGTGTACTTTCTAATAAACACTGAATGGGGTTCTTTCTTTTGTGTATTTGTGTGCCACCGGTGTGTTGGCAGGAAGGCGTATTTTGTTAAAATCATATCTTATTTTTACATCATGAAGCATAAATCTGTCGGCTTCAAGGGCCATGACTTATCATATTTCACATACACGACATTGCTAGACATTAATTACAGATGTGTCTTCTCTGCGGGAGCTGTGTTTTCTCGGGTCACTGTTGCTGGGCCGTGAAATGTGATATTTACCTTCCCCGTATCACAAAAGAAAAACCAAACATAAAAAAAAAAAAAATTGTGGTGCTAAGCCAAACTGAAGGGGCAAAGGCCAGAGGTTGAGCACCACTGGAGCACAATATTTTGTTTGGCTCAGACACAGCAAATTAATTCTACCATCACTGATGTGTTGTCATTGTCTTTCCTGGTATTAAACATGGTCTGTGTGTATGGGAGTGTATTTATGACTTTTTAATTGCATGTGTTTCTGGTTGCATCCGTGTCTGTGTGTGTGTGTGTGTGTGTGTGTGTGTGTGTGTGTGTGTGTGTGTGTGTGTGTGTGTGTGTGTGTGCACTTGAAAAGTATTGTGTGCTGAATAGTCAGTCATTGAAAGTGGTAGCTAGGGTGATGAAATTATAATATTATGTAATGTAATAATAATAACACCAGCTTCATCTCAGTGCCTCTGTTCCCCTTCTCTCCTCCCAATTTCTTCCTGTTCACCGTCTCTGCTCCGATTACTGTGTTGTCCCGCAGGCTGCGCACGCACGCACGCACGCGCACACACACACACACACACACACACACACACACACACACACACACACACACACACACACACACACACACACATACATGAAAGAGGGTTTGAGAAGGGAGCTGCCCAGAATTGCAGTGGCTTCTGGGAAGAGACTGAGCTAAAAGGAGGGAGACAGACAGTGACGAAGAGTAAACCCTGGAGAGAGAGCAAGGGGAAGAGAAGAAAGAGAGGAGAGAGGGGAAAGTAACAGAGACAAGTAATAGTTATTAACTCTCTTACCAGGTATTCACTGGCTTTATCACCCAGTTCCTCCTTTTTCTGCCAAAGGAATATGTTCATTCTCCAAAGAAAAGTGGCTGTATTTTCTCACATGAAGAGCCACGGGTTGAATATCTAACACAAAGTAGACACAGAACAAAAACCTTTTTCCCCTATGATAACCATTATTAAACTCATTTAAAACAACACAGTTGTTATACAGTGTTTTTGAGCATCTAAGTTTTTGGGCCCAAGCCATTCGTTACATCTAGTCAAACACACTCGACAAATATCAACATGGTAACACCTCCAAGTATGATATTGAATTCATCTTGTGTGGTGTAACAAGCCCCGGGCAGTCATTTTGTCTTCTGCCTAATAGGACTCTCAGTTTGGCAATGACTGTGTTTTCCATCGCATCAAGAAGCAGAGAAAGCTAGCTAGATGTGCAAAATGCTCACTCCGTCATCACAGGCATAAGTTATCCAACAGATGGTACAACACAACAATCATTTACACAGGGTGCTTCCCTCCATCATAAACAAACCTCACCTGTTTCTGTCTGGATAACGATATTGTTTAGCATAGAGTGTATTCATTTAGCAGTAAAACTGTTCAACTCTTTAAAATAGTTCTGTCAGAGTTTTATTTAGTGTTTATCACTGTATTTCTCTTATCCTCGCTCCAGTGTAGCAACTGAAGCTATACAACCAGATGAACTTGTGTTTGCGAGAAATGAGTCTTAGCAAGCTTTTTTGTCCTCTTTTACTGTGACTCTTTTAGGGCTGACCTCCAATAGTCGACTATTCGACGATTCGATTCAGAGAGGTCTGATTCGACTATGATCGAATCGTCAGAAAATGTTGTTATGTAACCAAGACCGTACCATTCTGACTATACTGTATGGGGGTGCCCACAGCTGCTGAGCATAAATTGTTACATAGAATGTCTTTTTTTCGTTATAATAAGCCCATTTTTTTCTCCAAGCCCATACCAGTCTGACATGTCTAACTTTGTCAGCATGTAGGCTACATCATGCATGACCTAACAGAACTTCAAAACATTGTGAGGATGCGTCTGACTTTGACCAAGTTACATTCAAGAATCTGCTTTCAACCACGGAATATAAATTAACTTGAGCGGTATTTTTTTTTTTCGATCGATCAGCTGTGTTCACTGTTTCATGTGTCATAGTTCTGATGGTTAGACAGATGAATTAGTCCGCTAACACAACCTAAAGTTTGACATGTCAGAGTTTTTCAGAAGAGGAGCTCGTTTTTTTCCGACTTCCGAGTTGTAATGAACGCACCATAAGTGTCGGGAGTCACTGTCGGGATGCGAGTAACAGCTGTAATCTCGTCCCTCCCGCACAATGAGCCTGTCTGTCACTCTGCCGGTGCCGCGGTCACACTGTGTGTGTTACAGGATTGATTAAAACACACAACGTAATGTACGGATTGTCGAGTCCTTCTGACCTCAGTTTGTTTTGATACTACATGCCCTAGACTCTTTACCATCTCACACAGACAGAGTGAAAACTGTAATAAACGACACAAAAAACCATTACATTCACAACGTGAGCTTATTCACAACCCTAACTCAATGTACATATACATTTGAATTATTGTTTTTAATTACAACAGAATATTCTCTTTGTAGATATGTATTTTAACATTAACTTATTAGGCCTATATTCAATTATCATTTATTCATTATCTATAGTGTACCATTAAATTACTAACAACATTGCCTCTATGGCGTTCACAACGCGGGAGATGTGGATATAAAGAAAAACATGCCAAAAGATCAGCCTGCTTCCATGCAGCGGTTAGCGTGGGAAGAGCTCAACAAAACATATCAAAATAAAAGCTCACTCTTCAAAATAAAAGTCTAAATGTCTTAAAAGACAACACATTGTAACTACATCTACTGTAAGTGAATGCTTAAGGCCCGCCGAGTGATTTTAAGCTGTGCTAAGATAATCATTACGGTTCAGTTAGATGTATTTTAGCGATACAGTTCATGTGGGCGTCCAAATAGTACACCCCGGATTCTGAACTTCGCTGCAGGGATTTGCTGCCATTTTGCCACAAGAGCATTACCGAGGTCAGGAGATGATGTTGGGTGATAAGTCCTGGCTGGCAGTCAGTGTTGCAGTTCATTGCCAAGGTGTTCAGTGGAGGGTCAGTGCTTTGTGCAAGCCAGTCATTTTCTTTCACACCAAACTGGACAATGCACAGACCAAAGGACTCTCCTCACACTGTCCACACAGAATCTTAAAAAGTCCGTTTTCTGTCAGTGTTTATTTCAGCGTTAAGAATATGCTTATTTGGAGCTAAGGAGCACAACCCAAAGAGTAAAGATTCTGACATTTCACTAGTCTCAAAGGTTAATGCCTACTTGCTCAATTTATAAATTATTGATGTCAGAGTGACTTTTTTCCCAATAAGGTTCACAGCCACCCACTCATGTTTTATTTCAGTCCTCAGCTGTCCGCGTGAACAAGCCAGTTTAAAAACACCTTGCTGCTCTGAAGGGGTGAGCAGGGAGGAGGAGAGAAATTTAGATGAGATAAAGGGAGGGGAGGGAGAGACAGAGCAGGGTCCTGTTGTGAACACTGATTACTCTCTGCCCACTTGAGATTGATGGAGAGTGACACAGCAGGCACGCTCACGCAAGCACAAACGCACACACGCACGCACACATAAACAACACGCACAAATGCGTACATACACAGTGTATCTAAACAATTGCGCGCACGCACACAGACGCACACACACAGATGCAGGAGGAATTCACTGTCTCTGTATGCTGATTGATGATGGCTCCACCTAGACTACATTCAGCCCAGCGCTCCTGCAGTGTGTGAGTGTGTGTGTGAGAGTGTGTGCTCATTTCTCTGTGCGAATAGAAGTGTGTAAAAAGAACATTCTCTCTCTCTCTCTCTCTGCATGTTTGCGTGTGTTAGTCGGTATATGTGTGTGGCAGTTCCCACCTGTCTTAATTAGAGGAGGCTATTAAGACAGATTGCCTGATTAAGTAGCATTCCCCTACTGTCTAATGAATAGCCACACACAGGCAGACACACATGCAGACACACAGACATACATGCACACAAAAGTTAGTATTGAGTGGTGAAGCTCGCTAACCCACATGAACACTGATGCAAGGATTCTCTCTCTCTCTCGCTCTCCCTCTCCCTCCCTCCCTCTCTCTCTCTCTCTCTCTGTGCCATTCATTCAGTGTAGGTAGCGACTCTTAACCTCTTCCCACGTACAGTCTCTCAGATCCAATATCAAGTTATCAGTGTCACATATCCATCTTCTTTCCTGTGTAAGATTGGACCTGTGATATAAAAGCTCCTTCAAAGTGAACAGTTAAACTTTAACAGATCACATCAAGGTGGGCCAGCTCAGAAACATGAGACCTTGGTGGTGACTATTACATTTTCCAGCAAGAATTTGGTGAATGAATCTCATAATGAAAGATAATATTCACTTGAAATAACATTTTTATGAAGGTTTTTGGTACAGTACAAGAGCACACTGCTGTGAAAGCTAGTTGTGTAACAAAAAAGCATCAGTTCCATCACCAACTAAACTGGTGCAGTGTTTTCTAAAATAGAGTAAGCAGATTGTTTACAATTTTCTCCTGAGTACAACTGTGATTGCAAAGCAATTTGAAGATGCTCAATGTGTGAAAGCTGTTATTACAATCTCCAGCTTGCAGCTCATCATCATACACCCTATAACAACACAGGTGTCAAAAACGGCCGACTGAACTTGTTTGTGAGCTGAGGTGTAACTTTGACATAGTGTCAAAGCCTGAAGTTTTGAAGTTCCCTTCGTATGCAAATCATACTGTATCTAAAAATAAAGAAGCAATGATTGTGGAAAACAAAATATAAGATATCAGAGCTTAGGATTTTAAATGCTTTTATGATGTCGATCTGGAAACAATGTTGCTTGATTGGCATCATGTTGTGCTGCAGATTTCTAATATTTTTCATTCTGTAAACATGTAAAATTTCAATAAATTAATGAAGCGCTACAGCAACAACTGAGTGTATAATATATTTGCCTTCTTGTGTTCAACATGGCAGAAAATTACCTTTTTTTATTTTCAACATTCTTTATGTTTTATTCATAAATTGTCCACACTACAATCTACAAGTGTTTGCTGTGTTTTGTGTTTACATTCTGTTTAAATGTTAAAATGAATGATTAATAAGATAACAAATGAACTCATGTACCTCTGACGGCTTCTGCATGTCTTCCTCCCTCCCTCCTGTGTTTTCCTCGTTCTCTCCCTTCATGTCTCGCCATCCTCCATCAATCTTTGACTTCTTGCAACCACCCTTAGCCCCATGCGTCTTTATTTCCTTCGTATTCCTCTCTTTTATTCCCATACTGCCGTAGGAAAACCTGTTTCATATTTACGTGGAAGAAAAGGGGCACAAAGGATTGCTGGATGGGAGGATGGTAGACAGGGAGGGAGAGACGATCTTCTGGTCCAGTGTATTTAATCAGTTACGTTCTCCTGCTCCCCGCAGCAACTTTCAACTCGATATTCTTTCTCTTCTGCAGACACACGCACATGCACACAAACGGTAACACGCACACTCCCCACCTTAGTATTTATTCTCTCCATTTTACCCTCATGTAGCTGAGCATAAACAACATGGAAGGCATTGGTAATGTTTCAGTGTATTTATCAGGTAGGAGACCTTCTCAGACCATGACATAAAAAACACAACAATATAGCCCATCTGAGGATGATCTACAACACCTCTGGGCTCCTCTGAAGTGCTTTTATGGCAGATATTTAGGAGGAACACTTAACAGTCAGAGACAGAAGCCATCAGCATAGATGAATGATTTAATAATGCATTACAAATTGTCCACATGGGGAAAATCAACGTAGCTTCTCAGCAGCTCAGATGCTGGCTTTTTTTTGTGGAAGTATTACGTTTTCTACTTGAAGCTTCAGTTTAGACTTTAATCATCCATGTAAGTAGTGGCTAGAAACACCTGCTCTTATTTCAGTATCATCGTCCTTCATATACAATAATGCCAGAGACCTGTGCAGCAGCTCTGCTACATCTCAGCAGCACTTATTGAGACAGAGCACTGGGAGCAGTGTTCCTTGCTGCTGAGGCGATTCACATTGTTGACCTTTTTAGTAGCCAGCTTGTTTCTCTAACTTTCCAACTCCTGCTGGAAGAGAGATTTTTCTAATTATACCTTCATCCCACACTTCGGAGTTGTTAAGCGCTTCCTGAGCGTGCACTCTCTGCATAGATTTATGATTTAATTCCTGTTTTAATACTGGAACAGATTGAATATGCACACACTCTACTCTTAATGATGCACTCTGGGTAATGATGTCATAGCAGGAAGTGAATTAAGAGCTGTAAACATGAATAATATGTGTGAAAGAGAGGGCACATAAGAGACAGAAGGGCACGGAGAGTAGAGGGGAGGAGGGCAGAAGTTCGAAAATAACAGTGAGGGAGGTACAGTAAATATGTAACAGAACCAAACAATGAAATGCTCATGTAGAGTCCTTTTGCTTTTCAGCCTGCAACATAATGTAATTATGGCACCTGTGAATTTGAACTTAACCTAATAATCTGTTATGAAGTTTAAACTCAATTCAGTTCAATTTCAATTCAATTTTGATTGATAGTGCAGCAAATCATAACACAAGTTATCTCAGGGCATTTATATAAACCACACTCTTTATAATATAAACTCAGGGTACCGTTCAGTGTCTTTTCTCAGAGAAAGGTTAATCTATTTTGGGTATAGGTCTCTTGAGGGCTGGTCCTCACCTTGTTTCTACGCCTGCTGTTATAATTATTAACCATGCACCATAATCTTTTACGGTCTGTACACAGCGGAGGAGGACACATGAATCTTGGAACAAAATGTCACTTACAGCAATTTTAGAATAGATTTTCAACAGCTTTATTTCTTCTTATATCCAACAATTCATGATAAACTATGTAGAATCGTTTTTGCCATATTAGTTCATCTTTAGTCTTGTACAGACTATTAAATATTTTACATAGACATTGAAATAATTTTTTCTATATTTATTCTGATAAATAGATTACCTCCTGCACATTTACTGATAATTGAAATGTCCTTTAGATTTCAAATGTCTTCAGTCATTACAGGGAATGTCAACGACTTTTATCTGACCCTCCTCCACTATCCAGTCTCTCTCCCAGTTAATAGACTAATTCAGGATTGATATCAATAGTCTATTCAGTTTAAGTTAAATTTTAAGTCTTTCTGGTTGCAATCTGGTGATGTGTGACAAAATAAAACAAATAGATTTAAACAACAATACCAAAATGTCTCTTATTGTCTCATGTTATGTAAAGGAAAAGGTTTACTCTTTCCTCCCAACAAATTGAATTGAATTTTCAAATTATGTTTCACCAGAGTGCATGACAAAAAAAAAGTCACAATGTACATTTACTGTTGTATTTTTTATAAAGTTGTAGATCAGCCAGGTTGTGTGTATCTGGGCCTTTAAAACCATGGTGTGTGCACCTGTGTGTGACTAATAGCAGACATCAGAGAATCCCACTGATCTAGGGCACAAGGTGACCCTCTCCCTGTCTCGCTCACTCTACCTCTCACTCTCTCTCACACACACGCACACACTCACACATACACACACTTCTTCAGCTACGATATCTTTGTGGGGACCTATCACTGACCCAACCAAACCATTCAGCAGACCCCACAAGTCATGTGGGCCCCTGTTTTTCACGACCCTTGAATATAGTTGAATAATCCCCCCCAACACACACACACACACACACACACACACACACACACACACACACACACACACACACACACAGACATTCAAACCAACCAACACACCTTCTAAAACACCTGCTCAGCATTTTTGTGCTCCACTTTATACTGCTGTTATTAGAGGGTACGGCTGCAGTGTATTCATTATAATGCCACTGTCTGTGTATGTGTGTGTGTGTGTGTGTGTGAAAGAGAGAGAGAGAGAGACCCACACAGAGAGAGAGAGAGTGTGCATGGATTTGTGTATCTGTGTGTGTGTAAGTTGATATTAATGGACTGTGAAGGTTAACAGGAGGGTTTTATAGAAGGAGACAGGCGAACATAGGAGGGCAGCCCTCTTCATACTTCACACCAGTTATGTTGTGTATCTGTGTCTTAAAGTAACAGCCAAGGTGATACTACAAAAAAAAAAACCTTAATCAAAATGTAATGGGAGAGAATCAGCACCTGTTGGGTGACGCTACAAGATGAAAGCAGCATACAACAAAGGACAGACGCATGGGATGGGGGGATCGTTGCATGCAGAGATTGTATTTGAGCTGCAGATATTTTAAGTTAAACTGGAACAAGGATGTTTTATTCTCTGAGTGTCAAGTGCAAAGCTTCCTGTAAGGCTGCCAGCAGTGACCTGCCATTTTTCACTTTGCCAACCACAAGGGCCTTGTTCATCTTCTCAGCCAATTAAGAATTCTTACCCTACCGACTTGATAAAAGAGTTGCAAATTGAGTCCTATCTACTCATGCTGTGCACCATCAAAGCCTCAGTACATTAGCCAACTTCAATGCAAAAAAAGCTAGCGGTATATTCCAGTCTGAAGGTCCAGTGCTCTCTTGTTCCTGCTCAACTGAAACCTGCTGTATTTAACAGTGTATTTGCTGTAATCTAAGTAAACAGAAGTGGAAAAAAAATAAAATAATAATCTCTATGATATGGTCCAGTACAACACCAATGACTAACAACAGCCTCACAAACTACCATGAGACATTTAGATTAGAGTTGCTGGGTCAAATCCCCTAACCACCTGAGGAAATCTTGGCAAAAATGATGAATAAGAAATACCATCTTCTTCTTCATTAAAAGTGTTTGAGGCACCCCAGAGCTTGCAGCGTAATCCCCAGTAACTCCATCAGAGCCACAGAAACCCACTGGTTGTACTGGGAGTTGAACTCTTGACACTCTGTAACTCAGTTTGTTCTGTTTCCTCACTTCGTTCTAGACAGCAACTACAAGAGGAGTTTTCTGAACACAGCCCCACAAACCAAGGACATTAAACTTAACGTTGGGCTGATGTTCAGCATCTGTTTTACCCGTGACAGTTTAACAGCAGAACCACCTTGTTTTACAGACTCTGGTTTTGTTCTTTTATATGGCCTCACCATTTTATGTTTTCTTGTCTAAGACAAGAATCTTTTGCATGTACTAATACATGAGTGTGTGCTGTATTTTTAAAAGAGCCTATTTAAGTTGAAGACCTTCAGAGCAAAGGCATCGATGCAATGCTTTGGTCATTGTGCCTGAACCTCAAGAGTCTCTTGTTGAATTAAATGAAATAAGGACAGCAGTGAAGGTTTGTGTGCTATTGCGTCTGTGTCTGTGTTTATTCTGTTTCTTACTGATGTTTCATATAACTCTCTTTCAGGTTGTCAGGCAGTAATGTGCCCTCACCCATCATTAGCAACAAGAACTGGCTCCGGCTACATTTTGTGACTGATGGCAACCACCGTTACCGTGGTTTCAGCGCGCATTATCAAGGTAAGATGGGTAAGATATGATTAATTCGCAGGGACGGGCATCTTAATTTCTACACTTTTCCACACTACCTTTTCAAGGTTCTGTTTGTGCTTTTTTTGCTTTTTTCTTTTCTTTTTTTGCTTTTTTTATCTATTCAGTTCAGTTTTTTTCCCTTTTCAACTGACAGTTTGTCTCCATCATTTTGCCTCTAACTCTCTTTAATTACGCCTGTTGACTCCAATCTTCCTCTCTCCTCTCTAGTACAGTTTCTCTTTCTGTCTCCATCTTTCAGTTTCTCTCTCTCTCTCTCTATCTCTATCCCTCCCCCCACTGCCTAGTTCTCTCTCCTTTACTTTATTTTCCCTCGGGGTAACTGCACATAGAGGCATACAGTTAGATTCATTTGACACAAACCCTAACTGGTGGAAAACATTGGAAATTTGTTTGGCAACGTCCACGTCTCCCGACAGCGATAATGAGGGCTGAGTGTTTGGAACAACTGCACAGACAGGCTGGAACAGATAGGGTTTATATTTTACACTTAACTTGTTTTTCCTCCTCTATCATGTTTTTGTTTTAGTCTCGGATTGTCTCTTGTTCTTTCAAAAAAATGAACCATTGGCTGTTTTATGTTAACCAACAGTGCATGGTGCATAAAATCCACTCAACATCAGAAGATACACAGGAAATGGGACTGTGTCATCGTCATGGCCAGAGGCATGTGGCCCACCGGCATTACAGTTCAAAACAGGGGGTGATTGACAGACTCTGCCAGTAGGTGTTTCATGGGCTTACATCAGCCACGGCCAACCAATCAGCTGCTCTAATCCAAATTCATCACAAGTTTTATTTGTATGTTCATTGTTTGACAGTTAAACTAGTGTTAACGAAAGTCTTTGGAACAGCGCACCGTGCCTTCATGCGTCATTGCACCGGTTAGTGGGCGGGCAGCACAAGCGTAAATTGTGCTCAAGCTTGATATAAAAATTGCTCTGTACCACTTGATTATTACTGACACACTCCCCGCTGTGCCTCACCTCTCACCTCAGCTCATTCAGGTTCACTACAAGTCACCAAAATACCAAGCGAACTCGGGCCAGCAAAACAAGATGTGCACGCATCCAAAATGCCAGCTCTGGGGGACAGGGTCCGCACCATGTGCTGCCCGCAGAACTGCGCCTTGTTTGTGTTGTTTGTCAAAGAAACGCAGATGCACACGATGACGTGGACATGTTTTGTACATGTTATGTTCTGAAGAGACATGAAAAAGACATTTTGTCAGAAGTGACACAGTCATGCACAACTCAGTGACGCAATGAAAATGTGTTTCACAAAAAACACAAAACCCTTTGTTCCGTCCTCCTTCATCTCCTTTTCCAATCTTTTAACATCTTCTCTCAAGTCATCAAGTCATTTTTCCCCCACTGTCTTTTTGTCACCTTTTTTTGCAACCACAACAGTGTTTTTTCATACACATTGCAACAGTGGTTCCTTTCGACAGTAATTTGCTCATTTGCTCATATTGCAAGCTGTCACTTCATCACTGAGAAAACTTTCTGAACATCTTTGATGTTTTTTCATTTTAATTATTATCTTGTCAGACATGGGTTTCCTCCATTAAAATGTAGTGTCTGAGAAATTTGCTTTTGAAGTACAGTAGTAATATGGATTGATGCACAAAAAATGTTCTATAGTGATTTCAACAACTAACTGAACTAAAGATATAGATTATGTATATCAGTATGACTGACTACATGCTACTTGAATGTAGTTTACAATATTTGCTGTAGAACTAATAAAAGAGCTCAGAGGAAATCACATCCTCTCTTTAAATCACATTTAGTCTTCTGCTCATTGAGATTACTGATATAAAATATTTACATTTCAAAATTGCTTCTTTATGACCCTGCAAATTCTCACTGTATTGGTTGCATGTGCCACGTGCAGGACTGTGGTCAATTAAGACAATTAAGTGACTGAAACTGCAATTAATTCAGTGGTGGTTTTATATTAACACTGCATAATTTCTCAATCTGTGGGTATGATGAGCGTATTAGGCTGGATATGACCCCATATGGCATCTCATGGCATATGCTGTATTAGATATTCAAAGAGTACTCCCAGCAACAGGGTATCTATAAGGCTGCAAAAAAAAAAACGTACGGATTTGAATTTAGTCAAGTCATGGTATCAAAAACAACAGGACATTATATTATTATAGCCAATGCAAGTATACACAGTGTGTATTAAGATTTATAAAGGAGAAAGAAATAAATAAATAAATAGAATAGAAATAGAATTATCTTCATTATTGAAAAACATTTTACACACAGACTAGACAAATCCATTGAAAAACACAATCTACTTACAGAAAGTCAATATGGACTCAGAACGGACAGATCAACATCTCTGGCACTAATCAAATTAATGGAAGAAATCACAGATCACAACAACAACAAAAAATAGCTGTAGTGTTTTTGGACCTAAAAATCATTTGATTCCATTGATCACAACACATAAACTAAACTGGAACGGAATAAGCGGGGTTGGGTTGAGATGGCTCAAAAGCTATCTAAGAAACAGGATCGAAATAAAATTCATTCATTCATTCATTCATTCATTCATTCATTCATTATTAAACTCCATCTCTTCCCCTTTGCTCTTTTACAATACATCTCTCCTCCCTCTCATCTTTCTCCTCAACCCCCTTTAATTGTTTCCTCCTCATCTGTCTTCCTCCTGGAGCTTCTCCTCACCCTCTCTCCACCTCTCTGTGCTTCTGGCCCTCTCAGACATTCTTCTTGATTGATTGACTGACAGCCTGACCACTCCCCTTGAGATGAGCTTTTAATTGGTTTAATTGAGCTTAATTGATCTTAATTAGTTCAAAAGATTAATCAGTGTGTCAATGAGGGGGTGTCAGTTTGATACGTTAGTTGATTAATTAGTGGGGTTCTTAACAAACTTGTGATTGATTGACTACTTCCTGTCAGCTGTCAGTCATCCCTATTTCCCTGCAGGTTGTTATACATTACTAAAAGGGTTTCTTGGGTGACTAGGATGGGTTAAGGTCACTGCTAATATGACATCTAGTTTTTGATTTGAAAATCTTTGCCCTACAATCTTACATTTCCTTGAAATAATGTAGTTCTAACCTCTGTGGATTATATTCAACCACAAGGAAAACAAATGCATTGTCCAAAATTAATCTATTACTTCACTGTTTACATTCAATAAAAACTGTTTTTTTTTTTAAATTTGCAATTATTCAGTTTATTTCCATTTTATCGTGTTTATTGCGTTTTTTTCTACTGCTTTTACTATCCTTTATCCCCTTCAGATTTACTCTTTAATTAGCATTCTCTGAGTGTTCAGTAACGCTGCTTCATCCTAAATTGTTCCACTTAATGATAATCCAGTATGTTTTTACTTAGACTGCAATTACACCTTGCAAACCGTATGTTGTTCTGGTCTAGTGAATATAGTTGTCTCTATGAGAATTAATTGTAATGGCAAAGCCTCCTGGGTTGGCTACGTCTAGTCGCGAGAACTGAACGAAAACATTTCCAAATCTGTCCCTAAAAGAAAAAAATGAACAAATCTGCTTTGGCAAGGTTAGTTTACTTTGTAAGACACAGCTATGAGACCTCAGAGGGAGACGTTTGGCTCTAGGTGCTGCCAGCTAGTTGGACACTGTGTGTGTGTGTGTGTGTGTGTGTGTGTGTGTGTGTGTGTGTGTGTGTGTGTGTGTGAGTATGCGTGTAAGGTCAGCCACTCGGCTCATAAAAACCTCCTTCTGTTGTTGCACAATAATGAAGTTCCGAATTAATAATAATCCCCTAATGATTTATGTCCAACTTTGGAGGATGGGGGGGGGCAGGGAGGCAGCAAACAACAAAAAACATAAGAGGAACAACAGGGAAAATAGAGGATAGAAGATAGGGAGGTGGTACAATAGTGAGGACATCCAGAGAAGAGATTAAAAGAGAAAAAGATGGACATAATGGAAAGAGAAGAGTAGAGAAAACACCAACACAAAGAGAGCAGTAGGTAGTCAGAGAGAGAAGGGGGGTTGAAGGGGACTAATCATTTGGCAGCAAGGTTTGGCTAAGTATTAACATTTAAGAGTTTTAGTGTCCCGCTGAGGAAAAAATTAGTGTGTGTCTGTGTGTGTGTTTGTGTTGGCATGTATGTGGGGGGTTAGATGTCTGTGGTCTTAAAAAAGAAAAAGCCTGCTCTTTAATTTGAGTTTTTGGTAGCGTAAAGCCTACAGCTCCGCTTCACGGCTAAACCAAATTTACAGAGTTAATTGTCATGTCAACATGCCATAGGCTTTGTGTTGATAGAGCTAAATTAAGGGCATTAACCATTTCAATTCAAATATCTCTCCCTAGGACATAGTGTTCGTGTTAAAGGAAGAAATTACCCCTATTTGCATAATTTACGTTTTATTCCTCCAATCTCAGGCAGTTCCATGAATATTTATAAAAATGATCAAATATCCATAAATGCCAGCATTTATATCTTAGGTTAAAGACTTAACAGCTAAATACATGTTCAGACATTAAGTGTCCATTATCATGTTTAATTGAAGCTCAGTAATTATTCAGCTACGTCAACATCCCGGAGCTTTTAACCTCAGGACCAAAATGCATTTAAATATTCGTTGCACCCCATTATACAAAGCTTGCATGTGGTTTCTGAGTATGTTTTGAAGCACACCATAGGGTCTTAATGTAGTACTTTGCAGGCCAAGATGAGATCTGAGTGATGAGCGTACTTTCCCCAATGATTAAATGAACTGTAGAAGGTACCCAAGCTATCTAATTGTGTTGCACCCTGGGAGGCAGACTTGGTGAAGTATTCAGCTTGTCCATAGGTCTATATTGTAGACTGTGAAGTAATAAACCATATAGAGGTTTCCAAGAAGTCTGTTATGTACTCTTCAAGTGAAAATCCTTAAGTAATTTTCTTGTCTTTTACAGACCTTTTGAAATGTATATGTGTAGAATGGATGTTATGAAAACTCTCACTATAGGTCATTTCCGGCGTCCTTGTCATGTAAGACCACCTTTACCATAAAGTCATTGGAGGTGTTTCAGCAGTATTTAAATCAGGAAAGACACCGCTCATAAACAAAATGTAGATGCACCATGTTTAATAATTCATAAGACTTCAGCGCTGGCCTTGTCAATTTGATCATTTTTAGTCGAGTAAAACCCTACGAATAGCAGCTGTTCTGACATTAACTATGGGGAGCCATAGAGGGGACCTTGGCACTAGTGGTGGGTGGGTGATGAAATGGCAAAGTGATATAGACAGCCATGACAGCAGAGCAACATAACAGGTAAAGTAGTTTGAATACCCTTCAGCTACGTAGGAAGATCATGTGGTGATGGGAAAGCCTGCGACCAATTCCCAGTGAAGTCATTGGATAATAACTGAGGTGGATGATCAAATTAGAAGGGCAATTGTCTTCCCTCTTGAACTCTTGCTAAGAGCTTCATTACTGTAATTACAATTTGATACCTAAAGGCACTTAAACAACAAATAGTATTATATTATTTTAGGTGTGTCCTCGTCTAAGGATTTTCATAGTTGTTTCTGATTTGTGAGATTTTGCCCATAGTCGACTAATCGGCGAATCATGTTGTATTTTCCCTCATTGATTCATGATCTCATTTGCGTCTTTTTCTGCTCCAGAGAAAAGAGTTAAAACAACAGGACATTCTCCATCCATCCTTTTCCTGATCTCACTCATAGGCTAGCGTGCACGATATCACCGTCTCTCTTTCAGGGACGGTGTAGTGATGAGGAGTATGAATGTGTGTGCTGTGAACTAACAAGTGTGTATGGCGATTGAAAACATGAAGTCTCATCGTTGTGAGGACATGACATGTGCATCAGTGCTTGTACAGTATAGATATTTCAGGGCTCGAGTGTCACAGCACCAAGGACAGTGCTGTTTTTTTTGTTGTTGTTGTTTTTGTGTGTGTGTGTGTGTGTGTGTAGGTGCTGCGTGATCGATAGACAGAGAACGCGTCCCTTAGTTTAATATTGTAAATAAAACTTTATGCCTGAATTTAGAGAGAGAGAAAGAGAGAGCACATGCAAGTGTGAGCGAGAGAGAGAGAAGCAGGTGCAAAACAAAGAAATTCTATGTAAAATCAGATGTTCAGCAGCAGGGAGCACCCCAGGGAGCGACAAGGTTGATAGTCGAATCAGACCCCTCCGAATCGAATCGTCGACTATTCGAGGTCACCTCTACATTATTTGTTGCACATGTTTGAGTTTTATGCACGTAACCTCTGGAAGTCAGGTTTTGATAATGGATGGGTGTTTGCCTGAAGACTGTAGAGGAATCTGAACACTGCTGGTTTGAATGTGTGGACAGGTTGGGACAGTCGAGTTGTACTGTAGTAAAAGTCGAGTAATGTTTAGTTCCCTTGGCGCAACGTACCTAAGCCGACATGTTGTCATTGTAGTAGAACAACCCATCTTCCAGATGTGGTTGGGTATGCTACAGTGTGCTCTAACCCCAAGCAAATCCACCCGCGGGCTGCAACGGGATATAAAAATGTGTTTTCAGTCATCTTTCCTGTTAAATAAAAAAAGAACATCAACAGCTCGCCCTCAAAGCCAGAAACCAGTGAATTATATTCCCAAATAAACAGAGTGGTCAGGTACTGCATGCATTATGTATCAAAATATTAAATTTGTTGAACACTGAATGATGAAAAATAGATGTGATTAAAAAGTAAATTCACTGAACTCCTCGTGGTTAGTATTTCATTCATTATCAGAATCAAAGAGGCTGACACACTGGAACAAACAGATACTGAATACATAATGTATGTGAAACTGTCACACAGAGTGGAAAAATAACTTCATATTGAGAAAGTTGCTGTGGCAAAAGGTTTTAATGAAATCTGAAGAATCGTTACAAGTAAAATTTGAAGAATCGTTATGAGTAACAACAATGAGCACAGTGAACATGATTTAACAAACATTAAATCAAAACAGACATCGAGGCAGTTTTACACAATTATAGACACAGCTTATTGTTGGAATTGAAGTGCTTTTACTGTCAACAAACGTTGTTTTTAATCTTATTGTCTATTTTTGCCCGCTCACTTTTTAGCACTTGTCATTCCATTCGTGGTTTAATAACACTTTGATGTGATATTTTTACTACACAATTTTCTCATTGTCATCACTTGCAGTCCTACTGGAAAATACTGGTGGCCATTCTGTTAACTTGGCCTATTTTTAACTGGAGCCTAGTGAGAAGCACAGCTAAATTCATACAGTGAAAATGTCATTGACATAATCTACAGTACAAGTCACTCACAACTGTATTACTGTTGCACTTACTGTGAGTGGCTTGGTTAACATGGCATATAAAAACTCAGACTGTGAAGTCAGTCACTCATTAAGGGGGTCAGTTAATGTCAACCTACTACCAACTACTGTAGTCCATTGAACGGTGAAATAGTCACACTGAAAAATAACCCCCGTGTCTTTTACTCAATTAGTGTTTGCATTACAGAAAGCAGAGTTGTGGGGTGCTGTAAATTAATTCAGGATGTCATAATATACCTGATAACATGCTAATGAAAAGCAGAAAATTAGCTTTAACTTAAATCGCTGTGCCAAGAAGACAAAAGAATGACTTTTGCTGAAGACAGTGGGGCGGAAAACACAAAGGAGAAGCAGGGAGTTGAAGATGACTGAGAGGGTCATCTGAAGAATCTCATGACTGAATTACTGTCATGTTATTCTCTTTCAAATATCAGAGGTTGTCTGATGCATGAGCTCAATTAAGTTTTGATAGCTATTCTCTTTACATGTACTAATGGGTTATCAGTTCAGATGTTTTTTTCATTAGTTTCTTGACATTTGCAAAGCCAGGACAATTGAGATGAGACATTTCAACAGTCAAAAAAAAAAAAAAAACTGTAAACCTGTCTGTACCCTACCTCTCACCCCATGTCAGTCAGGATCGCCTCTTGTGTGAAGACCTGTTAACATTTTTCATACTTTGCTATTGCTAAATGTTAACTAGTTGATGTCTGTATGTGCATCCCTCCTGATTCAGCACTTGCTAAAGGCATAAATAGTGCTCTGAAGGTTGCTTCCAATGTTTCACTGCCACAGATTTGGGATTTTCATTTTTCATTAAAAAAGGAGCAAGTCCAGGAGTCCACACTGTGCTAGCGGGTGCATTTTCAAGGTTTTGCCATGGCAGATTCCCATCAACCAAAATAAATGGCATGTTTCCACACAGCCATCCTATGACAGTTTCACTATTTTTGCCCCGCTGATACAGTAGTTGTAGTACAGCCTGTAAAAGGCTCAGCTGGATTAGAATGGCACAAATAAATTCTATACTTCTGCTCCTGTACTCATTTGTATTATTATAATTAGCCTGTGACAGTAACCAGACTGTCACGCTTTGAGCCAGCAGGAAGATTCTACATTTGGTAATTGAGGAAGCTGAAATTTGATTAAAATATCTCCAGATGTCAGACCTTCATGGTCAGTCTGGTTTAGTTCAAAAATGACCACGATTAATAAAAACGGGATTGTGACCCTAGACTGTGACTCTGGGCACAGCAAACACGAACAATGTAAGTCTGTCACCTTGACATATGCCAGTGACTATGGATGACATCATAAACCAACATGAAAGAATACCCCCTCCTGCAAGTGTATGTAGGATGCTTTTGCATCTGTGATACTGCTTCCTTGCTCAGACAGTGCGTGCTGCAATAATTACTATGTATTGCAGGCAGACACACATTTGAAAGGCTGTTTACGCACTGGAAACCTTTCATTTTATCGTTGAATGATAAGATAAAGACATAGTGCTCCTTCTGGATCAAGAGCACACTAGCTTCCTTACCTCTGTTATTTACCTTTGTTTACTCATTCTCTGTGGCTCTGTGTTTAGTTTCTCTACTGATTCTGTTTTAATACAACAGGAGAATAAAATATTGGATGGGGTTTAGCAAATGCTACTGATTAGATATTCTGTCCACACACTTCCCTGCATGGCACCATGCTCTAACGCCCAACACAACACCCACAACAACTGGCCATGTGTATGTGTGTATGGATTATGCCTCTATATGTGCTTAAACTGTATCTGTAGCTTGCACATGTGTATGTCTGATCTCACTCTTGTAGGTGTTGCCACATCTTTTCATTTACAAGCATCTGTGTGTCTATTTTAAGTTAAATCAGTGTGTGTGCTTGTTTGTATATATTTGTGTTTGTATATATTTGTTAATGTCTCATGATGATCTGTGCAGCTATATTTGTGTGTGTTTGGATCTTGGTGTACATGTGGCTGTTTTTGTGCATCTGTGTGCGTTTGTGTGTGTGTGTGTGTGTGTGTGTGTGTGTGTGTGTGTGTGTGCATGTGTGTGTGTGCGTGTGCGTGCGCCTGTTTGTCTGTTGTCTATGCATGTTTCAGGTATGAACAATCTGTTTCCTTCCCTGCGGCTGAACCTACCAATCACATCCCTCCATCATTGCTCTTCATTACCTATTCATGAGTTTCTGTGTCTGCAGGGCTGTGATTGGCTCTTAATGAACAACTGACGGCATTATCAGTCAGCTAGGCAACAAAATAAGTCAGTCAGTACAAAAGAAACACCAGTCAACCACTGGTACGGAAACATTATTCAACTCGAGCAGAGGCAGCACACTCCCCTCAGGGAGGCTGACATATTGGATGCTGTCGACTGCATGGTACGTTTGATATGACTCTCATAATGTCTCAAACCTACTTGTGATCAAGTGCACACATCTTAAAATGCTAATTACCGTGGATAATTACATCCAAGGAATAAGGGAGCATTTAGCACATGTGGAATATACCATTAAGTTTTTGTGTAAATAAATCTCCATGTCCTTTTCCCTGTCAGGCTTGGCAAAAGAATCATTAGTCAAACTGAATACAGACACAGTGCAGGCCTCGGGGGGGTTCATATGAGCTCATAAATCCATGAACTGCCCCTTTATCATCTTTTACATTATTTGGGGGCTTACGTTTCACCGTCACTGGCTTCCATTGTTGGCTCGGTCCTCTGCTGTTACTATATCAAAAAGGCTGTTAGCACTGGGATCATTACAGTAAGTGTAGCTGTGAATGTACTCGCGTGAATTAATGCAGCTAGTTTGCATAGACGCAATCTGGTGATGTTGTATGATTGCTGGTTTGTGGTTACAAAATAGCTCATCAGATCTGGAGGATGTCTGACAACCGCCCTCACCCACTGATTGTTCTCACTAACTGCATATTTTACAGTCATGATTAACTCAGTGTATAGGCTGAGGTATATATTGTGTATTGTAGCCTATGCACTAATGGATTATGTTTTAATAATACCTCCTGCCTAGTTAATGTAAAATTTGAGTGATAGATGTATAAATGTATATATTACACACAACAATTCCCTGAACTTGAAGTATTCCTTAGTTAAAGCAGAAGTAAGTGATATATTTGTGTTAATATAAGTCTTAAATAGTTATATCTTCCGACAGCAATCACTTACATAGAGTGTTTGGTCTGAAACACGGGTCTGTCAGTCACTCTGCTCTGCTCTGAGCCGAAGAGAAAACATTTATCGTATCCTACAGTTTTTATCCAATGAGGAACCGGACCACTTACTTCTGCTTTAAGTTTCTTTTATACATATATTATAGTATGACATGAATGAAAAAAATGTAGTCATAATTCAACTATATTAATCAAGTCTGGTGTTGTACAGATATGAGACGGACACACCATGCGTTACGTGCACATGGCCATTACACAACACAGCCTGTATGTTACAACTGTGGCACGTCATTGAGGCTTCCAGCACATTCTTGTTCCAGTTCCTTGCAAAAAGAGATGGGGCAATTTTCTACAGGTAGTCATATTGGCATCATAGCAGCAATATGAATATAAATCATGTACTATTTTGTAATAGCTGGAGCCCAGTGTATTTTTATTGTGTCAATGATTTAATTGTTCTGAACTAAGGTAATTAAGGTTCATAATACAAACTCAGGGTTGGTAGGGCTGGTGGTAACGGCGGTTCAACAGAACCACAGCAGACAACGCATGTGACCTCAAACAGTCCAGCGAAATGACAAATAGCTGTCATATGCACACTGTGTCATGTGTCACGAGCATGACTCTAGTTAAAAAAAGCAAATGCGTGTATTTCCTAAAATGTCAAACAGTACTGTCAATACAAGCGCTCTCTATTCACTGGCTTTGGCACTAAGGCGTCGGCATGAATTCAACATCTCTCTCAGCATAGACCGTTCAGTGACGTGCACAGAGTTTTTGAAGGGCACGAGCGAAAAGAAAAAAAAGGGCACATACAGCGCGTCATCATCACTGAAGAGGGCACTTAAGTGCGCGTTTTGGGCCCTTTAGCCCCCCGTGTACACCACTGTGACTGTTAATTTATGATTCATTAGTGTGACCGATGTTGTTTGGCCTGCCCTGAGTGGGTTTCAAACCCGGACCGTGGGCGTCGATGCTAATCGTTTCGCCAAGAGGACCACTTGGCAAGTGGATTAGCACGTCTTTTATGGGTGAGAGTTTAACTTCAGTACCGCTAACCGCTACACGCCGTCACTTCTCCTTACTGGTACCTCGTGACTGTTACTATACCCGCGGACCTCCGTTACATTAGTATCTGGCAACTACATCACATCCTCACCATCTCTTTGACTTGAACAAGCAACCAGTCCAATTTAAACTTCACCCTGGATCCCTCCAGATGAATCACTTTTCCTCATATCTGCCAGTTAACCATATGAGTGTTTGGTTTTTAATATAAGCCAGGTACCTCCATATTTGGAGCTGATTTTATTTTAAAATCCTTCCATGATGTTTTAGTCCTTGGTGTAGATTATATGTTAACATAGTCATCAGTAAATATTCGCTTTGTGAGGGGCATCCAGCCCAAAGCTGATGAGTTCTATTAGTGTGCATCATCCCTTTGCCTGAATCACCTCCTTAGAGAATGTCTCACTGTTCCACATTACCAGTCCTAAGAAATATGAAATCTAGCAGCATTGTTGGTAACAAACAAAGTATGACTAAAATAACACAGTCACTGAGCTGGAACCTGCCTTGGGTAGTAACAGGATAGCTGTAGCTTTTGGTATTCAAATTTGCATTGCTCTAATAATAAGAGAATAGACTGTAGCTTCTAATTTCTTATAACATGTAGATTAGTTTGCCTTTTATTTAACCAGGTTTGTTAAAGTGTCCGTTCTCTAACCAGTGAATTTACTTCACTTCCCGTATATTTGTCGCTAGTGAGATTTAGTTGTGTTAAATATGCAATATTTCAGTTCATAAATATGGTTTACTTAAATGCAGCTGCCCTTCCATCTGTTGTTTGCAGTGGAGCTGCTGCTTGTAGGCTAGAATATTAACATGGGCATATTTAACTTTGATGCATATTCACACCGGGCAGGTTTTATGATGCACATTAACAGGGGCTTGATATAGTGAATGAATTTTCACAGACAAAAACAAATTTGACTTTTAACTATTTTTGGCCCAGATTCCCAGAATTGTCTGCCTAATGGGGGAAATACATTTCAAACCTGACTGTACAACTTTGATCTAGAGCACAGCTTCCCCGAGTTGTTGAAAAAAACAAGTCTGTTGATGAACATTCTTAATTTCTGACAACTAGGACATTCTCAGATACAAATTTAATCTGAAGGCAGTGCTAGAATTATGTAAAGTATTGTTGCTCACCCCTTTTTGCCCTGATGTGCTATTGGTACTGAGACTTTCTTTTTTGCTTTATTTACAAAAATGATGACAATACCATCCATTGTCAGAAGGATGTATGCATCTGAAATTGTTGATTTCATGTCTGCATTGCAGTGGAATGAAAAATGTGTACACCCCACCTTTATTAGAGATTTTTCTTGTGAGGCATATTTTAAAATACAGCTGTCAGTAGTTGTTCCAAATTGTTTGTGAAATGACCTGAAAACAGTAGAATAAGCGTGGGACGTATGAATCACTGCTCTTAAATATTATAAATTAAATGCAGTGAAATACGCTTTTTATCTGAGAGATTGCACATACTGTATCAGATATCCAGCTTGTTCCCCCCTCATTTTGAATAGCTATGACACCAGTGTCAGGAATAATAAATTTCATCCTTTGTGTAGGTGGATCCCTGTGAAGTCAGTTAAAGTGTTTCTGCATTCTGTTTATGTCTGCATGGTTCTTAGAGGCTGCTATGAACAGTTAAGATACCCGAGTTGCAAAAACCATGCTCATTAAATGGACAATCTGTTAATGAAATCTATTATTATATAATTAAATTATTAGATGTAAGAGAAATGCATATTCATCCTCATTAGCTTGACTCATTGATAAAGTCTGTGTGTTACCGTATATTTTTTAGAAAGGCCGAACAATTAATCTAAATGTTGTCAAAGTTGCACTATAACTAGGTTTAATTATCTAAATCACAACAGATGCAATTTTTTGTACTGCGTCACGACTCTGTGGTTTTACAGAGATGCTCTACACGTACATGAACAAACTGGCTTGGTGCAAGATCCAACAGAATTCACATCATTATTCCAACTGAAATCACAACTCAGATCACAAACACAATGTTTTTTTCATATTGTTCAGCCCTGCTGCTGAGTGCCCTGTTATTAAATGTCCCATCAGGTATTTCTGTCATATAAAAACAGTGACAATATAGTGTTAGTCACTTCAACTGTCTTAACATGGAGAAAAGTGTAAATAAAGAACCATACTCACATGCATACAGTGAGCATGGTAACATTAAATGATGATGCTGGTAGGTTTATACATTGAATGCACACATTAAGTTTATTTTACATGAGATTAATTACTCATTAATGGATTTGATGCAAAGTCAACATGGTAAATTGGGTGCCATTTATACATGTGCATGTGATTAGCCTCTGTGTAGCATTTGGACCATCGTTGGCCGAAAACACACATGTAATCTAATTTAACCACGTCAAATATAATGCCACTGATGAATGTGCATATATGTAACCAGTGTATAACATTAGGATAATTGTAGCACATTAACTCATCTGCCATTTGTCAACATTCAGTGGATTAATCTGGTCATTATGAAAATGACGTCTGTCAGCCACTTTATCAGACATTCATTAAAAAGATTTGTCACCATACTTTGTCATTCAGAACAAGATATATTTTCGTTTACATTTTCATCATTTATGGTTGTGATGTATTGATTTATTTTGACAGAGCAGAGCAGAAAAAAACTGTAATCTGGAGGGAGTCAAATTAAGATTACCCAGGGGTGTTTCGTTTTTATAATTATTGCATGGATGGAGTCACATGCACTTCTCACCCACTCACTTTATCTCCTGTTCTTTTATCTTTCCAACAATACATGCCGAGCTATAGTAACACTTAAACATTGCTAACCTTGAAGTGAAACAATGTCACCCATGTTACAAAACAGATTTTACACTGACAAGAATCCCTCTGTCAGTTTGTCTCCTCTTGTGTTTGATTTACTCTGATTAAAGGAACCATTTATTTTCTAACGTACCATTATCTGAATGCTTTGATTACAGTGCTGCATCATTGTCATTTTGATTAAAGCTGCAATTTCTTTTACCAGCTTTTGTTCAGAATATGACGGGGCTTCCAGCAAAACACCTCAACATTTGATGTATGTGTTTGAGTGACAGAGAGAGAAAAAGACAAAGCTTTTTTTTTATGAACAAATACCTTGGTCAATGATTTCTGTTACATTCTTCCCCCCTTTCTGCACCTGTCTTTCTCTTTTTGTCTCTCTCTGCCCCTGTAGCTGTCTGTTTCCACCATTTTAAAATTTACTTTGCCTTTGTAACTTTATTTTCCACTGTACTCTTCTCTCTCCCAGCATTGTGAGGGAGAAGAAATTTACTTTTTTTTAAATTCCCACTCAATCCTATCTGTTTTCAGATTTTTCTTCTCTTTTCTGTATTCTGTCTTCTGCAGTGAAGCGATCAGTAGATTTTAAATCGCGGGGCGTTAAATTATTCCCTGGCAAAGACTCCGGCAACAAGTTTTCAATATGTGAGTTTACATCTTAATGTCACCTTGGCTTATGAACTAATGTGTGATGGCTCGGTTTGGCGAGGACTGCCTTTGTTTTTTGCTTTGTTTTGTTTTTTTGTTTGCTTTGACTCATTTTTGTTTCTCAAAAAGGCTGTTACACTCAACACTTTTGCGCTTCTGATTTGACCCACAAACATCCTGCCTTACATTTATTCATGCTACCATTAATTCACAGACACATAGTGAAAAAACCTTATGACTGACATCTTTAAAATGTGACATTTTTGTCACGCAAATGTGTTGAAGACGCCACAGCCTTTGTAAGAGCATGCTCTTGCTATTCTTGACTGTTTTGATGTTTTGTAAATGTATTTTGGTCATGGTGTCTTGGTTTATGCATGCTTCTTCATGGCTGGCTTTGATATATTTAATCACGGCTTGTTCAGCTAAGCTTAATCATGGTTTGTTTTGGCTTGCTTTGGGCTTGTTTAGGGAATGTGCATCAGCTGTAATATTGTTTACCGCCCCCTCCTGTCTCTTCTCTTCTCTTCTCTTCTCTTCTCTTCTCTTCTCTTCTCTTCTCTTCTCTTCTCTTCTCTTCTCTTCTCTTCTCTTCTCTTCTCTATGTTTTTGTAGACTTCTACACAGGTCATTGAGGCATCATTGGGCCAATGGTCTATTGCAGACTTATTATTCCACTCCAGATACACACCACTAAAATCAAGGGGTTCAAATTCAATAAGTACAAAAAAAGTTACATTTAGTTTATCCTCTTTCCTTTAACTTTGTGAAATTCCAAGTCAATGGAAAGTCGTAAATTAGACACCCTGAATTGAAATGATCAAGTATAAGGGCGCCTGTGGATCATAAGTCATTTGACATCCTGTAATGCATAAGGAAATGGCCACATGAACATTATTCCATTCTGTTTGAAGCCTCTTCAACACACTGACGTTGGGAGAGCATGCACAGGAAGCATGAAAAATCGCCCAAGTAAAAGAGTGGTACCTTTGTTACTGAGGTTTCTCATAATAAAGCTGTCAGTACCCACTTTAACCTCACATATTTAAAATTAATTTTACATCCAATTTCCTCTCTATGTCTTTCTCACTTCTTTGTCTCTTTATAATACCTCTATCTCTCTCACACGCACATACTCCCATGCATTATATTTACAAGTGAAGGTCGGTTCTTTGCGTGATGAAGGTGATATTTCTGTAATTTCTCTTTAATCACAAGCAGCAACACACACATGCATAAGCACATAATTGCACACCTACAAGGACATATGCAAACATACACACTGATACAAGGACATACAGTACACTATATGGAACACAATGATGTACCCACATGTATGCGCACATAGACCGTGTTTGTCCATGTTGTGAATTGGTTTGCATGCTTGCTATTGGTACTTTTTTTTGACCATCTCTGGTTTATTTGCTCATCCAATTTGTGTTAGTGCGAGTGTATTTTTATGTGTGAATCTCTTAAATACTGTATGAGCTGCTGGAAAAGTGATGAGCTGAGCACAGCACAGAGACACAGTGCATTGCAGATTCATCAGGTTTCCTGACAGTTTGGAGACAGAGTCACGGTTGAGGTTTGGTTCCGCAGATGTGAGTTTGTGTGTTAATTAGCCAGACTCTGAGTAGTTAAGGTGTTAATTTGCTCTCCTCTTACCGTTTTAACTCAGCAGTGAAGCAGAAAACCTCATTGTGTGTGTCTGTCCGTCTGCCTGACCTATGCATGTTTCAGGTTCTGTACATGTATTTTGTGTCAGTTCATGTATGTATATGTGTGTAAGTGTGTGAATTGTGCGTGCTCATAGTACTGATACTGTAACCGGTCCCTCTGTTATGGTGTTAATAGTCCAGATGGTCAAATTAGCCGCTCCAACAAAGCAACAAACTATCTACTCTAACAAATACACACACAAGCACACACCAACCACCTGCTGGGTTTGCTGATACACACTGAACATGTACATGCATGTTAGTTGGACAGCCCAGGCGGCCTGGGTGGGACAGTGTTTGTGTGAAAGCAGAAAAGGCCAGTATAATCACCCAGCTTGTCTTTGTTATGTTTGATGGATTTTTCTGGCATCAGCACTTTAGTTTGTCTTAAGATAAAAGTTGAACATTTCATTCAGTTTCCATCAATAATTGCAACTAGAGTGCCAGAAAAGCAGAAGAAATAAACTTATTTTATTTTAATCTTGCATTTAATCAGTGTTCATTTTAAAATATTTGAAAATAAAAACAGCAAAATTTTGATTAGATGAGCAGTGACTTATTACAGCAGCAATAATAACTTTAGACATAAAAAATGACATAAAAGCTGGGTGAAGATGAGTTTCAACTGATCGGATGAAAATATGGAGGGTAAAAAAGTCACTGGGATGTGCTCAGAATGGAAATAATACTCTACTCAATTGTAATTCAATCAGACTTATCAAATAAGCAATCAGCAGAATATCACCACATTGTTGTGTATTTGCCACTTTAGAAAAATAAGCTGAATATTGTGCCACACCAGAGTACACGATTAGTTGTGTTTCCCTATCAGTCCATGCATTTGAATATCAAAATACACCATGGGGTATTTTGTTTGCTGTATAGCTAAAGTAAATAAGCAAGCCAAGACAGTTTCTCCCCCTAGTAATATTCTACTGACACCAGACATTAGGAAAGGATGAGCAACTGAAAAAAAAACACACTTCAAAAACCCTCTGAGTGTCCTAATTTAACTTTCATTGGTGTAAATGAAAGATGAGGGGTACTCAAGGATTATTCAAATAATTTTACTCTCACCCTGATCTCATTAAGAAATACGAGAGATCCCGTCATGTGGGACCCTAAATTGAGCAAAAATAGGTCATCAATGGACTGTGGCTCATTAAGATACTATATTACAGCTAATACTTTTGTTGTGAGCCAGCCTTCTAGAAACAGCTCTGTAGCCCATGATGGATCATTCTCAGCACCATAGAGGGCTATGTAAGAAAAAAGCTTTAATGTCTAATGTGTTTTGAGCTGGAAAAGTTTTTAAATGAAAAGCTTTTGAATTGGAACAGACTTATTTGTGTTTTTCATTTTTTCACTGACCTGACAGCTGTGTTTCTTTGGCTTCCCTAAGTAGACACAGAGGCTTTTTGCCTTTTCTCTCTGCCCTCATCACTTGCATACAGACACACACACTGTCCATTGCTCAAAGTAAACCCAGCAGCAATGTTTCTTGAAACTTTTATACCATTTTAAATGCTCAGGAGAAAGGAGAGACTCTGAATGGTTGAGCTTTATGAAAGCAAAAAGTCTATTCTGCGGTGTCTTTTAAGAAAAGACAGTGAAATACAACTGTGAGGTTATTTATATGGAAAAAATGGAGTCAGGGGACAGAGGAGAAGGGCAGGAAAAGATAAAAAAACTAAAGAAGTACACACAAGTGAAAAAAGACAAATAAAAACAAATAAGAAACAGGTAAAGAAAGGAAGAAAAGCCACCTACATATTCTGTGCTACAGTACAACAGGAGTACTATAATTATAGGCAGAAAGAGACAAGAAAAACAGATGCACCTTGTCAGATGTATGTTTGTCAAGGTATCGCAGCCTCAAACTATTCATACAGTTTCTTCTCTTGTCTCTGTTGTTTCGAGTGTTAGTGTCAAGATTAGCTCTCGGAGAGAATTAAGATTGTATCTGGAGTGGTGTGTCGTCCCTGTTTGACTACCTAACCGTCTAACGCATGTGTCTCTCTATCTCCTTGTCAGTCGAACCTGTTTCTCCTTTCACCTGTTTCCTGCTACCTGTAAAGTGAGGAAGTGACAGGGCAGGCAGGCTTCCAAAAACTGAAACTAAAAATGGAGAGCTGGAAATATCCAGGGGGAAGACTTTAGCTGAATGCTATCAATAGAATAAGCAGACGGGCAGTTTTAGATTCACGCTAGGATGCACTGAAGCAGTGCTCTGGTGTTAATTTGGCATCAATGTTCATACCATGCCGACATAATTAAAATATATAATTGTTTATAATAGCAACTGGGTTTAACGAACATGTCAGTGGAATTAATTCAGAATAATTAAAGTGCCAGTGTACCTATGGATGCACATATAGTAGGCTACATGTACTGAAATAGAATGTCTGTCTTAAAAGCAATAATCTGCTTTCTTTAGCTTTCCCATAGGTTTTGTTCTTGCCTTCTAACCTGTCTCTCCCTGACTCTCCACCCGTCTGTCTCTCTGTGCAGTAAATGAAGGCGGAGTAAGACAGGCGTCCAACTCCTGCCCTGACCCAGGGGAGCCAGAGAATGGAAAACGCCATGGCAACGACTTCAGGTACAATTTGTGCTCAATACCGTGCACAAGTGGACCTTATTAAATTATAGGTTTTCATTCAGACATAGAGCACACATAGGGATCTGTACATAAAGAATCCGTGTGTTTATAAAGATAATTTTTTTTCCTGTATATTGAACTCCCTTGCCTTCCCTCTGGGTGTGTGTTTTTGTGTAGCATTGGCAGTGTGGTGCAGTTCAGTTGTGGAGAAGACTATGTTCTCCAGGGCAGTAAAACTATCAGTTGCCAGAGAGTTGCCGAAGTCTTTGCAGCCTGGAGTGACCACAGACCTGTCTGTAAAGGTAAGAAATGTCCCTCCACATGCCTCAACACAAGTGTACAAAATTACTGACACCACAGTATCTCATGTTGCCAGGACTCTCAATGATACCATCACAGACACAGAGGGAGGAAGAGACTGTAATCACACATGTGAGGGGACTGTGAGAAGGCACTCAAGTAAAATGGCCCGTGTACATTGCTTCAAATTGTTGTCAGTGCGCCGCCTTGGACTCTCCTCAGGATGTGTTTGTATTGATCATGGCTGCGTTTAGACTGGAAAAAATCCCAATTCTGTTTTGAAGCCTCTGGCTATAAACTCATGAATCAAAACACACCATAATCCAATGTTTGCACTTCAGTTCGGCACAAATGTGCAGTGGTTGTCTGCTATGAAAAGGAAAGCCAGACAGTGGTCATTCAGGACCTGAAATGACACCGTTTATTGTAAACACCGTACGCTGACAACTTCTGTAACCATGCTCAATTTCTGATCATTATCGGCCAATATATTGTACAAGTCAAATACCAATTTGCAATATCTGATTTTAAAGTGATGCAAGATATTTCACAAGTTTATAGTTACAGTACAGAGACACACAGATTATGAATTTTTAGTTACACAGTGTGGGGTTTGCATGTTCTCCCTGTGCATGCATGGGTTCTCTCCAGGTACTCCGGCTTCCTCCCACAGATCAGAGACATGCAGGTTAGGTTAATTGGCGACTCTAAATTGCCCATAGGTGTGAATGAGAGTGTGAATGGTTATCTGTCTGTATATGTTAGCCCTACGATGGACTGGCGACCTGTCCAGGGTGTACCCCGCCTCTCGTCCGAAGTCAGCTGAGATACCCGTGACCCTAGTGCAGGATAAGCGGTATAGAAAATGAATGAATGAGTTACACAGTCATTCTTCAGCTTTACATACTGGTTCCACTTTCTCATCTGCCACTGTTGTAGTCCCGAAACTTGTGACACACGCGCACATATGCACACGTGCACGCACAGAGGGACCGAGACAGAGAGAGAGAGGGCGTCTGTCATGTTAAATGCCAAAGCCGTTTGTCATGTCCCCCTTCACTAGGCTTCAGACTGTGGCTGGAGACACATACTTTAACATAAAAACCAATGTTCACTGTGTGCATACATGTGTGTGTCTGAGTGTGTGTGCTTGTGTATGTGTGTGCCTCTGCCTCTATCTTTGTGAGGACCAGTTTGAATGTCATGCATTGGAGATTAGAACATTTTGAGTTTAAAGGGCTGTTTGAGGTAAGATTCTGTTAAAGGGTTCAGGTTTGGAGGAGATAGTTGTAAGGTTTGGGGTTAGAGTTTAGCTGTGATGGTTGAGGCTAGGGTTAGGGGCCCGGGAATGCATTTTGTCAGTGAGTGTCCTCACAGAGATAGTGGTGCAAGTGTGCACTGCTTAAAGCAGAAGTAGCGGAATATTTATGTTAATATAAGTCTTAAATAGTTATATCTTCCAACGACAATCACTTATATAGAGTGTTTGGTCCGAAACACGGGTCTGTCAGTCGCTCTGCTGTAAGCCGAGGAGAAAACTTTCCTTGTATCCTACAATCTTTATCCAATGAGGAGAGAGAACGGCATAAAGGGGCGGTCCTCTCTGTGTGTGCAGCCAAGGGATGCGCGTGAATGTGGTGACGTAGGGACGAGGGCAGGGACTGCTAACTCCATCGGCGACCGGATCGCTTACTTCTGCTTTAACGCTTAACTAATAGATGTAAAACCAAAAAAGTGATGACAGAGAAACAGGCAGCAGATGATGGAGGCGAGCCAAAGCTGAAATCATCCTGACATGGATGGTGACTTTATGATGTTGCGTCTCTCATCTACTGTGAGGTCAAAGTGCAAGGTCATCTATAGAGTGGGAGTCCACAGAGACTCACATTCTTGTTCGGGGTCTTGGGTGAGGGTCCTGCTCTCTGGTTAAAGGACACAGTTCAACCACTAGCCTCACCTGCTACTAAGGGTTTCACCTAGGAACCAGGCACATAGGGGGATTGATGTTGCCATGACAGCACAGACCCTTTTCAGCAGGCAAGATGTAATCTAGCCAATACAGTTTGGATATGACTTGAGCTCTGATTGGTCCCTGCCAGTCAGGAGTATTATCCAGGTCATTATCCAAGACATTATCATGATGAAACCCTTTGATTGCCTCTTTAAGAATGTTATCGGCTCTGAGGTATTAATCATCACTAAATGCCTTATAATGAGCCACTGACATTAAGCCAATCAACCCTTGCATTTACCTGTATGTGACGATGGGCTGAGTACGGTACAAGTAGGATTACCGGTGACATTAAAAGTCAGCGATGTTGTCCCCTGAAGCAGTGAATGAAGAAGAATGACCTCCATCACCATGAAACAGAGCCAACAGAGATGTTTGAGTGTGCATGTGCGGGGTGAGACACTTTCACAGAACCTTGTAGCTTCCGAGGAGCAGGTGCACATTGTCAGAGCTCTGCTGAGTTAAAACAACAGAACACTTGTATTCCCAGCACGAACATCTGCTCTGTGAACAACTTTTTGTCAAAACCGTGACAAAGTGAACGATCCTGTTCCATGGTTGTTGCTAAGTAACTAGTAATTCAGTACTAGTTGATCTTTGTTATTCTAAGCATCTCACAATGGAGGACACTGTTACTCCAGCACGGCCTCCTATTAGAATACTCAATTAATGCCACGCTATATTTAAAGGCAGGCTGTTCATATTTATTATTTACAGTTCATGATATTCTGACAAGTCTAACCATAATCACATAAAAAAAAATAAAAAAAAATCCTGATTTGTTGAAAAAGAAGGCGCTATTCTTTTTCCATTTGCTACTCTGAACCACTGTTGCATGTCATTGTTATGCAGTATATCAGTCCTCCTCTAGTCTGCATCTTCAAAAATCCTCTAAATCCCATAATGACCATATTGAGGTTGCTTGAAGGGCAAGATGCATGCAACACTGGAATCATATCTTTTTGACAACAATTGTGAGACTTTGAGCTCTATGACAAAATCACTCAAAAGAGAAAACAGAAAAGAAAAACATAGAAAATATACACTTATAGTTTATTTTTTATTTTTGGTGATGCCTCAGAGGGGAAATATAGAGACTACTTCTCTATTTTTAAACCTAGTCACAAAAATCTGTTTCCCCTTAGGGACAAAAAGCCTATATTGAAATTCTGAAAATAAAAATGTCCTAAAGGCAAGAGAGAAGGGTTAGTGTAATGCTAATAGACTGTGAATAGAATAAACTTTGCTCTTGTCTGTGAATGGTCTGTGGCTCTTATCATTAATTAGATACATTTTATTTTCTACCCTTTTTTGCCAGTCAGTACCCATTAACTAATATTATCATCATAGAGGAATCCAATCAAGATGTGTAAGGATTTTTCAGTGCACCTGACACTTCAGGCTGTATTTCAATTTCAGGTTTTTTTTAGAGGATTTAATTAATTAGGATACCCACGTTTGAAGAGGTGGACTGAGCTGGTTGAAATGCCAGAGCAGTTTCATACCAGAATGTGTAGGCCAACAAAAAAAATAGTGCTGCATATGCATAAACACAACCTGATTTGCACCACTCCACCTTGGCACAAGTATGTTGATTTGGAGCCATGAAATTACCTAACAGACGCCAGCACTAAAGTACATACTTGATCTCAGTGAAAATGGCCTTTTGCCGCTGTTTACACCTCCACTGGCTCTGCAGGTGCGTGGAAATAGGTACAATTTTGAAATGAGTTCAACAGGTAAACAAGTGTGAGAAAACAGAACAGCCACAATTGTGTTGCATTAGAAGTACTTTTGATTGTCAGGAAGAAAACATTGTGTTCTCCGATGTACAGTGTCCTTATTTAGCTTTTTTCACCCTGTTAAACAAAAATGGAATGAGAGGAGGGCTGTGTCTAGCTGAACACAGTTCGGATGTGACCTTTACATCTAGACCAGCCAATAGCCAATGTGGAAACTCATGAATAACATTGAGAGAGGCAATCTGTCAAGAAGCATCAAGCCAGCTGACTTATTAAAGGGTCACTTCTGTCAAAACACTTAAATACAGCTAAATGTGTCTATTGAAACATTAGAGAGAAGATAAAGTAAATGTATTGTGAAAATTTGCCCTTTATATCTCAACAGTGAAGCAACAAAAAGAGACAGATAAACATAAAAAAGGGTGAGAGAGGGGGCCAGTGCGTTAATCACTTTATTAGATACAATAAAACAATTACAAAGCTTAATAAAAAACAAACCACAAAAACAGCCATCAAACTGCAATGTCCTTCTGTCCACTCCTACAACACTTTATGAGAGAGAGAGAGAGAGAGAGAGAGAGAGAGAGAGAGAGAGCGCGCCCATGTGGCACCTTGATTAATGGACAGATGGCAAGGTCACAGAGCCAACTCTCTCTCTGTGCGCGTACGACCAAGAGAGAGGGAGTTCAGTTGATTTGTTCGGATATACACACAAAGAGTTCTGTGTACACATGCACACATGTTGACTTTAGAGAGGAAACAATGAAAAGAAAATAAACAGAAAGAAAGAAACAGAAATTAATGTGTATGCACTACAGTATGTACAACAACTACACTGGATGACTGTACTGTAGGTATGTGTGTGTGTGTGTGTGTGTGTCTGTGTGTGTGTGTACACACCCATTAAAGCTCTAACCAGAGTGAGGGACATTGGAAGACTGTGTGCCAGCTTAATGATGTCATCAATCATCCTCTGTGTCCATTGGTCAATCTATCTGCTCCTGGAGGCAGCCTGTTAAAACAGCCTGTTCGGCTTTCCTGCAAAATCACATCAAATCAAAACTATGAAGCCTTAGTGCGGCCACATTAACTTGATGATAAGCTCTCACTCAACTCTGATCATTATCGATATAAAAGTTTTTCTGACACTGTAATATTCATCCACACTCAAATTTTCTAGACTTGTTGGTACCATATAAAACTTTGAAATGCAGTTCAGACAAGGAGTTACTGTGATTAAAATTGAACATGATGACTTGACAAGTAATATTTGTATCCTTGTCATCGACATAAAAATAGAAGGTGCCCTTGAACCCTTTTTGTCAAAATCAGGATTTGATGATTTCATTTCAGCTTACCTGTCTAGTTGGTGACACATCATCCTTGTCAAAGTTACTTTAATGAGAACATTCCTTTTATGGGGACTGTTCTTTAATTATTAATGTACTTTAATCATGAAGTTCACTTGATGGGGAAATTACCATCATAAGCAAGTTACCCATTCCCTCAAAATCACCTTCTTCTTGCCTTGTAGACTTTTCTCAATTATCTGAAGGATTATACATTGTCAACAGGATATTTCATTAATGGATTACTGAGTTTATAAATACATTTTTGACGGCAAATATCTTAGTGGGTTGGTTATAGTATGATAGAACACAAATAAGGCAAAAACAACCTTCGTGTGCAAATCAAACATGCATCAGCGCTAAGATGACATGACATCCTAAAGTGTCCTGTGTAAGAATAGGTCCATGAATTGTGTACTCGCTAAAAACTCAAGCACATGATTTAATTAGATTTTCCGTTTGATTTATACCCAATTCTCGCACCCAGTTCTCTTTATGCACTCCGGTTGGGGTGCAGGGTGGATCACACGATCTGGAGCAGGGAGGGGTTAAGTGTCCTTGGTATGCTTCAGCAGGTATTGCTGTATGGGTGACTGGACCTGAGGCTTCCACTGGGGGGCAACTCACTAACCACAAAGGCCATCTTGCTGAGAAAGCAGCTGGGTTATAGAGCTCAAATGTGAGGCAAAGATCAGGCCAGATGAGACACTTATGAGTTTCTGCTCTGCTAGAACGGAGAACCAAGGTAAAGCTGAGCAGTTGTTTAAATTCATACTCAAAAGCATTTCTTAAAGAAACCTTGCCACTGCTTTTGGGTTGCGTCAGTTATACTCTAAAGCCATAAAACAAAACTTTGGAGAACTATGGAAGAGCAAGGGCATTGGAGCTACAGCATAAGCTTTGGCAATGTGATCCTTGCCTGAAACATAATTTAATTTTGGTCTGCCTCCCAATGGCTTGTGTGGGTATGCATGTTTGTGTCAATTTGCTGGAGTGAGAGTGAGAGAGAAAAAGTGAGAATCCTGGGGGAATCCAGTTGATCTGAATATATAAACTCAAAGGAGGATATGTTGTTTCACATGCATACACAAAAATACTCACACACACTCCCTCTCTCTCTCTCTCTCTCTCTCTCTCCCTCCCTCCGTGTTCCCAGCCTAAAGCATTCAGTTAATCTCGCTCATGATTCCAACAATATGCTTTTAGTACCAGCTAGACCTCATCAAAAATTTTAATTCAATCTAGAATTCATTATCACTTCAATGATAGTCTGGCCCTTTTGGCTTCAAGCCCTCTATACTGTGTGCCAGTATAAATAATGATGAGGGGTGGGATGGGGGGGGGCACATGGAGACAAAGTTACACAAACTAACAGACAGGCTGTCAGAGAGAGTGAAACCACCATTATGAAAGTAATAACCCAGTGCTCAAAATCTTATTTAAAGCTGCTCAGTACTCACTATAGACAGTTTAGCCACAAAGAGACAGATATTTCCGCCAAGAATTGACGGAGACCAGAAACTGAAGCTGAAAGTCGTGTTACAAGTTGACATTGTGTACATTCACTATATACGGACCACTAAATGAATACTAATTGCTTTGTCTAAGGGATGTATAAATATGCAGTTCATTGCCAGCAGCATGTTGAGCATAATAGCTTCATAAGATGATAATGAGCTCTTGTTATTTATAAAGTCAGTGAACATCTGATGAAATCTGATGAATTTTTTTTTCCATTATGCAGGAATATCTATTATTATTATGACTCATTAATATGAAAGTAAACATACAAAAGACAAAAAGAAGTGGGAAGAAAAATGTAGAGAGCAGAGATGGACAGATAATAAGCACGGATGACAGTGCACTGTGAATCATGAACTGCAGACAATGGCTGACATAGGGACCAAGACAGCGTGAATAAAAAGCAAAGAGAGAAAGACAGAGCAAGAGACGGACAGATGCAGGCCAAGAGACGGATGGAGTTTATTATAAATTATGGGATGTTAGCTCCTCTGGTAATTCTAGTGATAACTCTCTGCACTATCGCTATAGCAACACCGTGCTCATTTCTGCTGTTGGCACGGAGATGGACCGGCCATTCGTTCAGGCCACGCTGATTGAGCTGTCAATGTACACACATACACCCACTGTTTCTAAGATACACGCTCTCTTTGAGACATGCAGATAAATCATTTCTCACGTGCAACTCAAACGCACACCCACTTCATCTCTGTGTATCTATCAGTGTATAAACTGCAGTGAGCGGCACTCAAGAGAAGGTCATCTTAAGACGCATCGAGAATTAGAGAAACAAGCTACTGGGTTCAGTCAGTGGGAACTGAGGCAGAGATCCAGGCGGCAGAAAGACAGGGAAACACACGGAGAGAGAGACCGACCAGAGACATATAAGGTGTCTCTGAGGAACCTTGTACTTGTTCTGACACTCTCTTACAGCACCTCACAGACACACCTCATTACACACACGAAGAGACACACACAAACACACTGTGCTATGACTCTTTTTAACTGTCCCTTGCCGTCATTTTGACCACTAAGTCACAGTGGCAGCCAGGTGTGGAGTGTTTGTGCGACTGGGAGCATTTGTAACAATGTATTTGGTGAATTGTATATGTATGAAGTACGTTTTGATGCACATGTCTGTGTGTTTGTGTGTGTATTTTGCCTGTGTGCAAGTGTGCAAGTCTATTTTTTTTGCAGTGTAAGGTACAATGCGTGACTGGATATGCACATGTGCACATGTGTCTATTTCTAAAACGTGACCTTATAAACATTTGTGCTCATGTGCCATTATTTTGTGTGAGTGTGTGTGTGTGTGTGTGTGTGTGGCTGTTAACTGTATGTGTTCCTGTGGCCTACTGCTGAACAAACTAATTAAGGAACAAACGCTGCTTCAAACCAACCAGAAAATTACCTCCCAACTCTAACAGGACGACCCAAGGACAGAAAAGCAGGTTCCCTATCACATCAAGTCAGAACACACAGCCTAATAAAGGCTTAGTTGGTTTATCGAACAACTAGCATGTGTCATTTTCAACACCCCACTGAGTGTAACTTCAGTATTAGTGTATGACTTTCCAGCACACACAGTGTTGCTATACAGTCATGTTCTTTTATGGATTTGCACAGAGAATCTCCACTCACACCACACAGTTGTGCACTTCTACACCATCGGTCAACCAGTCAGGCATCATTGCTCGCTGTAATATGTGTACTGCCCTGCACACTTTACTTCTTTAAAAGATAGAATGTAATTATTACTCAGCTGGTGGATGGAAGTTGTTGACTTTCAATAGATTTTGCGAGTAAATTGCTGGTGAGTGTCTCTATCAGTCAATACTGCAACTCTTGCTAATCCTGTGGTATTTCACAGCCAATAGCTTCCAATTAAGTACTGCTATCCAGGGAGATGTCGCTGACAGTATCAATAACATCTATCTGACCCTCTTCTCTTCTCTTCTCTTCTCTTCTCTTCTCTTCTCTTCTCTTCTCTTCTCTTCTCTTCTCTTCTCTTCTCTTCTCTTCTCTTCTCTTCTCTTCTCTTCTCTTCTTGTCACCACACCCTTTCTTTCCATCACAGTTGTAGTGTTGTAGTGTCACACAATTGTTTCTTTACTAAATTACTGCTGTGACCCACAAGTGTGATATTTAGCTGTTTGGTTTATTCTCAAAATCTTTGGCCAATCACCATCATCCCCAATGGTTCAATTTAAAAAGTAACTCTCTCCATTTCCATGAGGTGACACCACAGTGTACTACAGTTTGTTTTTGCCAATACCACTCTACATTCTTGCTACTAATAACAATTGCCTTGTTTTTTTCTGTTCACAGTGAAGACGTGTGGCAGTAATCTTCAAGGTCCATCAGGCACCTTTACATCTCCAAACTTCCCAATTCAGTATGAGAGCAACGCACAGTGTGTGTGGATAATTACTGCTTCAAATCCCAATAAGGTAAATCTAATTCTCTCCCTCATCAAATAAACACTAAATTGTGGTTGCAAATCAACATACATTGCTATTCATCATAAATTTATATGTATAGTTAAAGGGATAGTTCACCCTAGAATGATATTTCGCTCATTATCTACTCACCCTCATGTTGACTAAGGGCTGGAAGAAGTTTCAGAGTCCTCCGTCCCTTCTCTGAGTTACAGGGGGTCTCGGCATAGCAGTGCATGTCCATATAACGGTTGCAAAGGGACACCGGAGCTCTTCGTAAAAAAACACACACAAAAAAACATCCAAATACCTCCATGATGCTCGTATGTAATGTCCGTCTTGTGCTGAAGCCCCAAATTGCGTAATTGTCCCGAAAAAAATTAAATAAGTCTATATTTTAAGCTTGTTTGTAGCGGAAGCCTCTCGAAGCTCCTCTTCCTGGTCCGTCCAAATCTCGCGTGATTCGCAGTAACCGCACTGACGCATACTGACGCCGGCGCAAATCACGCGAGATTTGGACGGACCAGGAAGAGGAGCTTCGAGAAGCTTCCGCTACAAACAAGCTTAAAATATAGACTTATTTAATTTTTTTCGGGACAATTACGCAATTTGGGGCTTCAGCACAAGACGGACATTACATACGAGCAGCATGGAGGTATTTGGATGTTTTTTTGTGTGTGTTTTTTTACGAAGAGCTCTGGTGTCCCTTTGCAACCGTTATATGGACATGCACTGCTATGCCGAGACCCCCTGTAACTCAGAGAAGGGACGGAGGACTCTGAAACTTCTTCCAGCCCTTAGTCAACATGAGGGTGAGTAGATAATGAGCGAAATATCATTCTAGGGTGAACTATCCCTTTAAATATGACTTTTTGGTTTGTTTATTGTGTAGAAACATAACTTTCTCATGAAATTATTCTCTGTAAGTATACCGAGACTAACCCTGAGTATATGACAATAACTCCTATCAATTGGGAACTATAATCCTTCAGGTAAGAGATGGTGTAGAAGTGGAGCTTATGAAATGTTAAATAAGCAACAGCAGCACTAGCAGGACAAGAAAAGGGAGTGCATGTAATCTTGAAGTTGTCTTCCTGAACTGGCTCCCAGGCTCTGCTCCATTTGAATTTCATGCATCCAATCTAATTTTAATTGATATAACACAGCACATCTTACAGGCATTTACAAAGTTAGTTTAGCTGCATTTTTACATAATTGAAATGTGTTGATAATAATTCATGTAGGAGGTACTGTAAATTATATGCTAGTCAGGGCATATCAGTGTCTAATTCAGTGTGATTGGTTAATCCTGTGAAGGGGCCGACGATAGGCTGGAGGTCAGATGGATAGCTGTGATTGGTTGCTCGATGTCCCAGGAGAAATCTGATTGGTATTCAGGAGACACATCGTTATTCCTCTCAGGGTCACTGTGGTGACCGCTCTGTCGTCAATGGCAACACCTGCGTCAGCACCATAGGGATACACATACACATATGTGCACACTTGCGCGCGCACAAAGACTGGCTTTTTCATACATGTGTGCCGAAACATACACGCTAGGTTATTTTTTCATCTTCACAAACATGCACACACACACACACACACACACACACTTTGTTGCTTTGATCTTGCTCAAAACTTACTTTCTCTCTCTCCCCCTCCCTCCCACACTCTCACACACAACTCTCTCTGTCACTGCCCAAGGCCTCTGGTTTATGGCCTAGAGCAATACATTCTCTGTTGAAGGCTACAATGTGTATGTGTCTGTTGAAGGCTACAGTACTAATGCCCTTCTTCACCCCCAGGAGTATATGTATACAAGTGTGATGTGTGTAAGAAGTTGAAAATTAATGTGTATGTATTATGTATGACTGTGGATGTGACCAAACATGTTGTTTAAAATGATGACCAGATCAAGTCACTTTTATAGCCCTTTATCTTTAAGGCTTACAGGTGGCATCTGTAATCATACATCATCATGTAATGTAATGTTCCATACTATATCATGAACATGTCATGCACCATATTGCTTCACATAAACAGTATGTCACTCACAGTACTGAATCATATGCATGCCTTTTATCACTACAGGTACATAATGTATATATATACAGTAATATGCCATACACATTGAATTACTACACTGCAAACACACACTTAGTTTCTGAGTGGAGGAATGTGGACAGCTGTACCAGAGAAACATGCCATCAATAAAACGCAAAACATGCCAAAACAATATTCTTAGAAAATGAATGAATAATGAATAAACACTAAAAGGGGCTATAGTGAAATCCAGTGTGTAGCGTAAGTAAAAGAGGAAAGACATATCCAGCATGTATTGCTTCTGGCCAAAATCTGCGAGTTAATCCCAGTGCTGTGGCCGTGTTCATCAATTAGGCATTTATAGAAATTTTGTCCGACAGACGAGTGGAGGCTTATTAATATACTAAACCCATTTAGAGCCAAATGGAGATATAAAGCAAGAGGAAGGGATGATCATCACAAAAAAGTGACTAATCCTCAGTTTGAACCATCTCCCGTATCATTCATTTTTCATCTGTCTTGGCAAGTTGTTGTATCCGTGCAGGACACCTGTGAAGAGGCACATAGGAGAGCAGTCATATTAACTAAATTGTGAGGAAAATCAAGCTCCATCTTCTTCATGCTCGTGGATTAGCATCTTTGGTTCAATAAGACTTGTCTCATTGCCATGAGATCAGTGTCATTTCCTGCAAGTGGATTTTTGGCTGATTTTAAACAAAAATGCTTTAAAGTCTGCAAAGTCAGTAGCATTAATCAATCAGTTTCCCAAGAATGTTGAGCATTTAAAGTTAACTCAAAGTGAAGTGGTATAAGATTTGGGAGGAGCTGTACTTTACCAAAATTAATTACGTACATGTTGTTTAATTAAAGAGTGGGACTATCAAGGCCTTTTGATTTACACATCACATAAATGGCTTTAATATTGCAATGTTGAGAATGTTTAATGGATTATTTCAATGTACTGTACCAAAAACACATAAAGTTATTGATGATTGATTGATATAAATATTCCAGAAAAGACTTTAAACACAGGAATTTAGAAATTCACACTCTATAATTGTTCAGTTAGGAATTTCACATCCACAGAAACGTCTAAAGGAGTAAAAACGGTAATTTACTAGTTTCAAAAGCAGGCTTACGCTGGGCAGGTGGCACAGGCAAACAAACAGTGGGGAATTGGCAGGTGAACAACAGGTAACAGGCAAGAACGGCTAGAACAGAATGAGAGCACTGACGATCTGGCACACTGGCAGCAAAAAGCTGTCCTCAGTTAAGAGGCTGATGAGGCAGTGAGGAGCGGCTTAGCGGGCAGGTGAGTGGTCAGTTCATCTCCTGAGGAGAGAAGGCAAAAAAAAAAAAAGAAAAGACAAATACACACTGGGACTCAGAAAAGAGACAGAGAGTCTGTGGCTGGGGGGGGAGTGGGATGGGGAAGAGGGTGATGGTGCAAGCAGAGTTGGGGAATAATCCCAACTGAGCCTGCCTCTCCAACTAGCAGAACATATCTTTTTTTTATTGCTTGTACACGTCTCCCCCTATTTCATCCTGCACCCCCCTCCTCTCATTCTCCCTGTCTCATCCTTCTTTTTCTCTCTTTTTTTACACTGCCCATCCCTCCTCCCTCACTCCCGGAGGCTCTGTCCTCAGAATTACCCAGATTCTTCATTAAAGAGCTCAGCCTGAAACCATCAAATTACTATGGAGAGAGGGAGATGGAGGAGGGAACTTGAGGGGAGAAGTCTGTTTCTCACTGTTTGCCATACATGTTGTACAGTGCTTACCATCTTCTCTTCTTACTCTGAATGTAAGGAGATACAGGGTTTCTTCTCTGTGTCTCTGTCTGTCTGCCCCATTCCCTCCATCATTCTCTTCCCCTCTCTCTGCCTACCATTCGGCTCCCTCTCTCTCAGGTTAAGTGTTAATGGGGTTCTATAGCTCTCTGATGTTATTGCTTCATTTAGTTTTGGCAGAATGAGCCTTAAAGCCAATTCATTCTCTCCTGTTCTCATTTAACCTTGGGGATGGCAGGACACAAAGTCCATTACTACTCTTCTCTTCTCTTCTCTTCTCTTCTCTTCTCTTCTCTTCTCTTCTCTTCTCTTCTCTTCTCTTCTCTTCTCTTCCTTTCCTTCTCTTTTTCCTATTTCCTATTAGTTTCTTTTACTTTCTTTCTCATCCCTATCCGTGAGTCCAAGCATTTTCTTCACATCACCTGTTTATGATGTGAGATAAGATGAAATTTGTAGTGACAACTTCCTGTCTATGTCTCACTATGTTCTTAGTTCATTAATACATTTCACTGCCACCCAATTTTATACAATGACAGCATTAAGTTTGAACAGGCTTGGCATCAGTTAATATGCATTTGCATGCAAAGTGTCGCGCGTAACGCATGGATAAAAGAGGACAACTGCAGTGCTGCCACTCTGCAGATTTAACACCACTATGACAAAGACAAGTGAAGTGGAATATCATGTCATCCAGTAAGAATACACTTTTGGTTGGACTCTCTTTGTACAGTCAATGAATTCAGTAATGCCTCGTGGGCCTACAGAAATCAGATGTACACACTGAAGCCACAATGCAGAAATCACAGGACAAAAAAATCACTGCGCTGGCTCCTTTTGCTCGCTGTTAGTCATTAAAATGGCGTGCTCCTGCATCTTCTTGACAGGATGAACAGCAAAGCACTTTTTTTGGGCTCAGGTTAAAAAATGTTAAACATTTAGTGAAAGAGAGCTGTGATTCAAATGCATTTTTCAGTAGTTGCATAGCAACAGTATAAGCCATGCATAGCCTTTCCCCACATGTTCCTGTTCAGAGTTGGTTTCTATCCCGGTGGATTCAGCTCAATGGAACAGAAGTAAGGGGAAAAACACAAAGTTGCAACAGACTCGAGGCATCAGTCTTCATCAGCTAAAGCCCGGCTCTTGTCACAATGGCACAACTTATACTTTGGAGGCAGAAGCACGTTCAGGGGGAGTGACAAGTGGCACAGGGTTTACTGTAATGCTGTCACAGACAATCTGTTATTCCCTAGGCCTGTCTCGTCTCCACCCGCTTTACATCACTGGCTGCGTTGCTCACCAGGTGTTTCAGATATTCCTACAGTAAATGTATCTTCAAGGTATCCCTAGATCTTATTATGATATGGGTAGGGAGCCTCCCTCACCTCATTGTCTCCACGACAACCAAAAGGAAGTGCTTTATCAAGCAGAAATCCAATTCTGTCGCCTCATTGGCTAGGAGCCATAGATGGATGGAAAGAAGGAATGCAGCAGCCAATTAGAAAGAGAGAGACAGTAAGGGTGGCAGCAAGAGAGAGAGAAAGGCAGAGAGATGCTGGAGAGAGAGAGAGAGAGATGGATGTTTGCATGAACACCAACCAATTAGAGTAGAGGAGAAATATGTAGAGTGTTCAGTTTCATCTATCGTGCACACACACACACACAGACAGAGTAGACTAAAAGAGATATACAATGAACGGATAAACACCAACCCACTCACTGTCAGTAATGAGGTTCCAAACGAAGTTGACTTCAGTGCAACGTTCACATCATGGACACACACAAAGACTCACATGGGCTCAGTGTAATGTAGTCATATCCCTGCTGTGTTTAATGCTGTGTGAACTGTGCTGATGTGGCATTAGGGTGCTCTGTAAAGGATGTATACAAGGAGATTGCTGGACCACTTTTCATCAGTGACACACACAGACCCCTCTCTGTTTTAAACTGCACGGGGACACAGGGCTGGTTTGTTTCCTGCCACAGAACCAGAGGAAACTGGATGTTTTTTTATAACCTCTCCAACTAACAGACCTTATTTCTAATGTCTAACATCACATGATACTTCCTCAGTTTGCCCCCCTTTTAAAATGTTTCCACACTGTTGATAGCTGGAGTCAGAGGCATGTTGTTTTGGGGATCAGAATCAGAATCAGCCTTTATTGTCACTGTACAGCGAAATTACAGCAATCAACCCGTCCGTACATATACAGCATACAATACATACAATAAGACAGACATAACAGGATGACTGGGCAGTAAGAGGGGGGAGGAAAAGGGGAGAAACAAGAGGAGAGGGGAGGAGAAAAATAGCAGCTATGCTCCTATGGGAGAGTACAGTGTGGGACCGGGGGAAAAAAACCTCAGCAACATAGGCACATATGAGCACACTTTACAATATACTGTAAGAACTCGAAAACAACTTGCACCAGGGGAGGGGGGAAAGGAGGACGGAGGTGTTCCAGCGCAGACCTGCAGCCAGCCGCGGACGCAGCCATCTTCGGCGCAGCCTGCGGACCCCGCTTGTCGCACTGGGGTACGAAAGCGGCAAAGGCGTGGGATGGGGGGGTGGGGGGGTGTGTTGCATATGTGCATATGTGAAAGTGTCCATGGATGCGTGTGTGTAAGCCTAGAGAGTTGAGAGTCGGAGATTTTAAATTTGGAGAGCAATGCGGAGAGAGGCTCCCAAAGTTTGAGACAAGACAGTACGAGACGTGAGAAGCAAAGCAGGGAAGATAAGGGAGAGGGGAGACAGGGAGAGATGCATCCACCTTCGTTGAGAGCAGTCCATCCCTATGTAGCTATCAGTCCCTTCTTGTGGACTCCCAGTATTATGATGAAACTTCATCAAATTTGGCACAAATATTCATTACGACTCAAGGTTGAAGTGATTTAATTTTCAAAGTAAAGGGTCAAGGGCATGATGACATCACAAAACACAGTTTTGGCCTTGTGAATGTGATATCTCAGTAATGCCTTCAAAACTTCTTTAGATTTGGCACAAATCTCCACTCGGATGTGATTAGATTTTAGGGTCAAAGTTCTGGTGACCACACAAAATGTAAATGAAATAACAACTTTCAGATTCTAGAAAAGGCTAAATATCCTTTTTTTAGGCTCTAGATAAATGGAAGGCATCGTTTTACAGCATCTACTCAACACTGTGGCGCCAAACAAATCAGTAGGGCTGCTGTCAAAACTGCAAACCACACTGACATGAAGTGTGTGTCTGTGTCGCAAGGCTTGTTTTGTAGCATGTAAAACATTCATACATTGTATAATTTCTTTTCATATTATATCACTGATGAACCTTAACACCAAGTTAACAAAGAGATTCTAATTTACCTTCACTTTTTAACATGTGTCAGGAGGTTGCATCTTCTTTGCTGGTAAGTTACTACTGTATATAGGAATGAGTATAAAACATCTGCATTTGCAAGCTAAATCCCCACACAAACCAGCATTTTAAACCTCGAGCACATCAAGTGAGCTATTTGGAAGCTAATCTATTCTCCATGTGCATGCATTATTTGCTGCATCTGCAGAATTCCCTACGAAGGTAGCCTCACTAAGATAACTATAGAAGTGAGCTTATAAAACATAAATGTACTAAAAATGATGTTGCCACAAGAAATGAGAGGAAGTATCAACATAGAATTTTAATAGGAAACGATAAATCTTTATCTAAGATTTGATTTTACTTTATGATAATACTGTCTGTAAAAGAGGAAAAAACAGTCATTAAATGTACTGTGCACATTATTTACTGTCACACTTGCTGTTGAATTGAAAAACCTGCATTGGGCTTAAAGGAGTGATGTGATAAGTGTGTAAATGGTGACTGTGTAATCACAGGAATAGACACATTAATCTCCACCAAGATGTGCCTCTATATGTGGCTGTGTTTCTGTGTGTATGTGTGTGTCTAAGGTGTGCGTGCATGTGCTTGCCAGAGAGAGTTTAGCAGGTTTGTAGGTAATGCTTTAATCCAATCTGCTGCCTCACAGGCCTGATAAGACTGAGTCAGCATTGTGAGCAATGAGCAGATCACCGCTTCATCTTTGTAGCTCTCCTCGTTTACCTCCTATCCAGTCACATCAGGTGATGTTGGTGCTGGGGCTCTCCATCTTGCTTGATTTTATTGTGGTATGGCTGAAGAAGTAGTTGTATCTCATTTTGGACATCAGACAAAACATTAGTCTGCCTTTGCAACATCAAGAAGCCACAGTAGCTCCCAGTTGTCAACAAAATAAAAATTAACCCCATGAACAAGAGCAAATCAGGCAACAATGGCCCCAGATAAGCTGTTAAACAGCAGGTAATGGGGGGAAAAATCATGGCTGCTGTTCCTCTGTGCTCAGTTTCTCATTTATTCCCTCTTTCTTCATGGAATCAGTGATTAAGGTCATAGTGAGGATACGCTGTTTACACCTCAGCATGCACACTAGTGGAATCATTTCCCCAAGTTATTCATGATGCCTGTCTCAGACACAGTCTTTGAATAGAGAATACAAAAATGTCTGCTCAGAAGTAAGAGGATAAATATGCACTCTGTTAACACACCAGCATGCAGCAGGCCACTCAGAATATTTTATCTGGAAATCTGAAATCTCCTCAGAAGGAAAGAGGGAGAGGAGGGTGGAGAGGGAAAGTGTGGTTTCAGTCTCCCCCTGAGGGTCAAGTCAGAATTCTAGTTTGAAATATTCTAACGCTGCACATTGCAAGTATCAAAGTTTTATTATTAACCCCCCTCCATAGTCCTCTCTGTTGGCTCCTCCTTTTCTCGCTTCCCCCTTTTTTCCATCTGCCTTCATCTTCTTTCTTCTGTCTATGTCCTCCCCCCTTTCTGTATCTCTCCAGCTTTATAACATCTTTTTTTCTTTCCTCCTCCCATCTCCGTTTTTCCCCCTCTTCTTCTCTGCCAAATGTGTTTCGCTCTGGTCTTAGATGAAACAGAAAGTGTTGGTTTAATAATTCCTGATCGGAGTTTTGAGCTCTGTGCCGATTCTCACAGCTTCCAGTGCAGTCCAGGAGGTTCTCCTCGTCTCCTCCGTGTTCCTTATGCTGTGTTGAATCAAGTCACATCACATTGTGCGGTGCATTAATGAATCACAATGATTCACCTTTGGTCTAGTATAATTCCATGAGAGGGAAACGTGTCTTTGATGTGGTCATAGGTGAAAGTCTAAACATAAAAACAGCTCTTGAGCATATGGTGGTTATGATTGGGGTCAATGGAGGGCACTATAATTTTAAACATATATTTTTTACATTATTCTAGTTCATTTCTTGGCCGTGCCTCCTTCTTTTCAATAGTTTTTTTGTTGTGTTGTCTTGCTTTCATTACTTTACTTTAGTTATATATATTATCTTATGCCTCACTTCTACAGCACATCCTCTAAACTGATGGTTTTTAAACTGGGATCATTAAACATACAGTATCCCCATACACTTGTCTCAGTAGTGTTTTATTTCAGCATCTGCTTTCTTATTTTTTCTTTTGGTTATTAATTTAGTAGCTATTACTTTTGTAGCACTACTTCTAAATTTCAGTCTAGGATTTTGACTGGGTTGAACTGAAAGTGGCTTGAACCTTGCATCTTTTTTGTCTGTTTGTGAACTGTAGGTGATCCAGATCAACTTTGAGGAGTTTGACCTGGAGATTGCCTATGACACTCTGACCATAGGAGATGGAGGAGAGGTGGGAGATCCCACAACTATACTGCAAGTGTGAGTATTATACTGTCCTTTACATGCTCCAGGTCATTTACTGTGAAAAGTTTTTTCATCTCCAAATCAAACAGAGAGGGTGTCAAATATAATAAAGTGGAGCCCTCAGAGAAATGATTTTGGAATTTATAAATATGTAATTGCTGCATTATTCATCTGTGAATCAGCGATGACAGATCCTGCACCTCTAAATACACCGATATGCATGGAGGTGTTTCGTAGCAGCTGTGAAAAAACACATTTTCCAGAGACAAACAAGTATCACTGAGAAAAAATAACTAACAATGGCCATCAAATTAAAAGAGGTAGTTGATTAGAAACACACTGAAGCACCATTATGATCGTTACACTAATGTTAATGTTTTGAGTTTTACTGAAAGTTAAATGAAACCACTCACAGAGAATGTGCTGCCTTTACTGATTCTCTGTATTTTCTCTGTTATTTCATAAAGTGTATCGTGATGTGAGTATTGTGTCTTCATAATGACCATCCGGCTTCATAAGCAGCAGCGCTATCGTTTGTCTATGAATTTCTAAATTCTAGTGATCTAAGCGATAGAACATGAAAAAGCAGCAGTAGTTTTTACAACCACTGCTTCTGCTCCTGGTACTTGATGTCAGTTGCTGTTGGCTTAAAATCCTCCATCGTCTTTGTTGCCGTTGGTCAGGTCATGAAACAACAGTGGATTATCTGTGTTTCTTTGAAAAACAATTCGTGAGTGTGAAAATGATGCACTGTGCCCAAAAGGAACAGATGAGAAGCCTTAACAAAATGGAACATTTCAGTTCACTTAACTTGCAGTCACTATTAACTTTCATGTCTAAGAGACTGTGGTAGTCTAAAAAAAAAAAAAAAAAAAGGTCAGGCAGTATGAATGAACTCTGAGAAACTTGATTTCCTGGAGCATTCTGCAAAAACCAAAACCAAAGCATTCAGATCAAGCACAGTATGCCACAGCAATTTGTTCACAGTCAGAGAGTCACTTGAAATTTGATTATGGCAATGATTGCTGTGATGAAAATTATACTTTCTGTTAACGGCAATTACGGTAGTAATGATTTAATAGTGGTGTATTTTGTGCTCCAGCCTGTCAGGTAGCTTTGTTCCTGATCTGATCGTCAGTATGACCCACCAGATGTGGCTTCACCTACAGTCAGATGAGAGTGTTGGATCTATAGGATTTAAGATCAACTACAAAGGTAAGTTATATACATGCATTTGACTTTTCTCTAATTTTGCCTCTGTTCATTTCAACATGACAAACGTTTTAATCATTTTATCAAAAAGGTAATTCACAGGTAAACTTTCCAGTTATTTTATCACTACGTGTAAACAAGAGCATCAGGAAACATGTTCTTTTGTTCCATTGTCTGCGGTCTCATTCCATCCTCTTACTGTAGTCAGGTTTCTTAATGATGAACTCTTTAAAGCCAGTGGCTCGGGGGAAATCTTGGGAAATGAAGGGAAATTCAATGTGCCATTATCCTGCCATTATGACTTGTGCCCATAGTGGCTGCTGTCCAGTAAACCTCCAGTCTCTGTCTCCCTTGGAAAACTCCATTACATTTGGTGTATTCAACAACTAAGCAAAAATACATTAGCTCAGACCTACTCAGATGCTTGCAGAGATGAAATAGGCTTGGAGCCAGTGCTTCCATCTCTTAAACCGCAGAAGGTTACCAGGTCACCACTAATCACTATCAATCAGTCCAGCAGCACAGAGGCTTTTATTTGAGAATGATTTGTTTTTCTTCTTCTTCAGCTTCAGTAGTAATGATATAAAGTACCTGGGTGTAGGGGAGCTCTTAGACACAGTTGCAAAGATTGGAGAGTCTTTCCCAATCAGATTCAAAATACATGTTTTTCAACTAACACCTGACCTTGTTCTGAATAAGAACTTTTTTTTCACTGTTGAATCAGCTCCTGCCACATTAAAAACATTAACCTTTCCAAAGTTTCCTTTTTGATGGATGTAGTGCAGATTTGATTACAGTCCATGGCACACCGAGTGGTTAGCTTTGCTGCAGAAATGAACTTTGTGTGCCTCATTTGAATGTCATCATCGGTGGATTTATCGTCATAATGAGGGGACAGTGCTGAGTCCATTAATGTAGTGAGCTCCAAGAGTGGTTGGACAATGACACTTTGTTTTGATATATTTTTGACCTTTATCCTCCCTGAGTTTCAATGTGAGGTTCAAGTGATACTACCAATACCAATTGTAAATAGTTAATATTCAGTCTGTTGCGGCTGGGGTATCGGACCAATGATGAGCAGGAGACCAGGAGCAAACACGGTTCAATGTCTTTACCTAATTTAAAAAGCAAACAACAAAAAACCAAGACAGAGACAGAGTTGTGGAGTCATGACAGGGCTTATTGCAGGCGTAAGTTGATTGGTGATGGTGCCTCATCCCAGTCAAGGAAACCAGCCACGCCTCCTGCCACAACCTGAAACAAAAGAAAAAAAACACAAGGGGGAAGGGGAGAGAAACAAAAGCCCAGACCATGACACAGTCTACCTAAATTGAAGGTTTTTATCTCAAGTTTATGGTGATGGTGATACCAAATATTCAACTTAAGATTTTGCATTGCTCAAATGCATTCAAATAGAAAATGATAAAATACTACAATCCTGTCTCTCTTAAAGGGACTCTACCAATGCAGTCTTATTTCAGTGAGTCTATTCAAGCATTACAGTGTATGTGCCATTATCCTCTCTAAAGTGTGTAATGGTTCAAAACACATGGCCACAAAGAGAACTGCATATTTAAAAAGGAGTCATCTTCGAATAACAAAGGGCATCTGCTCAGGGGCTCTTTGATATGCCCGCTCATTTCTCCTGATTAATTCCCCCATAGAGATCAATAGAAAAATTAATGGACAGAACTGCCATCTAAATGCATCCATGCTTATAATAATGCTCTGTCGTAGGGCCATGATGGCCTGACAGTTTTTTAGTCGCAGGGATTTATCTGTCTTCTGTATATTCTCTGTAGTGGTTGTTTAACAATGGAGAATACATTTATATTGAATTTTAAAAGATGGAGGAGATTATAATTTCTGCCAGTATTAGCTTGCCACTTGATTTTGTGTTCAATTGTATTTTTCCAGTCCAGTTACTGTATATCTGTTATGTTGTATTTCAAACCACTTACTTCCAACTTTATGACTACCTACATATACACTCTTTAATAACCAAACTTATGGGATCCCTATTCAAAATGTGTGTTTATGTGTAACATTAAAGAAATATTGCCTCATTCATCCCAAGAAAGGGGCTCAGTAAGTTTGTGCTGCCTGATCCCATAATAATCTGTATCTGCTTCATCTAAATTCTAAAAGGTTAAAGTACATACGTATTTACCTGAATGTATATATTCCTATATGTGACTTTCTCACTCAAACCTAAATACCCTGAAAAGTTCTATCAATACTCTGAGCAAGATAAATGAGTTTGCCTCAGAGTGTTGGCTCCATCACCCACAAGATTTACTGTAAAGGTTGGTGCCTGTGGTGTTAGTGGGTGTCTATGTTTTTGAGGAATGTGGGAAAGAAAAATGGGAGAAAGAGTCTTGTGTGTGTGTGTGTGTGTGTGTGTGTGTGTGTGTGTGTGTGTGTGTGTGTGTGTGTGTGTGTGTGTGTGTGTGTGTGTGTGTGTGTGTGTGTGTGTTTTCCTAAAGCCACATTCCATAGACCTTGGCTATGAAATATAAACATTATCAGTAACTCAGGCCTTGCTGCAAAGTCACCGAAGCACTGCACAATGTTTGTGTGCGTGTGTGCGTGTGTGCGTGTGTGTGTTAGACAGGTCCTCCATCAGTGAGCCAACAAAGCTTTACCAACAAGTCACTCACCTCTTTCACTCCTCACATTCTCCATTTCTTCCCCTTTCTCTCCGTTTTTGTCTCTCCATCTCACTCATTTTTCCTCATTAGCCATCTCACTATCCTGCTCCCTTTCCCTTCTTTCTAAAATCACTGCATTTTCTGTCAGTTACTTTATAATGCACTGTTATTTGCTCTTGCTGCTTCCGCCATCATCTCTCTCAACCTATTTCCTATGTGAGCCACCCATCTTCTCTCTGTTGTCTTTCAGCCGACCAGTCCCTCCGATCTTTTTCTTGTTTTCACTCATTCACTCTCCACCTGACTCAGTTTCTGCTTTTGTCTGTCTCGTGGCCTCTCTCCCTCTCTTTTGCGCGCTGTCTCTCTCTTTTTCTTGTCACCATTCATCTATTATTAAAGCCAAGGTCACCAACCTGGCAACACTTTGACTCCACTCCCTCTTGCAAGGAAAGATCACACACACACACACACACACACACACACGTACGTACGTACACACCAGTCCAGACGGTCTGCACAGCAATCTTTCAGTCGACCCTGAGCCGTGGCACGTCACAGCTATAGATTTAAGGGAGCACTGCAACATTATTGGCATCATTTGCATTAAAGTTTCAGTGAGTTTCTGTCTACACGGTGAATAAATAAATTCAGTATAAGCTGATATATCTGTCTGCACAGTCCATAAAGAGGTGTCACTGAGGCTTTTGAGCATAATATATGAGGTTGTCTGTGATTGTGAAGTTATACAATACCCATAATACTATGTACACATACTTGCAAAGGATAATAATATATAACATTAACATAACATTTGCCACGTATTTGCTGTATGGTTTGAGGTAAACATAATAAAACAGCAAATTTATACAGTATGTGCCACTGTATGGATCCATGTCAGGTTTTTGTCGCACATATATACTGTATACAGAAGATTTAAATGGATTTTGGTTTAAGAATTGAAACAGCCACAGTGTGGTCAAAACAAGCCACTTACAGAAATGATCTGATTTATGTTTTCATTCCAATTTGCATATGCATATATTTTTTAGTGTTATATATCCCGTGTGTCTGCTTTAAAAACGTAACTTAATTAAATGCTGCGCACAGACATCACATAAGTAGTGTTTCAGATTGTTTGTCTTTTGAACAAATAGTATTCAAAGAGTGAAAATGTGTCATAATTCAAAATGAATGGAGCAGGCAAAGGAAATGTGCTGAATATTTTTCTGGAAATTGGTGCAGAGAAACCTGCACAGCTTTCAGATCAATTTTTTGGTGAAGTACCTCTCATGAAGTAATGTATTATTAACTTTACCAGTCAGAGGGTAGGTTTGGTGTGGCGCGAAGGGTTTATCTATCTCACTTCCTCTTCTCCTGTTTTCCCTTGTTTTTTCTAATCAGTGATTTGGTTGCAAAGTCTGTTCAAATTGATTGCAAGATCACTGTGTGGCTTCAGCAGCAATCCATCACCAGCTCATCTTACTTTCGACATTTTAAGGGCCTCCACAGAGAAGGATTTTAGAGCACCCCCATCGCTTTCTATAATTTAAATGCAGCAGCTGCCCATTGGATTGATGCAGGATTCAGCACTCCACACAGAGTAAACCTTCTGTTCCTTTAAGGAGTAGCAGCTGATTCCTGCCAGTTGAAAAAAGGCACAGGTGTTCATTTGCCCTCAGTCACCTTTTATTCACTGGCAGGTAAAGACACCTGTACTTCAGTTTGATGGTACTGTCAGGTGTACTGTGAGACAAGTTGTTTCATGTGATGCCAAACATGTGTTTGGAGTAACAACACACAAGAACTACCACACCGGTCAGGACTGGTCAGAACTAAATAAGTGATAAAAATGTGCGAAAAATATACTACATCACCAATAATCACTTCACATATAGTGTGCACATTAATGTGTGTGTATGATTCTGGCTGCTAGACATATGGCATCGGGTATAATTATTTCGCCATTCATGTATTTCGATAAATGATACAGAAAATTGAATGCTAAGTGGAAATATTTGCCTCACACCACTCATCCGTTTTCAATGAAACACAAGTGAATGGTAATTTTGAGAATTTGTTTCCGGTGATGAGTCATTCCCACAAGCGATTTTTTAAGTGCATCAGTCTAGTATTATCCTGTCATTCACATGTTATATAACACTGTGCTCGGAGACTACAAAGTGCAGCATGGATGTCAAATCCCTGCTTCACAGCGAGCTGTAAAGATGGTATACATGTTTATCTCATGACAAATCACTTTAACCTGGTTTACCACACATGCTGGATGTTACCAGATTTATCTCAGAGCATGAGATTAGCTAACCTGCTTTTACCCTGCAGCTAAGACAAACACATGGTATCGCAAGGAGAAGAGTAATGAATGTCTCCTTACTGAATTACTACACAGTATCATCACTCTTCTCTTCTCTTCTCTTCTCTTCTCTTCTCTTCTCTTCTCTTCTCTTCTCTTCTCTTCTCTTCTCTTCTCTTCTCTTCTCTTCTCTTCTCTTCTCTTCATAATGTCACTGCTCACTTTTCAGATTTTATTTTAGATTTTTCATCTGTTTTTTATGGTTTTTAATATATGATGTATTTTATAGGAGGGAAAGATGTCAAGGTGGCTTTTTACAGCACAGTTGACCCCCAGTTCAATTGATCTGCTGTCTGTGTGCATGTGTGCGTGCGACTGCAATATTATAGGTGTGTGTGTGTGTGTGTGTGTGTGTGTGTGTGTCTTTGCTGCTCCTTACATTTGTGCATCCATTTGTTTCTGTGTGTGTGTTATGTTTTTAAAGTATTTTTTGGGGACCTTTAGGCCTTTATTTGATAGGACACCTGTAGAGAGACAGGAAATGGGGGGACAGAAATAGGGCACTGACATGCAGCAAAGGGCCACCGTTGGAATCAAACTGGGGCCGCTGCAGCGAGGACTATGGGGCGTCTGCTCTACCCACTGAGCTAAACGATGCCCCATGTGTGTGTTTTAGAGTGTACATTGATTGGTTGATTATTTTAGGGATGGAAATGTATTTAATGACTTCTAAACATGTTTTATAGATCTAATTACATAATTTGATACAATAGAAAACATAAGAGAGAAGTAAGTGAGCTAAATTAGGTCCCAAACATAATTTATGAATGACAAAAAATTCATAAGCTTGGGTAAACTCACTTAAACAAGAGCAACATCTCATAATATTTTAGAGATTAAATTTTATCAAGCACTATTGGATGCACGTTCAATCCAACATTAGTGTGAATATTGCTTGCACCAATAAAATTAGTTTTTTAGTCTCATGGGACCTCGGCCCTCTTGCAGCACTGTAGTTGGGATACAGAGCAGCACTCTCTTAATCACACAGTGCTAAACAGCATTTCATTCACAGCAGCTGAAACATCATGAAATATGAATTCATGAAATATTCATTCGCAACATAACCAGAAATGTGGTTCAATTTTACAGTCAATAACCTCAGTCCCGGGGTCGGGAATCAAAGCTTCTTTAGTTGTTTTTGTGTGTGCGTTTGTATATCTGTGTATAGTACAGTATATACTGTATGCATGCCATACTTCAAAGGTAATTTGTGAAGGGCAGGACTTACAGTACTTAATCACACTACTGTAAACAACATTTCATTTTATAGTCATGAATTATTGACTTATGTGATATGTAGTTCTCTTGTAGCCACCAGTGTTAGTCATATTGAAATATTACAGTTGGTTAAAATTCATTGTGTTTGTCCCATAAGGGCTTAATAATAAATTCCATACATTTCAAATCACATATACTGTAGGTAAGTGAGCAGGCACAGTATAGTAGGATTCCTATGTTGTCTGCTGGTTGGTCAACTGGAACCACCAGCTTCCTTTACAAGGAAGTTCTCCTATGTGCTAAAATAGATGAAATGGACATTGACCAAGCAATGTGTACTTAGTAAAACATATGAGATGCCATTTTGGCCCTTATTGGTCATGAAGTAGGTTCTAGGACTCATCAAGAAAGAGCTCCAGGTGGTTGGAAGCTCGTTAGACCCCTTTTTTTACCATAAGCTGAATGGAGGTTTGGAAACCTCAATTAAGTATAGTCTAGGCAGGCTTTTAGTGGTTTTACTCTCTGGTGTTATGTGGCACAGTGTACTTAAAGCAAGGGTGTATTTCACTGACATTTATTTAGTTATTCATTCAGATTCTCAAACATGTTCTCAGGTGGGAGGAGGAAGTGACAGGGACACCTTGGTGGATCAAAAATGACAAAAAAGCCTCTGCGATGTGGGTGTCCTGTTCTTTCACCTGTACTTTCTGTACATAGATGATTGCCAAAATCTGTGTGAGGACAGGCACATCCTGAAATTCACTGATTATGTTGGAATCACAAGCCTATTACAAGGTCATAAGAGTCTGGGCATTTTTACAGCAGAGTCTGGAGGGATGTATTTCTACACCGGGATGTGTCCAGATCAAAGAGAACAGCCCAATTACTATCTATGATCTTAAAGTCCAATTTACAGAGTTCCAGGTGTTTGGGAGTTACACCACTGAGTATAAAAAATATTTCTTACACTTTGTAAGAAAAGTGGGCAGAAATTGTGTGTTTTAATGAGAACAGAAAATGGATGCCTTTCTTACACACATACCCTATCAAATCAATCCTCAAAAGCTCCTCAGTGGCCTGGTTTGGAACCCGAGAGCGGCAGAAAAAAATGTCAGTATTGCGAGAGTAATAAATTAGATCATTTTCATTCAACAGACCATCCTCGCTGATGTCTACAGTGTGAACAAGTCAATTTGAGCCACTCCCTTTAGGTCACAGATTCTTACAGTCACAAGCTAATTAGACAGGCTGGAGTTCTCATTTCTTCCTCCCACTGCAAATCTGCATGAGTATACATAATAGACTTCCCACTCACTTCCTCTCTTACAGTGGCTACTATACCTATACCTTAGACTATTATTTGATGTGATTTAATGTGCTTCATCCTCCTGTCTTTGGTTCCTGTAGTGTTAGTAAGGGATATAGTTAAAAAAAAAAAAGAAACTAGAGCCAAAGCATCAACAGAAAACATGCAGAAGACAGCTTTTTAGAATAAGCACAATCATCAGTCTATACATTTACGTAGCATTCAATCACTATTAGCAGCCTAGGTCTGAAATCAATTTCATGAAACAGTCAATTGGCTTATTTACTCCAGTTTCATTGTACCCCCAAAATCTATTACCACACTCACTCTCAACATATGTCAGATTGTTACAGGTAGTGCATTTATTCTTCTTTTATGTTTGTTTGTTTGTTTGTTTGTTTGTATGTATGCATGGTGTAGGCATGTTTGTAATCCCATGAACAAAATGTACTGTAGTGTGAACATAATGGAATATTATGGAGCAAAATGGTATGGGGCTTGACGTGCAATCACAAGCATTATATTGAAGTTGCGCACAAACACACACACGCACACATACACTTTAAGGAGCCTCATCCCCCTTTGTGAATCTGTCAACCTTGTTGTTACAAACACAATAGGATTATTTGTCTGTGTATGCAAGTGAGGGAGACGGAAGTGTGTCCATGTGTGTGATGCACAAGGGGGGACTGACTACTGATGTGTGATTGTGAGGCTTTGTTTTTGTGTGTGCTTGGGTTTGTTTTGTGTGTCTGCATGCATGCGTAGCGCGTGTGTGCGTGTGTTCGCGTGCATGTGAGTAGTTGTATAGGAATGTTCCGACTATATTCCTGTTTTCTCTCCAAAGCAATTTGTTCTCCATTGTTCTGCTAGGTGTTTGTGTATCTGTGTGTGTGTGTTCACGCACAAGCATGTGTGTTGGGCAGGTTGTGATTGGTTGAGTATGTGGGTCTCATAAAGACGATGTCATGATGGAAATTAATGCAATACATCACCAACATGCACTCCGACACACACACAAACCATGTGCGTACACTCACACACACACACACACACACACACACACACACACACACACACACACACACACACACACCTTTGCTTCCTGCCATGGGCCACTCCTGTAAATAATACTGAAAATAGGAGAAGAGAACAAGGGAATAAAAAAGAGGAAGGCCTGGGAAACAGGGTATATTTCCAGAGGTACTGTACACAAGATTTTTACAGAGAGTTATGGTGGCACAGTGGCACCTTTATATAGAATCAAAGGAGCATCTGTCTAACCTTATGGTCAGAGTCAACTGGAAAAAAGAGGTGTCAAGAAGACTTGCAAACTCAGGGGGAATAAGGCATGTAGAAAGATACGGATACTAACTTGCTCTGGGCTACATGAACAAAGAAGTAACAGCATTCAAGAAATGTACCTGACTCAGCAAAACAAGAGCCAATCACCTTCTAGCAAGACTATTCAGCTGGCAGCATGTTTCTGTTGAAATGAATGATGAACTCTTGTGGCATGATACAGTGCTTCACAGCCGGGAGAGATGGACACTAAGTACTTGAGACTGATAACGCTGCATGGTGTTCCACAAATGTTTTTAAAAGCCAGACTCCAGGAAAACATTTGTACAAGATCTTTATTCAAACAATAAAGAGCTTTGTGAAAGCAGAAGCCCTGTTTCACCAAATTTGCAACATGCAAATCGTCATCTGCAACATACAATTCTGATTTTGTGTCACAAAAACAAATACAGTGTAGCTCCTCCATTGTTTGTCTGTATGCAAGTAGAGTTTGCAAATTGGATGCTAGTTAGAAGTGTGGGCACAGCGCTTTCATTGTCTGTTGTTACCATTGTGCCTTATTATTCATGATTTTCAAGACTTTCTCCCTGAAAACTATACATTTTTAACATCTCATAAATACCACATGCGTATCACATGTCAGCTGAATCCTGGCTACACCGGCCAAAGTTCGAATCCAGCCCCAGGGCTTTTGCTGCATGTCATGCACTCTTCCTCTTTTTCTCTCTCACATTGCGTTTCCCGCCACTCTCTTCTGTCGCTCTCAGAAATGTCAGCAAAAAGCATAATTAAGGAAAGAAGTTATTTCTGCACCAGTTTGTGTACAGAGTCAACAGGAATAGAGGACCCGATCACAGGCACTGATGCTGAGCAGACAGATTTAAGGGGCTTTACTTGAAAGAACAGACAAAAACCGAGCTTAGAGATTGACCTCGGTAAGGCGGTCGCAGCAATCAAGTCCAGCAAGAGCAAGAAAGGCAGATGAGACACAGACACCAGGTTAAATACAGGAAGCAAGTCACAAACAGATTCACAGGAAAGTGGGAGGGGACAGTCAGGCAGACAGGTACACGGTTCAAGGTTGGCCTGGACACAAAATCACATGGCTGCATTGAAGATAAGGCAGAGCACTGCTATTAAGTGGGCAGGTATAAATACTGGGTGGCTGGACAGGGGGACCTAGGGCCATGTTTACTGGTAGGTGAGAATGTCAATGTTGGGAAAGTCCAAGGACATCTGGTGGATGAGTGGAGAATGGCAAGGACTGAAATACATAGAGAAAGTCAGGGGACAGGGACAGTGAGACAGAACATCCCATGGTATGTTTACCATGTTCTTCTGATTATTTCGCCTATTCCTTGTATTTTCTAAAATTATTTTGAACACACTAAAACCAAATTAACCCCTTGAGGTAATGTATTAATATCTCCTTTTGAAAATGTATCATTACAGAAATAGACAAGGAGAGCTGTGGTGACCCAGGGACTCCTCTCTACGGAATAAGAGAGGGGGATAGCTTTTCAAATGGAGGGATCCTGAGATTCGAGTGCCAGTTTGGCTTCGAGCTCATTGGAGAGAGAACTATATCCTGCCAAGACAACAATCAGTGGTCGGCAAACATCCCCATTTGTATATGTAAGTAATAAAACCATCCATATGTGACTTTCATGGGTATGACTATAGAGGCTGGGATTAAAAAAAAAAAAATTGGCATGTGGTTGTGCTTTGCTGTGATGTGTTAATAACATTCAGTCTGACCTGTCACCATGGTGACAGTACAGAGTTTATTATGGCCTGGAGCGGATGATGACCGATGATGCTGTGGAGAATGAATATTTAACAGAAATGTCTCTCTCTGCATCTCTTTAACTTCCCTCCCATTTCTTTCTTTCATTTTATTTCTTTCTCTCTCTCTCTCTTTTTGTCTGTCTGTCTGTCTGTCTGTCTGTCTGTCTGTCTGTCTGTCTGTCTGTCTGTCTGTCTGCCTGTCTGTCTGTCTGTCTGTACGTACATCTCTTTCTCCCAGTCCCCTGCATGTCCAACTTCACAGCTCCCTCAGGAACCGTCCTCTCCCCAGATTACCCAGAAGGCTATGGGAACAATATGAATTGTGTCTGGCTCATCCAATCAGATCCAGGCTCCAGAATCCACTTGGCATTTAATGACTTTGACCTGGAGGCACCCTACGATTCCCTGACGGTGAAAGACGGCGAGACGAATGACGCCGTCATCATTGGGAGATTCTCTGGAGCTGAGAGTCCTTCCCATCTGACGTCCAATACCAACACGCTGAGGCTGGAGTTTCAGGCTGATCACTCCATGTCGGGAAGAGGATTTAATATTACTTACAGTAGTATGTACTTTTCTTTCATTCTACTTTGCCACTAAATGTAAGGAAATTACCATCTTTATTTGCTGTGCTGCAAAATAAGATGAAATGTGGCAATAATATATTGGCAATATACTATATACAGTAATGGCAAAATCATGAGGTTGACACATGGTTGCAGCAGGTAAAAGATAATCTAGGGTTATATTTCTTGATGTTTTATTTTCTTTGCAGCAGAAAGACTTGGACTCAGAGGCTGAGGAATTGTTTTGAAGCTATAAGACGGCATTTCTCATTGAACTTTATATGAATTTTATGCATGACTTTCAGCCTAGACGACAAGTACCTGTATGGGAAGTGAGATGTATTTATTCTGAAACTCTATATCCATCCATACCTGAACCATTTTATGGCCCAATATTCATACGTGACTATTTTTAGTGGAAAGTCTTTCAATGTCTGAGAAACTGAGTCTTATAGTCTTTATTTTAAAATGAACAGTTACTTAGAAAATACAATGTTTTCCCCTGCATATATCAGACGTAGATGGATGTTTCATCTTAGGTAGAGGCTCTTTTAATACACTATTAGATAGATCAGACAGGCGGCTTCAAAAAAACAAAGATTTGTTTCAAAAAAGACAAAAGACCAACTGTATTGATTGGGTCATGTGGTCATTCACAGCAGCTAAGAATAGAGGTGTAGGTTGCTGATTAAAGAGGAAAATAAGAAGAGGAATGCATTAAAAGAAACACTTTTCAGGAACTTTTGGGCTTCTTTGTTGTCGTACCCAGAGTCAGTAAAAACAGTTAGATATCATTTTTCATCTCTGTACTAGAGAGGTTCAGCATGTGTTTAGCCTTACTTAGCACAAACACTTGAAGTAAGTGGAAACCGTTATCCTAGTTCCGTCAAAAGTGAAATAATACAGCTTCCATATTGGCTTTTTTTTGTAATAGCATATTTTGTGTCTTTAATCCATGCCTAAATAGAATCCAAAATAGAAGACGTTAGGCTTTAAGAAGCATTCAGCATCTCAGAAGTTCTGTCTTGATTGTAAAGTTGTCAGCTGTGCAAACTTTTGTAATTGATCAAAACCCAGGTTACTCTCAGAAGTATTGACGAGTGTCTTACTAGACAACAGAATCCAACATGTACAGTAAATAAGACAGTTTGGGATTTGTTGGAAGGCATATTTGTTCATTTGTGATGCAGGTGAACAGTTTGCCCCGGCTTGCAGTCTTTGAGCTAATTTAAGCTCCATACTGGACAGACAGACATGGAAATTGATATTGATCTTCTCTTCTGACTGTGACTGTTTTGATGGCAAACAGACATATTCCCCAACATGCTGAAAAGTTCTGTCCACAAGTTCCTTCACAGTTGTTACCGTGATTTCAGCTCGTACTATTCTGGATATTTTATTTTATTCCATTTTATGTCATGTTTCTTTTTTGGGGTTACTGTATTTGTAATTTTTAATCTCTCTATCACACGAACAGTAGATTGCTTGAACTGGCAAAACACAGGAATTTTAAAGTTGGACTTTATAACCTTCTAATCTGGTGAGCCAGATCATATCCTGAAGCAGACAAGCTCACAGAAATTTTATCAGAAGATTTTCTGAGCTCCAATCCAAGCACAGTGCAAATACATTGTAGCATGAGAAATGAGCATATGAGTAAAGACATAGCAGGAATATAGAACAGATGGATTACAGGAGACATTTATAGACGTTTCCCAGGCTAGGTCTGAATGTTACATTGCTGCAATAGATCTATATGACTGGTTCTCAGAAATTTCATCAAAACGATGAGCAAAATGTCGCCTGTGAGTATCCATAAAGTATAGATCTCATATTCTTTAATAACATTTTTCATGCACATGTCTGTCTCCCTCTGTGGGTGTCTAGTGTCCAATATCTCCCTCATCATATTTCTGCCTCCTTGTAACTTTTTACCCCCAGCATTTGGCCATAATGAGTGTCCAGACCCTGGCATTCCTATCAACGCTCGCCGCTTCGGAGACAGCTTCCAGCTCGGCAGCTCCATCTCCGTGGTCTGCGAGGACGGTTTTATCAAGACGCAAGGAACCGAGACCATCTCCTGTCAGTTAGAAAGAGGGAAAGTCATGTGGAGTGGTCCCATCCCTAAATGTGAAGGTAAATATTGACTAGATTGCTGATTAAACTATTAAGTTGGGAACAATGTGTCATCCAAGATACGGTATCATCATTACCACAGCGTAAAGACCCAGGAGGAATTTATCTGCTGTCAGTTTGACAGAGGGAAATAATGGAGGTTAATGGTCAGTTAACCTGGGATAGGACTTTTACTCTGCTACTACAGATACAGATAGCCTACACATATTCTGACTAGGAATATGAAACCCAGTCTTGTAAGGTATAAGTATGAAGTAATCTTTTGAATAATCTGTCTGAAGTTAATGGCACACATATGAATATGTTAGATTTAATGGGATGTAATTATCATAGTGGTATGTTATAAAGAAACAGAGAAAACTGTAACCACTTCCTTTAAAAGGTAACTTAAGTCCCCTTATTAGTCATTACACCACTCCACTATAATTTTCATGTCCATTTCACAGTTTTAACACTGGCATTTATCCATACTGGTTAAAGTCAGTAATTATATTTGAATTTAAATATAGGGTCATTTTTCAAATTTACGCAAGATCTTAAAAAAAAAAAAAAAGACTCTTGGGAACTACAGTTTATAGGACAAAAGCACTGACAGTGTGGAAGTGTTTTAGTTATAATTCCAACAACAGATATAATTAACTTTCAGTATTTCTGACAGAGCTACTCTTGATGGAGCTGTTGATAGTACAAAGAAAATTCATGTTAATTGTGCTCCAGGTCAATTAATGGCCCTAGATCCATTGTAGCTAGCAGTGTGTGTGCAACTACTTGAATGGTAAATTTCACTTGCCTGGCTGTATAAGTTAAATGCTAAACACCATAAAATTTAAAAGAAGTGTGGGACAGAATGGCTTCTGGCCAGTGCAATGTGGTGATAACAGTTAACTTTCTCATCTGTATCTCATTTAGTGTTGTGAAGGATGTCAATGAATATTCTTGACTGTTCCCTTTCCCTTTTATATTTTGAATGTAATGTGTGTATATATATACATTTTTTTCAACTCTCTTTAGTGATTTTCGTCATTTTGAACATAAAACATAACAGGCAGTAATACAGACAACATACACATTAAGGTCATTAAATTATAGTAAATTATGTATCTCAAAATGAAACATAGACAGATGAAGGGGATTAATTAAAAAAAATATGTGTTGTGGTTAAAATAATAAATAAAGGGCTGCCAAATTCTGTAAAACTTTCTTTCCTGATTTTTCAGTAACATCTGTCATAAGCTTTGAATAAGTTGGGGTCGCCTTTTGTTTCCAATTACTTGCCTATTCATAAAAATTATGAACAGATTTAGAAAGTAAAACCAAGAGCTGTATCTCATGCAGCCAGTGGATGACCCCACACTGACTGAGTCAATCGATCACATGACTGGGAAGCTATTGAGCTAAAATGCTACAGTAATATTTACATATAAAAATTACTAAAAATTATGAACAGATTTAAAATATAAAATCAAGAGGTGTATCTCACGCAGCCAGTGGAGTAGTATGACCCAAACTGAGCATGTTTTTTATGTTGTTGTTTTTTTAAATGTATTGTAAGTTGGAGAGCCGCATTCTTATTGGCCAAGAGCCGTGGGTTGGCCACCCCTGAACTAACCGCTTCAACATAATCTTTTTCTGTATATTTTTGTCCACTACATCTCTCTTTTTCTTTCTCTTCTCGTCTAGCTCCGTGTGGAGGCCACTATTCAGCTCCAAGTGGAGTGATTCTGTCTCCTGGTTGGCCTGGTTACTATAAAGACTCCCTCAGCTGTGAGTGGGTGATTGAATCAGAACCTGGGCGCTCCATCAAAATCACATTTGACAGGTGGGTGGTTTAATTCCTTGATTCTGCATCTTATAAAAGCTCCCAGAGCTTTGAATGGGCAGAACTGTGCAGATTCATCAGAATCACCATCGATTACTTCTGACAAGCAAAGATTTACACGATTTAAAGTTCATTGGGATTTACCACGAATAAAATTATGATTTCTTAAATATCATAGGCTGTTTTTTTATTATCATTGAGAGCTGCATGTTGATCAGGAAGTGCTGGTTAATATTTTGGTTTATGTTATGTCTTCTCTGAGCTGCGAACTGGTGGCTTTAGAGAATCCTTTCAATTAATTTTTCATGGGTTGGAGCTTCTGTTTCAACTTTATTTCATTGTAAAGTGTATTCAACAAAATTGGCTCAACATTCTTTAGAGGACTTGAGAGACTGGAACTTTTCTTCCTCTCCCCCTACAGCATGTTAACTCAATTAAAAAGGATTTCAGTGAAGTTTACAAAATTCTTATCACCATAAAGGTAATGATCAAGAAATTGAAATGTTTTGTGATTTCTGTCTTACAGGTTCCAGACAGAGCTGGGTTATGACTTCTTGGAGATCCATGATGGGCCAAACCTCCTGTCTCCCCTGGTTGGCTCCTTTAATGGCACCCAGGTGCCTCAGTTCCTGTTCAGCAGCAGCAACTTTCTGTATCTGCTGTTTACCACCGATAACAGCCGTTCAAACGCTGGCTTCAAAATATTATATGAAAGTAAGGAAGAAACAAATGCAGTATATGTATGCACACTCCCTGTGGGCATTCACTCATGAATGCAAAGCTGACTTAAAGATAATGTCCTTTCTTTTTTACATATCTGAAAAGTACGCATGCAGTTAATGTGTATAAAACTGATCCATATGCTGAGTAAATAAGAAAATAATGAGAATATGTTTTGCAGAAATGTATTTTCACAGTGTCTCTGTAAATACAGACTCAGTAGGGTGCAACATCACAGTCGTCCACACACAGTTTCACAAGCTGGCCACACATGAAGTCATCACCTGCAAAAACCACACAACCATGATTGCACAGCATGGTGCTGTATGTGGAGACTCGTGCCATCTGTGAGATTTAGAGCGTACAGATCATGCAGAAAGTCTTCATATGGTTTCCTTTTGTCTTTCTTTAAGGTGTTACAGTGGACAGCTACTCGTGTCTGGACCCTGGTATTCCTGTCAATGGTATCCGGTATGGACAGGATTTCTCCATCGGCTCCACTGTGTCATTTGGTTGTGATTCTGGCTACAAACTCAGCCATGAGGAGCCACTAGTGTGTGAGAAGAACCACTGGTGGAGCCACCCTTTGCCTACATGTGATGGTAAATCTCAGAAAAGCTTCTTATTTTACATTGTGACACAGTAGATGCTGAGATTTCAACAACATAAACAAGAGAAAGAGGTTTCTTTGAATATAATATGTCCTCTGTCATCATCAGGTCACATTACAAACTTTGATGTTATTCCCTGCTCTGCATTGTACACTGATCTGATCTGTTTCATCATGAACTATACATGAGTTTCAAGATTAAAAGGGTACACTGAGTGAAACAGAACATTTCCTCTTGACCTTGGTGCAGATACAGTGCACACAATATGCAGTGTGGGAAGACACACTGACATGACATGGCCCAAGGTCAACTTGACTGCGGTCCTACTGATGGTAGTACACTGATAAATTACAAATGAGCAGCTTTGTTCTGACATGAAATACCCACCACTGAAAAATGACATTCATACTCATCAGTGGAAAAAAAAATTCTGAAGATGAAAGGTAAAAGCAGTTCACAGAAATAATTATTATTTCTAAAGACTTCACCCAAAACAATTTGGAGACTAATACAGATTATCAAGCTTATCTTTTACAATAGCCTGAGAGAAGCTGGGTGTGTGAGAAAGATCAGGAGTGGAGCCACCATCCCTATATTGAGAGCTGAGTCACTTAGAACATGCTGTTCTGCGACAAAACCACTGGTTGAATTCCACGCACAGACACACACTCACACACACCTGCAAAGGCATATACACACACAGCCACATGCACTTAGACCGTGGTGTTCGTAGGGGCAATTTGCAGTGAAGGCTGCTGTGGCTGTTAGGGGATGATTTGAGGAGAAGATGAGAGATCCCCCGGCACCTACAATGTGTGCGTGTGCGTGCACACAAGCATGTGTACTGTATGTCAAAATTATATGTGTGCTTGTGCCTGCATGTGTGTGTGGGGCTTTAATCCAGGGGCTTCCTGTCACCCCCTCTCCTGTGTGAACTGTGAACACAGGAAGGTTTGAGGTAAGGGTGATGAGAGCCTGTGTTGGCTGTCACCTCCTCTCTCTTCTCTCTGAAATCAAGGAGTGGGTGGGTTGGGTGGGTGAGTGGGGGGAGGGGGAGGTTCTTGCCCCCCCACCCCCTCCTTGTTCCAATCATGGTGGAGCAGAATAGGAGAAAGGCAGTAGAGATGTGACACTGCTGCATCATTTTTGGGGTGGCTTGCTTGGTTCGGCTTGTTGGCTCATTGGCTTCTTACCACATTTGAATTGCACATTTCCTTGGACTGGCAGTCCCCCTTTTTTTTTGGAGGGAGCTGCATATAAACATCAAGCACACTGCCTGGAATTTACAGACTGAATGCCATTAGACTGTGTTTACACTGTATGCACCATACAGATATTGGAAATATTTGCTGCTGTGGTTGGTGAGAAATGGTCTATGCTGATGATTGACAACTAGTACACAATGAACAGTGCCGAAGGCAGCTGATTAAGCGGTGGAAAATGTAGCAGAATTCAAATGTCGTTCATACTGTAAATACTCAGAGAGATGAAAATGGGAAACATCTTCTATTTAATGTCTTAATCTATATAAAATGAACAAGATGATGGCAAAATTATGAACACAGAAGTCATACAGAACAATCTAAAGATTCATCCATTTTAAACCAGCGTAGTAATGTTATGATTATGTTTTAAGAATGGCAAAATATAAATCAGCCTTTGAGTTGGAGGATTGTTTTACCACTTGTATGAATTTAAATATAATTTAATCATAATTGAAATCATTCTGTTAGCCTTTTTGAAGAGCAAAAAATGGTGTTGAAGTGGAGTCACTCAGCAGCACTTGATTCAGTCTCAAAAAAAAGAAAAAGAGAACGGATAGAGAGGCCTCCCAACAACAGTGGTGGAGGCATAGCTAGATGAGAGGACGTGAAAAGGAAAAAATGGACAGATAGCGAGAGAAAGAAACTGGCAGAGATGGAGATGTAATGCAGTGTTTCAAATTTCTCACATAGCTCAGTGTTTAACATTAAGAGCTTCCTGGCAGAGAAGTATTCATAATTAATAGAACAGTCTGTGCATGCAAGCTTTTGTGCATGAGTCACTGTGTCAGGGTGTGCGTGCATGTATTTGTTTAGTTTGGAAATGCTCTCACTCCTCACCCTTGTTTTGGGGGAGGCTCTTACGAACCATGGAGGTCGAGTGTGAAGATACTGGTGTTCCTCTCTGGTTTGAACACACTGTCAGTGTCTGACACATCTCTTTTATGAGGTTATGGCACTGGTCAGCAGTGGAAATGCATGTAAGTTGGAGGTTTCCAGCTTCTATGTGCCAGGTTGAACGTCCTGCTCTAGGAAACTTTAGCAGGTTTGACCTTCTCCCTGCTGCACTGCCACCGTTGCACTTTTGAGGTAATGTTATGGCATTTTATCGGCATATTGTAAGAGAAAATGACAGGCCAGTCGGCTAACTCTAAGATGAAGCAACCGGAGCGAGTTGAAATGAAGCACCTTGCAATACATGCATGCATTAGTATGCATAGAATCAGCAACAGATTTTTACAAACTTTTCTGAAGACCCAGTCTCAGCTCTGAGCATCTCTGTGCAGCTCAACTCTCATCCTGCATAACAATGTGCACAGTTGAACCGTGTGCAAAACTTGCAGGGTTATCCTAAGGCCATACTGAGAGCTTCAAAAAGTTTGAAGCAGTCCCAAAGAAACATCTGTATTGCTTCGCTGCTTTGAATATTACTGCTTCGAATTGCCGCACATTAAACTGTATTAATAGAAAACATATCTCAGAAACAAAAGATGTTTGCAGTTTCTGCACACTTGTGAGCATTGATATTGCAGAATACTATCTTAAATTACATCAACGTTTTTGTCTCATAGCTCAATTTCCTGCTGAAACCCAAAGCAACAAAATCTTGTAGACAGATTTCAGATCCTCTACCTCTCAGCAAAAAATATACTTATTGTCCAGATGGTTACTTGGTACATAACAAACAACTTTGCAGTAACTCATTCCTGTTTTCATATGTTTTCATGAAAACTTGTCACTGTTATTACTTCTGAAAAAAAATGACTTTTTGAATTGAAAACAATCAGTTAACACCTCGCTAATTTGATAGTGGTTATCAGTGTAGTTGAATACGCATTAGAGGTTGTAATAAGTCATTTAGTTATGGAAGGTGTTACATTTGCATCAGGGATTTTTGTAACTTGAGCTCATTATAGCTAAACATAGAAGCTGAAGTGTACCCTTTGTCCTGCTGCAGACAGGTGCTATCATCTCACTGTCATTGTCATTATATGTGTTAGCCCTCACAGAGTGTACCTGCATGTGCTTTAATAGAATCCTCTTTATCGACTTTTACACTAATTATGTGACAGCTGCTTCTGTTCGGTGAGCATGCCACAACTGAAAACCAATAAACAAGTTTGTGTAATTCACATACCAGCAGTTAAACTGATGAGTTCGTTTAAACATAATCGCTGACATTGAACTACCTCAGATAAACAGAAAATAATCCATTATTTATATTTAAACCCAGTGTTTGGTAGATTTTCCACCATCACAGTAATATCATAATTTTGTGTTTGTGCAACATGACACAAATTTTGCAGTTGTCACTGCAAAAAGAACCTGTGTGTGTGTGTCTCTGTCACTGTCTATCTCCTCCACTCTTGTAGCATTTATGTGTGGGTATGCTCGTGTGTACGTGCTGTAAGTACTATTAGAGGTCCACGGGGAAACATTATCTGTTTGAGCTATCAACAATCTGATGCTAACCTTCTCTCTGCCTCTGCCCCCTGTCTCTGCATATCTCTCTCTCCCTCTCTCTCTCTCTCTCTGCCTCTCTCTCTCTTTCACTCTGTCTCTCTCAATCTATCCAGCTCTCTGTGGCGGAGATGTTAGAGGTCCCTGGGGAACCATCCTTAGTCCCGGCTATCCAGACAGCTACCCTTCATCTCTCAACTGTACCTGGACTGTTGAAGTCAGCCACGGGAAAGGCAAGAGACACACACACACACACACACACACACACACTACTTGATAGAGAGAGACAGAGTGAAAGACAGCACCAAGCAGCACACAGAGTAGTGCAGAAACAGCTACTGTATACTACACCCACAGACTTGGATAACATGAACTTTTTTTTTAGTATTTTCTAACTTTCATGGGATGTTAAAACATAAAATCACTTGGTTATTCAATAATTATGATAAGAATACTCTGTTGTCGATATCTTACATCATAGTATTATTCTACTGTAATAATTTCAGTGTATTATAATCTGAATAATAACTGAAGATATATTAGTCCATTCAGAGAATGAAACCACCTTCTAGTTTTACCCCTACCCAATCTATTTTTCAACTTATATGTGTGTGTGGGTGTGTGGGTGTATGTGTGTGTGTGGGTGTGTGTGTCTTCAACAGGAGTCCAGTTTCAGTTCAATTCTTTTCATCTGGAGGACCAACACGATTACCTCTTGGTAACTGAGAACGGGAGTTTCCTGCAACCACTGGCTCGCCTGACTGGCAACGAGTTGCCTAGCAACATCAACGCTGGTCTCTATGGCAACTTCAAAGCCCAGCTTCGGTTCATCTCTGACTTTTCCATTTCATATGAGGGCTTCAACATAACTTTCTCTGGTAATTTACTTTTCCATACTCATCCCGTGCCATTATACTCAACAGGATGTCGATTTAATTTACCATCACTTTAGTCAAATCAAGGAGTTGACTTTCCTCTCTTTAGTTCTCATACTGAGACGCCAGCTTGATTCTGTAGAACAATGTGTTTTTCTTTTTAAATCCAAACCAGGAATTGTGAAACACAGTCATATAATAACACCCATTATGAATTTTGCACAGGATCGGCCTAGAAACCCACGCAAAGAGGATGCAAGACACCACAGTGAAATAATAGCCTCCCTTCTCTTTAAAGCCTCCCTTTCAAGAGAAGAAAACAGAGCAGTGTTTCTACTTAGACAGAGACAGTTGCAGTCTCTTAATGTGCAATGATCAGTGATAGCTTTACTTTGTGCTCTGAGATTTTGAGAAATACTGTTTCAGTGGAGTGGAACCAGCAGCAAATCCACACACACCCTGTGTGCCCACAAAGCTTAGTACTGAAACCAGTGTCTCACCCACCGTTATCTCATATTCAAATCCAGACCGACCTGAAGTTTCACAATCCAAACCAACACATACAAAGTCACTCATTTTAAAGCTCACCCAGGTTGATTTAACAGGGGGTTTGCATGATGGCTGGTCTGTGGTTTCCTGCTGGGTGGTGTGATGCACTGTTTCATTCAGATGTGCGAAACACTCTCAGTCAGCTCCAACTTGTTGTTGACATAAGGCAAAATGACACAACGATACTGAAGATGCAGCAACCATCTGTCCTCCTTCCCAAAGTGACTCCCTGTTGCTATCAGTCAGTATTTTGATTTGTTTTCTTATTATTTTAATTTTTCTACTCAGTTTTTTGTCTGTCTCATGTTTATTTATCTACACCTGTGAATTAATATAATGTACAGTATTTTTGACCCATTGCACATTTGTGCAAAGTTGTTCAAATAAGCAGGAGCATGGACAGATTTTACATATCTACCTGGCACAGCACATCCATTAAAAAATAAAACTAAATGTTTTTAGTAAATAAATATAAAAGTAAAATAACTTACATTTTTCATGCGAAGCCAACAAAAAACTTTTGCTGTGTAACTTTTCCTCTAAATGGAGATGTTTCACCACCAGCCTCAAGGACTACCAATAAACCCTTTTCATGAATAGCAACGCTGAGGCAACATGAAACTGAATGTAATCTGTCTTTAAACAACACAAAAGAAGAAAAATAGATATAGATGGATTCCTTATAGTCTCACCTGTGGTATTTTAAGATTGTGCAGAAGTCGGCTGCCGTCCTGATCCGTGGTTGTGTTAAGGAGCACATTTAAGACAAACACCAAGGCTACAGGTGTCCTTCATAACTCACAATCCTTTGCCTGACTCTCCTTTCAACACTTTTCTATTGACTCTGAAACGAAGGAGCACTTGAGTCGTATACACACTATATACTGTATGTCAGTCAATATACAGTGAAGGATGTTGCAGCACCTCCCAGATGGCAAAGGCTGATTCTCCAGAAGGTCACACATGCAAGGTGTCACCATAAATGTGACTCACCAGTCATAACATGCCGTGTGAAACTGCAGCACACTCTGAAATACACACATCATCACATCAGTCTTCACCCACATGAAGTAGATCTCACCAAACACAATCAACAAGTTTGGCTGCAGCTGACATGATGGAGTCAGTTGTTCACCATTGTTCTTAAGCTCTTATGCAAAGGTTATATTTTAATGGACTGCATTAGTTTTTAATCATAAGAGTTACTGAATTATTGAAAGAGGTTAGTCTGCGTTTGCAACTTTCAGTTAATATTTAATGGCTGTGATGTCAGTCTTATTGTAGTTATTAAAGTGGATTTTTCTGGACTTTTCTTGGAGAGTGATAGGTATCGATTTGATGATTGAACACTATTTGTAGAAAAATGATGTTATACTCTAATCTCATAATGTTTCATTTACTCTAATGGCACATTTAGATTATTCAATAATATAGTATGTATTCTAAAAGCCAGTTTTCATAGTGCCATTTTATATGTTGAGTCATGTTGTGTACTCAATTTCCATTTGTTTTCTGTAGAATATACTTTGGAGCCATGTGAGGACCCTGGGATGCCGCGGTTCGGCAGGAGAAACGGCTACAGTTTCGGTGTCGGTGACACGCTGTCTTTTTCCTGCAATATGGGCTACCGCCTAGAGGGGGCACCAGAGTTAGTCTGTCTGGGAGGTGGGCGGAGAATGTGGAGCGCTCCTCTACCAAGATGTGTCGGTATGTGGTTTTATCACTGCTGTTATCTTTGACCACACTATCACACTTAGTGGTAGCAGAACACAGTTTGCCTGTTGAGTTTTGTGGCGAGTCAGGTGCCACAGAAAATTTCTAGATATGTAAAGATATTTTATATTGAGAATAGTACAGTTAGATTTTTAGCCACCAAGCAGGGTGTAGTCCTTCACATTTACTGCATTATGAAGTGTATGAGTTAAAAACACTGTTTGATGTCTTATGTGTGATCCTCCAATACACCTCACTCTCAGTATAAGAAAATAATTTCTCATCTGTTTCCATTGCTATAATTTCAATGATAATACTAAATAGTACCTTCTAATTCACAAACAGAGGCAAATAAGAGTTGAATGAATGGAACTAATGATGGAAACAGAGCTTAGCTGCAGTGACCAGAGAACATGTTGAGCTGTTTTGCTGCTGATAGGTTTCCCTCTTAGGTTCTTGGTAAACATAAGAAATTCTGTGAACCTGCACAGCCTCAGTTCAAAAGCCAGCAGCCACACAAGGTCGTCTTTGTTTGCTTTTACAAGACAGTGAGGGAGACGGTGCAGCACAAAGTTAAAGTTAAGTGACTGGAAAACATTTTTAGAATAATTTAGAACAGACACGGAGCACGTCAAGTCTTTCTGCTTCCCCTTTGGAAGGAGGTTTTCTAGTTAATGTGCCCCCTGTCCTTGTTCTTTTTTTAATCTGTTCCAAAAATATCATAAATACAGTAAACTACAATGACTCTAACCTGGATAGGACCTCCTCAGTCAACAGTCTGCGTAAAAGCCACAGATATTCAAGCCACATTTGAGTTACTAGATGAGCAGTAAATGTCAGTGATATTTCTTCAAGTGGGCAGAGAGTTTTGGCAGTGTCACAGCCCTGCACCACCTTTATAATTATGACCTTTGTATCAAGGACATCAGAAATACAACTGCATTTTTCAATTCAACACAGGAATATTTTTAGGATTTTTGTTGTTGTTGTTGTTGTTGTTTTCAAAAGTGATAAAGACAGAATGCAAAATACAATATTAAAACCAAACACACAATACATGGGAAGAACACAAAGATATTAAATAAAGACCTCGGGGACGAGAAAAGGTCAGAGTTGGATTTACAAACTCAACATTCAACAATACTCCAAAATGAGGTAACTGAAGCACCTATGGAGCAGTGAAAGCAGCAAGCAAAAAGGTGCATGTCACTACAAAATGAACTTGAATTTAATGGCGGTATGAATACAGTCAAAGCAGAGAAGTGTTAATTGAACCATGAACACAGTTTGCAGTGAAGACGTGTTCATTAGACTTAAAAATGTCTCACCTGGGGTGGAAAATGTGAATATTCAGGGATGCACCACTAATTAATTTATGTACAAAAGCAAAAGCAAATGCCAAACATATTTAATGGGAATATAAGTGCAATAAAGGATTTCTCAGTTCTCACAGTTCTACAAATGTGTAATTACAATCATTTTACATACAAACTGTCATGCAAACATAGTATACACTCTACGTAAGTCTTTAATTGATAGGCAGCAAAGGAACACTGCAACAACAGACACATCAACTTTGTGTCAAGATGAGAGTAATAATAATGGCAACTATATATACAGATAAATTATATATTTGTTCATTGTCCGTGACCAAAGCAATTGCTCTGTGGGCGCCACAGGTGGTCATGTGAAATGTCTGATGCTGTTTACTCATGAGGATCAATACTGTGTACTCATAACTCCAGGGTCTTTGCAATTAAGAAACATGTAAAATGAGATTTGATTCGGGTGAAAATGATGAATCAATACCTTGCGATGATAAAAGCACATGGCAAAGGAAGCAACACTGAGTGCCTCTGCCGTCAATCACAGGGTCATTTTCAGCAATAGTGCGAGAAGCATGGGGCTGTACATGTGTAGAGGGAGAGGCATTAATGTCCAGTCCAAGAGCCCAAGAGCAGACTCATGAGGGAGAATATTGTACAAAACCACAGTTATTTTCAGCACTGCACAATATTTGCAGTGCCAGGTTTTTACGTCTTTGGCTCTTTGTCATCAACGTGCGAAGACTGATAATGCAAAGAGGTGGGAGTGGAGTTGCGTGCCGGTGTTCTATGCTGTTGAGCAGTTTGCTATATTTAGTACCTGTGTGTTTTGTTGCATTGCTACATGATGTGCTGAGGAGCAAAGAGGAAAGGAAAGGAGAGATTAGAACATCAACCATGTGCTGTTATTACCATACTGTAGCTGGAAACTTTAACTAAGATTGTTTAACTAAGAACTGTTGCTGTCACCTCAGTAAAGTGGAGGACACTAATCATTGAAAGACAAGAAGCTAAAAGGTGTTTTTCGGTGTGATTTTAATTAACTAAAAGATGTACCTCACAGCTTTAAAGTGTTGCTTTGTTGGCATTTGTGATTTTACATGAGGCTGTACTTACCCTAGCAGCTCAAACATATTGTCTTCTTAAGGTGCTGTCCAGAAGGGAGTAGGAGGGGTACTGACCTCCTTCTGGCGTCTTTTCTTTCTCAGGCTCGTTGTGCTTGTGTACAATTTTTGGAAATTACCTTCCATGTAGCACTTTTGTTAAGGTAAAGGAGTCTGAGATGGGAGAGAAAAGAGAAAATAAAGAAAAGTGAAGTGAGTAGGATAGGGAAAGAGAAAACCGGTGAGAAGCACGTGAAGGTTGATTGAAGTAGAGGAGGGTAAAGGGGGCACTATTCATATAGAAGGAGAGAGAGAGCAAGGGAGTTAAAGAGGGAGAGGGTGGAGAGGTAATTTTCTAAATGGAAAGGGTAGCAGCGTGATTTATTGACGATATGACAGCTGTAATATGACTATTACACCAGTAGAGACACAGAGAGGGACAGAACGGGAGGGGGAGTGAGAGAAAAAGAGGTAGAGAGGGACAGAGATACTGTAGATAGAAGGCACATGCGAGAAGTGCAGAGAGTGGGTCTCTTTAGGTAAATTAGTTTCTGAATTTTACTACCTGCCCATTCTCCGTGACAGAAGTAGATAGCTGACAATACAGCTGTTTAAAAGGGCTGTTAAATTACAGTCACACACACTCACACTCACACACAGGCACACACGCACGTGCGCACACACACAAGGTATTCACCTGTTTATCGGGAAAAAAGAACCACCATCTTTTCATTCTCAGCACAACCTGTTTATATTCAGAAGTACCAAACAACCTGGGTCATTATGTGACCATATGGAGAAACATTTAATGTTTCTCCATATGGTCACATCACAATATTATAACACTGTATATATTTTAATTGCATGGTTTCTATCTTTGTTCTCAGCGGAGTGTGGTTCCTCAGTTATAAACAATGAAGGGATCCTTCTCTCGCCAAACTACCCGATGAACTACGACAACAACCACGAATGCATCTATAGCATCCAGGTAATAAATCAGTGTTTTTTCAGACTAAAAGCAAAAGGTTTTATGAAAAAGTAAAAAGTCATCATTTCATTATCTTTGCTTGCCATTAAATCTGATTTGGATTTGATGTGGACTTCAGGTGCAGGCTGGGAAAGGCATCAACATCTCTGCTAGAACCTTTCATCTCGCCCAAGGGGATATACTGAAGGTAAACACACAACACACACATTGATACTTCTGTCATTCTCCTTGTTTGGTTTTTGTGTCAGTAATGATCTGCGTCATCATGAGCTCATTGTGCTGTTGTGTTTTGTTTTTTTTTACAGATTTATGATGGCAAAGACAACACAGCCCATGTTCTTGGAGCCTTCACAGGATCATCTATGTTGGGTCTAACACTAATTTCCACATCAAACCATCTCTGGCTAGAATTTTACAGCGATGCAGAAAGTACAGGAGAAGGATTCAAACTGGTGTATTCCAGTAAGTTAACGCAAAATATAGTTAAAGTTTATACACTTTTGCACATTTACACACATGTTGTTAAAGTACTTCCATTTAGGATATCTTAAAGAAATAGTTACAATTTTGAATGAATCTGATCTTAAATTCATTATGTGTAATAAAAACAAATCTTTTCTGCCATCTTTTCTAGAAAAAAATGTTGTGCTCAAACATAAATAAGCTCCATGGTGGAGAAATAACACCATGTGAAGTGCATAGACAGATGTACTGTATGATGCATATAGAACACAGGTAACTCATTATAATGTTTAATGATGGCAGTGTAAAATGAAATGAACACATGCTGTGATTTGGTAGGTGGACCAGTCAGGCACTAGCTTGTAGACTGCACCATATGTTGTACAAAGTGTGGTGGGTGATGAAGGTAAAGCCAAACTGGTAAATATTCATATGGGTGATTATGACCCAGCTCTCGTGGGAGGATGGTTCTTCACATCGACTAAATTATTATTTAGAATTAATTATTATAAAGACCTGGCACATCCTGAAGAGGATGAGTATACTGTACATGACTTGAAGCATTATGCTGTTGGTGGAAAAAGACTAAAACTAGTCAGTATAAGAATCATATTCATTCAGCAATCAAATGGCACATATTCTACACTAATTCCCGACAAATGTAACATACTTTGTTTAATCTATTTAACTCTAAATGGTGCTAATTTGTGAAACCATTAATGAACTGATTAAGAACTGATTAATAGGAGCACTTTAAAGAAACATGTCAAGTTTGATTAACAAAGCTCTGAGAGAGCTCTGGTTTAAGCGTAGGATGGGGCATTAAAAGGTGCACTGTGATGTTTGTGCATTGGTCAGTGTCCTTTTAGATGTATGACTTGAATGAAACAATCTAAGTGTATAAATAAAAAGTCCTACAGGATCATTAACATGGTGCTTTGAAGTTGTATTGTCTGGATACAAAATGCACATCACCCACTTCCTTCTCTGCAACTTGACTTTTTCATCCTAATGCACATAAAAGGTTCTCTGCACTAACAAACAAGTAACACTCAGCAATTTGCGTTTGTTTAATATGTTATGGGTTTTATAGTATATATGTAAAGCACGCAGAGAACAATTTGAGATGGGCAAACATTCACACTGTATGTCAGGGTGATGGCAAACGTGTTCAGACTGTAGAGTGGTAAAAGTACAGCTTTGCAAATGGCCATTTTAAGGATTTAGACATGCACCCACTGCAGTCTTCCAGGAGATGACTCAAATCCTGGCACGCCTCGTCTTCCAGGTAATACCGAAGATCAAATCCTGGTTAAAGTCTTATAAGGATAAGCTATTTATATACCTCTTCATATCCTGCTCTTCAGAATTGTGCACATGAATAAACAGAATAATCAGAATATTACCATGGAAACTGAGCTTAAAGAGACTGTGAAAAACAACTTAAATTGGATAAGATGTATACATGCAACAGTATCACTCCTAATATAAGTATGTTTCGTATATCTTTTTGTTTTTTTTATTAAATCAGGATGCTAGCTTAACAGGATCTGTGATATCAGCAAGCTCATAAACAGAATACTAAAGTGTGCCAGATATTAATGGAATATTGCTGTGCATCTAAATAACACTAATTCTGTTTTCTCCAGTGGGTGCTAGATGTCCCTGAGCGACTATTTTGAAAAGTACACACTTTAAAGATCTTTCTCTTTCTTTTTATTTCCAGGTTTTGAATTGTCTCACTGTGAAGACCCAGGTGTGCCTCAGTTTGGCTTCAAGGTCAACGACCAAGGCCATTTCTCCGGGAGCAGCATCACATACAGATGTGAGCCTGGATACACTCTGCATGGGGCTTCCACACTGAAGTGTATGACGGGAGAGAGGAGAGCCTGGGATAACCCTCTGCCCTCTTGTATCGGTATGTCTCTTGCTATTAAGTAACCATTTACACTTTGAAAAGAGGTTTTGCTGAAAATATACACACAGATGTTTACACCTGTAAATGTAGATGCAGATTTAATTAATATAACATTGACTTAAACTTTTCAATAGGTTTTATATAGGTCGTCCACATCACTTCTGTCTACAGGCATCATTGGAATCGTTTTTTGAAACAGATTTTGCACATTGAAAAAATCATCATACCGTGAATGAATATCAACATAATTAGATTCTTTTTCTCCTTAGAGTGTTTTTTTCTTACATAATTGATTAGAGTTTTTAAGTAGCAGGAAACATTGGTGTAGTAGAAGCTTTACAATACACTACAGACTTTATGCAAACTCTGCTTACATGACATTCATTCAGTAATCTGGAAAGAAAACAGATGGAAGCAAATTTCCTGTGAAATCACTCTTGCCATTTGTTGTGATATCTCACACTACACTAGTTTTAAAGTCTCAATGAAAAGTCTGTTTGTTTCAGGAGGCTTCACCACCTGGACTCTCGGTGCCCAAATGACCCATTCCTTTTCCTTTAGGGGGCATTTGCTCTCTGATCTTAGAGACTGCCCTCATTTGCCCAATGCTCTGCTATGTGCTAAAACATACCCAAACACTTACAAACACACACAGTTCATCTTACAGTATGTGTACTGTTGCTCATTTATAACTAGGGAATAATATTTTATCGGCCAAATCTTGGATGTAATAATTTAATTGGCCGATATATCGGCTATCAGAATTTTCTATTTCCTAATATCGACATCAGCATCAGCCACAAAAAATCCATATCGGTCCGGCCCCATTTATAACCTCCACTTATGTTCCTTCTTTCTCTCTAAAGGGATAAATGGCAAACCTGTTTGCTAGAACTGCTTCATAAACACATTTTAATCAATTTGGTTTTGCTACAGACTGGTAATATCAAAACATGTGCCATTTTAGGGAAACAATACAATCTACTGGGAAGTAGCTCCCCTTTGAGTATTGACATATTTCTAAATATTCCATTATAACATCATTGCCTTTCTAATTCATTTTTCAGGGCGTCATACTGATGGGATATCATATCAACACCACATTCCCAAATATTGATGTCAACAAGTCAATAACGGTCTTTTACTGGCAGTGCAATTTCTGGCCTCCAGAACTTACACACAAACACACGCACACACAGACATGCTAACACATCCATCAGTGAATTAGTTTGTAGTGCCTGAAATGCTTTGATCTGTATGTTATTTTAAGCTCATTTGGAGAAAATTTAATTTCCTCCAAGTAGGTATTTGGTTGAATAATGATTACATTCTCTAATTAAACCCAAACAAATGCTAAGCCTGTGCCGAGTGACACACAAAATGGCTGCTGCAGCTGTGCCCCAGATGGGGGCTATAAGCATAACAGCAAGCCCAGTGTTTTAAGCACCTTTCTTCCTTCATTGCTGCCTCTGAACTTCCTGATTTTGGATTCAGCTTAATAAGTCTCTTTCCCTCTCACTATCAATAATGAAAGACTCATAAAACCACTGGCTGATATTCTCTGACTTTATATTTTAGCAGTGACACACTATGACCTCAGCTAACCTCCAGTCTTAATATTATATTGCCTCTTATTATTACTTGTAGTGTTTCCTCTTTACCCCCTTTGGTTCCTGACTTTCTCCTTTGCCTCTTCTCCTTTCTCTTTTCCACATCCCAACTCTTCATATTGCTCCTATTACTGGAGATAATATATTTCAGTGATGAAGGGAGGAGAGCCTGGGGAGGGACGAACATGGGGAGGGAAGAGAGGCAGAGAGGGGAGGAAGATTGTGAAAATATATAACCAAGAGAGACAAAGAGAGAAAGGGGGGGGATTATTTTCTGTTATATAATGTGTGGTGACTTCTTTAGGGAGAATGCAGCATCAGCACTTTGCCTCCTCTTCCTCCTCTTCTCTTTTCTGAGTGAAAAACACAGAGGGACATGGAGGGGAGAGAGTTCTTGTCCTTCCAAATCCATTTGTCTCTGTGTGGTGATCGTTGAATCACTGCCCAGTGGCTACTGAGGTGAACCTAGTGGATCTGATTACCTTGATAAACAATTGCCACGGACTGATAAATGGCTGACTTGTCATAGTTCACATGCTACATACCTAAATCCACACATACACACTTTTCAGTGCTCATTGGTGTCACAGTGTCACAGTTGTGCTAATCAGACGGATGGAGACATACTATAGAACCGGGGTTTGTGTGTTTGATACAGTTTGTAATGTCTTTTATCTCTGTGCTGTGCTACTTGCAGCGGAGTGCGGAGGTCGTTTTAAGGGCGAGTCATCAGGGAGGATTCTTTCTCCCGGATACCCATTTCCCTATGACAATAATCTGCGCTGCACCTGGACCATTGAGGTGGACTCAGGAAATATTGTGAGGTAAAGTGGAGTATGAACATTAAAATACAGTGTGTTCATTAAAAAGTGAAATTTAACATTAATTTACTTGAGTTGGAATCTTAAAGCAATGTGACAATGTAAAATTGACAATGCATTTTTTAATACGATAGGCATATTGTAAGCAATGGTTACGTTCTCCTTAAAAAATGCAAGTAAAGGGAGTCATAGTCTGTCTTCAGCTGTTTGTCCTCTATAACAAAGACTGTTTTGACACACACAGCAGGCATTTAAACGGGGTCATGTTTATATTGTTTGTGATCTTTTATTTTTTATTTTTCTTGTCAATTGCAGTCTTCAGTTCTTGGCCTTTGACACAGAAGCCAGCCACGACATGCTGAAGGTCTGGGACGGACCACCTGAAAATGAGATGTCTTTGTCAGAGCTCAGTGGGTCTCTGCTTCCTGAGGGAATTCACTCCACGCTGAATACTGTCACTGTTCAGTTTGAGACTGATTTCTATATCAGCAAGTCAGGATTTGCCATTCAGTTTTCCAGTAAGTGATGTCAATAACTCAAGGACTAAGTATTCTGAATATGAGAGATTGTGGTCATTTTATTATTTTTGCACTGAAGTTCCCTGTGTCATGTAAAAAAAAATATATATATATATATATAAGCTGGACCAGCTTTTCAGATTGATAATTTGTTTGTTTCTCAGTGAGTCTGAATATGTTTCTTTCTAGTGAATGTTCATTTGCCAAAAATTTTACACATTGTTGTGAATATCAACAACATAAACAAAATCCAAATCTCCACAATGGTTTTACTTGAAAATCTCACTTGACCAGTCATAACTGATGTTGGCTGATATTTGATAATACACGATAGTAAACATTTACTTTAATTAGCACTGATTACATGAGTTAATGCATTAGTTCAATAACTATCCAGTGTGGCTGATTTATATTATTCCTCTCCCCTGTCTCCTCTATTCCCTCTTCTTCCGTCCTGTCCTCTATCTCCCTCTCCCTCTCTGTCCAGGCTCAGTAGCAACAGCCTGCAGAGACCCAGGTGTACCGATGAATGGCAGTCGAAGTGGAGATGGCCGAGAGCCGGGGGATTCAGTGTCCTTTCAGTGTGACCCGGGTTACGAGCTCCAGGGAGATGACAAAATCACCTGTATACAAGTGGATAACAGATACTACTGGCAGCCCAGCCCGCCTGTCTGCATAGGTGAAAAGTCCAGCTTCTATGTGTTTATAGTGACATACAATATATAACACACAATATATGTTCTGAATATACAGTATAGAGGAGTTGTTTAGGGTTCATCACCTTGCTCAATGACACATCTGTATTTGAATGGTTAGGGGGACTGTATAAAAAGGATAATGTTAAATGGTTTGAACTTCCTACTTAATACATACAGCATACTACTATTTCATTATCCTACCCAACTCCCTGCATACAGTACTACTAGTGCCTTTGAATGAGAATTGTGTAACTTAGATTCCCCTGTAAAATGAAATAAAAAGAAAACATTGTGCTGAGTGAATTGAAATATTTTTTTCATCCTGCATGGTTTCGCTTGAGAGAATATTTAAATTTTATGATATTTTAAGACTTATCTTTGCTTGTGTTCCCATGATAGCTCCTTGTGGAGGAAACCTAACAGGCTCCAATGGATTTATTCTCTCTCCTAACTACCCTCATCCCTACCCTCACTCCAAGGACTGCGATTGGCTCATTGCTGTCAACTCTGACTATGTCTTGTCCCTGGCCTTCATCAGGTAACTCTACATGTCAGCTGAAGCTTTAACATCAAAGCCTGTGTTAATCTTAAACTGATTCACTGAGCATGTTCTTTTATATCACTGTTTGTTGTCTTTCTTAACCAAATCCATTATGAAATGTGCAAAGAAAATGGACTGAAGACAATTGGGCAAGTGGTAATTTTGACCCTGTAACACAAGAGTAAACAAGGAAAATTATAGAACCATGAAAAACAAGCCCGCCTTCTGGTATCTTTTTGATGCGCTGAGCCTCAGAGGCTAAAAAAACATAATACTCAGATAATAAGGGTCTTGTAAATGACCCTTGTAAAAGGGACAATGCTTCTCGTTGTCCACCCTGCAACATACTGCATGTTGGAAATGCTCTGATTTCTTATATAAATGAAAAAACCCACTCTCCAAACAGCCATGTTCCTGGTGATTATATTAAATGTCAGAACTGGCTCTATTTTGTACTTCTGTTCTCACCATCTTTTTCCCTCCTCTTTCCTCTAGTTTCAACATTGAGCCAAACTACGATTTCCTGTATATCTACGATGGTCCAGATAGCAACAGTCCTCTCATTGGTAGCTTCCAGGACAGCAAACTCCCAGAGAGGATTGAGAGCAGCTCAAATACCATGCATTTAGCATTTCGCAGTGATGGATCTGTTTCTTACACTGGTTTCCACCTGGAATACAAAGGTAAAATATTCTATCAATAGCAGCAACTCCCTTATATAAAATCTATACTAATTGAGTAGCTTGTAAAATAAGTGAAACTACAGACTACAAAACTTTTTTACAGGGGGGCTTTTTAATAACACATGCATGGTTCAGTACAGTTTGGTCAGTAAATGCATCAAAAATATGATCCTGATTATAAAACTTCATGCAGCATCCCATCATTTATTCTACATTAAGTATTTAGTGGATTATATTTTGAATGAGGACACCTGGGAATTTACTGAACACACGTATGTCTGATGTTTCTGATGAAAATAAATACTCATTCCAGCTGGCACAGTTTTTATAGTCACTTTGTAACTGTCAGTTATTGGAAAATCATAGTAATATACAGTGTTTGATGTAATTGCATCAGGGACCGTTTCCTGTCCTGTTTGTTTTTCATATCTAAGGTAACATGGGAATTAACTCTTTTAGGTTTTCATAGTGAATGTGACAGTGTGTTTCAGATCACTCCCAAGATGACACAGTGTGTTTAGAAATATAAAATTTTCACTTTACACAAAGAGAACCACCACATTACTCCTTAACGCTCAGTACACATGTACATGCAGTAAAGCCTCCCACACTAATGACAGTGTTCATCATGCTGAATATAAGATGAAAAGGAAGGATTCCCCTCCCTGCAAAGTCCCCACTGAACTGATGTCTGTTGCAATAGTCCGTATGAGAGATGAGTTTGATTCACATGCACAAAAGAATCATCACTATCTTCAGGTGGACTCAGGAATTAACTTTTAAGTTGATACAGGGTGGCTGCTAATCTTTTGGGAAGTGAGCCAAAGCCATAATTTACAAGGTTCATGTACCATACTAAAGCCAGGGGATGAAGTTATCCTTCTTGCTCCATCTCTGGCAAAGACAGCTAAGTCAAACAGACTATTAAAAAGGCCAACGGAGTGCCTGCCTTATTTGATTATGGCTTGGGACGTAGTTATTATTAATTTTACTTGGTTTTGAATTTGATTATTCATGTGTGCCTGTCTCTTGTTCTTTGCTTCATCCTCTCTCTCGCTCACTCACTCGTTCTCTTTGTTTCTGTCTAGCTAAACTGAGGGAATCGTGTTTCGACCCAGGTGTGGTTCTGAATGGGACCAGGCTGGGATCTGATTATAAGCTGGGCTCTACTGTCACCTTCTACTGTGAAGCAGGATATGTTTTGCAGGTACAAACAGATAGATGAATGGGTGAAGGAAAGGTTGGTCGGTGAAATGGGGTTTTTGGTGATGTTTTTGGTTGGTTTGTTGAAAGAGTAGTTGATTGCTTCATTGTGGAAGGTTGGTTGTTGAGGATTTTCTTTAAAGTTTAATGTATTTCCTTTAGGGATATTCTACCCTAACCTGCAGTATGGGAGATGATGGCCGACCTGGGTGGAACAGGGCGTTGCCTAGCTGTCAAGGTAACACGCACTAAATAAAACAACACAAAATCTGTGTGTTATGTTGCTGTGTATGTATTTTATGCCTCACATGTGTATGTTATTTCTGCAGCACCCTGTGGAAGTCGTTCTACAGGAACAGAAGGGACTGTTTTATCTCCTAATTTCCCCAGAAACTACACCTCCAGTCAGACGTGTGTCTACTCTATATCTGTACCTAGAGAGTTTGGTAAGTTCATTCATTCATACAAAGCTTCACACAGTTTCACATTTCATTGAACCAAGAAGTAGTCATTTCTGTGTAAAATAAATGTATTTTTTATTTTAGAAAAAGGAATCAAAGGCAAGTGCATAGCACTCCGTAAAAGTCAGAAATGAAACCTGTGATCACAGTTTTCTTTGACATGAATTCTCTTATTGTTCTTTTGCTCAGTGAAAGAAAGTGACATTAAAACTTGTATTACTTTTAATGGGGACACCATGGAACCCCCAGAAGGACACTGGTCTTTAAACTGACAGGAGAAGCTAGTACAGATATTGTGATGATCAAAAAACCCTCTCTGGCTATATATTTTAATGCAGGTCAGGGTTTCATCATTGAGATGACATTTAAAGATGAGGCTAGATTTATCTTCCCATGTGTGATCAGTGGTCTTTAAGCCACCCATAACCACCACATTATGAAGATATGAATATTGTAAAGGATTCTTCATATCAACTGAGCCTGTGCTGGGAATCTGGGGTCATTTGAGAAAAGGAAAGGGTCCTGAATATTTGATATCAGTATAAAATTGTTAAAATTAACTACAGTCATATTAAATGTCCTTCAAAATGTGTTGTATACCGAGCTAAATTTACAGTTTAATCTGATGTACATTAGATTTGCATTGTTATCAGTGCAAACACAATCAATATGGAGTAAAACATTTAACCCCTCTCTTGACCTTAGAAATAGTGGTTTGGTGAAACAATCCCATTGGAGATCCACACTTAATAGCCTTTTCTGGATCTTTGAACTATATCGTATGTCTTCATATGACATTGCAATTGGGAGTTTGCTCAGTGGTAATGGAGATCGATTGGTGGACATAGAAGCTCGGAGCTGTTAAGAGATCATAGTAGTTGAAAGACTCAATTGTTATTTTTGACCTTGGAAATAGTTTGACATTGTTTCATTAGAAAATATGGTTGGAGGTAGGGTTATCAATGTCATTCCATTTTCAAGATAACATTTGTGCCCCCAATCACAGTAGTACATATTGACATCTAAATTATTGGTTTACTCATTGGGTCTGACTTGAGCTTTCACAACATGGAGCTTTTATCAGTAATTGGTGGATATAATGTTCAATTATGCCCTGTGGTAATATGAATAAATCTCATCTTTCCCCAAGGCTGTTGATGGTTGATGTCTCATTATATTTGCATAGCAACTTTTGGAGTGTCAGCTCCGTGTAGACGTTTTGACTGAAGGGAGCTAACATTTGTTGGCCTACATATTGTATAAGGCACACAGACGGGCTCCATGAACCTCCGACACAGGGTAAAAGACAGATTGTTTTGTTAAGTTGCGGTGCCGGAGCTTTTACAACATGCCCAGTTGTTTTTTTTAAGCAGCCGTCAATCTCATAAAAAAATAATACATCTATAACTCGTGTTCTTACAACAATCAAAGGTTACGGGCTCAATGATGCAGTAACTATGCTATCAAAACCGTCTGATGATCAGAGAAGCTGAAACAAATGATTGATGTTTCACCGCTCATACAAATGACTCCGTCGGTTTCAACACCAGGTGGGGAAAACCCTTGGCATTTATCCCTGTGGAGATACCACACCTCCTGTTGAATGAGGACATGGCTGAGGACACCCGCTCAGGCAGCTCATCAGGAGGCATGGCAGCTCCACAGGGATCGATGCCCAGGTTTTCTCCATCTGATGTCAAGAGCCGACAAAGCCTTTCAAATGAGCGGTGAAACATTTTCAGTCATTTGATAGCAAGTTCAGTCGACTGATTCAAACTTTGCTGTGATCACTTATCTCTGTGTGTCTGTGCGTGTGGACATGTGGCTTTGTTTTGTGGTGACTTTGTGGCGGTGGTCAATCCTCCATGATACCCTGACAGTGTATAAACTACTTCTCATGTGCTTTATGAATCTGTGTGTGAATGTTGGTGCATGTGTGTCTTCATGCCTGAAGTCTGTGCTGCTCTGAACAGATTTCAGCTGTGATGTCTTCCACCTTGCTCAGCAGTATGTCGATAATACAGCAGAGAATGATGGAAACCTTAATCACTCTGATTTCCTTAAAATCTATACACAGACGGAGCTTTTAAGGATTTCTGCTGACTGGCAGAATCTTGTCATTCTTTATGTCCACTAAACACCCTGCTGCTATACACATCCTTATGTACAACCATGACAGGGCTATAAGATATATATATGCAAGAGGTTAGGTTCATCCACTCTATAGGGCTAACCTCCTTTTTGATCATTTGTTTTTTTAATGTCAGATTCTCTTCTACACCTGCAGGGACAATGCCAATTGAAAATCCAGTGTTTTATTTCTGTTCTCCATTGCTTGGCATTATTTTAATACAAAACAAGGTTTCACATGAAAGCAGACTGGGTATTGTTTGTGAGTCAGAGGAGTGCGTTTGCAAAATGCAGGTCATGCTTTAGAAGAACTCCACAAGAGAGAACCAACCTTGTACAAAACGACCAGTGACCTTCTTTTAGCATAATATCCTCGGCAAATATACAGATTTGATTTTTTACAGCTCAGCCTTTGGGGCCACAGAGAGAGATGTTTGAAGTCCAGTAGAGAATACAGAAAAACATATTGCCTTACTGGCATAAGTAAATTAAAGTAAGTTTTTGCAGAGACCAGCATTTCACACTAGCAGCTGAGCAGTGATACACCAACTGAAGTGGTTGGGGTAGGGGGGTATGCTGGACTTGCACAATGAAAATAAGGTGATTTTGATTTAGATTATTTAGTGTCCTGATGTGTAATTTGTGCCAGTAGTTGGCTTCAGATAGAGGCTGACACTGCAGCTTAATAACATTTAAATTGGGTATTACAGGTTAATTTTATCATTGGAAGGTCAGGTGCAGACAGTGGCATGGAATAATAATTTGTCACCTTTGAGTGTAGCTAACTCATCTCTTTATCTGTCCTTTTTCTCATTTTTATCCCCAGTCCTCTTTGGTCAGTTTGTGTTGTTCCAGACATCACTCAATGATGTGGTGGAGATCTACGATGGACCCACTCAACAAAACACACTACTGTCTTCTCTTTCTGGGTCCCACTCTGGTAAGGATGAGTGGCTGGAAGGAATGAGAAATGGAGAGAGGGATTATTTGACAGGCCTCACGGTATCTCCAACTTTTATAACTCTGTCTCATTCTGACTAGGTGAGTCTCTCCCTCTGAGTTCGGGAAACCAGATCACCATCAAGTTTACCACAGTCGGACCAGAAACTGCTAAGGGATTCCACTTCGTCTACCAAGGTCAGAAAATAAGTTTAAGACTTTTTACACCTCAGGGTTTGCAGAACAGGCTTGTATACTTCGTATTGAATTTTCCCATACTACAGTAGCAGTGACGGGTTGTGTGTGTTGAAGTAGTTTGGACCCCTTACGTCTGAGGGCTGTGGGACGTCCAGCCTCTGGGCCGCTTTTGGCCCTCGAGACAATTTGATCCGACCCTGGAGACAATTCATAAATACAGAATTGTTCCAAAGTGTCAGCTCATCTTAAAGAACCGTCACAGAGGGGATTACTGATACAGCACGGCATATTGAAAAAGCACTGAAATACAATTTCCAGTTTTTCTCTCTGGCCGCAAATGAAACAACAAATATAACAAATACTGTCCAACTAGCTGTGTGCGTGGGATTACTGCTGAGTTTGATACAAGGGGGGAATTGCTGTCTTTGCAAGCCAAGTATGGAGCATTAGAGAGGTTAGTGTGATATATGTGTTCAATAATTTAGTATTGGCCATGGAGGATGTTATAAAAATTGAAATGGCCCTTGATAGGAAAAGGGATCCCCACCCTTGGCTTTCCAGGGCTGTATAGTATAATGAGTTATCTCTTGTTTTGTACATGGCCATCTGTATAAAATGCAACAGATTAATTTTTATTTTCTATGCCTTTAACGAGAAAATCGATGTTGAGAGTCTTATTCAGTGTCCTGGTCAAGATAGGCAACAACATTAACAGTACATTTGGCATTCCTATTGATATTAACACTTTTAATGGTTGTGTAATCTACCTTTTTTTTCAGCTGTACCCAGGACTAGCTCCACCCAGTGCAGCTCAGTCCCTGAGCCACGGTTTGGGAAACGTCTCGGTAATGACTTTGCAGTCGGATCCTTGGTGCAGTTTGAGTGCAACCCCGGTTACATCCTGCACGGCTCTACTGCCATTCGGTGTGAGAGTGTCCCAGACAATCTGGCACAGTGGAATGACACACTACCAACATGTATAGGTAAACATAAACACAGGACAGACATTTTCTTTGTTCCAGATGCAGTAACATTATGAGATGAATATTTAACCCCACCTGACAACGGCAAATACAATTATAAGATATTAAAGCCAAATCACACGTTTGCAGACATTTCAATCTGGCTAGACCCTTAACATACGCATGCCAAAGCTGTCACACAGGACTTAAGCTCTTTGGACCCCTCTCCCTCACTGGGCCCCCACCCCTTCTCTTTTTTTCCTGTTACCTGCAGACAAAGTGTTATTTCAACCTCTAATTCCCCCTCCTTTCTCTTCTCTTCTGTTCCGTGTGTCAACACTCTGCTGTCTCACAGTTCCCTGTGGGGGTGTGTTGACCTCTCGCCGTGGCACAATCCTGTCACCTGGCTATCCAGAGCCATACGACAACAACCAGAACTGTGTGTGGAAGGTCTCCGTTCCAGAAGGGGCTGGGATACAGGTAGCATCTGTCACACAATGTTTCTTGGCTGACGTATGTAACATTGGTTTAAAAGCTGATCTGGGGGATGTCAGGGAAGATAAGATATTATTAGAACAATGAATGGATTGATGTTTTCTGAGAGAAGGTCCGTCCAGAGATAACTAGAAAGGATCTAATCTCAAGATTTCAAGATTTCAAGATACTTTATTGTCATTGTACTTGTGTGTGCAACGAAATTCAAAGTGCACAGTCAGATACGGACTCGCTAAAAAAAAGACAGGACAATAAAATAAATAAATACTAAAATAATATACATCACTCACACAACATCATTCACTCACTGATCCACACACATTCTGAAGCATCACGCACTCTCAACAGTACCAATGTACCCTATACAGACATTGCACGATATAGTAAACAGTAATACAGTACAGTACTAATACATTAAGGTAATAATTCAAATTATGGCTGTAGTGCATTGTTCAGTGTGGTTATGGCTGTGGGGTAGAAACTGTTCTTAAAACGTGTGGTGCGTGTACTGATGGACCTGTATCTTCTGCTGGATGGCAGAAGTTCAAAGAGGTGTTGGGCAGGGTGGGAGGGGTCATTGATGATGTTATGTGACTTCTGCAGACAGCGGGAAGTAAAGATGGTATTCAGGGCAGGTCACTGGGAGTTGGTGATGTACAGTATTGTGCAGATTTGATAATTTGCTGCAGAGCTTTTTTGTCGGCTGCAGAGCAGCTCCCGTACCAAGTCAAGATGCCATGAGTCACAATGCTTTCAATGGTGCTGCGGTAATAAGACAGGAGCAGGTGTTGAGACAGGTTGATCTTCCCGAGTGTTCTCAGGAAGTACAGCCTTTGTCGTGCCTTTTTAACCAGCATGTTGGTGTTAACAGTCCATTTGAGGTCTTCTGTGATATGGGTGCCCAAGAATTTGAAACTCGTCACCCTCTCCACCTCCTCGCCATCAATGTGCAGTGGTGTGTGTGCATCTTTCTTTTTCCGATCATTATCACTTCTTTGGTTTTTTTGATGTTCAGTGTGAGGTTATTTTCTTTGCACCACATTGTCAGCCCCAGCACTTCCTCTCTGTAGGCAGACTCGTTGCTTTTGCTGATCAACTCCGCCACTGTTGTGTCATCAGCAAATTTGATGATGGCATTGGTGTTATGTATTGGGGTGCAGTCATGTGTGTACAGGGAGTAGAGGAAGGGGCTGAGCACGCAACCTTGTGGGGCACCTGTGCTCAGTGTGAGGGTGGAGGAGTGGTAAGTGCCCATCCTGACTGACTGAGGCCTGTTGGTTAAAAAGTCCATGATCCACAGGCAGATGTTATGCTCTATGCCCAGGTTGTGCATTCTGGAGAACAGCCTGCTGGGTAAGATGGTGTTAAAGGCGGAGCTGTAATCCACAAACAGCAGCCGTGCATAGGTCCCCGGATGTTCCAGGTGGTGCAGTACAGTGTGAAGTGCAGTGCAGATGGCGTCATCAGTTGACCTGTTGCTCCTATAGGCATACTGATGAGGGTCCAGAGTGGGTGGAAGGCAAGACTTGATGTGATTAAGCACCAGTCTCTCCAGGCACTTCATGATTACAGGCGTCAGTGCCACAGGCCTGTAATCATTCAGCTCAGTCACTGCTGTCTGCTTGGAGACTGGCACGATGGTGGATGTTTTCAGGCACCTGGGGACGGAGCACTGCAATAGAGATGAGTTGAAGATATTTGTAAATACCTCAGCTAGCTCTGCGGCGCAGTCTTTGAGAACATGTCCGGGTACCCCATCTGGGCCGGCTGCCTTCCAGATGTTGATGCTCTGAAGGGCGCGTCTCACCTCAGCGGTTTGCAAGGTGAGTGGCTGGCTATCAGTGTCTGGAGCTGGAGGGTCAGTTGCTGCTGCTGCCTCCGCTTCAAACCCACTGAAGAAGTGGTTGAGCTGCTCAGCCTGGGAGTCGCTGCTGCTGGTTGGGTTATTGTTATGGTTTTGTCTGGTGATTTGCCTCAGACCTTGCCAGGCACGACGGGGGTCTGAGCTTTCAAAAAGTTGTTAAATTCTCTGCCTGTGCCTGACTTTCGCATCCCTGATGCCCCTCTTCAGGTTTGCTCTGGCCACACTGTACTGTTGTAGGTCCCCTGAGCTGAAGGCAGATCACCAGTCATCCAGGGCTTGTTAGAAAACACCCTAATTTGTCCTGTGAGAGTGTCCATACAGAATTTAATCTAATGATGTAGGGACGAGGACCAATAGATCCGAGGGCGGGGGCTGCTAACTCCATCGGCTGACAAAAAGTTTGCCCCCCCCCCATCTCTGCTCTTACCGGAGTTTGCAGTCCTGTCCACTCTGTGTACTAGCCGATCCGACTAGCCTCCGGCCGGGATGGACGGGTTGAGCCACGTCTCCGTGAGAACCAAAGCACAACAGTCTCTGATGTTCTTATGTGTGGCGATGGTGAGTCCCAGCTCCTCAGTTTTGTTAGAGAGTGATCTTACGTTGGAGACGAAGAGGCTTGGAAGCGTCGGCTTGTGTGGGTTGCGTCCTAGTCTGATTCGTATCCCAGCCCGACAGCCCCGCTTTTGTTTGCGGTCCCTCCGCCGTCTCCGTCGCCACTCAGCCGGGATCCCAATCCCCAGGGGCTCCCGTGGCCTGACGAGCTCCGTCGGGATGTCATGACGCAGGTCCGGGTCAAGAACCCCGCATTCTTGGGTCAGGCCGGCGGATGGTAATCAGATCTTGTCGACTGTACCTTACGTATGCCTGTGTATACCTGGTACTCAGTAGGAGGAAAACAAGTACGTACTGTACGTGCGCCGGCATCTTGCCCTGAGCAACTTTGCGTGCTGCGTTCACTGATTACATTCTCACGGACCAATACAAAGGCCAAGATGCCCCAGATACAGAATGGAGTTGGCACCTCGCTAATTTTTTCTTTAATTTTGCAATACATCATATTTCAACAAGTGCAGGTTTGTTTTATACCATGAGACTTGATATGCTTGAAGGACTTGATTCTGAACTGTTTCTATCCTCTTCTTTTTTGTCATCTTTCCCAGATACAAGTTGTGAGTTTTGCCACAGAGCACAACTGGGACTCTCTGGATTTTTATGATGGTGCTGACAACCATGCACCAAGACTGGGCAGTTACTCTGGTAAACTGTTTTTTTATTATTATTTGTATATTGTTACTCAAAATGCTACATATGTCATTGACATTCTGTCAGTGTAGTCTGTCAAATGGAAGTTACTGTAAGATAAGAAGGAAACTTAGAGAGTCAACTAAGTAATATTTCTGCCCTTGTGCAGTTTGCTGCCAGCTCACATAGTTATTTTCTCTCAGTAAATCATACAGTTTAGAATTGAATGGGGAACATTTTGAAAGCTATAATTAATTTGATAGCGAGACTGAATAACCAAGAGGGCACCAATGAAGAACGTTCAGCACTTTTTAATCAGAGAAAGTGTGTTACAGCTTATTAGTATTAAAGGACACGTAAAAAAGAAGGCACCTGCATTCCTTCTTTATGTCACATAATTAAAGGAACTCTGCTGTAATGTTATTATACCATTGATGTACATGATGCTCCCCATGTGTCCCCCTCCCTGCCACAAGTGCAATTAGAGCTAAACTTGTTCCACTGTGACTCTCCCAGTAGGGCAGAGGTAAACACCCACTGACACCTGCTTGTTTATCTGTGATTCCATGAAAGATATATGAAAAAATGTCTGTTGCATAATTAATTGACTCATTAATGCTCTATTAAATATTAGATAATTCTCCTCCTCACCATGATATTTTAAACACATCAAGTCAAAAACAAAACAGTTATTCACATTTTTATATAGATTTTTTGGATTCACTTAACTTTCATAAGAAGAGAAAGTGAATTAGTGGTAATTATGGTATGTTTGATATTTACAACTCATGACAGACAGTAAAACAAACATATGAGAGGTATAAAACCTAATTGCAAATGTTACTTTGAGTTATTACTATAATAAAGTGCAATAGCACAAATAAATACATCAGAAACAATTGACTGCATCTGTTCAGGCATGACTGGTTTACTGTTTGGTTTTACCCACAGCAGCAATGTACAGTATATACTACGTTGTGGCAGGGGAAACTTTGACACAAAATAGCATTAGCATACTGTACATGCTCTGTTAATATCTAGTTAAATGGTACCAAACCAATTTTACAGTATGTGAATGTAGTTTTCAACGATTACTGAAACTGAGGTGCATAAAAAATTCATAGCTAATTATATCACACTGCATATTGTCTCTGTTAAATTTCTATATTACACTTCCACCCACATTTGTCTTCTCAGCTATGCCTGCAGGAGAAACAGGTGAACTCGGTAGAGTACCAAAAAGAGTGGTGTACATTAGTGTGCCATTAGTGTGCCATGCCTGGTCTGGATGTCTGCAGTGACCTCAATAGAAATGCCTCTGCTCCAGTGCTGCCACAGCTTATATTCAACCAAAAGCATGTGTTTAGTCTGGGTAAAGCATTCCTCTGGGCTCAGTTGTCCAATCTGGGAGTCAGCATCTTCTGAGGACACTAATACTGCGTTTTAGAGAGGCAGAGTCACCTGTTTATCTGCTAGCTGTGTTAAATAATCATGAAAGTGCTTAACATCTTTCATTATAAAAGATCATGTTACAGGCAGTGAAATGACCATGATAGCAATTCTGTGTCTATAAAAACAGTAAATACACAGCAATGATGAAACTTTTCTATTTGGTTAATTTCAAACATTAATTAATACTGTCATACATCCAGATATGACCAGTGTGGTTAAATCTACACGGTTAATTATTCATAATTTATTCATAATTTATCATTGAGGGAAAAAAAGAAGACGATATTTTCCGTGATGCTAATGAATGAGATTTCCTCAGGAATGTGAACATGACCAGCAGGGGGGCTGCAGACTGCTCAAAAACCATCCAATTAATTCCCCTCACAGCGGGCAACCAATCACATCCTTTGGCCTAATTTGCTGTTATATGTTTTGCTGACACACCTGCTACTGAGCAAAGAGCAACATGTGAATCAAAACAAAGTAACGCAGTGCTCAATGCTCTCCCACCTATGGGAATAAATTAAACTGCAGAAGTGACTAATATTTGAATATATTGTTACCAATATTACATCCTGAAGCAAGCCAGGATGATGACATATCAAGTGATAATGAGATTAGAGTAGTTTAATGTTCCTTTACATTTACATACACCATCTAATACATCTTTGTGAAGGAGCTTGACAGACTGACGCTGTTGCAGTGCAAAACTGGTTCTTACTCTGTACCTTCCCGCCCCACACTAAGTAGGTCAAGCTAACATTTGAAAAGCGGTTTCAAATAAAACAGATGTCTCAAATAAAAGTAATTCCCCTCACCTCCCTTTGAGAACACTTCACAAACAAAAAAGTGAGAATGTATGTTAGGGGGGCCTTTGTTGTTTCCTTTGCTGTCAGATGACTAAGATCTGCTTGCTTTTAAGCCTCAGTTGAAAAATGAAAAAATGTGATCATGGTCCTCGGTTGCTCTTTCTTCCTCTCTGCTTTCAGGCACCACCATCCCCCCTCTCTTGAATAGTACATCTAACAACCTCTATCTCAGCTTCAGCTCTGATATTAGTGTCTCGGCTGCTGGTTTTCACCTGGAATATACAGGTAACATGATCTATTATACAGTGCTGTCTGTGGCTTCTGCAGTATATACATATATTATAAGGACTGAATATTGAACCTAGAGTCTATGATAAAGTGTATCTATCTATCTATATTTTATAACAATGTCCATTATTTCTTATCAGCTATTGGTCTGGAGTCATGTCCAGAGCCTCAGACTCCAAACTATGGAATAAGACAAGGAGACAGATTTATGGTCGGAGATGTTGTGCAGTTTTCATGTGAACAAGGATACTCCCTTCAGGTACAAATACAGTACAAGCTTCATGTACTGTTTGTCCTTCTGCACCCATGTACATAAACTAGATACAGAGGGACCATGTAGAATTTGAGCAATTTCACACCTACGGTACCTAAAGGAACACATGGAGTTGTTTCATGCAAACTGACTGCCAGATACATATGTGAAATCATGAAAGGCTGCTCAGATCCTCTGATGCGTTGCCATTCACTCCTTTTTATCCCCTCGCTGCACACACCAAGAACTATTTAGACCATGAATCAGAAGGGAAACTCCACTCTCAGGTGGTTTCCCCAACTCTTACTAAACATACAACCCTGGTGTGGTTTGTACAACTCCTGAATAATGTATATCCCTGGTGTGGTCTGTTCAACTTCTGTGTAGTTTACTGTACTGCTCTAATGGATGGTTACATTTCCTCTTCCTTAATATACAGCACTGCAGTATTAATATGAGATCCTTGTGAATGCAAAGAATGAATAAGTTGCAGATGAAACTGCACTTTTAAACCAAATTATATGTTTGTCTGTCCTGATTTCCCAACTATTGTGTGATGACATTTTGTGGTTGCTTTTGTATTTCTAGGGCAATGCACATATTACCTGCATGCCTGGACCTGTCAGAAGATGGAACTACCCTGTACCACTCTGTCTTGGTAAGAGTTGTCCTCCAGTACATACATGCATTGCACACACATACAGTACACACATGAGTTCATTCTGGCCTGGATACGCTGAGATACATGCAAAACTTCAGTGCTGCAGAAACGATGCAAGTAGTCTCCATTGCCATTCTCCGGCTCTCTGGAAAATGAGCTGTTTTATCAATTTACTGTTTTGTGATGAGCTGATTATTTAGTATTCTGTGCAGAATATGATTACGCTTTGCACAGCAAAGTCAGAATCTGCCGTAAACACACGCACTGTGCCAAAGCATCAGCATGCACTGAGGCAAATTAGAGGAAACAAGCCCTGGACACATTTCTACTTGCACAATGCTAATTTATTCAAGAAGAGTATTTATTAAAGACTCTGAATATTAATGTTTTATTCAAAATGATTCAAAATGTCAGGGTGAAGATACTCAAGTGTCCAGTCAGTAGTAATGTCTTTAAAAAGTAGAAGGATGTCAGCTGTGCTCAGTGAGGTTATCTCCCGCTTTCTAGACTGACCCACCTTTTTTCTCTCTCTTTGTGGTGTGCGTATGTGTGACTCCAGCCCAGTGTGGTGGGTCTATGACAGATGTAAGTGGAGTGATTCTAAGCCCTGGTTACCCTGGCAACTACCCCAGTGGACTAGACTGCACATGGACAGTCAACTTACCTGTCGGCTTTGGTAAAAAACACTGTCAACTTTCCACTTGAGCATGAAATATCTGTGGTTCTTTCCCAGTTTGTTTGAGTGTCTGTTTTCTCTGTTTTTTTCTGTCTCTCCTTTTCACATATCTCTGTTATTTATTGATTGATGTACTCTCTCAAACACACAAACACACACACTCTTACAAGATGTGTTTCAGTTTGCACACATTTGGTTTCACTCCTCTCTGTCACTCAGTCTTTGTTGATTGCTGTAAATGTCATAAGTTGTGTATCTTTCTCAGGCATCCATCTCCAGTTCCTGAATTTCTCCACTGAAGCGATCCATGATTACTTAGAGCTCCGCAGTGGAACGCTGGAAACTGGCTCGGTCATTGACCGGTTCAGCGGTCCAGTCATCCCCAAGCCTCTGTTCAGCACCACCCACCAGACCAGCTTTTTCTTCCACAGTGACTATTCACAAAACAAACCAGGCTTCCACATCACCTATCAAGGTACTTGTTATCTCAATAATCTCCCCTCCAACATCTTGTTTACACTGATTTGCTCAGCAACGAAAATAAGAGCAGACATCTGACAGTGGTTCTTACTTTACTGAAACCAGCAACTGTAGCAAGTGGTTATTAGATTTAAAACCTGTCAGCAACTTTATTTCTCTGGTGTAGCTAAAACTAAAATGCTTCACTTTTCAAACAACAGAAAAACTGTTTCTGGACTTTCATACTGCTGTTTTAGATTAATTTCAGTGAGTTGTTGAATTTTATTTTATCAGGCAATAAAAATGTTTTGAGCAGTCTTTTATTTATCATGGCAACTCTCATAGGTAGATGAATTTGTTACAGCTAATTCCATTAATGTGGAAATTAGAGTGGTTGATGAGTGCAACCTTTTATCTCATAACAGCAAAGCTGCCAAAGTGGTTTATACTGTTGCAGGGAAATGTGAATCCTGGCAATTGTTATTATTATTTTACCAACTATTATTGTTACTAATGTTTTTCAAACCTTTTGACTGTACTGACTTTGACTGTGAAAAGTCAGTCACTGTTATGTTTAACCCTGTAAAACCCAAATATAGAAAAACGCAAAAAAAATTTTTTTCAACCATTAAGATGTTGTTGTAGGAGGCCTTTGGGGCTGAAAATGGAGTGTTTTCAAAAATTTTATGTTTTAGTAAGGTTTTACGGAAATGTTGTAATATTGCAACGTTGGGCTTAATGGGGAGCAGAATCTCCTGTATTTCCACTCATTGTCTGAACAGCAATACAGAACTAAGGATTCATTTGCAGGGTTTTGCTTTTCCCAAGCCAGTGTATAACATGAATAATAATCTCAGTCATGTTGTTATGAAGAGTCATTTATTCCAACAAGAAGAACTTTGACATCTATTTATATTATTTACAGTGATAGTCCCAGAAGCAGTTCTTTGGACGACATCCAACCCAGTCTCACAGCATCACACTTGCTTTGGGTATTAGTATACCTTTTTGAATGATGTACTCATTCGTATTTGTTGCCAGAGCTTGAACTATGTCTTCTGACACAAACTTTTGGAAGTATTGCAGTGGTGTGAGGAGGGAGTTGACATCATCAGTGAGAGCTGGACCAGAAAAATCAGTATTGGGACTGATAAAATCCTTTTTTTTGCCTGCGACATCTGTCACGGGGCATGATGTGTTTGTTTGATTGGGGCTCAATGTCCACATTGGCTGGGCAATCAGTAGGTTCTTGGTTTTCTTTGTCCACACAGGCATCGCTATCTGATTCTTCGTCACTTGCATCAGTGTCGTCGAAATCCATGTCCACATGTCCCATGTCCTCTCTCCGTTTTGGACGATGGCAATCACATCCTGCACACTGTACCGATGATCTCACCTTGCTGGTGGCATTCTGAAATGGAAAAAATAAAAATGAAACAAATGTATATACAAATAGCACACATGCTTACTAGATTCTAGATGGCCAACAGGAAAGATGGGGTGGTGGGGAGACTGATTTCATTATGAAGTGTTTACAAATTGCACTGAAGTAGCCTGTTCACACATTTCACTGGTCACACAATACTGACCTATTGACCTATTGGAGACTGTGATTATCATCGTAATAGGAAATGCATGTAGCCTCCATCTTACAACCACACCTTACATCCATGAACATTAACACCTGTTCCAGGACAATGCCACAGATGCACCAGGAGCATCCCTGCTTTGACTATGAATTGCTAGGAACATTTTCTTATCAATAGAGACTAAGACAAAGGGCAGACATGCACAAACTGAATTTCTTTGTAAGAAAGTCCTGCATTCTGTGATAAGGAGAAAATACTGAGTGTTGAAGGTGGTTAGAAATTAAGTAAATTAAAATGTTTAAATATGGCAATATATCTTTGCTCTTTAGTTTCTAATACAATACAAATGTGTAAACATGTAATCCAATATAAGGCTGAAGGCTAGAATGTGTAAATCATGTGTAGTTTAAAGTTATATTGTGAAAATTTCAATTGAAGTTCCTCTCAAAAACAGGATGTTTTGGCTACCACTCTGACCCAGCGTTGTAATATTGCAACAACTATAAAACAAGCTCTAAATAAAATGTAGGGCATATTTTCCACAAAAACTATATATGTTCATGTTCTAGACATTGTAATAAACACAAAAAAAAATATTCAAAGCATTTTACTTACTTGAATTAGATGAATCCAGTCCAGTGAATCGAAGGGATGTTGCTCGATCAAAAAATTGGAGGTTGTGTGACTTCTTGACCTGAGGGCGGGCACTTATATACAAATGTTGGATCCAATCGCGATGTGAGAACAAACTATAGGACCCAATGATCATGTTAATGTGGTTGAACCAAAAAAAAAAAAAAGAATTAGACGTTTTTTGGGGATAATCAAAAATGTTGTAATTCTGCAACACTGGGTCTTACAGGGTTAAATGAGTATTTAAGCAACATTAGAGGTACAGGGTTATTTTGTGCAAGAGACCCATGTCAAAATGTCAGTAATCTAAGTTCATATGTTCAAGTCTGCACTTGTGTCTTTCTACAGTATTTTATATTTCAGGTTATTTTAGATTTCAGCTGCAGATTGTACTGCCTTTTTTCTTTTCTTTTTTTTTTTAATCTTTTAGCCAAACTGGAGGAATTGTGTGTTACTCTTTTGAACTCTGTGAAAGTTATTCCTGATAAACAACTTTAAAGTGGGAGGAAAAGGGTAATTTGAAGAATTCAGAGTAGTTTGGGGGCAGAATGAATGAATTTGCAGGATGTTTAAAATGTTTCTTTTAAACTTTTGGACAAGTGGCTATGGTGGAAGTCTGCACAGTCAAAGTACTTTTTAGCACACCCCTCAATTTTTTAATTTCATTGTTAGAATGGCTGCATTTACTGTCTTTTCTGTGACTGACTTGATTGTAGAAGCACAAATCATCCTGCTGCTCTTTTCAGAATCATTCGCAAAATGTTCCTGAATAATTAATTTTTCTGACTAATTTGGTATGGGTCATGGTCTCTTCTAGCCTACCAGCTCCAGAGCTGTCCAGACCCTCGTCCATTTCGAAATGGAATTGTAATTGGCACCGATTTCAGTGTTGGGATGACGGTGTCATTTGAATGTCTGCCTGGATATTCTCTGATCGGAGAGGCTTCGCTCACATGTTTACATGGAATCAGCAGGAACTGGAACCACCCACTGCCACGTTGTGAAGGTAATCCATATGTTAGATGTTTCATGTGTATACAACTAGAACAACAACCTTTAGTTAGTTCTGCTTATCACACTATCTCGGAGAAACATTTTATGTTTTATATGTGGTTCAACATTGTACCAAGACTGTGATCCCAGGGAAATGAAAATGTACGTATACAGTATATTGGCAAAGAATTCAGATCTTTTACAGAAGCTCTGTGTTCCCCTGCCCATCATGAGAAAGCCTCACTATTGAGTGTTTTTCAATTGCATTTGGATATTGAGATCACTGCTGTTTCAAATATTCTTCATGTTATTGCTTTCCTGACAAGAATATAATTCCATCCATGGCAACATTATTATTTATCTTACTCCCAGCTGTAGCTTTAATGTGCGCATTATTTTTATGCATACCTGCCAAGACAGCTTCCTGATAGTTAGCACTACTTGGCCTAAATATCATCTACTGTACAACCAGTTATTGATCACCGGATAGAGAGCAAAGTGGAAAGAACATATCATGCAATTACAAGCAACTTGTTACTCAACAGAATTAACTAGAACTATTCAGTTTATGGAATCAACAGGAGAAAGTTCATTACCACAAAATGTATAAAATAAATCTGAAGATAATTAAGAACATGGCAGGTGTGTTGTTCTTATACATTTACAGCTAATTGTGGTGGTGAAATTATATCATGGATTTATTATAACATTATGACCAGTAACTGCACATTAATCCAATTATTATTCCTTTTAAGGGTAGGCTTTCAAGTGGTAACACTTATTCAACGATTCTTAAATTAGAAAACTGTAAATGTGCAGTTTTATAGCTCTTAGTAGTGGTAACACTGCAGCACTGATGAGCAACACCTACACTCCCAAGGAATACCTGAGCTACAGAGCTGGGAAACAAACTGTAATGACAATTTATTAGAGGTATTAAGGTGTTATCTAATGGTCATTACATGACTGATAGCCATGTCTGTTCTCAATCATCCAGACAATTACTAAAGCTTCACAATGGTAATACTAATTTGTTGGTAATTTATTAAAGGTATTTCTGCTAATATTCTATCTCACAGCTCTCTGTGGTGGTAACATCACATCATTAAATGGAACCATTTACTCTCCTGGTCACCCTGAGGAATACCCCAACTTCCAGGACTGTGTGTGGAGCGTGAGAGTTCCTCCTGGACATGGGATTTACATCAACTTCACTGTACTGAGCACTGAGCCCATATACGACTACATCACAGTCTGGTAGGTGCTATTTAGTTTGCGATTTTTCTTGCTTTTCCACTAAGTCATATCTGACACTATTCATTCTCATTATCTGACACTTCTTACCAATCGTTTTTCATCATTTTTGGCCTCATCAGGTTCATTTCACAAAAAAATTGTCTTTTCTACTTGATTGAATAGCCATTTAATTTGTCCCAGAACTTATAAAGACACACATACACACTTTCTCTTTGACTCCCACGGGATCATGCTCTTTAACATCTTTTCAGAGCTGGCCACTAATTGGCTAAATTCCTGCAAGGGTTACTATGACTACAGACATGTCTCGTTGAATATAAAGTTACTCTGACAAAATTTCCCCGACTTGTCATGTTTCCTCATCTCTCTTTGCTCATAAGTCTTTCTTTCCTTCCCACTGTTCCTCAAAACGATTTCCAAGTGCTAGTTAGTCTTACATGGTACACACAATACATCTTTCCCTCCCTACCTGCCCGGCCTTGACTTCTCCCTTCATTATTCTTGTGAAGGAGAGCAGCCATTGGCAACAGCAGACATTTTGTCAATGCAGGTATTTAAATGGTGCTTAGATACAATGTTACATAGATATCTGCAGGTTCAAACTGGCAGCAGAACCATAAATAGGCTGCACTGCCTAATTCTATGGCTGCCATGTTTTTGCACCTTCCCTATAGCTAGAGCCCGTTTCCTATAAATAGACGGCTGGGTGCAAGTACTTTCAAAATGTCACCTGGTACACAGACATAAGATCATCTCAGAAGGACTGAAGTCTATCCTGTACCTCTCTCAGCTTGTCATATCGACCTCTCAGATTCCCAGCTCTGACTTTTTCCACAGCCCTCAGCAAAACTGAAAAATATTATTGCTTAAATCCCTGTTATTATTTTGAGAAGGTATGAAAACACAATGCACACTAGCTTTTCCTGACAAATACCTGAATACGTAATGTCCAATACAATCTGAAAAATAGCAGGCATTAACAGAGTGTCTTTATTCTCTATCTGTATAAATTGTTCCAACAAGTGACCTGATGTGATACACTACCTCTTGCCCAAGTCTCCAGTTGAGTCTAGTTCACCTACAGGAAAGCTACACCTTAGAAAGCACTGATGTAATTGCAAAGATGCAGGACTTGGCTCAGTGCACCACCTTAATATTTCAGGACTCAGTTACTCTAAGTAACACCAACAACAGTCTGAATATTAAGGTATCTGGCCTTAGCCTCTGGCAGCTTTGCAGCGTACAGTTTATTTTTTTTATCTGAAATAATAAGATCTGAAAGTCTTCAAACTAACAGCAGAAAATTCCTTCATCTTGAACTGCAACTCATCTTCATTTTAATTATTGATACTTGCTGGTTATTATTTGATTAATTTATTACTCCCAACTAAAAATTACTCAACACAAGGTTTAGTTTCATATTAACTAAACTTACTGGATTAAGTTTGACCTTTAAAATAGTATTTTTTTTTATTTTCCAAAGGTAAAGGTATGAAAGCCTTACAGAGTTTACTATTTCCAAGATTACATATTTGAGATGTCTAAGATGCTAAATGATTGACTCAGTAATCACAATTGTTGTCAGTGCATTTTCATTACTAAATTGTTTCCCTTAAAATGATGCGACTGGACAGTATACAAGTCAGTCACATCACCAAATGTGAATGCTCATTGTTTATTGTTGTGTAGTTTATCTACATGACACTGCAGAGCTGCCTCCTTTAGCTGTACATAACAAGAACATGGCCTGTTTGATGTATGTCTTTCGTAAAAGTGTAATATCTTAGAATTGCAATATTCAGCTTTCTTGGGGCCGCACACAACAACACCACTGAGCCATGTGCTGTCCACCCACAGCCGATTCTGTGTATTCCATGAATTGGTCACACAGCGTGCCTCTGACCCCACTGTCAGTTGGAAAAAAATGGACAAACTGCTGAACTCACATGAAGCAAAGACAGCAAACCGCACACAAACGCACTAAAAACTCACAATCTCACAGCCACAACACCGACTCCCCGTGGAGAGCACAGTGTCAGTGGTAAAGGTGTGATTTTCACAGCGGTCTCCTCGGTCCAGAGCCAGCCAACCTGACAGTCAGTTAGTCTGCTAATTGGCCTCATGCTGAGAAGCTTACTACAGGACTTCATTGTAAGAATTATCATAGATGTCACAGAAGTTACTTTCTATTGTGCTGCTTCGCATAGTACAACCTTCTCTGTGCTGTATGGTCCATAACGCACTCATAATAGTGATTATGTGCAAGTATCAGCTGCAATCATTGGAAAACAGTGAATGAAACTACACTGACGACTCTGAAGCAGCCAACATGAATCAGAGAAACAGATGATTCCTCACATAACCTGACAGGTATAATTGGCCTCATCCAAAAACCACTTAACAGCAGGAAATAATCATTTCATTTAACTTCAGGATGATACTTTTTAATCACTGATAATGAGCGCGCTATTGGTTGGTTTGCGTCTGACAGCTGGTGGGGCCATCATTAAAGGTGAAATATGCTCATGACATTGCACTAAGAGCCGGACCTACCGTTTGAAAGATAACTCTCTGTCTGCTGTGTGTGTAACTTTTCATGAATGCCGGGCTGATTAGTGACAAAACTAAAGCCAAAGTCTAACTCAAATTCTACACCAGGATTCACATTTGTTATTCTTATGATCTGTCGACAGTTCAATCAATATTTATGAACTTGAGCATCCCAAAGCAGAATAAGAGAGCCAGAGCTTTGAACTGTGTTGTTGTCGAGAGAACAAAGCCGTTGCTCTCTCATAAGTTCACTGGAATCTGAGATTGTGGAGGTTTTTATATCTAAATGAGCTTTGTGACATTGTAGTTTAGAGTGTTTTTAGAGGGAAGATGGGCCCATATTCATGCACAATCACTCTGAGCAATGGCACTTTGTCATACAAAGTTCATTTCCATTCGCAGTCAATGGAGCAGCTCCAGGTTTTGTCTCATAAATAATTGTCAAGTCTCTTCTATCTTTGTTTCTAGCCTCGGAGAAACCATTTCCTGGTCACAAATAGCCATTTAACTGTCACAGATGACTGCAGTAACTTATTCAAATGATGTCTTAGGTTGACTTTTCCCTCCTGTTGTTCTATAAAGACGGAGCAAGTCAATTCATTTATGGGTCTTTAGTCTCTGGGCACCTCTTTGTAACTCAGGGTTTCTCTTTGTCTCTTCACAGGGATGGTCCAGACCAATCTTCTCCTCAGATCGGACAGTTTAGTGGGAACACAGCTTTGGAGTCAGTCTATTCCACCTCCAACATCATCCTCATCAAATTCCACTCCGACTTCTCTGGAGCTGGCTTCTTTGTCTTAAGTTACCATGGTAAGATCGTATTAACACCGCCAAAGTTTTCCCTGACTATCTAAGTTCAACGCATCATTTGATTGCTACTCAGTTACAAATGCCAGTCTCATTAACTGTCTTCTCTGCAGCTGGCTCTGTTTTCCTGAAGAAAAACTATTCCACTATGATTAGTTGTAGCGAAGGCGTGAAGGCATTGATCTGTTTGTGTTCGCTTCTCTTCACCTTCATCCTCATTAAGTTCCACTTAGATCTGCTTCCTTCGACTCACCAAGTTTTCACCCTGATTGAAGATGATGTCTTTGTCACATCATACCACAGTAATAATACATTAGTCACAAAGGTGCTACTGATAGTTAGCACGACATGAATTGAGTTGATGCTTGCAGCAATGCACAGAGGTTCTTGTCAGCGTTACTGATCACTGACGACTACTCTTTGAATGGCATTCTAGATTTTCACTCATTATGTATATTCTGTTATTTTAAATAATGGTTACAAGTGATGCTTCAGATACTAAAACAAATTGTGGGATATGTGATTCACTTTATTTCAGGTCTCTCTTATACTTGGTTATGCAAGTGTTCCACTTGTTAAACAAACATGTTAATGAAACACCTCAAAGATCTTTGACCTCACACTGAATATTATGCAGAGAGCTTTAAATTAGCCACCGTCAACTAAGCCAAGGCCACATGTATCACATAGAAGTGATGTTGCTGCAGGGAAAAGTTTCACAAAGTTGTCTCAGAGAGGTGCAGCTGCTCCGATGAAGGACCCGTAGCATTTGGATTGTGTGCTGTCTGCGGAGGAAATGTATGACTGACAAACATGGTTAGTTCAAACATTCAACAACTTTTCAACAACTGAAAAGTTTAGTCATCTCTCAACTGAACAATTGTGGGTGAACATCGGCTTTGTCTAGTCATCCCTGTTTACAGCCAATCACGACTTCCTTTGTTGTCAAGAATTGCTATGAGATGAGAAGAAAAGGCATTCACAGATTTAACTTTGAAACCACACAATCTGAAAAACAAAATCTGAAGAACAAACCTGCAGTTTACAGTATTTAACAAAAAACAATTAGACCTATGAAATTAGGAGATTTTCGTGACACAATGCCCTCAGGGAAGGTTTGTTTATTGGTGGGTTTCTCTTTTGTCTTTTGTACTTCTCTGTATGTCTGTCTAACACACAAACACACACACACACACACACAAACAATTCACAGAGTTGAGGATATTGTATTTTCAGCTCTTTCTTGTGTCAAAACTGTCAATGCCAGTTTTACATTTCATTTAAATCTTTTGTTGTGGTCCATCAGTGAACTTTGTTTTCTGCCAGTATTTAAGATGAAAACCTCCCTCATCGACCTCTTTCGTGTTTCACCTGTATGCCTGCTAATATCTGTGGACCCTTTGGCATTTGTTGTTTTTTGATTTCTGTCATGTGAACTGTTTAGCTCCCATTATGATGTTTTTCTGTCTGTTTTGATTTGAAGGTTTGGGGGATTACACAACCACATGAGCTGGATTACAATAATGAGTAAAAAGTGCTCACTATCCACATGTGTTTCTCTTAGATGTAATGCACAATCTATGTGCACAGTCCAGTGTATTTAGTAGATATATCATTATGTCATTTAAGACAGATTTTGTACTGTACTATGCCTGGAAATTGTCATCATTAAGCTTAAAATGTTGTTTTCTAAAGCCATAAAAGGCATAAACAGTGTGGTTAATGATGGATGGATGATGGATTTTAGCAATGCAAGTTTTCTTTCCCTGAATTTCTTATATATTGTTATACATCCCCTGTCAAAATAGTTTAGTGCCTCAAAAGTTGCCCTTTTGGATGAAGTTGTTATCTGACAGTTTAACTTCTAATGAAGTCTAATGCACTTCAGAACACATTTCATCTCTCTTGACACACTCAAGCATATGTATACTGTATATACCTGTATTCTCCCTCACGAGGCTCATGTTCCTTCTCTGTTCACTGCTCTTTAGTGAAAGCGTGTCAAGTCTTCCCCCTTTGCAGACAGATGACATATTGTTAATGAGTTTCTGTTGGCAGGTTTAACTGTCAGCTGTCACACTCAACGCAAGAATAGTACCATCTGATGGATTCAACTTTATTTTCAATTTATGTTTTACTGGAGGATGTACAGCAGGGAGTGACATGCGAGATGGATAAGAGTAAGACTGGATGATGCATACGGCAGTGGCTGTTAGCATTATTTTGTCACTTCAATTTTCGCTGACAATATAACAAAAACAAAACAAGGCAGACAAGAGTGAAAGGCAGGTAGCCACAATACAAGCGGGTAGTACATCATATTTATTTTAGTGTGGAAGAGACACATATTCTTGGTTAATAAAAGGAAAAGAACCTAAAGCACCGCTCCTGAGAGATTTCCCGAGCCAAGAACTCATCACAATAAAGGACACGTTTTGTACATTTTTCCCTCAGTGTCCTTTAGTGACCCAATCAAAAGAGTTTCATAATTTGCATCTGAGACAGCTGCTAAAGTGCAGTTTTGGTCTGAAATGTCAAATAAACCCCAAAGGAAGGATCAATCCACTGTTTGGGGTTGTTTATCAACGTCATTGTCCATCTATTTATTTATCTGTGGGTCGGGGTTCTGAATGCCAGCACCTCTCGTACAGAGATGAGGAACGTACAGCGGTGGATAATGTTGTCATGGACGTGAGAGTGAGAAAGCCGATGTGACATGAATGTGGAAGTGGCTATAAAAAATGCTCTCGGAGCTTAGTGAGATCAATGAGTGCTCAGAGTGATCCTCTCCGCACATACACAAACAAGCACGTGCACACACGTACTGGCACACACACACACACACACACACACACACACATAGACCACAGGGCTTTGATATGCATGAGAGCAGCAGATACTATTGGCAGGTCTCATTTTCATAGTCAATTTCATCCTGACTTATAGCCCTCAGCTCTCTCTGCCTCCCTCTCCCTTAGTCCTCCTCTCTCTCTGTCTGTATTTTCTGTCTCTCTCTCCCTCTCTCCCTCTCTCTCTCTCTCTCTGTTAGTGAGTGATCTATGGTCATGCAGTAATATTGATTACAGCCCTCAGCTGAGTGGCTGCGAAGTCAGTTGCTTTTTATGATTCAAGGCAGTGCTGTATCTGTGTAGCCGTGGTCTAGAAGAGCTTTGCTGACTAGACCATCTGCAATTGGAAAGTGAAGTTAAACTGATACAACCAAGATGAAACAACATAAACAGAAAACAGGTTGTATCATTATTTGAATCATTTGCTTCGGGCAGTTGTTACAGGCACAGGCAACACAAAAAGCTCACAAAGAAGACCAGGAGGTTACATTGAAAACATTTTCCTTTTTTTTTTTACAGATTTTAAAATCTTTCCTTTTCCTTGACAAGCCTGGTTAGACTGATTGACAACATCTCTTTTCACGCATTCTTCTATTTGTCCCCCCCTCCCCTCTTTGTCCTCTCTCCTCTCCTGTGGTGCGTCCTTTCTCCTAGCCTACCAATTAAGGGTTTGTCAGCCTCCACCAGAGGTGCCCAATGCAGACATACTGATGGAAGACGGAGAGCTGGAGATAGGTGAGTTGTCTGGGTCGACTGTCATGCCTCCAGACATGTCAGAGTGACAGAGGATGCAGGCTTTTCAGTCGCCAACAGGATAAGAAGTGTTACGTGTTTGTATGATGAAATTGTGGTAATAGCAATGACATACTGTATACACGGGAGAAGGAAACAAACAACATAACATAATATCCAAAATGCAACATTGTGCCATCTTTTGAAACTGGTGATATATTTTCAAATTAAAATCTAAATCTGTGAAATAACTAGTGACTAAAGCTGTCTAATATGTGTAGCAGAGGTAAATAAAACAAGACTTTCAAAGGAAAAAAATCCATGTCGTTACTTCTGTGCCTTGGTTTTGATCTCCAAACACATTTCTCATAGAGTGCTTTTGTGCCTCCAGGTGACATCATCAGGTACAGATGCCATCCTGGATTCTCATTGGTCGGCAGTGAGATTCTTACCTGTCGTCTTGGAGAAAGACTACAGATGGATGCACAACCTCCAACATGCCAAGGTGTGTGTGCGTCACAACAACTGCTCAGTTTTACGTTCATTTCAAATAGCTGATTATAACAATAACTGCAATAGTGTGTATTCATTTTGTGTCATCACTCTCCTCCTTTAATTTTCTACCCGTAGTCCAATGCCCTGCACATGACGTGCGGTATGACTCATCAGGTGTCATCCTGAGCCCTGGTTGGCCAGAAAGTTATCCCAACCTCCAGATGTGTTCATGGAGCGTTACAGTAGAGAAAGGATACAACGTCACCATCACCTTTGAAAGTTTCCAGACTGAAAAAGAGTTTGACATGTTGGAGATTTTTGATGGTAAAAACAAAACGCACACATACACACACTTACATTACTGTAAGGTTTTAGGAGCAATTTACTTTGCTACCACATGTGACACACAGATACACTCAAAGCTATAAACATGTTAAGATGAAACTGGACATACAGTTAGTGCCGCAAAAACACATAGTACCAACATAAAACAAATCACAATTTATTTTTCCCTGTCTGATCCATTTTTTCATCTCTTTGTCCTCCCTCTCCCTGTTTTCCACTCACTGTATCTCAATCCCTCTCAGGTCCTACAGCCAACAGTCCCACTCTGGCAACACTGAGCGGTGACCTGCCAACACCCTTTAACCTCACCACCTCTGGCCACCAGTTCCTGGTCCGCTGGTCCTCAGACCATGGCACAAACAAGAAAGGCTTCAAAATTCGTTATGTTGGTGAGTACCAAAGTATGTATCCCAACTTTATTTTACTACTACTTTATACTATTATAATGCATGGAAAATAAGGACGGAGGTTGACAGAGACAGACAGAAGGACGGATGGGCAATCTCACTAGCAGTGCACTTGGAGGGGTTCAAAAATCTCAGTGTTTCTCAATTTTGTTGGGGAAAACAGACAATATACGAGGAAGTTGATGAAAAACGTAAATGAAGTATTTCCAGTTTCATTAACTTCATCTCAACTGTACAGTTTGTTTGTTCATCATCAACATACTTTTCCACCTCACTTCTGTCTGTCTCCTAGAGCAGATTTCTAAATTGTATTATGGGTTAGTTCTTAACTTTTATTCATTCAAGGAAAAGCTTATGGGCACAGATGTTGTTTTACAGCAAGCTTTGCATTTAGACAGTCTTGCACCTGGGCCTGCTGAGTATAACTTTAGACTGTTGTGCATTAAGCACCTTCACTTGGGTAATGGGATTTGAGAGCTTTATTCAAGGGCATTTTTTGACAGTTAAGGGGGAGGAGACAGTATCACCTGTTTAATTTGCTTATTCACTCCATACCTTCTACTCAGGAGGCCGCGTCTATAACCTTTGAAAAAAAAACCCCACTCCACTGTATGATGAATGATAGGCTGAATAATAACTGAAAACTCTCCCAGGACGCTCACACTCAGTAACCTTCTCTGGTAGCTGTGATTAATGTGAGCATCTGCAAGGATTATTAAACATATGTTGTAAGCCTACTTATATCAGGGTTCAACGTCAACTGTGTTTTTTTCATCAACTTGCACAATCAGGTTGGTATAGAAACAACAGATTTCTTCAACAAAATCAAAATGTGCTTATATTTTAATTATATACTGTATAAATATACGTATGAACACTCGTGTTAGGATATTTTTCTGTTCATTTTTTTATTATTTTGATTTACCAACTTGTGTTATGTCTATGTTTTGTTTTGAGAAGAAAGTCTGTCATTACAATAAGTTAATAAGTTGGTATGTGATATCATTACATGAAACATATGTTGTTAATATCAGAATCTAATTGCATATTGTGCGCTGGCTGCTTTGCCAACATCCCAGTTCAGTGATGCATTCGCTTTTGTTGGCTACCAGCTTTAAAGTTTTAGAGCTATAAAAAATAAACAGTCTCAGAAAGCTAGAAATCACTGACAAACTGAGAAAAAACATTGCTGGCATTCATTCTGTATTTTCAACATAACGAAAACACAGTAATAGGAACAAAACTCTCTCACTAACTTTAAAGGGGTGCTTGATCATTTTGGTTCAAAAACCAACCACGCAGATGATACTAGGCCAGTGACAGACCACAGGGACATATAAAACAGACTTATCACTAATAAATAAGGCCAGTTAAGAACTTAATTTTGGGCCCCTGCCCAATTTGGAGAGTTACAGACCAGGCGCACTGCCCGAATCAACATCTTACTGGACCCAAGCCCGGGTAATCTTTATAAGCTATGACTGAAGAACATAATATAATTGCTAATGCTACCTTACCATATCAGATACTGACATCATTGCAAATGGACCTTCATCTTCTGCCATAGATACTTAGACTGACAGAGACTGCAGTATGCCAATATTACATACATTCATACTCAGGCAATGCTTTACATTTGTCAGGCTGCAGCAGGATTCCTCTTGTTATACCCACAGCCGCAATATTATCTGGAGTAAAGAATTGACATTTTTGATTGTAGAATAGTTCATAAAATTGCATAAAGTCACTGACGATTTGTGGGTGGCCTGCTTGGAAACATTATACATCTATTGGAATTCTACTCATCAATTGCCAGGCCATCATTTAATATAAGAATTTGTCCTTAATGTCTTGCCAGGAAAAATAAAGGTTCAATTTAGAAAATAATAACAACTGTTTGACCAAAGAGCTCCAACAGGAGAGCTATTTGGTTTATTTTTGCATTGATTAAGCTTGTCAAGTAGACACTAATTGGCTTTTTAAAATAAAAAACATGTTTTCAAAATGTGCCAGAAAGGTGTGATCACCATTATGAAAATTATCATTGAAATTTCTTCTCAATTTTTTTTTGCCCAGTTTAGCACAACTATTGATTTCATATTGTACTTTGAACAATGATATCCTTTGCCTTTTCATGACTCTAATAGCAAAATTTAACATACACAATTAAAACCGTAACTGCTGTGAAAACAAAAAAGTGTGTGTAGTCAATTTTGGCCCTCTGTTGCGTTATAAACACAGTAATGACTGCTGTTAATCAAAGTTAAAATAATTATGTCACAATATCATGACACCAGTCTGTGATGTTACTGTAGTAACAGTGACAAGCAATAGTTCAGCATGAAGTGGTTTCAAATCTTTGCTCTGTGAATTTTGTTTCTCCTACTCCAGCCCAGTACTGCTCCACCCCTGACTCTCCACTCCACGGCTCCATCTCCTCTCAAACTGGCGGCCATGTCAACAGCGTAGTTCGGTGGGCTTGTGACCGTGGTTACCGTCTCATTGGCAATGCCACAGCAACCTGCCGCCGCTCACCACTCGGTTACCACTCATGGGATTCTCCTGTACCTGCGTGTCAAGGTGTGTATGTTTTTTGCAGAAGTGTCTTGTGTATGTGACGTTCATTTGTATTAAAATAAATTGTAATTAACAATTATTAAATTTAAACAAAAGTTTTAAGTATACACTAGACCAAAAATTACTGAAAATGGTCCTGTGAAAAGAAATTATGCTTTTGTTATATTAGCACAACGTATTTTTTGCAGTTTCCTTGTGCATATTCCTAACATTGAAACATCCCTGCAACATAAATTTTGCTGTCCAGTTTTCTCAAAGACATGAAAATAAAGTTGCTGCTTCTAGCTAACATCTGTAGAATTGCTAAAACAGAATCATACCTCCAAGCTAACAATCAGATTAGAGTAAAATGCCAGATGCTTAATGTTTGTAAGGAAGGGCTTTAATATGTGTCTGCCACATGTTATTCATATCAATGAAATGAAGGTATAAGAACAACAAGTATTATTTTTGCATAACTCAGAGCTTTTCATTTCTCTTCTCCTCTCTCTGTATTTTGCATATTACAGTGTTTTTTACAGACTCAATGACATTTTCAAGTTGCACCAACTATTAATTAATCCCATATATCAAATGGCCATAGAAAAGCACAGGTCATAGCAGACATCAAATGAGCGATGAATGGTAGATTGTGAACACTGTGTAATAACATGGTGCATTGCTTTGCAGCCAGTCTATTTAAAACCACTGTGGAGTAGAATTTTCTGCAAGTTGGATGTGTTTTGTTAGAGCTGGTTGGAACTGGAGATCAAGCACCTCTTGATTGTATATTTTTAGTTTGATAGAAATACGTAAGATTGTTTACAAATGCATAATAAATTTGGTGGCTTTGAATCTCCAGAAATATTTCAAACAAAGTACACATCAAATCTGCCTGACAGACACAAGTGTGCATTAGGGCTTCTCTGTGTGTCTGTTTGTATGTTGTCTTCTTAACCACTGTGTGCATATGTCCTCCCCTAGCTGTCTCCTGCGGCGCACCCAAGGCTCCTATAAACGGCGGCATTTTAACAGCTGACTACTCGGTAGGAACAAGAGTTTCCTATTTTTGTAATGATGGATACAGACTCTCCAGCAAAGAACTGACGTCAGCCATCTGTCAACATGATGGGACATGGAGCAACCACAATAAAATACCACGATGTTCTGGTTAGTAACATAGTTTTTAAGTAAAGTGAGTAATAAAAAGGCCTAATATGATATTAGCTACAAATGCAAATATAATATTTTTATCACTCCAGTTCCAAAAAACACAACTGAAATATGAAAAACAACATTGTCAAACAATGACCATCTCTTACTTAGTGAGATGGATATGGAAATGTAAGCAAAACTCACCACTGTGACTGGCGTTTCTGCGTTTGACATTGTTATATAATTGGAGGCATTATTATGCATGTGAGATATTTTGCACTGGCTTGGCCCCACTCTGAGCTGGCTATTCATTATCTGTCTCTCTGAATCTCTGTTTGAAAATGATAATTGTGTTTTTTAGAGGTAAACAAATTTCCTGAGGTTTTATTTTCTCTTCACACTCCATCTCTACATGTCCATCTCTGTAGTGGTAGTATGTCCCAGCATCGGGTCATTCTCTTTAGAGCACGGCCGATGGAGGATTGTCAACGGGTCACACTATGAATACAGAACTCGCATCGTGTTTACCTGTGACCCGGGATACTACAGATTAGGCCCAGCCCATATTGAGTGCTTACCCAATGGCATCTGGAGCTGGAGGAATGAGAGACCACACTGCCAGGGTGAGTAACGGTTTATCGATCAATGAAATTTGAACATGGATGTGTAGTTATCATTGCATTGAGATATATCATATCGTGTTTGTGCACTCAGATTCTGTATTTATTTCCTGAGCAGTGACTCCCTCTGGGCTTTGTTATGCCACATTTTATTGACAGTCTTCCCATCTAACACCTTCCCAGGAATGAGTGTATTTTCTAAAATATCAAACTATTCCTTGAAATCAAACCAAGTTATGTGAGCATATTTAAATAGTTAAGGCAACTGTCTGTACTTGTAAATGTTTTATGTCTGCAAGTTTGTGAGCAATGACATGAAGAAATTACAATGATTATATGGTCTGACATTACCATTGTCATTTATGAACAGTTTGGATAACAGATTTCAACACATCAGTAAGGACCAAAAGTCTCTAAAGTATAAAAACACAAATGGCACAAATGATACTTGGCTGTTAAAGTTTTCCATTAAAAATCTGCTGATACAAAAAGGGTAGAGGTGTGTTCAATGATAACCGAGTCTCTAATAATTTGATTCCACCCCCTGAATTGTAATGCAAAGAATCTTTTTCCCACCAATGTGCTAAACTAAAGGAGTTGTGTTGACATTTTTAAAGTGTCATCTGCGATTTTTCTCTGGAGGATTCCTTGGCATTTTGAAACAGTGTTATTTCTCCTTAAAGAATTGCATGACATTTGGATATTTACTGTTATTTTATTCACAGGGCACCTCTGATTTGGGAGGGGGGGAAAAAATGGCACCAAATTTGCACGATAACAGTTTGCCAGGACCAGTAGCATCTCACACTGAAACCAGTGAGCTCATCCATATGAGGGTGCAAAATTTGTACACGGCTGCTTTTTAAAATGGCTTGTGTCTGACTGTGTGTCTCAGTTATCTCCTGTGGTGAGCTGCCATCTCCACCCAGTGGGAAGAAGATTGGTACCCAGACAACCTTTGGTGCTACGGCCATCTTTACCTGCGATCCCGGTTTCATGCTGGTGGGGTCAGCTGTCAGAGAGTGCCTGTCATCTGGGCTTTGGAGTGGAACGGAAACACGATGTTTAGGTATATAACTACTCCAACTGTTTATGTATTCAGACACACACTATATTTAGACACCGTATGGAATTTCAGGGCTTAAATGTAAAGCTTTGGACATACAGGGCACACTAACATTTATGTACATGCACTGAACCATCCACCATTACAGAGGGAGTTTGAAAGATGTGATTTTCCAAGTCAGTTTAATGAGACCAGGTAGCAAATGTAGGCTTGTGCCCTGCACCTCTCGTTTGGCTGCACAGCTGCTTCCCTCTGGCCTCGTCCACCTCGCAATCAAAAGTATCACGAGGAACCGTCTGCCACACGCTCACTAAATTCATTCTGAAGGTTTTTTTTATAGAAGCCTGAAAAAATAGGTCCTTTCTTCTGTCAGTGTGCCAGCCAGAGGTAACAGATGTTATGACATGGTGCTGTCACTTCTCCATGAAGCCTGTGCAGAAACAGCGCTTCCCAGAATACTTCACAGGCTGAAGGAGATATGAGATCCAAGTTAGAAAGAAAAAGTTCAATGTAACTAAACCTAGACTGATGAGGAGGCATGATTCTGTCAAAAAAATAAATAAATTGAGTCCTAAAAAAGTGCTATAAACAGCATTTTTATTCACTAACTTTTCTTATTATCCTTCAAAACAAAACTGACATCACTGTACTTGTTTTGCTTCTTTAAAATATTAGACTGTGCAGTTATTTAGTTTTCAATCATCTTGTTAATTAAAGCTGATGTATGCACGATTCTTTTTATAAGCCTTCAACAGTTGATACTGAAATCTTTGAAAATGTTGTTAAAAATGTAAAAAAGAAATAATTATAAAAATCTGCTGTAGAGGTGGCCACATTAATGCTTTGTGTCCAAAACGAAAAAACATTTCCCTATATTACCTGTTTAAATAGGTCTAAGCACACTTACATGTATTTTACTTTAGTTTATTGTATTTTTTCTTTTAATATTCTATTAGTCTTAAGTGAATTTGTGTGTATTATACCTTGAGATTTTTTTCCTTATTCAACACATAACTCTCTGCTTCATATTCAAGAAAGTAAAGTGAGTCAAAGGGCATTACAGTACCTTTGACTCTAGTAATTAACACCCCAATGAATGATATTATAAAAAGACAGGTGTTACTGTATGAGGCAAACATTTTTTTCTTCTCATTCTCTTCCCACTTCCCTGATTGTCTTTGAATTGTTAGCACTCGCTGACACCAGGGACCTGGTACAGCTTTTTATCTACAGCAAAGAACAAAATCAATACTCAATCCAGACGCTGTGAAAAGAAAATACTCGTTCCCACTCTTTGTAAAATGCCTTTTATAACATCTTGCATTTGCACTTCACATCAATTAGACCTGTGGGAATGAATCTGATCAGGGTAGTAAAGAGTATCAGTATCTGCCTGGTTAGAGTCTGATCCTTTAAAAGCACTAGGACAGATTCATTTAAATGTTAGACACTTGAGGATACAGCAAAAGGCAGTGACGCAGCCGTAGAGGTGTTGCAGGGCTGGCTGACCATCTGACCCTTCATTGTAACTGAGAGATGATCTAACTTGTGCCAAAGCCTCTAATATTTTAGTCTTTGTTATGACACTTTGCTCACACTGATGTCTCACATCTAGGATAAAACAACTTCCAAGCTTACAGTGTTTCTGCAGGTGTTAAAATTTTTAATGTCCCACATAGCATACCTCTTGAACCAAGGGGAAGTTATATCATCACGGTGTGTTTAAAACTCCCAGTTCTGCCTTTGCTGATATTGTGTCTGTATCTCTAAAGCTAACCCAAAGAAACCACTCATGGGTACAATAAGATGGTAAAAATGTAATATCATTTTGAAATATTTGCACATCTGCAGGATAACAAGCCAGATTTTAGTCACAACAAAAGTAAGTAAAAGCAAGTACATGGAAAAAACACAAGTAAACCAGGACAGTTAGGGTTTAAAAATTCAAGTAGAGCTGAAACAGCAAGCGTTTGTTTTTTGTTGTTGTTTTGTCTTGGTATTTATAGCTAGATGCCGATACAAATTGTTAGCACATCAGCAATAGTATCTGTACATTAGTACATTTCTGAGTTTCAAGGTCAGTATCGTCCTTTATCTGAATCTCTTGTGTTTCTGTGTGTCGCTCTCTTTCAGCTGGCCACTGTGGAATCCCAGAAGGCATTGTAAATGGCCAGGTGATTGGCGAGAACTTTGGTTACCGTGATACAGTCGTGTATCAGTGTCTACCTGGCTTTCGTCTAATAGGCTCATCGGTGCGAATCTGTCTCCAAGACAACCAGTGGTCTGGACAGCTTCCCGTCTGTATATGTAAGAAAAACACACAAGCACAGATTCACCTCCAACAAATTTAAGATTCTCTTTAACTTATTTCAAACCCCAGAAGATTGCTGCCCGTCTGTTCAACAAAATACAAACACAGACTGACTGCAGAGTTTTCACACATTGTATTGAATGTAGAAAAAGGGTGATCTCAAAACTGTGTAAACACACACACACTAGGCACACTAACCAGTTCTGAAAGACAGTTGTATGTCTTTAAGTGTTACATTTTCTGATCTGACTACAAAAATATTATCTGTTGCAGTAACACAGGCATTCACCACATACATGTGGCCCAGTGATAACAAAATGAAAGTTCAGGAAATAAGGACAAAATTACCCTTTTATTTCAGCAAATACAGTATGTGTATGCACGTTTAGAAAGGATCAATAGCAGCACAGAAAATGGAGCATGTGGAGTTTTGTGGTGAGGATTTGCAAATGTGCTCATTAGACACAGCGATGGGTTAGCAGAGAAAAAAAACACACAAATTAAAGAAAAAGCATAAATTGCAGCCAAATTCATTAAGGCTTCTGAAAGGTTTATGGAAAAGGTTTGCTAGATACCAAATGGAGAAATCAAAGCCTGCTCAAATACAGGCAATATGAAAATACAGTCCTGATAAAGTGTTCTGCACTTTTCTTTGGGTTTTACATATTTTATTTGCCTGTGGGCTTGAAGAATCGATATCATACATCTTGCAAATCACTTTGAAGGCATACCAATGAAGAACACTTTCTGTCTGGCAAATTAAGACCTGCTATGAGATATGTATGTTTGATGTGTTGTAGAAGAATTGGCACTGGATTCAACAAGTCCTGATTGAATATCATAGTGAAACAGCTAAAACATGAATATGGTTAAAGAAGTGTTTAAAGTCCAACAGTTAAACTCCTCAAAGTACTGTAGCAAGTGGAATTGAATAAAGTCAATTTGTTATTGTGGTTAAGCGTTAAACATTATCACTGATTATGAGGGAGGACAGTCAGTAGAATGGATATTTTTCTTCAGTGAAAACAGAATAAATAACATATTCATGGTCATTAACGGAAATGCCCTTTACTGTATAGCAGGACAAGTTAGACTCAGTCGACGGGAAAAATGAAATCAGGATAGTAGTTTGGATGTGATGTGATCTAGCACATCATTAAAAAACCACCTGCAGTCATGTCTTTGTTGTGGTTCAGTGATAAGAAAAATAAGCATTCAGTGAATGCTAACAGGAAACTACCCGGTGGGGTTTGGGCTGTGCCGTCAAATTATTTAATTAATTTAAAAATAGTTTTCTGTCTATTAATCACAACCTGGTCACAGTGCAGGACTGTAAATGGAGGGATGATGACAATACAACCCACAATGTCAACTTTACAATTTAAATTTGAACTTTAAATGTATATTTTAAGGCAGTATTCCTGGTCATCACACATTTACAGGAGGAATCATTATGCATTATGGCAGGATATGCTTCATGTCTAAAACAAGTAAAAACTACTGAACAAGAAAAGCATTACCATATTTTTTGGCTTTATTTTCTATAACAATTGCACCACGGATTTAGCATTACAACAACATTGACAGTTTGGTCAAAGCAGAGTTAGAAGCAAAATTCACAACTTAATTTTTTCCCCCCATACTTGCAGTCTTTATACTGACTCGAGTGACATTAATTGAGTCATCTTTCATTAGATCTCATACTTTTCCCTCTGAAGCCACAAAAAAGGCTCTATCCGCCTCTTTTTTTTTACATATGCACTAGTGCTCCCCAAGACCTGTAAACATACTTTTATGTTGTGCTCCCCTTCCATGATTTTTTTTGAGTTGTGCTTACCACTGAAGTGACAGCTTTAGATGCTTGATAAGAATGGCAAAAAAAAGAGTGCATTTCGGGTTAAATTTGGTATAATCACAAAATATGATTATTACATATTCAGCAGAAGCAGGGTAATTACCTTCAATATTGTTTGTGAATGCGGCACCAAGGTCTCCAACAGGGGAGTTTCCTGGTGAAGCTGATAAACCCCTATTCTAGGGTGTAAAAGTCAAAACTGGAAAAGAGAAGTAAAATTTAGAGTAAACTTTTTGTTCGAGAGGGATTCCATATGAAGAAAATCTAGCATAAGGTCTGTGTTTTGATAAATAACACTTTCTTGTTGTATTCACCCAATAGTCCTTACAGTATATAAAGGGCCAGGGGGCCGACTGCTAGCACGGTCTGGATGAGATAAATAGCTGGGCTCTCGGATAAAACAGAAGGCTCTGATGTGTCCAGGCTACTGTGAAAATCTTCTAAAATTGGTGACTTGCTGTGAGCACCCTAAATGTTTTCAGGCAGCATCTGGGCATGGTTAAGGTGGCGATGATGGGTGCCAGCTCAAGCCAATTACAAACACCTTTTCCCAAAAGAGACAGCTTGTTCGTTCACTAAATTGGAACCGTATTCAGAGGACAGAGGTGGTGATGTACTGTCTACATTTCTGGAATAGGAGGCGCATGAAGGGGAGTTTGTTTGTTTTTTCAGTAAGAAATTGACTATGACCCTTAAAACAAAAAGAAATGTTCAGGATAGAGACTGTTTGGGTATTGTATGCATCTGTGTCTGTGCGGTTACAATCGTGTGTCTATCCATCAATGTATCAGGGAGTGTTTCTGTGCTATGCTCTTTTTATTGAGGTTATTCATGCAGGAGTTATTGAGGGAAATCATTTTACAGCCAAATTATACTGTAATTATGGAGATGAGATGCTCTTGTTTAGAGACACAAACACAGAATGATGATGAGTGCGTGTGCGTGCGTGTGCGTGCGTGTGCGTGCGTGTGCGCGCGCGCGTGTGTTTGCTTGTACCTGCAGGGCATGCTGACGGTGTCAGATAAATTTGTATCTTAGGCATGCAAACAAACTTCTGATTCTCAGTGATCAATTGAAAAGAAGACTCAGCCTTCCTCTCCCCTCTAACCCATCTTCTCTTATCATCATTTCTCGTTGGCTTTCTTCTCCTCTTCTTATGCACTCTCTTCTTCTCTGCTGTGTGTTTTTTCTCCTCTTTCTCCGCTTTCACTTTTCTACCCACCATGGATGTGTCTTTCCTGATTTCTTTACCTATAGTGAGACGCTTCTCCTTCTTGTAGAGCTACAAGTGTAAAACAGCAGAGTGTGAGGGGCAGGAGAGAGAGGGGCTGGCAGTAACTATACAACTGTCTGTTCACACAAACATCAGACCACATCAGCTACACAATGAGGAAAAGAACACACACAAACTTCAGAGTAACCCTGTGAACGAAGTTAACTGGGTGAATAATTATAATGCAGAATGTCAAACAGAGGATATTCACTGCTAACTGCTAATATTTCCAAAATAATGACCCTAAATCTCGATACCAGCTATCTCTTCCCTTCCATCTGACATTCTCATGAATATTAATGAATTACTGTAGAAAAGGCATATATAATTGGTCTGAATCTGTTCTTTCTCTTGACAGTGAACTACACAGCCTCTGATTTTCAGGTCTGGCTCAGCTCATGTGTTTCTGTGGGTCTAACGTCAAGAGGAAATGTTACTAGATTGGATCTTTGCAAATTAATGAGAGAATGAGGCAATAGGTTACGAGAAGTCAAAACATTTACAAAACAGACTTGCATCTAAATCACATTAGTGGTCAGCTACAAGTACATGGCATTGATTTCAGAAATGGTACCACTGGACATGACTACACAAACATTCACCCAGCACAAAAATAACACAACAGCCATGTCCACATTGACTCACCCTTTGGGTAGGCTACAGCTCAACTATATATGATGAATGTCTTTAGAAAGACATCGCTGTTAAAGAAATGTCCTGTCAGCTGAAAAACTCAACAAACTCCCTGATGAGTGAAAAGGCAACAAAAAAAACAAAACAATTCTACTAACAAGTTTTGTAGCCAAAGCCTAAATGTCTTTTGTTAAGAAGTGTTAAAAACCCACTGGTTAGTTGGTGAACACCAGTTTTTCACATAATGACAAGATTGATTATAAGAAATAAAAACGGGCAATGTAAAATATAAAATATTATTGATGTAAGTAATCAAACCACATTAATCTTAGACAGTTTGTTCATTTGTTATTCACAGTCTTTAGAATGAAATTTATAATAAATGTAATAATCAATGTTTATGATATGACCATGATTCACACTGTCTTCCCTATAGCGATCAGCTGCGGCCATCCAGGAAGTCCCATATATGGTCGTACAGTGGGAAACGGCTTCAACCTCAACGATGTGGTCAGCTTCGTTTGTAATCGGGGTTATGAAATGGAGGGGCCTGCACGGGCTCAGTGCCAGGCCAACCGCCAGTGGAGCCACCCGCCCCCAACGTGTAAAGGTGGGGAGAAAAGTTAAGTGTATTCACCCCTAACCTTATTTATCCCTAACTTTTAATACCACCACAACTCTTATCTTTATTTCAACTTAATGCCTGTCCCCATGGGAACCATCTTTATTTACCCCAACCCTTGTCATTATACAATCCATCTCTACCTCAAACTTTATAAAATGTAAATATCTCTGCTGTTATAACTGTTGGACCTATTATAACCAAGATAGCCTAAAAAGTTTACATTCTCTATTATGAAGTTTACATTCTCTAATATGATGTTTTCCTCAATGTAATGAAGTTTTGAGGTAGATTACATGCTCAACATCGCTCTAATTCTTTCCTGGCTCCAGCCTCAAGAATGGATTTTTTGTTTTTGTTTTCTTTGAAACACTGGATGCTGGATCCAGGAAACACAAACTTGCCACCACGATCATCACCTACCATTCACCATATTTTCCTTATTAAACACCAGCTCTCATCATTTCCTCCAGCTTCAGTTCATACTCATACTAATTACACCCCATATTATTTTACAGACCTCTAATCCCAGTGCAAAACACTGGAAGAAGAAAGAGGGGGAAGAGAAATGGCCCTCTCTGGTTCATGCCAAATAACACATACCTCTCTATCTGTTTATTTGTGTGTGTCCGTCTTTGTGTCTCTCTGTGTATAGTGGTCAATTGCTCTGATCCAGGCATCCCAGCCAACTCCATCCGGCAGAGTAAAATAGAGCATGGAAACTTCACCTTTGGCACAGTGGTTTTCTACGACTGTAACCCAGGCTATTACCTCTTTGGGTCACCCGTACTGACCTGTCAACCTACTGGACAATGGGACAAACCCCTTCCTGAATGTATAGGTTGGTGTGATTTTTCTCTCTCGTCTTTATAACCTTACGATCTGAGAGACACGCAACGATGGACTCGGATTGTATCTAGAATATATTAGAAATACTCCGACGTTGTTTCTTTTTATTAACTGTCATGTCTTGTTCTCAAGAGTGTCATAAATTTTAGCAAGCAGTGTTTCTCTCTCAGTCGTGTATTTTTTGTTTTTTTATCCCATAATCCTACTCATATCTTTTTGTTTCTGAATCTGTGTCTTTAGTTCTTGACAGTGGTCACCGCAGATATCCTTGCAAAGCTCAAAATAAGCTGCCTATCCCTCCCTCATTTCTTTCCCTCTCTCTCTCTCTGTCTCTCTCTGGGTCTCCAGTTGTAGACTGTGGTCATCCAGGCTCTCCCCCTAACGGTGTGCTGAACGGAGATAAGTTTACATTTGGTTCAACAGTCCGGTACTCCTGTCTAGGCGGTCGACAGCTGAAAGGAGAATCATCCAGGACTTGTCAGCTCAATGGGATGTGGAGTGCCCCTATGCCCTTCTGCTCTGGTAACCATTTTAACCTCTATTGAATATACAGACATTAAAGTGCACACTATCCAAAGAAGATATACTCTAGATAGATGGGAGGTGCAGATGAAAGGCAAGATGTCTTAAAACATGTGGAGTCAACAGAGTGTGGAGTAGTTCATGCGTTTAAGTCCTGCAGGCACACTTTCTTAACCCTTTTGCTCTTGATCGGAGGGATAATGAGAGGCATGGATAGACAGATAGAGGGCATGGTTACTGCATGAAAAGAGAATATATTAGTATCTGTCTGTTATAAAAGCTGTGGAGCACAACCTCTCCCTAAAGACATACCCGCACAACTGCCCTGGACCAGCAGAGACTTACATTTTTTGGTTATATGAAAAAAACAACTCAACACCTCCATTTGAATCTATTGAGGAATGAAAAGATAAATGTTCTTTCCTTTAAAAAATAGAGTAATTTATATACAAATGTTGTTTGAATAATTTGCCTATAGCACTCAAGCACAATGTTTATTTTAGGTGTTTTCAGACATGATAAAATATGGAAAAATATTTAAGGACTGCTCCATCCTACTGTACCACTGCAAGCTGTCATATGCTCTTCTTACTTATTTATACAAGTTCTGTGCACTGCCACAGTGTGTAATGACTGTCACTGTCTGTTCTCCCAACATAGGTTCACTGTGTGTGTCTGTGTGTGTATGTACACATACCCGTGTGTGTTCATGCGCCTTGTGATATTGTCACCGCCATGGCTCAGTGAGTCATTTTGCCCCACCGTTCCTGCTCTGCTCATATTTTGGGACTTTGACAGTGTGTAATTCAGGTCTCTCTCACAGCAGCAGGTGTGTCACGTATGTTACATGAATGAACAGTCGCGCTTTCACCCTGACCGGGTTGAAACGGGAAAAAGCTACAGTGTAATCTATGTAATTTAATCTTTAAATCATCAAACAATTAAGCCGATCTAACCTGCTTAACCTCATGTAACAAATATTTATGCAGATCAGTTTGATCTAAGCAGATGTGTTCATTTTCTCCAGCATTGGCTGTATTGTCTAGATGGTGGGAATATTGTGTACTGTAGATCCCCCACTGCTACTGTTCTGTAAACTGCTTTACACAAGCTTATTTCCTCCCTGCTGGATATATTGTATCTGCATATCTCAACACTTACTTAGCTGGCTTCTCTCCAGACAGAGAGCCACCTCACCTTCCATGATGTCTAAACAAATGCTATACAGTTCTCAGTCGGCTGTGGGGCATGTTATTGGCTCTCCAGAATAAGAGGCTCCCAGTTGCCACTTATGTAACTGACTAAAAACACATTACAGACGATTTGACTAAGAATAAATTGTTATTTACAGCAATGGCCCAGGGGAGACTCAAGGTGAGAGAGGGTAATAGTTGAGAAGCAGTGATTCATGCTTTTTACCTGGCAGGTCTGTGCCAGAGCCCTGTAGAAATGAATGCTCAGCCTTTGGTGGCAGTGTTAGCTCTGCAGTTATATTCAATAACTGCTGATAAGAAAATGGTGTTACTGATGTGATATTGATGATGTTACCCACTGGTATTTAAGGAGTTATTACTGTAGCTATAGTATGTTCTGATTAACTGGGGTAGAATTGAAACCTCAAATCAAATTCCTCTCATGTTTTCTTTGTTGAGCATTAGTAGTTCTGACATTTTTGTGTTCATTGTTTTTCTAGGTTTTAAAAATAGAATGAGATTTAAATAGACTGGGCAGTCTGCATTTGACTTGTATTTCAGTGTTAGATGTTATGCCTTGGCCTAACTGAGACCTTACTGTCCAAAATAATTGAGATTTTAAAGCAGAAACATTCATTCAAGTTTTTTCATGGTTAAATGAAAAGAATAAACAAGCATGCCTTGTAAAGACACACATCTTGAATATTTATTTATCAGGCCCGTGCAGTGGATGACCTTGGTTTTCTCTACACAGCTTTAAAAAGCAAAATGTTCAAATTCTCTGTCAGTATATTTGCCAGGAAAAAAACCCTAGGGTTACAAACAGCAGATAGTAAGCATAGTTTGTAAACAGCTAGCTTTGCTCTACTAAGGAAAAAAAGCGATCCACATACTGGCACCTGTAAAACTCTCCAATAAATAAGAACGAAAGTGTAAAAACAACACAATGTGGTTTTATGGGGGTTGTGTGTAGGTCTCTTTCTTGGTAGGGTGAAGTCACTTCTTGTCCATGAGATTAGCAGGCAAATAGAGCAGATTTCAGAAAAGAAATTCAATTTTTATACTTAGATGTGACTGGGGATTTAACAAATGAGATATAATATGTTAATAAATGACCTTTAAAGGCTCTCGTTGTTGGATTTTTTACCTTTAGAAGGAACCATATTAGTTCTTAACCAGATCATGGCTGTAACCGCATACTTAAAGGAGAGTGGTTAAGTGAATAGTCGTATTTCCTGAAATGTCAATGTATTACTTTAATCTGTAGTTACTCAACACTGAGTGGCTGCTGCCAAAAAAAAAAAACATTTGATAAGGAATTACATCATGTTCCAACTGTTTCATTAGTCTTCCCACACCTCCCTACTCGACTTCCTGCAGTAAGTCCTTGAAGCAGACGAATGAGAATGTTATCACCTAGTCATTTTTTCTCATCCAGCATTATGGGAACGTCTGCAGGCCAGGGCAAAACAGCTCCAGCTCAGTAACACATGAATTTATCCAAGACAGAGTGCAGCCAAATCTTTCTATCGGATAGATGTTTGTGTGTTGCTGAGTGAGCGTGCAGATGAATGTGTGTGTCCGATTAGTGGTTGTTCCAAAGTCACCTGAGGGAAACAACAGATTAGTTTTCACACTTTGTCCCACAGAAACTTACACATATACACTGGGCACACATTCATGCGCACACACACGCACAGGCTTGCACCAGTAACATCAGGTAGATTGATTGTTTGTCCTGTTGAGACCTGATACACCTGAGGCTACATAGTGACTTTGGGTCGGTGTGCAGGCTTCCCACAGGAGTTGTGTAGGTGGTAATGTAGTGTCTCTGAAGGTACTGTGTGTGTGTGTGTTTGTGCGTGTGTGTATATACTGTACATGTGTGTGAGTGATGGAGCATTTTGCAATCTGTTCTTATATTCGGAAAGAAAAATAATTTGTTTTGTTATCGATCATTTCCCCTCTTTTCCGAGCTTTTAAAGACAAATAACAGGGACAGATTGTGGTAAACACTTATGTATTTATCTGTGAAACACTGAAATCCCAAGGCTTTACTAAAGATGTTAAGTCATTATGTGTTGTGCCTGTGCCTATGTGTAAGCTCAATTTAGAAACAGGCCTCTAGATATTTGCAGTGTAGTACAAACAGAGCCAATATGAAATTAGGTTATTTGTCAAAAGTATGAGGTAAAAAAACACAAAAACATTGCAGGTACATTTGGGAAATTTTTAAGGTAGCTGTTCATCACACATAGCAGCAACCTTTGTGTGATGTAATGGTTGATGGATGTGAATGTTGCTAGTAAATTTAAAACAGCAAAAAGAGTAGAAAACATCCACCCTGTGTTCTGATAGCTAGATCCAGAACTAATTAATCAGGTTGTGACAATAATTGTATGCACACATAAGTCAATGCAAATTTTATACCATTAGCAAAATAGGCTATAGTGACCAGAAATGTGTGAGCAGCCATATATTTATCTGAGCCTGTGCATTTGGTCGACAGTATGTGTGTGTGCTTCTGTGTGAAAGTGTGTGTGCTCTCAGAGGCGTGCTCTGTCTGTCAGGCAGAATTTGCTGACCGGGCGGCTCTGCAAGGGCAGAGTGAGGATCACACACACTCACTGCCACCCATCTACCCATCAGCACACTTACACACACACAGCACACACACATACACATCTCAAGGAAAGAATGTGCCCCCTGTCACCAGCATATGTACTACTATTTGTAAGCAGCCAGGAGCACCATGAGAATGTATTTTATTTAACATGGGATTAAATATTCAGCTCATATTGCTGGTTTTTGCTCAGAAATGCTGGTTTAATGTTTAAGTCATACATTCTCATTTCTGCCTCCGTAGGCGACACAGCTGGTTCCTGTGGCGATCCCGGCATTCCCTCCCATGGTTCAAGGGAACAAACGGATTTCAGGATCCGCTCCAAGGTTTATTTCAGCTGCTCAGAGGGCTACGATTCGATTGGTTCTGCTGAAAGGATGTGCTTTCCTAACGGGACCTGGTCCGGCACGCAGCCCTTCTGTAAACGTAGGAAGATACTTAATACCACTTAATTTCAACCTATCCAAACCCAGGACCTTGACAATGACCCAGTTATAGACGTACTGCACAGTCTAAGTATAGTCATAGAGCTGAAACTCATTGAAATGCACACGGCCTTCTCACACTCATTCTCTCCTTTTTTTCCACCCCAGCTGTCCAGTGTGGTAACCCTGGCACGCCCAGTAATGGCAGAGTCTTTCGTTTGGATGGAACAACGTTTTCTCACTCAGTCATCTACTCCTGCATGGACGGCTACCTGCTCACGGGTGCCACCACCAGGCTGTGTCAGGCCAACGGGACGTGGTCAGGAGTACAACCCAACTGTACCAGTAAGTTACCTGTTGTATATTGAAATTTCCTTTACAGATTATTATATTGATTTATGTATACATAATATAACAATACAGTATGTGATGCTCTAAAAGTAAATACAGCTCTCTGCAGTGTATTTCTGTTGCAGCTTTATTACTTTGAGTGTGAACACAGGAGGTGACTTGGAAGCTGAAGAGCCAACTGTCAGCTTTATGTATCACGTACTATATATAATCAGTATTAAATCCTTGCTTTGCGAGTCTGTAACCCATAAACATCACTAAACTCTGATGTGTGATTGTAAGGTTTCCTTTCCAGCCTTTTGCGACCCTATTTTATGTCCTGTTTTAAATTATTCTGTGACAGCGGAGGGTCTGAGTAATGAAATCAGCCTCAAATCTTCATCCTCCTGCTCCAGAGTTTATAGAGTGACATGAATAACCTTGATCGTTGTTTACTTTAGCTAATTTGCTTTTTGAACTCTAGGAGAAAATTCCCAAGAGTAAATAACCATAAAATATTATGCATCGTTCCTATATGAAATGTGACCAAAGCTGTGGTTGGAATGAATGTTAATCAGTGCTACTGTATGTTTTTCTCTAACTAAAAACATCAGCTTGTGTACATGCTTGTACAAAAAAATACAAGAGCTACCATTGGAATATAGCACTGACAATTGACATACTCCCAAAGTACCATTTAGAAATTTTGTCTCAGGGCGAACTTCAACTGTCTTGGGCCTCACATGAAGACAGTCTTTAATAGTATTTAAATGCCTTCCAGTTATCACTGACATTTCTGACTTTAATGCGCTATGCAAAGAAATACTATTCAGAATTTTCAGCTGTACGGGCCACAGAAACAGAAATGCTGAGAAACCAAAATTCTTAAATACAGAAAGAAAAAGTTTATAGCAATCCCTGACTTAAAGGAAATGGCTTTTACAGTAGATTACACTACATCTATTAACAGGCATGACAGTATCTGGGGTGGCTTTAAAAGCATTTAAACTGCCTATTAGACTATGAAGGACAGTGCGTTTTAAGTACAGTCAGGGGAATCCTAATGTGCCTTAAAAGAGTCCCAGGACAACCTCAGCCATTTTTGATATCACTGTTGTTTCATTCATGAGAAGTGAAGCCCATAAAGGAATGCAAAGAGATCACACAGTTCGATCACAGAGTCACTATCCACTGATGTCTCCACAACTTAAACTTGAATATTATGGATACTAGAGTACTGAGGATAATTAGTTATGTTAATTCAAAAATAGCAGCAGCTACTTGTCAAAGTTTCATCACTAAAATTTAGACCCAGAGCCCATACACTGTTCTAGTTAGGTCATCTCTCACAGCAACTTTGAAATTCCCGAGACAAAGTCTTGCCGCTTACAGACTTAATTTTGAACTTTGCCATTCTGATGTTTATTTATCAGATGGTCCTCTCTCTGGTCTAGCACATTTAAGAACTACCACAACCACTCTCTCACCTTCATTGACCCTCTGTCTTATTTTTTTACTTCCTCTTATGCTGTCCTTCATCATTCAACACCATAGTGTATTGCCAACACAAAAGAATATGTATGCAGGAGCAATATTTTCAAATATCTTGTGCGGTGGCATGAGCGTTATGTGAGCAGCAATCTTAATCTTTGTGCCATCGCTTTGACTCCAATCTTATCCAACCTCTCTCTATAGTGATAAACTGTGGGGATCCAGGTGTGCCAGCTAATGGCCTCCGCTACGGAGAGGACTTCACAATTGGCCAGAATGTCTCCTTCCAGTGCCAGCCTGGATACAGAATGGAGGAGGATGGGTCACCTCAGAGGACATGCACCCAAAATGGGACTTGGAGTGGGAATATGCCCATATGTACAGGTAATTGAATTATCAAAACTCTGCTTCAGCTCTAAAAAAAAAAAACAATGAAACTGTGCTATAAAACCAGAGGTAAAAAATTATTTCCATGTTTACGATCTAATGTATTCATAAGTGAACTCTAAATCCAACTAAGACTGATCCAGCAGATTCTGCTCAGTTAGCTGTCAGTGCCTCTGTAGGGAAAACTATAAATACAATACAGTCCAAGTCACATGCACTGTAATAGCTTGTAAGTGCTGTAATTAGTTTAAACTGCTTCTATAACTGGACTTGATTAAAAGTCTTCCCAGACAAGACAATCTAGCAGCTATTTACACTGGAAAATCTGAGCGACAGTAAAATTATAAACAAATTTTCCAATCACAGTGTGAAATCCCCCTCACCACAGCTGTGCGCAGCACAGGGCAGAGTTGTTAGCTGCATCACATAAAGCTGCTAAAAATTTGATGTGTGCATTTTTTTTATTCCCCTCACCCTCTTTCCTCACCTCTCTCTCTCCATCCCAGCGGTGACCTGCCCGACTCCCCCTTCCATCAGTAATGGGGTACTGCAGGGCAGTGACTTTGAATGGGGCAGCAGCGTGAGTTACAGTTGCTCACCTGGATACGAGCTCTCATTCCCTGCTGTCCTGACCTGCGTTGCCAATGGCACCTGGAGCGGCATGCTGCCACAGTGCTTACGTAAGCGCACACACATACACAAATGCGGTACACATGCATTTAACCCAGCCAAGTGCATGTTGCCTGTTATTATTCTTTATCAAACATCAATTACAGTTGGAGGCAAAAATCAAAGTTTGTCCTTGGGATACACCAAGAATGGGAGTGCTTGTCAATATTGTTAGCACTGCATACTGAAATAGGATTGTGTATGGCTGCATGTGTGTGTGTGTGTGTGTGTGTGTGTGTGTGTGTGTGTGTGTTTGTGTGTGTGCACAGCCAAGTTTTGTGGTGACCCAGGTACTCCAGTCGGTGGTTTCAGAGAAGGACGAAGTTTCATCTATCAATCAGAAGTGTCCTTCACCTGTGCTCCACCTCTTATTCTGGTCGGCACATCAACCAGGCTTTGTGAAAGTGATGGTGACTGGAGTGGTACGCAGCCACGCTGTATCGGTAATTTAATTCCTTTATTCTCTCTTACTGTCATTGGTTATGCAGTTTGTTTTAATGTTTAAAAAGCTTGTTTTGCTCTATTAGCCAATAGAAATCAATTCTAGCTCCCTCTCATTCTTAATGTTCATTCAGTCACATGCAAAAAATCAATCGTTACTCTGAGCTACAGTACAGGTAAATTTTGGTCACTACCAAGAAAGTATTGATATATTGATACTCAGCCCCACAGGTCTTAGTCAAAGCACTGTAAATCTGAATAAATCCATGAGTTAAGAAAGTTCCTCAGTATTATGTCTTACCACTAACTCTCTAACTCTGCTTTTAACCTCCACCAAAAATTGATTTAAGATTTTACTGATTATTTTTTAATAGTTCCTGACTTTATCATCAATCATCACCCCCACATGAGCTGGAGCACAGCCTGGTATCCTCAGGCAGGGGTGTCTCACCCACTTCAAAGTCTGGGTTTAAAATTAAAGGGCTGTGATGGTTGGTCACTGGAGCCCCTAGACCTTTGAATAATATTTCTCAGGAGGTAAAATAAGTATCTTCCTTTAAATAACATATCAGAGCAGAGTTTTAAAGACTTTCTTTTATGTCGTCCCATTGCTGCACATAGGTTTCTTTTGATTAATATTATTTTTGTTTATTTTTTATGTGTTTACTTTCCTGCCTGACAATTTGTGTGGGCTTGTAACCTGTGAAACACATTATTTTGTTGATGCTCGCTCACTAGGGAGCCTGAATTGGTGTCGGATAATTCCCCTGCCTAATGATCGTGGCAATTAATGACCCATCATTATGGAGTTGATGGCCACATTTCAGTTTACTCAGGGGTTTGCTGTGTAGAGCAACTACTGCTCTGTCAAAGTTAAAGTTACAGAGACTTATTGGAATAATAACAAGCAGTGGCTGGAGGTCCATCTGAGACAATCTTGTTAATGAAAGGCAGCCTTAGGAGGAAGGCGCCTTAAAGGATTCCTGTGATGGGAGTGAAAGTATAATTTCCAGATTGACAACTCCTCCTTATAAAACTGCTGCTCTTTGTCACCGCAAGAAAGAATCAGTATCTCACCCAATTATTCTAACTTTGTGTGTGTGAATGAAGATTACAACCTTGTGTGTCTTCAGACTCGACTTCAAATAATCCAGAGAATGAACTGAGTGTTTAAGTTGGTTTTACTGGATGGATCTTGCTGTGTCACTTTTCACTTGTATGATGGCTCAGTTTATATTCCAGCACCCACTAAAAGCATTTCCGTTGCCTCTTTCACAAAGCCCATTTGGAGAGTGCTTACACGCAGATCACAAATGATGGCAGAGTGCCATTTCACAAATGATTGTCTTCAACAAATTGCAGACATTGTTTTAAGTCTTGCATGGTTTTTACATCCCCCAGAGTCACATGCATGTCGTTTGTTTTTATTGGGGAAATGTGCAGGACTCTCACCAGGCGCTTTAATAGACCCGGTGTTTTCTCTCAAAACAACATCAGTTCTTTGAGACACAGATTCCACAGGATGTCAGAAATATTATTTTTAGATTCTGGTCTGTGTGGACCTTATTGCATCACATACTTTCTGCAGGTTTGTCAGCTGCACATTCTAGCTCACATGTTCTACCATATCCCAAAGGTGTTACTGTTATTGTTATTGTGTTGATTTCAGAGCTGGCAACTGGGGAGGACACTGAAATTAACTGAAGTCATTGTCATGTTAATGAAACCCAGTTGAGTTGACTAAGTAGTCATTATAAGATGGTAAATTATATTTATAAAGGGGTGCACATGGTCAGTAGCATCACTCACATAGGCTGTGGGCTTCAAAAAATGATTGATTGGTATTAAAGGACCCAAGTGTGTCAAGAGACCATTTCTCTCATTACATCATGGACTTTTGACACAAAGCTGATTACATATTTATGTAGATTGACACTGTATAACTTGTTATTCAGAACGCTTTTGTGATGCTTCACTTCCTTGAGGATATGGAACAGTGTGAAAAAATATAACATATGGAAACTGAGAAAGATCTGCATCTTCGAGGGAGGTTATATACAGAAGCAAGTGCATGTCGGAAAACATCTGATATAAAAAAAGTCAGGGTCTTACAGGGTAAGTAGAGATAACAGAAAATGTGGCTGCTCATAAGTAAGACAACACCAGTACACACTGTAACTTACAGCATTTAGTAAATGGCTTCTGGAAACGGGAATCCACATCCAACTTCAAACAAACTACTGCTATCTGGGGATTAAGAAGAAAATGAGAGGGGATATTCAGCACACATTACAAATGGTCCCACTGGGTCAATTCAGCACCACATGTGATGTTTCGAGCACCACTTCACATGTCTGATTCAGAGCAGGTGCTTAAACAGCAGGTATGGTGATGAATTGTAATAAATGAGGGCTTTTGTAATGAGAACAGACACTTGACTCTTTGTTCCTTCATAGCACTAGATAAGGCTCGCATCCAGGACTTTTCGAGCTGCAGTAAAGTCAAGCATTCCTTGTGAAACAGATGATCTAAAAATAGAAGGTACCCTCTGAAATGTTTCTTCATTGATGTAAGGACTTCATCTATACCTACTGAGAAAGAAGTACTTATAAGTGCAAGGATGCTTCTTGTGAGGGGAAATCTTTCAGTTCTGTAAAGTGATTGTTTTTTTTAAGACTGGGACACACACCACTCACACACACATTAAGTGGCTCTCAGTGCTGCTTTGTGTTTTTTTCTCTGATGGAAGTGAAGTGAGAATGTGGCGTTGAGTGTTGGTTCTCTGTGTGTGTGGTTGTGTGATTTATTAGTGTGTGATTGCAGCTGTATGTTAGTGTGTGATGTGTATTACTATGTGACTGAAACAGAATGAGTTTTGAGGCGAAGCAGCCTGCTCTTTAAATAAGACAGACGAGGGAGGAGGGGTTGGGTGGGCAGAGCGAGATACAGTGGCATGGAAAGATAGAAGGAGAGAGGAAGAGAGCAGTTAGAGAAAGAGGGAGAGAGAGTTAAAGGAGACAGCGACGAGAGAGAGAGAGAGAGAGAGAGAGAGAGAGAGAGAGGAGGGCAGTTAGATAGGTACAGGAAGAGAGAAGGAGTGGTAGGGGTGAGGTGGAGGGGGGGTGGAGAGTGAATCTGTCATTTCGGAAGCTGTATTGAATCGAGCTCTGCGTCAGGATGTGCTCTACATGCTGATGACCCTGCCACACTCTCTCTCTCTCACACACACCCACAGTCACACACACACACACACACACACACACTCTCAGAGCCGGCCCAGCTTCGTTTTCTGACAAAGCACTACTGCCCCCTACTGTCCTGCCTGGAATACATAACCCACTGTTACCATGACAACAGAGGAGAGGAAGGGGAGTGTTAAGAGAGGACACATAATGCTACTGCTAATTTATCTTTCTTTTAGATTTTGTGTGTAATTACTTTCCACTCTTGTCCTTTTTCTTCTCAGAACCGACCAAAACCAGCTGTGATAACCCAGGCATGCCGCGCTATGGCTCTTTAAACCGGACCTACGGTTTCAAGGTAAGAGATGTGCTCCCATAAGCTAAATCGGTAGCTACCTCCCTACTCAAGAGAGAGATTAATTTGCCACCCAATCATGAATCTTGTGGTAAAATCCAATTACAAGGGAGAGAAATGCGAGGAAAGAAAGAGGGAAGACAAAAGCTAAGATCCGTGTGTGTAGCTGTTGGTTAAAAAAAACAAAACAATACCTTCAAATATATCAACTTGACACCAGCAACTTGTGATTCTTCACCTTTTTACAACATTTTGTAATTCACACAACTAATTGATTTATGAAGATGTTACTTGTCAGGTAAATTAGTTGCAGTCCTGTTTGGTACTTTTGCAGCTTATCTGCCTTTATTTGGTAGTGTTTACAAAGCAGTCAGACACGAGCCTCAAACTTCCTCAGCCAGACATAACTTGAGGAAGCTGTGATTACATGTGCAGCATATTGAACTATTCTACTACGTTTAAGCCCCTTCACCTGCCACCAGGGGGGAAACACTATCCATGGAAATACAGAGTCAATTTCACTATTATGTGAATAAATGACTAGTGTTTAAAGATAACAGAATAACAACTTGACTTGACTAACACAGACTGCTGAAGCCTGGTATTAGCTTTGACCTTAGATTTTAGAGCGCATTTGTGCACAGAACAAGGATTGACCTTATCCTCTATTAATTACAGCAACAACAATCATTAGTGTCACTGAAGGGTGGCACTCCTGTAATCCTGTGGATTTCTTCTCATTCTTCATCTTCCATCCAAAATTTGGATTTGCTTTTCCTTGGTTTTTCTAATGTAAATAACTTGTTTATATTATTACTACAGGTCTCTCAATCCGTGACCTTTCCTAAATATATGTGTTTGATGGCTTCTAAAGCCCACAACATATTAAAAGTAGGACAGCACACGTGCGTATGTGTCTGATCACACATAACACAGAGACAGGTTGATAGCTCCTCAGTGTTAGTGCTCAGAGAAAGACGATTGTAGGTCTAATATCAAAATAGACTAGAAAAAATCCCGACCTGTCCTTCAAACATAATGCACTGATTAGATTTTGAAGTCAACCATCAGTGTCTAGTATGCAAAGTGAGAATTTTTTTTACTTACACTCAGTAAATCTCAAGTTTTACCAGTGTTTACCAGTGTGTTTGAATTCATGCAATTTCTCTCAACATGATAAAAATGTATCAATGTATCATTGATGTAGTATTTAATTTTGAATAAACTAAAATTTTTATTGCACATGGTATTTGTCAGTGCAACTCAAATTCCTCGTACAGTAATAGTGTACTTTATGTTGCATGTTCCCTAAATACAGTATACACATTGTATTCTACTACTGTACTACAAATTCTCTTTACCTCTGTCTGTGTTGTTTTGCCTCATTCTCCCTCTCTGTCTCTCTGTACAGGTGGGAAGTGTGGTGTCATTTCAGTGCCAGCCAGGTCATTTGATTCAGGGCTCTTCCTCTAGAACCTGCCAGCCTGATCTGACGTGGAGCGGGACGCAACCCGAGTGCATACGTAAGAAATATAACCATCCCTTCAAATGGTTAACTTGCTACCCCTCTATCATAACTGCCATCAGATTCAGACTCAAGTGCACAAAACCCATCTCCCCCCTTCTAGCCCATGCCTGTAAGCAGCCAGAGAGCCCGCTCCATGTGGATGTGGTGGGGATGGATCTGCCTGGTTTTGGCTACACCTTGGTGTACAGCTGTCAGCATGGCTACTTCCTGGCAGGAGGCTCTGAGCACAGAGTCTGCAAGAGTGACGGCACTTGGACTGGGAAGATGCCTATATGTCGAGGTAAAGGGTTTGTTTTCCATGTTTTGTAATGTTTTAAATGTCACCTGCATTTGATTAATGAATGCTACGCAGACTCATTAGTGAACAGGTAGGAGCGTTGAGCATGTCTTGCTCAAGGACACTTTTTCAGTGCATGCAGACGTGCCAGCTGGAGTAGGGTGAGATTTCCTGGTTGGGTGGTCAGCCCGTGGACTGGTAGTGAGTCTGGCAGAGCTGTCACAAAAATACTAAAACGATACCCTGTGGTGTTTTGTATCTTCATCATCCATGTCCAAACAGGTGAGGATTTAAATTCATCACCTCTCTTGAGTCGTTTTTTCTTCCCCTACTAACTTCACTTTATACAGTGAGCTAGCAGTGATAGACTGTGTTGATCCTAAACTGCCTGGAGAAGAGCTACCTGGTAAGATAGCGTGACCTATTAGTCATCACCTTTTATCTCACCCTGATGCTCACCAGGGATGTACTCGAACTCAATCAATACTTGCCAAAACAAATGTCAGTTTAGTAGCTCTGGAGCTTTTGATGTACTAAGCTACAGGATCTCTATAATTAAATCATCTATTTTTAAATTTCCACTTCTTTCTGACTCCTCATCCATGTTGGCATAAACGTTGAGATTGAAAGTCCATTCTTGACCTTGGAAAGAGCTGAAGAGTAAACAATTTCACCAAAGGTCCATTTAGTAGCTATTCTGCAGCCTTTGATCGTATCACCAAAACCTCTGTCAATAATGCTGCAAGGTGTTGTTTTTCCAGGATGTATATGAACTGCCAATGTGTACACTATTTGCACCTATAAATCCTTGAACTAATTTAAGTTTTTGTCTGATTCATCAAGAAATGTTAAGAAGTGAGGCTTTAAAGCCTCTGTGCAAAGAAAAGCTGCAAGCTTCTGTTCTGAAATCATTCCACCAAGGCCGCCACCCTTTTGCCCTGAAGTAGCCTTCAAAATTGGAGCACTCTCTGATCCAATTTGAGATTCTAGGGCAAATACTCTCTCTTGCTTGCCTTTACTTGTTGGCAACAATGGCTGCATCTTGAAGTGATGACAGAAGCTGTTCTGAATGGTCAAACCGAAGTGTCCTAAGGCCACTTTTAAAAGGATCTAATATGCACTGCAATTTCTGGCCATGAACTTTGTTTGTTTTGCTCGGCCTACAAATAACCATTAACAGGGTTTATTTTGGGAACACTTTTTCAGCATGTCTTACTTACTATGTGCATCTGTGACTAATAGTAATCAGCACTGCATTCTAATTTGGTGATTTGGTAGGAAAAAGTGCTCTCCCCTGGTTGCAACAGCTGATGGACTTGAAAATCAAACAAGCAAACTGAAATAAGCATAATGTTTTTTGCACAGTCACCTCCTGGATTTAACAAAGCTAATAGGTAGACATTGGATAATAACTGCATGGATGATTATGTTTCAGCTGGCAACAACCTGTTTAACCCAACTGATGCAGTCTCATTTCTTCAACAACCATGTTGGAAGACATATCCTGTGGTCGTGGAAAAGATGTAAATCTTTTCAGAAGGGTCATATTATTGGCATGCATCACACAAATAAAACATCTAAGGAGATTGCTGAGACTACTAAAATTGTGTTAAGAACTGTCCAACGCATTATGAAAAAATTGAAGGATAATGGAGAACCATCATCTTCAAGGAAGAAATGTGGTCCAATGTGACCATAGAGTCCAGACCTTGAGAATCTTTGAAAAATGAATGCAACTCTGGACGGAAATAAATGTTGTGACACTGCAGAAGCTTATCGAAACGATGCCACAGGAAATGCATGCCATAATCAAAGCTATAGGCAGTCCAACGAAATATTAAAGTGTGTGACTTTTTCTTTGGACGGGCAGTGTATTTCACCTTCTACTTCTACTGTGTGTGTTCACAGCTGGGGAAAAGAAGAAACCTGTGAAACCAGCAACAGGAACTCCCAGTCCAAAACTAAACGGTCAGTTGTGATACAGTATTTTCGATTCCAGGATCATACAGTCATATAATTTGTCTGTTCTAACTCTCTGCCTTTCATTTCACACGGAAGAGATCCTATAGCTAATGTATGAGCAAGTTGCTGTAACTATCAAAGCAGTGAGCATCCCTTAACTCCACAGAAACATGTTCCATAAAGGCACACATTGAATCTTGTCCCTTACTAGTCTGTTTATGAATTTACTGTAGTTAATTCAAGCAAACAACAAAAAACAGACGTGTTGCAGTTGTGACTGTTGATCAATTAATATTGTTTGAAAAATAAAAAAGACAGAGTAGAGTTTGTTTCTGCTCTGCTTTTTTGGTATATATTGTTTTGTTTTTTTCTGTTCTGCTCATGTGTGTCCTTTTGTATTCTATTCTATGTCTTATTCTCTATTATTTTCTGTCTGAGTCTGCTCTACTCTCTGCTCTACTATTCTTCTCTGCTCCATCATATTTGTTGCATTTCATTCATATTTCACTCTGTTCTATAATTGTTTCTGTTCTATTGTGTTTTGCTCTGGTAAATTGCCTGCCATTCAATTTTGTCACTGTTGTATGTTCTGTTCTGTTCTGTAGTTCCAGATGACGTCTTTGCTCCTAACTACATATGGAAGGGTTCCTATAATTACCGTGGGAGGAAGCAGCCCATGACACTGAGCATCACCAGCTTCAACTCCACCACAGGAAGAGTCAACGTTACACTTAGCAATGGCAACATGGAACTGCTCCTATCAGGCAAAGCTCATTATGATTAATTATACCCCACAATAACACCCCATGAATATGTCATAGTAGTGTACCTACATGGTGCTATACTTAAGATTAATATGGAGCCTTTGTTATCAACACCTTTGCTGACAACACATTATATTGTTTCTACTGGTTGATTTTCACTATACTGATGCTGTCAGCTTCTTTTGAATGTTGTTACTGTATTTTCCCCCAAAGCTCAAATATACACATACACTTATTCACACACAGACCTCCCAGGGTCCAACAACAGCGTCAGCAGGGGGTTAAGACCTTATTAAAATACTAATCCTGTTGAAGCTAGAATTGGTTCCTAGAGTAGCAGAGAGCACAAACACCATATCACATAACCATACAGCTATCAGATGTTTAACATCCATCTTCTGGCTTAAAGGAGCAGCTTTAGATCAATAACATCTGAAGCTGTGCTCACATAGGCACCAAAAGGCCAGTGCCCAGCTGCATAAAACTTGGATGTTTTTCGTCCTGAGATTTCTCCCAAGATTTCAGTGTGTGTGTGTGTGTGGGTGTGGGTGGTGGGGGTGGGGGGGTACAAGAGTGAGAGAGAGAAAGGAGGGGGGCAACAGAAATAGAGATGATCCTAGACTCAAGTGATGAAGATGAGGGAATTATTTCATATTTACCTAATCACTGTACTTCAGTGAGCAGTTCAACCTTTTGGGAAAAGCACATATTTTCCGAGTAAAATATTACTAATCTGCTCAGCCTGGTGTACCGACCAAGGGGGCAGTTGTCGGTCTGAGAAGTGAAGCTCACTTCTGCGTTCAAAAAGCTGCAATCCCCTGGGCTGTCGCTGGGGGCTGGCTCCAGAAGGGAGCAACTCCAATTGAGCCCCATGTTAAAATAGCCGATTTTACAGCTTAAAAAAACACATTTACAGCCTGGTACATTTTAATTTTTTGGTCTCAACCGATAGTTTCTACCCCCGCACACACTCTGAGGGGGGTGAATTTTTTTTAAACTCTACCGTTTTACTGTTATTAGGTTTAAAGTTCTGGCCAATTAGGGCGCAGAACCGTTGAGTGACAGGTTGAGTGACCGCTGCTACGAGGCCAGTGGGCGGGCTCTCGGCCGGCCAACGGCCGCACCGCTCCAAATATGGCAAGTAGAATCCAACATGGCGCGGTTCAAACCCCCGTAGTAGCGGCACAAAACAGACTCCCCCAAACCAATGGGTGACGTCACGGACGCTACGTCCATTCTTTTTACAGTCTATGGTACCGACTAGCTTAGCATAAAAAACTAAACCCATTAAACAGTTGGCCTGGCTCTGCCAAAAGTGAAAAATTTTAAATGTCTAAAGATGAACACGCACTGTAGTGTGTACCGTAGGCACAGAGAGATCCCAAAAAAACAGCAAAGTGCACCAGGACGTAGAAACTCATCCTGCAGTAGGCATGATTGGATATGTTCACCAAATGAAGTCATCACTTAAGTTATAAAACATCTAGGCTGCATAATTTAGTTCAGGTTATCTACTAATAATTGCTGCTCACTGGTTCACGGCAGGTTGACCACGTGGTAAGTGATAATATAGCAGGTATAAAACTTAAAGTAATAATAAAAAATCATCAAACTAATCATAACTATTGCCTTACACTGATGAGAAAAAGCTGGTCTAACTCAAACCTTCTGTATGTTTATGATATTTACTGATGGTAGTAAACTTCAGTCTTTTGGTTGTTTCTTTCAACTGGAGTGTAGAAAACAACATGATGCCCCCAGTTGACCAGGAGTATAAATTGTAGCAATTATTATGTATCTAGTGTTTTGATGATGATTGATAAAGCCAACCTATAATCTGTATGTGGAGTTCAAAATAAGGGCTGGATTAGTATCTTAATTTTAAAGGAAGAGGTTAACTTTATGTTAACTTGAAATATCCCTCTCACATCTGGAGGAAGAACAGGTTTGATCACCAGTCAACAGCAGCTGTCTGTGTATTCAAAGCACCTGATGAGATGTCGTCTCTTGCAGCTACTTTCTCTGATTTTCGATGACAATCTGTTCCAGCTTAATGCTGAACAGACAAATCTCTACAGCTGTCAACTAATTGGAACCAGGATTAACACCACTGTGAATGAGCTTAAGTTATTTGTTGGTATTAAGATAATCATGGGGGTGGTAAGAATGCAATCTATGGATGATAATTGAGCAGAAGGCACATGTTATCCCAAAATAGACAGTGTGGTACCAATAAAAAGGTTTAAATCCCTCTCAATAATCATCCACTTTCAAGATAATGAGACATCAGACCCTGCCCTGGACTAGCTCCGGGAAGTCACACCGGTGCTGAAGTACAAATGGAACCTGGATATTGTCAGAGAGAACCAGTTCTCCACAGATCCCTTACAAGGGATCTTCTGAGCAAATGTTACTATTGGTGTATGAAGGTCTCTCTTGAGTCCTTTGGTTTGCGAGATCTAGGAACCCCTCTGCAAGTACCGGCTAAAGAGCTGCATCCTTCCGGATGACCATGCTCTCCTGAGGAAGGAAGGAAGTCCTGGGTGGATAAAGAGGAAATAATGGCTGTTGGCAAATAGATAGACAACAAAGTCCTCACTCTAGCTCCCTCCTGTGTGTCTCTAAGCCATCTGAAGGACGTCAGTTATTCTGAGAGAGAGGACAAATTGTTGTTCCTTGTTCAAACACTGTGGCACGTTGCTGACACAATGATGGCCTTGTACCACAACCGGTGTTACATGTGCTTCTTATGGCAAGCAGATAATGTGGCCATCAACAATGGATGACTTTTGTATTGCTAAAGATGCTGAAAGCCTTTGTGTGCTAAAGCACAAAAGGAGGTTGTGTGTGTTACCCACATTTTTTATTTTTTATTTATTTATTTGCACATAGAATTAAGAGCTGGTTACATTAGATACAAATCACTCTGTAAATAGTTAATTATAAAAAAGCGATGTGCAGGTGAGGTGAGAAACCCCTGGAGGGCTTATAGATTGCCCCCACCATGGCCTGCAGTTTCTTAAGAAAAATAATCTGATGAATAGCCTATACAACTTTTGAGCTGAAGGTTAAATAAATAGTGAAATAAGTTTAAATAAAAAACGTCAACAGTAAAGTAAAAACATATATTATCTCACATATTAATTAGGCGTATTGTTCCAGTAGTTTGGCCAATAGTCTCTTTTAAATATAGGCAAGGAGGGAGCACTGATGGCAAGGTTTTGATGTTCATTCCACAGTATGATCCCTTTGTAATAGTACTTGATTGTATATTGACCCCTGTTGGTATGACAGCAGATGCAGATGACCTGCTTGTCTTGTTTCGTATGAATGTAAATTGGAATTCAAACTAAAATATTGCTGAAAGTGATCGGGTAATTCATGTCTTTGGTAGATAGCCTTATAGATGAAAGAGCAGATTTGTATGATATTAATATCAAATATGGTTATGATCCTAATTTGGAAAATGAAGGAGATGATGAAGCCCAAACTATATTACAATAGATTAGGTATGCATATATTAAACTATAGTATAAAACAAGCAAACTGGATTGATTGAGGAATGAACTAATCTTTCTTATGATTCCCAGAGACTTGGACACCTTCATTACCACAAAATCAATATGTTCTTTCCAGGTACAATTTTCTTTCACCACAACACCAACGAAGCAAGCAGAAGATACTTTCTTAACATGGGTGTCTTCAATAATAAAGCTTAGCTTCATCAGGGTTATACTTTTTCTTACCTGAAAATAGGATAAAGTTTTAACGTTAAAGTTTATTCAGTTTGAACCATTTTCAGTAGTCTTTGAGGCCCTTGTTGGCCTTGTCTAATAGAGCTTTAAGGTTTTTATTGGAAAGTAAAAGATTTGTATCATCTGGGAATATGATGGGAAAAATCGTACTTGAAACAGTGGATATACTACATTAAAAATAATGAAGGACCCAGGACTGAGCCTTGGGCCACAGCGCATGACAGTTTGGGGTCCTCGGAGCACGGAGCTCCAGGGATGCATATAACCCCAAGAACAGTGGGTGATGTTGTCGATGATAAAGTAGATCACTTCCCAGTTGCTGCTCACAAGGTGCTAAACTAACCACAATAAAGTGAACAACAACAACTTGAACATATTTTTTCCTGTCTTCCCTAGGGGTGTATAAGGCTTCTGAGGCCAGGCTGCTACTGCTGATGTACCAGGTGAACTATGCGAACCAGGGAAACCAGCTGAAAGATTCAGCCATCTCTCCAGCCAAAATCATAGATGACTCCTGGACCATGGATGGATTTGTGAGTTTCATTGGATACAGAGCAATCATCTCAATCTACAATACACGACATTGACTTTAATGTGTTTTTGTAGGCCTTTTGTTTTATAACAGTACTGTTCTGAGCTGAGCTGAGTTTAGACAGAGCTGCATCTCACACAGCTCTATTTTAAGCAGGGTTAATATAATACTAATGTGTTCAGATGTGCCCTTTTCTAGACACTGTGGTTGAACACTGGGTAAACATGAATCATTAAGTACCTGTAGAGTGGGTTTGAATTATCATGCTCATACCACATAATATAACGAGATAAACCCATGGCCCAGGCTATGGTAATTGCCTGAAACACATTTGAGTCAAGGCAGCCAAAGTATCAGACAAATGTTTAAACTAAAATCAATAATTAAAATATATTTTTGAATTTGTTAATTTCACAGATTTGACATAAAGACAGAATGTCACCAACCTTTGTCCCTCTTCTGTGACTGTATACTGCATGTCTCAATCTGTGTCTCCTCTCTTTGTCTGTCTTTGCCTCCAGGTATCTGCAGAGCCTGATGGTTCTAGTTATGTATTCCAGGGTTTCATTCAGGGAAAAGACTATGGACAGTTTGGACTGCAAAGACTAGGTAATTATCACTGACATGTTTCTTGTAAGTCACTTTGGATTATAAGTGATATGTACAAAACTCTATTCAAATGCTTGCAAGAAACTCACTGTTGGAGAGAGGGACCAGGGAGCCTCTTCTTGCTGGCAGCAGTGACCTTATTGAGTCAGCCCTGCAGGGGATACATGCAGAGAGAGCAAAAATCTGCTCTTCAGACCAGAAGCCATCTTAAAATGGCTGAACTCCATCAACCTGCATCCACAGACTGCTCACATTTCTGTCAAACAGAGTTGAAAGCCACTTCAGCTTCCACTTCCCTTCATACTTCAAGTCCCAGGTCACCTGAGTCTGTCCTAAAGAAGAAAATAATTTTTTATCCTCTGATGTTCACTCCTGACAGCATCTAACCATCAGCTAGTCTAGGAAGATGCTTTTTGAGTGAGATCTGCATCGCTGCCACAGATCATATCCTGTGCAGTGCTGTCACAACATAAAGTGCTGCTATTACAACAAAGCAACAGCATTAGACTGTGAAGTCTTTGTCATTTTATCATGTCATCAAAACTAGTTGTGTTGACAATAATGATACATTTTTGTGTAATGGCACAGGTCTGAATACGTCAGAGAGTCAAAACTCGCCACCCCCTCAGCTCGGTACCAACAGCAGTTCTGTGGCTATCGCTATTCTGGTGCCTTTCTTTGCTCTGATCTTCACTGGCTTTGGCTTCTATCTCTACAAACAAAGGTATGTGCTGCATGTTGCTCTGTTAAACTCCAGTAATAGAAAGCAATTTCAGCTGCCATTGCGCTGTTACCTCACTGTTGTTTTTCATTATTTCATACAAAAAATGAAAAGGCCTTGTTAACATTTTAGGAAGCTGTCCGGTTCTTGAAAACAGTACCTGCTTCTGTGGTTTATTTTTTGAGGTGTTAAGAGACAATGAATTCACTGTCTGTTGCTTTGGAAGTGATGGGCTGATTGGAATCTCACTAGGCTTCCTAAAAAGCACAACACTTTCTAATCCTTTAAGCTTGTTTACTACTGTATGCTTCCACTCCCAAGATTGCATTTGCTATTGTCCACTTACTACCCAGTTGTGCTGATATTGATAGACAGAACAATTTTATCTCTCTCACGGTGTATTTACATTTTCTATGCTGTTTTCTTTTCACAGAACCACACCAAAAACACAGTACACAGGCTGCTCAGTCCATGAAAACAACAATGGCCAGGCTGCCTTTGAGAATCCCATGTACAACACCAACGCCAAGGCTGTGGAGGGGAAGGCTGTTAGATTCGATCCGAATCTGAATACTGTCTGCACCATGGTCTGAGGATTGATTATCCTCACTTGAACTTAATGACACGGATATCTAATGGGACCATGACTGGTACGAGGCTGTGGAGGGGAAAGCCATCGTCAGCATACGGACATTACTAAAGCCCTTCAGTCCCAGTTCCGACACCTTATCTCCCCAAGCAGATGGAAAACTGTCCACTTGAAACCAAAACTCAGCGTCGTTCTGGTGTTTTGTATTCACAGATGAAATGTAAACAAATGTGAAGACAAAATCTCTGCTACCTTTTTACAGATGCAACTCAGCCAGTGAAAAGTCACAGTGAGATGTGACATCAAGTGAAAGAAATGGATGCCCAATGGAAAACACTACTGGCTCTTATCCCTCTCTAATCCCAAGGTTCAGCTGGTCATGGCAAGTTTATAATTTGAGTCTCAATGAGACACAGCGATCATAACTGACATCTTTTGTCACCCCACTCACAGTCTCTGATACAAGTAGTAATTCTGAAGCCATGACCTCCCAGTGAAACATCACGACATGTTACCAAAACCCAATGCCGAATTTTGTACTTCACATAGAGCTGTGGAGACAGGGACCCACTCTCAGCTCTGTGACCATTAGTCCTTGCCTGGAGAAAGAGAGAGCACATTATCAGTGCTCCGGCCATGGTTATACATCACAGAGATAAACTGCACTACAAAAATGGGTGGATTTCATTTGTAACACATTGTCTCCCCAACTGTACTGAACAAATACTTAACTGTGAGGAACACAGAAGCAAAATGGCTACACTACAGATGGGGAGATGTGACACGGATGTCACAAAAAAGACACTGTGAAGCAAAGACAACAGTTTCTATCTATCTGGATTTAACACTGACAGTAAAAGACACTGTCACCAGCAGAGCATCAATAAATAAGACTGACTAGTTGTGATTGTAAACAGGAGCCTGTTCCTAAAGCAACCATGGAATACAACACCCTAGCAACCAGACAGGACAATCTTCTGTCTCTATGACAACCAGAGGCGGGTATTACCAGTCTCATGTCGTTTTCTATTAAAATGGGTTCCAAGACAGCTAATGCTAGCAGACAGTAGCAAAAGTTTCTTTGGAAAGAGACTAACTCCTAAGCAAAGGATAAGGGCAGCCCTTGAGACGGAGCTATAATCCTAACTGAACTGGGATTAGAGCAAAGCAAAACTAAAAGGAGTCTAAAGGGAAACTAGCACTAATAGAACAGATGAGAAGAGACTGACTCATCTAATGGATATACTGCTCCTTCCCATCCAATGGATAAGAGAGGAGGTTGAAAAGATGGAGACAACCCCTAACTGAACTGGAAATAGAGCAAGGGAGTCATCAAGAGAAAAGATGAGATCTCAGTTTCCGAACACAGCCAATCAGAGTCTGGCTCACCTGAAGACAACTACTGAGAGAGGTTGGCCCTCCCTCTACATAATGAATCACATCAGACAGAATATGGCCTTGAGGAACGATGCTCCTGATCCTGTGAATTTAAATGGATTCTGACGAGAAAGATGCTGAAAGGATTCAGAGGACTCTGATGGACTAACAAAGAAAAAGACTTTGACAAACAGAGAAAGCTCTGGCACTAAAGCACATTTTACAGAAACACTACCTGTCTACCCACTGAGAGATGGACTAACACAGGGACAGACAGAGAGGTTAGAGAGAAATTTACAGGTACACACACTAACAGAAATCTGGATAGACAGAGCGCAGAGAAGTGAACGGTCAGACACGTAAGGAAATCGACAGGTTCAACAAAGACAAACAGGCTCTTGAGACTGTTGCCAACTCTGCCGTCCAGAGTCTCCACTCCACAGACAGACAGGTTTAAACACAGATTAACAGGCTTACAGATGGACAGACAGAGACAGGCTGATAGACAGGGGACATGGACTTAGGTTGATAGACAGACATAAAGAAAGCGATTGTGGATGCAGTTCCACTGAAATTCTGCACTCTGCGAGTGCTTATCTTCTTTCTTTGTTATTGCTGCAGAATCTTCTGATCTGTAAATCTATTGCATATATATTCGGGAGCATTCACCACCTATATTTTTGTGCTATATATTTACCACAGGGGAGGGGCTGAAAGGGAAAGACGGATTATAGCAGAGGGTTTTTAGAAAAAAAAAAGAAATGAATACCAGAAGAAAAGATATTACAATTATGTGCTGTTCACAGAAGTCACGAACAGTATTTTGATTCCTTTGTAACATGGAATTGATTTATTTTATCTTGTGTAACGTGAAGTTCCTCACACCATCACTGTCCTTCCCACTGAGGCAATCATGAGTGTCAGTGGTCTTGTTGTTGTCATTGTTGAGGTTCAAGGTTTGCCAGCAACAGTCATGCTGTTTAAAGTTAATGTCTTATTACACATTTACCACAGATGGAGGGTTTCTAAACCATTAATGGATGGAGTTGTGCTACAGTCGGCCATTTCTCAACTAAAACTGTTGGCCACTGCAGATACAAAACATTATGCTCCATAATTTTCAGCGTTCAAAACAGGCAACATTTTAATGATCCGCTGAAATAACAGCACCGGTTTCTAACCTAACTGATAACCTAACAACATAGGAGGCCACAGAAATTTGCACATCAAAACTGAATCAATGTTATTTTTAACTACCGCTCAGTGATGTCAGCAACCACAGTGTTGTACGGCAACACAGAAACCCCAGCTCTTGAAACATTCTTGTTTGAAAACACATGGCCCAACATAAAGCTCTGATTGAAGTCAATGTTTCCATCGACTCTCACTAGGCGGCCATGGTGATAGAAAACACAAATGTGGTAAAAGTAATAATAGTGATGATTGCTGGTGAACTGGCCAACATGTAGTTTGTGGATGTACATGTTGTTTCAACCCCCATTGAAAATTAGTGCTGTACACTGATGTACCAGTTCCCGTCCATGCTTGTACTGTATTTTCTGTCATCTTTGAGGAGTCAAAAGAACAGAGGATGATCTTGATTTGGGATGAGTGACTTTTAGGATGTTTTCAGTGGATTTGTTTGTGAACTATTACTGCAATTAGGGTCTAATTTAGTTTCAAAACATAATGTTTTAACCATGTTCATAAAACCTTGCAGAGAAGAGCTGTAAATTTTAAAGGTACATCATCACCAGTTCAACCCAGGTTGTGTATCATTGAATACTGATTTTGAAGTTTTTCTCACGTTAATGATGGGTTTGGTCTCACTAATCAAAACTGAAATGTCGAAGATCGTACTGCACAAAATTCTTATTTCTAGATCTGATTTGCTTTTGCACTGAAGTCCACATCAGTTATAAATTGACACAAACCTTTCATTTCACATTAAAAAAAAACAACTTTGTGCGACATTTGGCACTTTCTGAGTATTGCGCACTAGTGCGTGGAGCAGGAACGGAACGATTTTAATGAACTCCCTGCAGTGTTTAGTGTGTGTACATTGCATTTCAAAGGCTGAAAGGCCTTGAATGTCAGCTATGTCAGAAACAGTAGCTTTAAGTTGGAGTGACCATTTGGGAGAAGATCTTAAGATTTCAAGGTGTCAATTGAGTAAATTTATACACATAATTGAGACCATTGAGATTCAGTATTTTCCCTTGCTTTGCTTATTTTATTTCATAGAAATATAGCCTTATAATCTCAGCTCAATGTTCCTACTGTATGGTGGCAGTCATTTTTCAAATCTGACCTGCCACCTATTAAAAAAAGAAAACATTTTGTATACAGTACCTGGCAACCTTTACTGTCTTTGGCCCCTATCAGCCACTGGAGGCTGTTTGTTGCACATGTTGTTGGCCTTTCTGATGGTTTGATGTGCCATCAGTGAACCACTGCTGAGAGAAAAGATGTTTGATCATTTGTGTTGAAACATACATTACATCATACTGTCTTGTTGTAAGGGTTGGGCCTTAATAATGGACCACATAATGGACCTATATGTATAGGTCCCTACATGACAGGAAAACATATACCAATGAGCATGAATCGATGTTTTTCAGCTTTGGTGCCCATTTCTTAAAAAAAAAAAAAAAGTAGGCCTACTTGCTTTGTTTTGAAGAGTCTGGTTTAAAAAGTGGGAGATTGGATTTAGTGAGTTTAGGTCCCCCACATGATCAATACCAGTAGTTTTTAATGAGTCTGGGTGCCAGGGTGAGAGAAAACATGTACTTTGTTTTAAGAACCCCTGCTGTCGTGGCCACAGGCACCAACTGCAACCAGCTGACAGAAAACTCTGTTTAAAGTCATTACTGATTTAGAAGCAATGGTAACTGCGGCTTCCTTGTTTATCCACGCTGCGACTGTCCCGCACTGCATCGCTATGGTGACATTGGTTCTTATTACAGTCTGGATTGATTGTTGCTGCTGTTGTTGTTGTCGCTGTTTCTTTTTTCTTTTTCTTTTCTTTTCGGTATGGATCTGACACAGTGCCTACCAGAAACCATGGGATCCTCCCTGTCGTCATCACACACACAGACACAGACACAGACACACACAGGCAACACACTCTCTCAAACATACAGTATACACACATACAGACAGACAAACAAACAAGTACCTGCTCTGGCCCTCCCCTTCATCACAAATCATTTTTTTCTAAGCTTCAGTCTATTTTGCCACAAGCTTTTCCTACTGACTGACCGCAATAAGACCCATGTGATTTGAAAGACTTAAAGCCGTTCCTGCCTGGGGACATTGGAAATATTCACCATTTGAAAAAAAAAGATGAAATATAGAATAAAAAAGTGTTTTGTACAGAAATATATTTTTATGACGAAATTATTTGTAAAATGTATGAATCTATTATGTAAATTTTCAATGCAATGTAAGATTAAAAAAGGCTAATTGCTTTTGTAAAAAAAAAAGTGTCTTCCTTTGTCTCTACTTTAGATTTTTAAGACAAAGTGTTATAGTGGGTCTGTATTCAATTACTTACACCAAACACTTCTGCACTATTGAAATATATGGTTAGATATGGGAAATGGAAGTTATAGAACCAGCTAGAGATCACACATATATGTGAGGTTATGTCTTCAAGCTGTAAATTGAAATTTAGAAGGTGTTTTAGGTTAGGTTTGGACTGGTGGAAAAAGTTTCAAAGTGCCTTGCAGGGGAAATACTGCTGGCACAGTAAGTGTATAGAAATGCATTTAAATAGAGTTTAGCTATCTCACCTTGAGATGAACTCCCTAAACTTCTTCCATTCATTTCACAGAGGAAGTCCTTATCACTGGATATGTAACATTATTTTTTGCTGCTGCTTGTCTGACTTTCTGCCACAGATGCAGGTAATAGGAAAGTTTTCATTTAGAACAGATATTACAAGTCTGGAGGTTTTTTTTCATAGCTTGGAAGCGCATGTGTGAATTTGTGCAAACCTATCAGTGAATGAATGCAATTTATCATTCACTGCCCATGCGGACAATGAACTGGTCATAGGAATTAAACAGAGTAGGTCAACCTTTACAGATGCCCAAAAGAAAAGTTTGAGATTATACCATCATTACGCAGGGAAAAGAGTGTAGCAAACAAGCATGTGTCACTTGTAGAAACAATAGTAGCTTTAGTATTTATTTTCTTACTATTGTTGGACAGCTTGCATTTCTGTAGCTCTAACAAATAATTTCTACTCCACATTTGAACAAATCATTTCCTATGCATCCATGCAGAATGTTTATACAGTATTTGCATATTTTGTGGAAAGGAGACCAGTGAAAATTGGATTAGTGAGGCCCTAATATATACAGTTACCTGTAATACAATACTGGTTCACATGAATACAGTAAGTCATTTCTAAAATGTCAACAGGGAAGAGTATCAAAAGGGTATTTTACATGACAATGTGAGAAAATAACACTTTAACCATTAATGCATAATGTGATAACTGATAATTGTGGCATTTCCGAAGGCCAAGTGGCAACATGTTTTTCCTTTTTTTCACATAGACAGCTAAGCTCACATTTAGATCAACTGTGAATTAATTTGATTTTAATGTTATGTCCACTGAAGACTGGATTGCACTGAGGAGAAAAGCCTCATTTACTGTAATGAGGAACATCTGGGGGAAAATGGAGCCCTGTTTGAGCTTCACTCCCCTCTGTTGGTGTCAAGTAGGAACTGCAGCAGCACTAATCTGCCTCCTGCAGCAAGTCTCTGGCACAGCCAAACTTCTGCTGCTGTTAGAATACAAATGAGTATGTTGTTGTCCTTACTGACAAACGTCTCGTGAGGTGATAAACAAAATTCATCAAATTACCATTACAACCATTTATCATAAAATGAATGAACTAGGCTAGAATTACTATTGGCAACAGTGTCTCATTGCCCTGTCATTATGGAGCAGAATTATTAAATTAACAAATGTGCTCGTTGTAATCAGGGCAGTTGTTAATTTAAGTGTGTTCAGTTTCGTGCCTGTCAATACGCCCATCATTTATCATTGACTGTTGTTTATCCTTGAGATACATTTGCATTCAACTAAAAATAAGACTTGGTATAGGCTAAACCTAGTGCAGGACTGTACCTACCACTGTATGTAGCTACTGGTTTCAGACAGAGGTCTCATCTCTGTACTTATCTCATCTCTGCCCTAAATTGGTTTAAGTCCTATTTATCTGACAGATTTCAATTCATTAATGTTGATAATGACCATTCAGAGTACAGCCGAGTTACATATGGTGTACCACAAGGTTCAGTTTCAGAGCCAATTCTCTTTCAATCCAATCTTTACATGCTCCCATATAATCCGGAAGCACTCAATCAATTCTAATTGTTACGCGGATGATACTCAGCTGCTCTACTTATAGAGATGATAGAAGCCGCCTCATCAATCTGCAAGACTGCCTGAAAGACATTAAATCCTGGATGTCCTCTAACTTCTTGCTACTGAATTTAGATAAAACTGAGGTCATTGTGTTTGGACCTAAACATCTCAGGGAAACTCTACATTCAAGTCCAGGCTTAAAACCTTCCTTTATGACAGAGCTTATAGGGCTGGTTCAGGTAGCTCTGAACCATTTTATAGGGGGGACACATCAGGTTACATGGAGCCCTCTCCTCTCCTCCTCTCTCCTCCCCTGTCGCACATTTTGAACCGTCATTATCTTTATCTGTTGCACTTTGTAGTTTGGCCTTTGTGTCTCGCACTCTGTGTTTCCACAGATCCACTGGAGCTCCATCTACCAACCACCGCAAAATTTGCCAAAATGTCTGAGCAGCAATTAAATTGGCACATTGCCATAATCCCTATAGTCATAGCAGTAGGTTCATTACCTTTAATTAAGATGTTTTTAGAACGGCGGAGCAGAACTGCGAGCTGCTCAGAGGCTGATGGGATTTCTTGATTTCCCTCATCAAACACATATACAATCCAACAACTCCAAGTTGTGACCTGCACATTCACCACGCTATGAGATAACAATGGAATGTTACGAGACCGAGTTGTTTTTGCCAAATTGTGCCAAAATGTTGAACTATCCCTTTAACATTTCCATGTTTTGCATATTCTATGCTATAAAACGGTTTTCTTGTCTGTACACAACATCTATTGCCCACCCTGGGTGAGGGATCCCTCCTCTGTTCCTCACCCTGAGGTTTCTCCAATTTTTCCCTGTTAAAAGGGTTTCCTTAGTCGATGTGAGGGTCAAAGGGCAGAGGGTGTTGTTATGCTATGTAATGCTATGTAAAGCCCTTTGAGACAAAGTGTTTGTACAAATGGGCTATACAAATAAAATTGCCTTGCCTTGCCTTTCCTGGCTGCAGGTAAGTTGAATAGTGCTCTTAATTCAGCTTCACCTCCACCTCTTCTGCAGCAAATTCATTAGTTTTAGCCTCACTCTGAGCAGGACAGATGAGGAGAGATTGGGAAAAGACACCACTGGTAACAACTAGAGTAAAGACACTATAACGATTCAACGGCAGGTGAACAGTAGCAAGGCCAGAAATATGACATTTTAGATCATAAGAATTGCTTCCTGCAGCTTGCCGGTACAACAATAAAAGACCTGTTTTGAAATCAAGGAGGAGGGCTTTTAATTTGAAATAAATTCTTACCGGAAGTTAATAGTTCTGAGCTGAGAGCACTGCAGCCCTGGAAAAAGTTAGTTCACAGTAGGGAACCTGTTACAACGATATGAAAATGTTAGAAGATATGTAAGTAAGTAGGGGGGGACACGGTTAATGGATAGGGTTATTAGTTGTTGTTGTTTTTGTTTTTTAAATGTAGCTACGTTTTTTTGTTTTTTTTTAGCTACCACACTCCGTCAAGTAGGTGGCGCGGCAAGGCGCCTGTAAGAGCTGGATGCCAGCCGCCAATCAAAATCAACAGAAGCAGAAGAGGAAGAACTGCACAAGTCAAACGCCAACAACTGTACAGCTGTGGCTAGGCCTATTCCAGTTTATATGAAACAGAGGAAATTAGAAATAAAGAGTCGGGTCTTTATTAAAGAAAAAAAAAATCTAACTCGAACAAAAGAAGTCACCCTCTGTGACAGGGTTGGACCAGAGACATAGCTAAGTTAGAGGCCTCACCAGAAACAACTTGACAATCTCTGGATCCTAAGGAGGAGCAAGTGTGGTGTCTAACTTTCTTTTTTTATGAATGAACTTGTAAATCACTGTGGCCGAAACCACAGCACAGACATTGTTTTCTATCCATATGGTCGGTGACTCGAAGATACAGTCCTGAAACCAGGTGCAGAGCCGCGGGCCTTTGAAGGGTGATTAAATAACTCAAAGGAGGACTACAGCGGTCAGATAGCCTACTACTGCATGGACAGACTTCAGTCTCAAGTGACCCCGTCTTGAAAATGGTGAGTCATTTCTAAGTTTTGTTTTATTTATTTGCTGCAGTTAGCTAAAACGGTGGACATGTGTTTACAACTGGACAACTCGACCATTGCTAACCTGCTGCTACATGCTAATGGCTCCATTTTGCTACTTGGTTTTCTGAGACCAAAGATCTTTGCTGTGTGTGTGTGTGTGTGTGTGTGTGTGTGTGTGTGTGTGTGTGTGTGTGTTGTGTGTGTGTGTGTGTGTGTGTGTGTGTGTGTGTGTGTGTGTGTGTGTGTGTGTGTGGTATGACATTATAGGCTACATAATGAAACCTGGCAAAGTAGTTGGATGGCCACTGACCAGTGTATGAAAAGCCATTGTAGTGAAATTTGTTTCACCTGTCTGTGTTTTCTTCCTCCTGAGAAGCTGTGGTACAGACACAGTGTCAACAACAACAAAAAAGCTTACCTAGCCTACTGTATTTTGTCGTGGTGAGAGGTTATCCAAAGATGAAACTTGTGGATTTGAACGAGTTTATTTGCAAACAAACTGAAAGCTTGTAGACTGACTTTTTTGTGAACTTGTGAAAAACCTGACTTCCCTGGAGTCTTTCAATAGAGATAACAGGATCAGGGTCACTCAAGAATACCTTACACTTTCTCAGAAGGATTAGAATTGCAACCTAAAACACAAGGCAGAGCTTTTACTTGGACATTCAGATAACATGTCCACCACCTTTTAAATTATTTTTCACTGGAGGGAAGTCTAATTGACAGCAGTTCATCAAATTAATACAAACCTGGGTGTTATCTTATTTAATAACCCAAGTAGAACTGGACTGATTAGCATGTCAAGGACACTTGTCTCTCCAACTTTGAAAACTGGAGCAGAGGAGACATTGAGAAGTTATAAGTTCATGAAAACATGTAGCTATTAATGGAAGATGGTTGCCTATATGTCTAAGGAATTGACCATATAACACAGTCAGTGTGTACGGCTTTGGGCACTACTGTTGAGAAAGCTGTGCAGGGTCTCACTGTTTTTGTTGGAGTTGGTGGGATGGTTAGAGATTATGCCGGCAGGTGAGGTGATTTAACAATGCTATTAGATAATTGTAAAATACTTAGCCGATTTGTTTTGTGTTGTCTTTCATGTTGCTATTTATTTTTCGCTGCTTCTCTTCCTCTAGTCTTCCACTATTACCACTTCCTGATTATTTGTCTTCGTCTGATGTTCTCATTAGTCTAGTCTTCTCGTGATACTAACAACAACAACAACAACAACAACAACATTAGCTGACATACTTACAATCCCAGCTTTGCTGTGGCTCTCTGATGCTATTAGCAGTATGTGGCCACTAGATGGTGCCAGATGACCTCAGTTTCTACGTGAGTCATTCACAGGATATAGGATTGGTTTATCTTTGAGTAGGTTTACCTGTTTGTACTGTAAATTTAATGGATTTCAGATACTGATCTAGAACATTTTTACTCAAGAAACCAGTTTATATTGGGGTGTGTGTGTGTGTGTGTGTGTGTGTGTGTGTGTGTGTGTGTGTGTGTGTGTGTGTGTGTGTGTGTGTGTGTGTGTGTGTGTGTGTGTGTGTGTGTGTGTGTGTGTGTGTGTGTGTGTGTGTGTGTGTGTGTGTGTGTGTTGGATGGTTCAGTTTTTTGAAACTAATGGGTGTTGTGTCTGTGCCAGAGCTGGATGAAGATCAGCAGTCTTCATTTCTCAGTCCAACTGGAGCAACCTAGCCTATTTTCTGTTATCTGTGCTCCAAATATGTGTAAATTAGTTTTTTTTTTTTTTTTAAATCAAGACGAGTAAAGACTTCTTTGAAGAAAGCAAAGTAGAAAAATAGCATGGCTGGCGGCAACAAGGCTTTTTAGTAACATTTGTAGTGTTTGATGTCTGCAATTCCCTTTAATTTTTACATTTAATGTGATCAGATGGAGGCAGCTGATCAGGGAAACTGCCTTTCAGCTATTAGTTTAAAACCCCTCTGTCTGCAGCCTCACCAGTGTGCTGCCAGTAAATGGTTTTTGTGGTACAGTCGTGTGTGTGTGTTTGTGTGTGTGCTTACTTAAGGCCATCTGAATAAAATAGTGAAGTCAGTGTCTTTGTAACAGAAATCCCTGAAGCACTTTGTGGTGTAATTTGTGTGCAAACGTTTTGACCAGTTTAAGATTTCATTGATTTATATTTTATAAATTTAGGTGATTTGTGTCATCGCTAGATGCATTTTACTGTAGTGTCGTTATTATCAGCAGTGTGGTGGTGGTGGTTGTGCCACAGATACTGTATGCTCTGCTCTCAACTGTTAAATCAGCCCCTTCTTTTGCATTGAATCTGAGAGACCAGTAGATGGTGCCAACAGACCTTTTGAAGGTTTTTTTTTTTTTTTTTTTGCTTTGCCAGTGTTGGCACCATGAAGTGAAGGGGTTAATGTACACTAACTAACCAATAGTTTAATGTTTGTCTGCTGTCAGTGTATCAAGTCAGTCGAGTCAGTGTCTACTTTTTCTCAGCATGTCCAAATGACAATCAACAAATGACCAAATGATGAACACAATTACATTGCACATTAGGTGTTTTATAGGTTGAGAATAGATTAAAGAATTAGTTGAATGAGCAGATTTGGTGATGAATTCATTAGAAAATATAGAATACTCGAATATAAAAAAAAACTACTGAGGAAAGGGGACAGGTAGTGTACATGTTTTATTAGTTACATCTTTTTAACTAAATGGAGAGGGATGGTATTCACAGACATTCCTGTTAAAAGTAAAACATTTGACCTTTCCCTTTTAATCATGGAAACCTGAGTGTTTCTTCAGAGCAGAAATAAGTAAAAGAAGGGTGTAGGCGAGATGTGTGCATAAGTATTGGATTTTTATTGGCAATATTTTGTCAGTAGATGGAGCTCCACGACCTTTGATAGTTGAGTCACAGATTCTTCTTCCTCATAGGAAAGCATAAAACACCATAGATAGGTGCTGTAAAATTTAAGTTTTACATAAATTATGTTAAAAAACGAGCCTGTCAGGGCTAAAAGTGAGAGAACGACAAAGCAGAAAATGCAAAACTCAGTCCTAAGAATGTTTTTGAAAATATGATTGATTGAAACATAGGAACAGAGAAATTGATACAGTTGAGCTGTATAGTTTTTCCTTTCTAATTCAGTATCGGCTTGCCTCAGTGCTTTTAACCGCCTCTTTCTGGTCGTGACAGTGAGGGGACAAAGGAGAACATTCAGCCCGCTGTGTGTAAGTCAAACTGGGACAAACTGAGGCTGCAGGCTCCGTGGGAAAAGATAATAATGCAGTGAAGCTCCTCGAGAAGTCCTTTCGTGTATGAAGCCCTCGTGTAGCCATGTGAGTGTCGAGAGGGTAAAGGCAGTGAAGACCAAGACAAAAAGCATAATTTGTCTAATGGAGAGAAAAGGTGGTTGTAGATTTACCAGATGCATGTGAATCTGTTTTTGTTTGCGCTTTAGGATTTTTGTAAAATAAATTTCATTCAATGACAGTACTCTAGATAAGAAAAGTAAGAGAAATACAACGTGGTCCATATTTTATCATTCCTTTTTCAACATCGTCTCTTTGGGTCTGAAATCCACAGTACATGTCTTGTATGTGAAACATGAAATACAGTATGACTGTAAAACTTGCTTGTCTTCCCTCACTGCTTGCTTTGTCTCTCATCTCTCTCTTGTAATCACTGAAAGATCCTCTGTGCCTTCTTTCCCTACCCTTCCTGTATTTTCTCTTGCAGCAACCATGAATTTCAGCTTTTCCTTCTTTGTGCTTTGAGACATTGTACAGCTTCAGACCGTATCAGAATAAATAAACACACAGTATATACCCACCAGCACAAACGCACACTCGCGCTCACACAATATCAAATCCGTGTGTATTGCTGATATGAACAGTATAATGTTAGCACAAGCATATACTGTGAACCATCAGGAAAATTAGATAATTTGTTGGGGATGTCAAAAAAGGAGCAACTGAGCAATATTTAAAGTTTGTTTTTGTTTTTTCTATCTTAATTACTTTGAAGTTTTGAAACTCAGCATTTCATGACAGCGCAGGCTAAACAATTATCACTTTTCATTCTTTTGTAAACCATCAAATTTCATTCCAGAGTTTTTAAAAAAAATTATTATCCTCTCATTTGAAATTGGAGCTCTTAAACAGTTTTTTTTTTTTCGATCACCCAGCTTCCCGCAGTCTTCCTCCTGTGTCAGAGAGCTTTCCTAGATTTCTCCAGCTTTCTGTCTTCGACTGCTCTCAAATCAATCTGGGATTAGGCTTGATTACATGGATACTCCTTCGGGACGCTTTATTTCAATGAATTAGTCGAGTGAATGAACAGAACTGCAACAGAACGGTATTTTGTACCAGCCACATAAATTATGCATAGTCTGTGGATATCAACCAGCCTTGATCATCTTTTTTATGGTTTGAATTCAGAGTGAGAGAAATTGCTAATTGCTAGCCTTGTCACATATAATCTTGGCTGTGTTTGATGTACAATAGGGATACAGTCTATATGTTGGTTATTTATTTATGTGGTGATGGAGATTCTGTGTGTGATGAGACCTAGATAAAAAATGTTTGTGCTGTGTTTTATGTTTGTACTATATGGTTGTTAGTAGAATCCTGGTGAACAAATAAGAAAAATCATTGATTGTGCAGAAACCAGGGACTTTGTGCTTCCCGTCAGGTATTAATAATCCATGGCTGCACAGCATACATACATCTCCTATTTATTTATGTATTCATCTTTCTTCTGTTTCGTTTTTCATTCTATACCACATCATGCTCCCAGGTCAGGTGATGATGATGTTTCAGTGGTGTAAAATTGAGATAATTGTGCAGCAGAATAGAAAAACTGCACCATCCGCCCTTAAAACAAATCTTCATTTGAATGTGAGGCACTTCATAATGAGTACTAAGCAGGGTTCATGTGTTTTGCTTGTGAGAAAGGTGTAAAAAGAGCTCCATAGCTGAGGATGGCACAAAAACAGTTACATAAACATATATTTTTTCTCCAGGTGGGAATAATTTCACTCGGGGCATAATTAAATCCGTTTGCATTCCTGAGTCATTGTTAAAAGCACACGAATGTTGAAATATGATTGGCAGAGGTTGCATAAATCTGTGATCAGTGTGCCCCGAGAATCCAGTGAATCCGAGGGCTTGAAATATTTAAAAATGCAAATTTCATGCAACAATTTGCATATGGCAGTATTTAAAAACCAGTGTCCTTGCCTAAAGAGGGGTTTGTAGTAGACAAAGAGAGGGATTATGGGTAGACACCCACCCGTGTTTTGATCGCAGCATCATTGGTCAAGTCAAATCTCTGTAAACAATAGGCTACTCAAGAGGCTTGATGGTGTATTTAGTCAAACATGTACAGTGCCTTGAAGTGCTGTGACTAAATGTAAATTATCATCTGGCTTAGAGGCTTTTACAATAATATAATCCTGATCTTCTTTGCCCTTGAGATGAAAAAAAAATCAAGGATATGAGGAACTTATTTTCATATGGACCATTTTTTTCAGATGTGACAGATAGACATACAGATTTAAAACATGGTCAAAGTTGCTCCTAATGAACAGAGGTAAAGTTAAGTGCTCAACCTACACTGTGACCAATCGATTAGCATGAAATGCTCAGCCATGTCCTAGAGCGAGGGGCTACAATGTTAGATTAAATGCCGGCTAGATCCTCATCAGGGGAAAAAATCAATGGTTGTTGTTATGGGCGAATAGTGTCTGTGGTGGGTGGGAGATGGGGGGTTGGAGAGTCACTTTACATGGTGCGTCCTGGGCTGTTTGCACGGTGGCGCCTGCTTGTATTGACCTGGACAGGAAGCATCGGTGAGGAGGAGGAGAGAGAGAGAGTGAGAGAATTTGTCACCATTCTTCACTCCAGAGTTGCCGTTCACCTTGGCTTTTTTAATAATAATGATACAACTCTAAAGTGAGGAAAGACACCTGAGAAGGTAGTGGAATGTGTTTGTGAAAATTTTCACACTTGCTCATCCCTCAACTTCATTCAAATGTACAGTCAGATTTAAGTGTGTGAAGACAGAAATCCAAGTCTTGAACTTTTCCACTTTTTTCAATTAGTTTACCACTTTATGGTGTCCTTGAGTGTTTAGAAAGGCGCCTACAAATAAAATGTATTATTATTATGGAACCTAGATTTAAAAAACTAGAAACTAAAATTAAGTGTCCACTTAAATAAACAACACCCCCAAATAAGTAGTGTCAATTAAAACTTTATTGTTTTTTATTATTATTACAATTATTTGTGCATCCAACTTTACCACCTAGACAGACTGCAGCCAGTCTTACATTAATCTGTGTCACATATTGCCGATATTAATTAAAACATTTTTTTAACCTCAGTTAAAGCTATAGGCATGTATCTTTGATATCAGGCTACTGGTCTGTGTTGTGTTGACAGTCACACTTAGTTGTTTATTTTAAGAGTCAAGAAGCTCAGTCTTTCTGTCATAGAGCATTGTTTAAATTTTTTTTATGCTCATTTAAAATACGTGTAAAGACACAAGCCTTTTTAAGGAAAGTAAAGTAGTCTACTCAGTGGTTGTTTACTTACTGCTCACTTTGGAAATCACCTTAGAGTGGAGGGATTGCAAAACATTTCAGTGGATTCACATGGCAGGCAACGTGGATGAAGAGTCTCTCTGTTCTGACTGACTGTGGGAGGGGCAGGGGGCTTTGACTGGTTCAACAGTGACACTTGCAGTTGCAGAGCTACTGAAAACCTCACCAGTGCAGGCAGTTAACATTAGTCTAAAAAGATAAATTGAGAATTTACTGAGTCTAACAGCCATTACAGACCAATCGATAAACAGTGGGAGTGGTTTATGATAACATCATCTGCTGGATTATGAATTTGCACTCTGTAATGATTCTCAACTTCTCAGTGTTGTGAACAATTTGAACTAGGGGCTGAGGATTCACGAAATCTCACATTTATTGGTTGCAGGCTTTTTTATCGCCATTACTAGGCGGCTTTTGTTGTATAGTAATTTTTGTAATTTTTTCTATAAAGCTCTTGTGTTTTTCCAGTTTGAAAACCTGTTGTGAAACTCAAAAACGGCCCTGGTCTAGTCAGGTTCATGTTTATTTATCATTGAAGGAGACCACATATTACAATTTCTAGTCCGTTAAGATGATCCAATCATTTTTGTTTTACCCCCATTAACACCTCTAATGCAAGGAAATGCCTGTTGAGTATTACCGGACCACAATCAGCAGAGTGACATTTATGGTCTGTGAGGATAACCTCCCACAGTTACAGCTTTTAAACACATGTGTTGTGTACTAGCTGCTTGGTACTGGCTGTCATAATGTTGTGTCATTTCAGCAAGTGGGAAGTATAATTAGGTATAATTAAAACAAAATGAACAGGGAAAAAGCCATTTTGTAACTTACTGTAGCCTAACTGCTAATAAAGCTGTTCTTTCTTTGCCCATTTTTACAATTGCCAGGTAGAAATACTGTCCACAGGACAAAATGAACAATCAGCAAATCAGTGGAATAAGATAAAAAAAAAAAAAGAAATAAAGAAAAGGAAGTTGTATATCGCAATACTTTATCGCTGATGACATCAAAAAGTTCAGCACTGGCAGTTTTTCTTGGTTGTTCAACTCTACAGGAATTTTATGGATGAAAGGCACTGACGTTCTGTGAATGTACTGCTCTTCCTTTTTTACTTGACCATATAATACACTCACCCACACTCACAACCCTAACACACCAGTTGTCGGTATTATCTATCTATCAATCTTTTATAGCCAAATTGGCAAATGGGTTCTTGACCAGGCTATACATTTTGAGATATAGTCAAATATGTCAAAAGATAAAGTTATTTCAACCTAAATCTACTATTTGCTATTCTAATAAAAAGCCTTTATTAGGATAGTCTTTTTGAGAACCAGCTGTTAACAAGGGCATGAAACAACACTGCCCACCACCTGTGTGAGTGTGTCTGAGACGGGTATAGCCCTGTGGTACAAACTGTAAAACAGTATCTCTCTTTTTAGGATTTAGTTTTAGATCTTTTTGTTGCATCCATAAAATATACGTACTTCAAATAAAATCAGCTTCATTTTGTACTTGTGTTTTGCTCTTTTTAACTGGTTCACATGCTGACAAACTAGCATACACTCCCTTTTAATGTACCCATTACATATAAACTCAAAAATAATTCACTATTACTTATTACTTGATTCTTCTATTATAGGTCTACTTTAAGGCAATCAAACATTGCAAAAATCAAACATCTTTCCACACCTACAAACAAAATAATGGAAAAATGGTCTCATCATCTCAAAATGTATTTTTCTCTTACCCTGCTCTGCACACCTCACACCCTCTCGACTCCACGACTCTCCGCGACTCAAGGACAAAGAGGGAATGACTTCACTGTTTTGCCGTTGTGTGTCTTGTGTTTCTGGGGCAACAGGGAGATTATTACTGCAGCAAGAGCCCTAGGTGCTGCTGGTGATGCCAGATAATTATGCATAAACAAACGAACCTCCAGAATAGGTGTGCTGCCAAGGCTCTCAGGCCATATCAAATGGCAGAAAATGAACCAATAAGGACACAAAATCCGCATATGCATAATTACAATTTTGGATCAGTGGTCAAAAATATACAACTGAATTATTCTGAGGCCTTGGCACAATTTCCCTTTTTTTGTCTTTTTGAAACAAGGATTTGCTTAAATTGCTGTTGATTGCAAGTGGTGGCCACATCTCCTCTTACATTACAGTTAACAGGCTAATTCTCAAACAGTCATTAGGTTTAATCCAAGTAATGTCTCCAGTACACTATAAAACTATTTGTTTTTATATTATAGCGTTATGCCTGCATATTAATGAAAGCTGTACACTCTGTAATCATTAACATATTTTTTTCAGTAAAAAACAAAAACACATGAAGCAACATATTTGACCCAGAAATGTAATCCAAGTGAAAATCATCACAGTTTTAAGCTCTGGGGCTGCCCTCGCTGTGCTTTTAATCTTAGGGAGCTACTTTAGGCCAATTGCAATTTAAGACAAAGTCACACAATGTATTACATAGACATAAGTGCTCAAGTTAAAGGGGCACTATGCAAGATTTTGTACCTTAATTAAACAGCTTCGGAGTAATTGTGATGGTTTAATGACTTGTTACAGGGGCAATGGAGGTTCCCTGCCTCCCCCCTAGAGTCTCATGGCCGAAAATGAACCTTGCAGGATCAGCATCTCCAACCCGGTGTCTGTCTTGTCTCACAACAAACATGGACTGCTTTACGGCACTACGACACAAAACACGCCCCGTAATCCGTAATATAGTTTCCCACCTCGGGAGACATCCCTCCATGCAAAGCCTTCTCGCCGGCTTCCTTGAAAACAAATCCACATGGCCGGGGGGAGGGAGAAGTAAAAATATGCACTCCCAAACTGTAGGGGGAGCTCAGTATGGGAAAAAAAGCGTTTTGCCTATAGTACCACGTTAACTACAAATGTGCTTTTTGGCTTTTTGGATGTGTAACCGCAAATGATAAAAGCTCTTCAGAGTTGATATGTTCTAGTCATCTAACAATCAAATGCAACATTACAATTCCAGCTTAATTTATGCAAAAATCTGCCATTTGCCTTTTTCATGTTTTTACTGGCAATTAAGGTCTCACAGTGTGCAGGAGTGTTTAAACCTGTGAGTCAACTGATGAAGCTGCTGTGAAGTGCTTGTTAACAAGTGATTTATGAGTCTGGCTTATTAATGTGAGATTTCATTGATTTGTGGAAATTGCCCACCCCCGGTTATTGTGTGCTTTTCACAGTAGAAGTTGGGAGGTTGGTAAAAACTGATTTACTTAATGTTTAATGAGTTTTGTTATAAATCTTGCAGTCACAAACACACACTTGTGAGGAGGGAGGATGATGCGGTTGTACAGTACATCCTCACAGACAGCCAGCCAGTGGAGTGGAGAGGTTTGAAACGGCATGAGAAAACCTTAAAATCATGTCCCTCTGCTGTATACCCTGCAGTTTGTACCCCCCAATTTCCCTCACGGACTTCATGCTTTCTTTGTCCAGAAAAACTCTTCCCCTTTATCGTAGCGTGGGAGATCTCCAGATAAACCAAACGATAGGCGGAGAAGGACCCGCTGGGGTGTGGGATTGCTTGTAGAGAAGCACCCGAGCGCTCGTCTGCAGGATTTGTTTGACTCGGGTAATTGAAAGTGTTTTAAACTATTATAGCAACTGGAGGGCTTGTTTAACTGTCGAGCTGCCAGTCAAGCGGGTGGGCCAAAAGCCCGAGCCCGTCAAGGCCTGTCAGTCAATGGAAACGAGAAGTGTCGGCTTAATGGATTTCTCCACACCGCTCTGTCTACGCACCCAGCAGACCCAGGAGAGAGGGGGAGGGAAAAAATAAAAATCAATACATTGTCATGTGTGAGTGTGTGAGCCATCAAACGACCAGGTGGATTGGAACTGTATTTGCCTGTGTCAATGTTGAGATGCAATACAGTCAGGGAGTGAGCACGAGGCGTTGGTTTGTGTGTGTGTTTGTGCCTGTGTGTGAATGCCTTGCCTGTGTCTCTTGTACCTGTGTATGAGGGCGTGTGTTGTAGTTGTCTAAGAGGAGCAGGCTTTCTGAGATAGACAGACGTTCTCTGCTTGTCTCCAGAGGCTTTTGTTGTGATTTAAGGTGTAAGAGGGGTCACATCACCCTCAACACAAGTTTGTTTTTCATCTTGTAGTCTCTCCACAGGTAAAAAACTGTCTTTTGTCTGTATGTCTGTTCTGTAGTTTTCATAATATACACTCATCAGCACAGACCAACGCTGTTCAATATCACCTGCTCAGTGAACAAGCCTTGTTTATAAATATCTGTATGACTGTGTCTGTTTGAGGTCAAATATCCACAGTTTTAGCAACAATTAGTTGATAGTGGGAACTGTTCCAATAATCATTTTATTATAACATCAAGATTGTGTTGGTTTCAACTTCTCAAGTGTGATGATTATATGTGATAGAAAGCTGAATGTATTCTTTCATTGTTGGTTGAACAAGTAGTTTGGAGAAGTTAATTTTACCATTTTATTATTAGCCATTATTGTTAATTTAGATAAAATGATAATGAAAGTAATTGTTGAGGCCCAGTATACAGTGTACCAGGACAATATATGGTATTACTTATATTATGCATCTGTTGTATGCTACTTGTAGTTTCATAGAACCCAAGAAGACTTCTTTAGTAATTATAATTGATTTGTTTTGTCTGACCAGCAATCCAAAACCCAAAGAGTTTCAGTGAGTTTCTAAAAAAAAAAACAGCATTGTCACATTTGAAAACTTAAATCGAGCGACATCTTGGCATTTCTGCTTGATGATGAAAAGTCAGTCAACTTGATGAAATGTTGAGGATTAATTTGCTATTGGTTGAGTGATAGCTTTAGTTGTGTTTGTGGCTGATCATATGTGCGAACTTTCCTTTTTACTAATCACATATGACCACACAGAGGACAGCTTTACTACACTTTAGAAATAGCAGTTGTGCATGAGGTAATGTTTGATGTCAAAATGTCACAAAATGCTGTTGCTTCAAAGACGGTGTTAATAGAGGCCATTTCTGCCTGACACCGCACTGAATGATTGCACTCATTAGTAGCAGTGATATGTGTTACTAACCACAGAAATGTGAAAGGGAAGCCTACAGACATATCTCACAGTTAACTATTTTGGATCTGGTCTTTAATTTCCCAAACTTGCAATCTAATCTCAGCTGAGGACAGTGGACGGCTGATGGATGTCTCTTCACTTGTTTTCACAGACAAAACACAAATAAACATTCACACGCATGCAGACACCTTGCACACAACGTGCCCCCACCCTGCGAGCGCCTCAGAGATATATTTATTTTATCATTCCTAGTCTTGGTCGCAGCGAAAGGCTGTCGTGGCACGTACCTTCGCTACGTCTCAATACCACCTTGTGTGATTTATAGCCAGCAGATCCGGGCTCCAGCGCCATCATTTTTAACCGCCCTGTCTTTTATCTCCACCATATGATCATATTAACCACCGCCAAAGACTAACACAAGGCAGAAGGAGATGTCTGTGTTGAGCTAAACCAGACTACCCTCTGAAAGACATCAAATCATTCCACCATGTTGAGAGCGAAATGTGGTAATTACTTGTAATTGGGGCTTCAAATTTTTCTCTCGCTCGTCCCTCTTTTGCTAAATTGGATGATTTCCTTTTTTTTCCTCCTCTGGCGGGATGATAGATACCTCAGAAGGTTTTGAGGGGGGGCAAAATTGAAAACAGTTTTTGTTCCATTTTGAAACATATTATTGTTGGTGTTCTTCTCTTTCATATGCTCTCACACACACTCTTCTGCACTTCCTCAAAGCTTTGATTCATTTGAAAGCATTATTATTATGCTGTTAAATTTTCTTTTATATTGCTGCCGTTTTATTTATTCATGTGTGTTTTTGCGTCTAAAATGGACACAAAGACACTCAACAGTCAGTGTTTCCACAAGTATCTCCTAACAGGATGGATTCTAGCAATAAGACTGCTAGATATTTGTAAAGTTGAGTGCACTAGCCGTGTGCTCTCAGTGTGGATCAGTTTAGAAGTGGGTGTAGCGTAGATCCTGTATTTTATAGTGTTTTTTCTTTTTTATTCTTCTCCGTAGCTGCACCTTAACGATTGTTTTCGTCATCTTTTAATGTTTGGATTTGTTTTGTTTTTTTATTAATCAACCATAATTCTGACCATAACATGTCAGAAAATAGTGAAAAATTCCCATTGCAGCTTCAGTGGTAGCCTGATGAATGAGTTAGGCTAAACGTTACTGAGGATCATTGCCCATTATTTGAATGTAGGTTGTCCAGAGTACGCTGAGCTATAGACATCCCCCTTTTCTTCAGTCTTAACATTTAGTCATCACACTGTAGTGAAATACAACTCTAAGATAATCACTGCTTAATCAGGCAATCCTCACAACTTGATGAAACATGACCCAGAAAACATGTTGTGTTAGTGGTAACATCTTGTACCAATAATTCCAGTTCTGTCTGAGCGAAGCCAAAGATGGCCAACAGAAAGTTTTAATTATAGTAAGTCAAACAACTTATTATGACGCACAAACAGATGGTTTGGAATTTGCAATGCATGAAATGTACATAAACATTTGTAATTACTGTGAATGTGTCCATGTTTTAACGCATGCATAAATAATCAAATTATTTTACAGGATTTTGAAGCAGAGTTGGACACAAACAAATGGTGCACTGCCCATTTTCTCATGAAGGCCAAAAAAAAGAGACAAGAAAATGTGTAAAATGGGTAAAAAAAAAAAAATGAATGTGTGGCAAAAAGACAGAGAGGAAGTTACAGAGCAAAAGGTTTGACATAGTGCTGGAGGAGTATTTCCTTCTTGTCTGACTAAATCAAGTAGTGTTGTCTCAGCAATATTTTAATCGTGCTGTAGCATGGAGTTGCTGTTGTTACTACATGTGTGTTCCTCTGTTTCACACACGCACATGTATATTAACACACACGCACACACAGAGGATTCTTCTGAACAACTGACCTTGTGTAACGTTTTTAGATTATAAAGCTGAAGCTGGATAGGGCCAGACACTGTTCTGGGCTGGTGTGAAACTAATAGTAATGAACACAGAGGTTCTACACTGAGTAATCCAATTTGACCTTGTCTATGAGATGACGGTCCATTGAATAACATTCTTCTAAGTACGGCTCTGGCAGAACATCTCATGACCCACTTTTAGGGTCTCAGCTCACCAGCTGAAAAACACTGCTCAATGACATTCAAATTGGCTGTGGAAAAAAGAGAGAGCTAAAGACGACAAAAAGACTCAACTTTGTAAAATCTCTGTGAATGTAGCACTAAAGCAGATCCCGTTTATCTCATCTAATATCCCTCTTTGGATGCTGTGATGATAAAAAAAAAAAAAAAAAGTTAAAAGACATGTTCAGAATGGCAAAGAGAGAACCCCCTTCAGAGGAAATGGGAACGGCTCTGTATATTTGATACACCGTATGGCTGTGTGGACATCATCATGTCTCTCTCTCCATATGCTCAGTCTCACTTTTTCCTCACACTGTATGACTGTGTGAAGCTGAGGGTAAAGAGCCCACTGTGTGCTGCCAACAGTGGAGACATCAAAAGGGGCTATTTGGCAGAAGTTGGGGGCCTGAGCACATAGGATTGCAGCAGGAATAACACAGGGTGAGATGTTATTATTACAGGGCTGATTTAGGACTATTATGGAGAAGCTCTGTGGGGGTTTCAGTGCTAACCACTCTGACACACGCACACACATGCACACACAAAAAACATACATCATTTACATATGTACTTCACTGGTGCACATTTCATGAGAACAACTTAGAAAATACATATGACAACCAAGCATATGTTGTTGGCTTAGATTCCCAGTATGGAGGAAATGCTGCAACACACACACACACACACACACACACACACACACACACACACATATATATATACATACACATGACTTGGAGGGAGATAGATTTGTACACTCAGAAGGGAGGGGTGTGAGGTTGTTTGACGACGAGTAAATCACATGTGACAGAATCCAAACTCAGCCGAGGTGTGTCTCTTGACACGGTGTGATGGGGCGCGCCCTAATGCATTACTGTCCACCAAGGCTTTGTGTATGTGGACGCCCATATGTGTATGTGTGTGTGTGTGTCCACGGCTGTGTGTGCGTCTGTGTATGAATCTGGGCCCTCTTTACTGCGATGTTGTGAGCAGCCAATCATTTCTTCCAGTCTAATTAGCACACATGTAAATTCAGGGTAACCGTGGAGCTCATCCAGGGACAACCAACTGCGACATGGCAACTGTTCACCATAAGGGGGGGGTGACCATTTGTATGTGTGTGTGTGTGTGTGTGTGTGTGTGTGTGTGGTTCAGTGAGTTTACACAAGATAATACAAGCGTAAGAGGGGTGTCCACCGCTGCTGACCAATGACGGCCGGTCTGTGTTGTCACAAGTACTTGTGTTGGACCCCCACTGCCAGTAACTGTATGACTGACCGTCAACCACTGACCCTGTTCTGGGCACCATCATCACCACCAGCAGCCACCCAGCGCGTTTCACCCTCTACTACGTATGTCAGACGCACTGGACACAGACAAACAAAGCTGGATTTGGTCAGAGGAAACATTATTAAATGGTCAAGGAATGTGTCACGCGGGCTCCAAAACTGTTGAACTACACGATTATAATGTCATGATTTTCAGACCATTAATATGGCTATAGAGCAAGCTAGGAATTCAAAGGCAGCCTTTGCTGGTCCCTTCTAAAAAACTGAAACTCCTCTTAAGATTGGTTCCACTATAATAAATTGCACAATTCTTCTCTATTCGAGACACACACAGGGCTCGGAGTGGGTACATATCACACCTGATGTAACACGACATTGTTTCCTCGTTGGCACCTGGGGGAGGGGTAGGAAAGGATGGATCAGAGGGGATAACGACAGGAAGAATAAACACATGAATAAATAACAGCAAAAGGCAAACAGAGCCCAGCCATCAGTCCGATTTGGCCGAGCCTTGTCGCTCGCTTGTTCACTCACAGCTGGGAAATTCACGGTAACTTGGTTTGGTTGAGGAGGGGGAAAAAAGTCTCTCCGAAATATTGGGCTCACCTCGGTGTCGGCAGCAGCCAAACGCTTGTGGCAGATGTCAGCGTTCAGGCTTTTTCCCCTCCCTACAGTGTTGGACTGCAGCAAAGAAGGAGGTTCATGGTGTTGTGTGTTTGTTTGTATCTACTCACTTTAGCCAATCTGCAGTATTTTTATATGTAAGTGTATGTGGTCGGTATGAAATAGGTCAAAAAGGGACAGATGAAAAAAGAAAATGCTAAACTCACAACTAGAAAAGGTCTGTTGTTATGATGGAAAAGTTGAAATATTTTGAAGTGACAGTCAAAATAGAAGCAGTGAGTAAAGTTGAAATTAGAGTGGAACAATAAACGTCACCACTGATTAAATCTAAAACGTTTAAGTGTACGTGCTGTAGTCGTATCACTTGAAGTGACAGTGTTGAAAGGAATTGAAGCTTATTTGAGCTGGTGGTGTCAGTTCAAGTGCCACTGAAAATAATTAAACTCAGTTATGAGTGATGAGAGCAGTCAAACACGACTGAATAGTTTAGTAAAGTAAAAATAAAAAGCAGTTAAATGTTGAATATTAACCTCTGAAAGTGCCTAATGTGTCTAAATATATTAATAAACAAGCCTGCCTCTTAGACAGTTAAACCGCAACAACAATTTATTGTGTAGGAAATAGAATCTCACGCAGGATTTTAGATTTTTCTCCTCTTTTTGTAGAATGATTTTTTAAAAGCAGTCCCTAAAATGAGTTACCTTTAAGACCGACCTCCATCAGACAACCATCAACTTTTCACTCTATACACGGTCAGCAAAAAAGTACAAGTGCATCATAGTTGCAGTATATGGCGATAAAAATATGAAGTGCCTCTACAAGAGTCTGCCTGTCCTCTGTGAAGGATTTATGTTATGTTATATGGAAGAGGAACAGATTAAGGGAGAGGGAGCAACACAACAACATTCAATCATGTAGACCCTGATTCTCCTATTGCAGATTACACAAAATGTGTGTATGTTCATGTTATCAACATTCATGTTCACAGGAAGAAACAAGCTTTTTCCAGGATCTGCTCGACAGTTCAGGCACCATGTAACTCCCAGAGGAGAGCTATAGGGATCTGTTTCTCTGGGCCTATCTGTGCACAGCAGCAGTAATAAATACACATCTTATATGTGTGTGTGTGTGTGTGTGTGTCTGCATGGCTGACTCAAAACCGACCCTTTGAAGTGTAGTAACGATGAGGGGAAGTTAATTACGTCCCATTATGCAGGCTGGGCGCGACCATGCACCAGTTAAGGCCATGTTTTTCCCTTTAATTAACTAGAAAGCCAAGCGCTCGCCTGTCAGCGAGCTGCTAAAAGAGCATTTCAGAGGAAGAAACCCTCGGGGCGCTGATGAGAGGGCGCTACGACTGGCCACATGTTAATGGCGAGGTGTTAGCATCTTAAACCGCGTTATCACTCGCCACTCTCAGTAGTCTTGCGAAAATGTGCAAAGGGAAATCTCGGGGATGGTCTCAAGGGGAAAACTAGCAAAGCTCCTTGACTTTGAGAGTTGGTGCTGCAGCACTACAAAGTGTACAGGACTGGGGGAAGTTAAGGAACTTTTTAAACTGCTTTAAAAAAGCAGTGAAAGTGCCTGAGCGGTAACTTCTTAATTAGAAACTCCCTCAGATGGCTCGTGGATATGAAGTCCAACTGGAGAACTTTGGAACCTTGATTTTCATCTCCAGCCAGAGTTTAGTTTCTCAAGTGTGACACCCAGGTTAAAACCTGCTCCACCGAAGCTGCAGATAGATAAATGCTCAGATGGTGGAAGTAAACAATCTTTAAAAAGTTGGTCATACTTCTATTTACCCATCTAAATATGTGTTTTGGAAGGAAAATATTTTTTAAAAATTTTGTCAACAGATTTTGAAACTGACCATTTAAAAGCAAATACATCTTTCACATCCTCAGAACACGTTAAACTCATCGTGTGTAATATTATATAGAAAGGTCCAAAATCTTATAGTAAAAAAACATTTTCTTTTCTTTAGTTTTTTATCCACTTGCTTTGGTAGATGACTTTATGGGTATCTAATGTGCCAACATTTGACATCCATTGTGAGTTTGATTATGGATCGTTTTGTAAATAATATTGCTGAGTGAGTAAACTGTAACTGCTAGTGATCATCAGAATTAACAACCTGTCACCATTTCAGTAGAGGCTGAAAATAAAGCAGCCTCGACAATATGAGAAATCAAACCCTCTCTTACTCCGACAGCTCACAGTTGTCAGCAGACGAGGACGACTTGTAGACGTAATTTGAAGTCTTGAACTGTCAACAGCTGAACATCTTGTTTCGAGGACTTGAAACTTCCGCATTCACCTCATCGCTTCAATAACTGTAATTGAGCATTGTTTGCCATGTACACTTAAGATTATTCACATTTGGGCCCTGTGATGCCGGCTGCATTAGGTATGACATGATTGCGAAGAATTAACTTGTCAGGTGCTCCTGGTGCAGGTAACTGAACTGCAGTCTATTTAATTGGTGTGTGTCTGTCTTTTCTGTGTCTGTGCTCAGTAGGATAGCAATAGTTGCAGGGAAGCATGTTTCCAAGGCGAGCAATTAGATAGAAAGTGACAGCATGAAATATGATGATTACTGTTATACAACAGGCACATTTATCGAAGTGAAAAGATAACTGGGATAACTGTGTTTCTTCTGCCTCTGCTGTTATTCTGGTCACTATGTAGTACACTTTATTCACTCAGTTAATACTCTGACAATTCTCAGTCTTGTCTCTTCCCTTGTCCTAACTGCTAATATTTTGCCTGATATCAGGGACATTACAAGTCTAATATCCTCTGACAGTTTTTCATAAATATGTTTTTTTTATTTGCTTAAGTTTGAAATTGAGTAATGTTCAACATAATTTAATGTTGGACACAATTAAATCCAGTTAATTCACTGGATGGTATTTTCATTCCTACTCATCAGTAAGGAATTATTCCTATCTTAGATGTTTACAGTGGAGAAAAGAGAGCTGACCTACTGCCACGGATCATTATATGAATGAAGGCATGTTTTCCCCAACACATGTGCCCTGCTGAAGATGAATACATAATTCACAAAACCTTCATGCAAGGAGGTTAATTAACATGAACCAAACATGCAAGCATTGCCACTTACAGTACTGTGTACTACCAAAGGGTGGTGCTAACCACAAACTGAATTAATACACTGCTTCACACGAGGGTGTTGAATTCCTTCACTTAAAATATATGGTCACAATAAAATATATATGTATTTCAAATTTATACACATTTATATGTATTGTCTGGTGTTTTTTTATGTGATTTAGCAGCAGGAGATTTAGCACACACAAGCACACACATCGTTACACACGCACTTTTTCTCCCCCTCTCCACACATATTGACCGGTCTTGGGGTCAATGACTGTGCAGATGACAACTGAGTTGTTATTAATGGCCACTGCGTTCCAATATCTCCGTATCTGTGCTGGGAAAATGGTCTGTAGCCTGCCCACACTCCTTCCCCCACACTGGGCTCCAGCTGTCTGGCTCCACTGTGTAAAAAGATCCAGGCTTGTCTCTCTTTTTTATCCCCTCATAACCTCTTAAAACCAAGGAGAAGCAGGAAAAATCAATATTAAAAATGCTCCTGGAAGTTTCCAACTAGTTGATAAATGTTACGGGAAGTCGTTTACAATACAGCACATTTACTAAGTGTTCGGTATCGTCCAGTGGGCAGAGGAAAAGTGCAGCTCAGTGGAATCTTACAATTAAGTTAAATTGCAATGTTATTTTTAACAGTGACCATTTTTCCTATTTGCTCCCCGTTCAAACTTCTCTGGTAGTATTCTGCATAAGAGCAGGAAACACAGCAAACAAATTCTGTCAAAGCAAATGATAGCAGCAGAAATGAGGGCAGCATTTGATTGTGTGTCCTGGATAGAACAAGAAGAGTGTTGAAGCAGGAGGAGGGTCTGCAGCTTCACACTCCGTCCGCTTATTGGAGAGCTGTCATCTGTGGCGAAACTCCAGACAGCCATTTTATTCTCCCAGTATTCACAGTGTAGCCTTCTTCTTGCCTCTTATATCTCATGGCACCAGCCCCTCTTCATCTGATCATCTGTAACCATTATGTTGTTTTTTCACACTTCTCTATCCTCTTGTGGCTGTCGGGACGTCTACGGCCCTGTCGCCACCCTGACTGCTGCTTTTACTCTCTGGAGCCTCAGAAATCATGAGGCTATAGTAGCAGTGCATCCTTCTCCTTTTCACTTTATTGTTCATCTTTTGCCATTTCCTTGAGCTCAGCTTTCTCTTTTCCTTCTATACTTAAATTCTTGTTTTTTTAATATGTCATTGTTGTGTTTCATGTGTATTTTTCTTCTGGATTTCCTCCTCGTCTTTACTTTCTTTTACTCTGTTGATACCAAACTACGAGTAACTACTTTTTGTTCTTGTGCCCATTCAATTAAATAGACAAGCCATATATATATTACTGAATTAGGGCCTTTCTGATATGAATTATGTGGGAAGAAAATATCAGGTGCTAATAGAAAACAGGCACCATATCTGTCTTTAATTTGTGTATACTAATTGATGTAAATAAATGTTCCTTGTAGAGCTGAAACAACATGGTGATTAATTGATTAGACAATCATAATGTTTTAAGTCATTTATCATGCGAACACACCAGATTCTCCAGTTCCGGCTTTTCAAATGGAACGATTTTCTGCTGTTTTTTATCCTTGTGAATTAAATATATCGTTGGGTTTTGAGCTGTTGGTCAAGGGGACAGCGAGACATTTGAAAACACCACCCGAGAAATTACACTAGTGAATTTTTTGCTATTGGAAAATCCAGAAGTAAAAGAAAATTTTAATTCATCAGAATTACTGTCAGATTAATTGATAATAATAAAAAAAATACTCACTTGCTGCACTAGTTGCTTATTATCAATCACGGACAAGAAACCTTGGAGAATTGACTATAAAACTACACAAAACTGTATTGTAGCGTGTCAGTTCAAAGATTTGAATGGATTGTGCAGTGAACTAGCACTCCTCACTCCCTCTTAGTCTTTTACATACTGTAGACACACACACACACACACACACACACTGAATCCACAACATCTATTTCTTTGAAATATGCCAAATTAGTGAGTTGCTGCAGAATGAAGGTAAATACAGTTTTATGAATCTTTGTTAACGTTTACTCTCTGAGGTCATCCTTTACAAACATTACGTCTCCTTTTCCACTGCTCATGCATTTTCTGTCTCCTCTCTGTCTCACTAGTGTTTTCCCCCTTGTCAGATTCTCTTTCTCTCCTCACCACTTTGCTCTCTCTCCTCCTTTTAACTCTCCATCTTGGTCTATTCTTTTTCTGTCCCCTGTCCTGGTTCTGTTTCCCTCTCACTCTTTCAGTCCTCTCAGCCCCTATCCCCCACCACACACACACACACAACTAACTCTCAGTCCCTTTCACCCCTCTCTGTCTGTCTCCCTCTCCGGATGGGTTCCGGCTGTTGAGCTGGTGGGGCTGGTGGCCGGTGTGACGGCTCGGCTGTCTGGTGTCGCGTGCGATCAGGGCGGACGTCGCGCGGCGAGGACGATCGGAGCTGAGCGCCTCCGCCTCACCACGGGTCACCTTTCATGGGCAATTAGTGTCGGAGCAGAGGCACGCTCGCAGCTTGTCGGCCCCGCTTATTGTGAAGATCAGCGGCAATCAGTCTCCACACTCCACTCTGCACTCTCTCCCTCGCTCCTTTCACTTCTCTGCCGCCAACCCTCACTCTCTCTTCCTCCTGTCCTTCTTTGTTGCCTCTCTATCTCTTTGAGTTTTCCCCTGATGTGCTTTTGCAGCTCTTTGGCTAATGGCTGCTGTCTGGCAATATGTTATCCGACTGTTCAGCTCTCTCTTCATTATACACTCTTTGACTTATTTGCCACTTCCATTGAGCTAAAATCATATAATGCCGTGAAGTCGCTCCACAACCCAATGCACTTCTTCCTTCTCTCAGCACATTATTTAATTTACTTCTTTTTCTCTATTGCTGACCGCGCAGATGCTTCCTACAGTATGTTTTACTCTCAAGGACTTTTCTCCATCTTTCTTGCCGTTTTATTCTCACCTCATCAATCTGCGGGCATATCCTAGTCAAAGGTTTCTCTTTTCACCAAGCCATCCCAATATAAAGCCCACGAACTTCCTCGGACCCTAGCATTTAAAAACCATTAGCTCTCTGTTGACATTGCTCTGAGGGGGTCTGTCTAAGTTTACTGGAGGTCAGAGGCAGTTGGGTCTGGGTAATATGGTTGAAATTTATAGCACAAAACATGAGCTGCACCACTGTATTAGTTTGCAACATATACATTTCAGTATTGGCATGTGTCAGATAAATAACAAGAAATAGGTGGATTTATCAGGCGCCCATACAACTTTGACAGTAAACTCCTAAAGTCTTGCCAGGAGGCCTCACAATTCATAACCTAAAATATCAGTTACTTTGGTTGTATTGGATTTTTGCTATTGTAAATATCTTCTAATGTTGTGACTAGGCTTCGTTTGCAAACGGCAGTTGAGGTTGTTTTAGTGTTTGCAGTGTAAATGTGTTTCAGAGCTTCAAGCTATAAGAGTTTGCACTAACTGAAAGCAATTTTTTTTTTCAAAAGATAATCGTGTGTGTGTGCATGCATGGCGTGCATATGTGTGTGCATGTGTGTCTACATTGCCTGCAGTTGACTTTGTGCAAGCAGGGTAGAAATCCTGGATGACACCGCGGTGCTGTTTTGTCAAGGCCAGCAGAAGATCCTGATCTGAGAATGACCTTTTCATCTTGGTGTGGGCATATTTGTTTGAGTAATGAGTTTGTCTTGTATGCAAAGTGTCACATAAATCTATTTTTAAAAGCCACCATTTATAAAGTCTCTCAGAATCAGAGCATCAAAGGTAGTTTTGTAAGCTTATAAGCTTTGAAGATTTGCTCCCAGTGAGACACATGCTGCTTTTGATGCATATGGTGCCTGCAAATTTTCATGTTTCACTTGTATCACATGTTTAGTTTGTACATTGTATGCACAGTAAGCAAAGAACACATAACTGACAACAAACACCATCTTTACAGAAATGTACTTGCATATCTCAGTGTCAAATAACAGTCTTATTGTTGTGTTGTTTTTAACATTTTACAGTGGTCCTCTCACAGCTCTGATACCATGTAATGTGTACAGTACAGTTTGGAGATCTGAACTACACTAGGTCTGTCCAAACGTGTGGCTGCCCAGAAACCACAATTGTCAATTCTAATTTTCAGAGGTTTCAACTGCGCTTCCTGTCTAAGCGCATGCATGCACAGAAGCATGCCCTTGTTGCAGTGTAATTATATACTGTATTATATATATTAAACTGCAAGAACAAAGCAGTGCCACAGGGACTTTGTGGTGAAAGTCTTTGGTGTTTTGGTGTGAGCTGATGTTTTTACGTGTGATGTGTGTTGTTGTGATAGAGAGTGAAATGTGAGCACATATGTGATGTCCATTTTTGGGCTGCCACTCTGTGGCCGTGTGCACAGTTATACGTACAGTTCTGTCAGACACTGTACTGAAGACTAATCTGCAAAACTGATTTGATAACTTCCATTAGTTCCAGTTGTTTGCGTGGTAAGCACCCCTTATGTTGACTTTATGTTACTAGGTAGGTTATATGCAAGTGTGTGCAGCAATAATAAGTCTGATTCTTAATATAAATATATATATGCCCTCCATACATACATTATCCTGTGAATTTAGAATCCTTGTGCTGTAACATTTCTGCCATATTGTAACGCCCACTTTCCCACATTCAGCTATAAACATAGAGGAAAAATCAAGGGAAAAGGGCAAGCTCATTTGCATATGGGGGCTTCATTAGATAAAGCTAAGGACAGCGGAGAGTGCATCTTCAGCCACAGTGATGAATAGCTGCTGCATCACAAAGTCGCCTCAAAGTAGTCCTGTCGTAACCCTCATTTGCATCAGTGCCTCTTTTTTTTTATATATTTATTAACTCACTTAATGGTGGACACTTACCGTTATTCCTGTGTCCTCTCGAGAAACCTCTGCTAGTGTTCTGCAATTTAAATAGGCTGCTTTTGATGGTGTTAGAGAGGCTGTGATTTAAGAAAAAAAAAAGGCAGTCAGTTGTGATGAGAATGACGATCGGGAACTTGAATGTGCAGAATAGGTGTTAATTACATGATGTTTTAATGGAGAGCCAGTGGTGCATAAATTATAAGCTTGGATTTTATCATGAGACACATTTCCTCTGAGACTTTTCATGTTCATGGTTTAAACAAATATTAATTTCACGTGCTGAATAATACTGTAGGTTAAGTTACAGTTGACTTAGATTGTCGGTGACATTACTGAAACATATTTACTTTAATTAATTTCATTAATAGTTAGATTAAAAGTGCTTACAAGTGTCGTGTTACCATAATAACATTTTGACGTAAAGGTGTAAACCACATTTCATGACAATTGAAGTAGTTATTGATACACCAGTGCTTTATTCTGTAACTAAGACAAGTCAGAGGATCAAGATGAATGTCTGAGGAAATTTAATGGCAGTGTAGTCTCGCCTTGCTGCCCCCGTGGCCAAAAAAACATAGCCAACAAAGAATTATCAAAAACTGCAGTTCTTCGAATGGCTACTTGAGCCAGGCAATAAGAGCAAGACTATTCCTATATACTCCCATGTAAAATGTCCAACTCAAACATGTTAACCTCATGACGATTGTAAAGCGGGTTATTTTTATATGACACACTTGTGTAGATTTTATTAATACAAATGATGTATAATTGAGGGTGTGTTGCTTTGAGTGATAGTTGGGTGAGCATGTCCTTGCCACAAGCTGGCTCCACACATGTCTCTCCTCTTGATCCATTTTTGTAATAGTGTGGCAGAACAGTCCAGTCTGATCTTTAGAATATTGGTGGCATCATGAAGGCTGCGTCCATCTTTATTTACAGTCTATGGAGGCCACATCCACACTGATAGTGATGCATTTTATTAATAATGATTGGTTTGCAAGTGCTGAAGAGCAGCTGTAGCAACAGGGATGGATATGGTGGTAGGAATATAGTGGAGTCTGTGATGTCTAAACTTCCAAAGAAAACTTCTGATGATCCGGATGAAAAAGAAACTTCAGTTGACTAAATCGACAGGTGGTCACTATATCTGGTGAAATCACTTGCCGCCACAAACTAAAGCTCTCACTTCCCTACCGTGTTAAAGGTGAACTATGCAAGTCCGGTTGATTTTTCTCTGTTTTGGTCCCTTTTTTCTCTACGGAGCTCCCCCTACAGTCTCGGAGTTCATATTTTCCCCGCTGACCCCCCCCTCGGCCATGTGCATTTGCTTTCAATGAAGCTGGCGACAAGGCAATCCGTGAAGCGATGTTTCCCGAGGTGGGCAATGTGAACAAGAGATTACGGATTACCTGGTGTGTTTGTGTCATAGTGCCATAAAGCAGTCCATGTGTCTCGCAAGATGAGACCTAGGACGTTGGGTTGGAGGCTCTGATCTTGCAAGGGTTGGTTTTCGCCCAAGAGACCGTATGGTGGAAGGCAGAGAGCCTCCATTCTCCCTGTAACAAGTCATATAAGTAACCATCACAATTACTCAGAAGCTGTTTAATTAAGGTGCAAATCTTGCATACTGTAGTTCCTCTTTAAGACAGTGTTATACAAGTTCTGTAAGTTAAACTAACAGCTCTTGCAATGTGAAAATCACACCTTTTCAGATTTCAGTTTGAAAACTGATCTTTGTTTGCTTTAGTCTGTACTATTTTCAGCATAACCACACAGACCATGTACAGCTCTTATTGTGAGAGCAATACAGGTTAAGTCACAGGCTGTATAATTATACTTTTGTAGTCATATTACTTGATGAAGCCTAATTAAATGTGATTGTGAGTTATTCTATCTGTAATAATCAGAGAGAGCTTCAATTATCACCTTGAAACCCAACCTCTAACTCTGACTCTTTGATGGTAAAACTATTCGCTAAATACAGAAAACCAGAAAAAAAAAGAACCTCATCATGAAGGTGAAAGATATCAAAGTCTGCCTCTTTAACAGGTGATCAGTGCTGAAGTCAAATACCACAGGAATCTGAAGTTCATACGTTTGGGATTTCATATCTATTTTTTGTTTAAAAAATTAATCTGCTCTCCAAGAAAAAGTAAACAGTAAACACGCTAAATAAATCATATTTTTCTTTTTCCATTCCTCACTGCTCTTTTTACCCTCTCTCTTTTTTATTTATTTTTTTATAAACGGACCCATGGGCGGTTGCGTCTCCCAGGCCTCATGCCATGCTGTCTTTTGAACACAAACCTGTGCGGATGGGCCTTGAACGGCTGTTTCATCTAGTCATCTAGGGCCTGACGAGATTTGACTGGTCCAGTCCCAAGTGAGCCCCACATCTCAGCGGCTAGCCATCACCCTCCATAAACAAACCCAGCCCCAACAACGTCAGATGTTGGCTTGCATTTAAACGATGGTCGTTCTGGGAGGTGGGTGGGTATGGAGGGAGAAATAAAAAATAAAATAAAAAGAACTCAAGAGATCATGAACTGAAACTAGAAAAATAAATCTCAAGAGGATCATTGCTGCCATTTTAAAAATCTGATTATGGATGAGTTTGAGCTGAAATTGCTGAGACACTCATGCAGTATCACTCTCCTTTCTCTCTGTCTTTATTGGTGTTGATATTTTAGCCCTTTTTTTTGTTCTGAGATTTATTGATTCTCTTCACACTGGGAATCAGTTGCCTGGAAAGCTTTTCATTATTTAGCAGAAACACTCATATTAAAGCTATCAATAGGAAACTGCCAAACATTTTGTCTCTGTGATACAATGAAAATGCTTTGAACTGTCTGGTGTTTTAGATCTACATGTCCACTGTTATTGCTTAATGTCAACTCATTAAGTTATGTGTCTACTACTGTATATGAAACTGTTAAGGAGCAGTTAAGTTGATCTCACTGTGCTGACCACTGAACACTGTTCTGACTAGCAGGAGTGGAAAATCCTCCATCATAGATTATGTAATTACAAACTGGTTATTATTCATATAGATGATTCAACAGATGATTTTAGGTTGTTGGACAAAACTTATGAAATTTATAATTATAAGACTGTGATCTGGTTTGATACAGAAAAAAGTGACTTCAGACACAATGTTGTTTTTAGTTTAATCAAAAACATGATCTTTCTCTATGTGCCTTTGAGAGTATACATGGGAATCCAAATCTCTTGTGGTACCTCCTGGTGGAGCTTGTGCAATTCATTCAAAATAACATTTCCTCAATATATAAAACAGGTTGAGATCAGACATTATTGGGAAAATAATTTCATAGTAGCCTATATCAGGTATATCTGAGGGACAGGATTATATGAGACACCCCAGCCTTCATTTGACAGTGACAAGTAGAGTTTTGTCATACATTTGGGGAGAGACAAAGACAAACTCAAGCTAGCATTGTCCACCCCTGATCACACCCAGGTTTCAGTGTCTTAAGTAAGCCTGCTCTGGGCTTTAATAGCCAACACCAGAGCCACTCATGAGCATAGATTGTACTGAGTCAGGTTTGCCTTCATTGTACAGAACCCAAGGGTAAGGCTAAGCCAGCCTTCAGGACTGCAGTGCTCTAAATCTTAAGTACAGGTCTTTTTGAAAGGAAGAGAGAAAAAAAACCTTCCCAAGAGCTTGCAGGCAGGACTTTAATTTCTATTCCCGGGCGCTGATTTATTTGATTTTTGAGGAAGTTTTGCTAAGCGGGCTAATGAGAAGCACAGTGCTGTTGAATGATTTAGTAGGGAGATGGAGCACATACAGAGAGAAAGTCTGAAGACAAATTCTCTTTTTATTCCCTAATTGGTGAGGAGAAGAAGGAGGTAGTTTTGCAATAAAAAATGACAATTAGAAGAAGGTTTACTCTACTTGTGCTGTATGTTTCACAATTAGACAAAAAAAAAAAAAAAAACGCAACAGTGAATCATGTCATGTCTTGAAAATGGTCTTATGGGATAAAGATTTTTTTTTGTCTTTTTTCCATTTTTTCATAAATGAGTTTTAGTGTTTTAAATTTGGACTCAAACGCCATGGACCACCAAACAGTGAAACAGGTAAACACCAATTTGTTAAGCTACAGTACCTCTGTCAGTTGAAATTGTCCATTTCAACTGACTTGAATGATCAGTGGCAGGAAGCTAGGCACATCATATACTGTATGTAAAGTAAGGGCCTATCCAGAAGCCTATCATACAACCTCTGGTCAAGGTAAATCCTCATATTGGACATTTGCTACTTTAAGTGATCTGAATTGGTGTATTTTTATTGTACGTATTTTTTCCACTGTAACTTTTATTAGAGGTTTTGAGTCTATCTTTAATGTCAATGCATTTTCATCCTACAAAAAGATTGTGGATGAGACATGACTAGAAATATAGATGATTTTCTGACACTCAACCAGCAGGATGGAAAGTAAAAGATCTGTGGTTGTTGGTGGAGGATGGATGGATAGATAGTTACCTTCAAAACTAATTAACTGGATTCAGGTCCTTGCCCATCTTAAGTTTTCTTATGTGAAGGTTGTTTATCTATTTGCTATTTTTTACATAACCCTCACCACAATCTTAATACCGAACCTTAACCTGGACGATGTTGTTGCAACCCAATTTTTGCAGGTTTTTTTGCATTTCGTCTGTGCGCATAATTGCACACAGTCGAAATAATCACTCTCAGGTAGCCCCCAAGGCACATATGCAATGCTTTGGTACAGAACTACTGTAGATATTCTAGTATTGTAGCCTCTACAAATTTAATTGTGTTGTGAGTTAGTCAAATTAGTGTTTTTGTATATTTATGCTTTGTTTACTGTCAATGTGACTATTACCTTGAACATCTGCATTCTAAATCCCAGCTGCGTGATGTAACACTTGCAGTATTTTTATTTTTATTTTTTTTCTATATGCAAACTTCACACAAGTATGGCCTACCAGCAAATATTTACTCAAAATGACCTAAATCTGGAAACAATTCCACAATGAGGACAGATGTTATCATAAACATTTTACATTACAGTCCCATTACAGTCTGTCCATGATCAAAGTCACATTTCACCTTAGTTTCACATCAGGAAGTATGGCAGAGGAGATGTGACCTCTCAGAAGTGCATTGTGGAATAGATGAGACTGACAAATCTGCCTCTTTAAACCATTTGTCTGTTTTGCGATGAGAAAGCAGTTTGCATCAGTTCTCCCTCTAATAGTCTCTAAATCCTACAGTAAAGTTTAACAGTGGACAGATTTTTTTTTTAAACAGTTTTGTTAATTGCACCCAGAAGATAACAAAAATAACGAAGGCACAAAGGATTATCTTGAGCCCTAAAGGAATATTAGCTTTGATGGAAAATATTTGATATGCATTTTGACAAGAACACTCAAAGATTAAAGCAATTAATGGTCCAATTACTCTGTGAAGTTGAAATGGAAATACATACAATATTGCATTTGTGTTTCTAATGCAGTTGTAACGGATTGGTGGGAATTTATGATTTGAATGGAGGCAAATGTGACGTACACATGTAGAACAAATCGAAATGTTCTGTTGGCAGTAGAAAGTGCAGGTAGACGGGCAATTCTCAAAACAGCTTTTGATTGTAAGTGGATTTGCTGTTCTTCTAAATACGAACTTTGACCCCTTACAAGTGTAGCGGAAGGAGGATTAGGCTCATGTTTATTCAGCATGTGTAACAGCCCCTGGGACAAATCACACTCAAGACTGGCTGTCGCCCGTGGAGACTGAGAGAACCACCTTAGGGTGTGGAGCTAAATATGGAAATTGCAAGACATGCTCCAATATGCATATTCACTAATGTGCAGTTCCTCAAAATAAAAACAGGTCCCTGCTCACACAGTATCCACTGCTCCGGCAGTATTTCACAAATGCCACAAGGTAAAAATTGAAAACTACCATTACTGAGGCATGTTTCATCAATATAAATAAACCTGTCATGTCTGTGTTAAAATTTGTCCTTTTCTATTTTGTCTGTGTGCCTGTAGAGTGACTGAGAGCTGTTTCTGTTTTTTGAGCCTGCCTACCACAATGCTCTGTTTGCTCAGGTCTGCTTAACTGCTGCTGAAGTTGTCACTGTTAATATGGGTTTGTATTCAATCATCCTGTCAGCTTCTGAGAGGTGTGTGAGTGACAGATTTAAGAGACAGCCGAACTGGGGGCTAAACTCAAGGAGTGCGATTTCTTTTCAGTGAACGTAAGATCTCCGACAGACGAGTGTTAGCTCCCGAAAGTTAGACAACACCGTCTGGTCCAGTAAACGCATTGACAGTGATCAACAAAGAAGTCTTGTCTTAGTTTTTTCTTTCTTTTTTTTTTTTTAATTGTCTTCCTGCGGTCTCAAAGATCAACTGCTCACTTTTTTTTCCAGCATTCGTCAAACGCTCACTGTCTTTTTTGTGTGTAAAGCTGTTGAAGTAAATGAGATTTCCCAAAGAGCTCTGTTCGCAGAGAAGCACTCAAAGTGATATTGACATGTTGTCAAGCTGGTGCCTCTCTCTGAGGACGTCTTGGGTTGTTGACGGGCCTGAGCTGCGATCATGATTTTTTCCCCTTCTGCTGTTGAGTAATTTCAGCTTGTCTCCCAGAAATGATTTGTTGCTCCTATTTTTAGTCCGAACTCCAATCTTCCTCAGTCAAGTCAGTCGGAAGTTGTCTAGAACACACCTGCTGTGAAGTTCCTTGGAGATCACCTGTCTGAAATCTGGTCAGTTGAGGTTTTCTTGATTGAGCTGAATATGATGATCATGATGGAGGATTAAGCAGGAGCCAAGGTGAGCTGAGGATTGTTATTTGGAAATTTGACTGAAAGATTGGTGAAAAAAATCTTGCTGTTCAGTGATCTTTAAGCACAACCCTTGTCTTTCTACTGTTGGTAGATATTGAGAGTATCCTCTATTGGTCTATCTCAGGGAATAGCAAAGCACAGTCAAGGTGCCCAACAACACTTTGAAATGCTCAGCTCAGAAATTAGGTTATCAGTCAAAGTACAGACAGCAGTTCCTTGAGGAAGACATGCCAAGACATCCAATATACCAGTGTTGTCCTGGTAAGTTAGTGTCGGGAGAATGCATTTAATACAGCATGAGTTTGCTTGTACCCCTAAGTCTTGTCTTGTTTAGATTTCACAATGTGTGAGGCCTCAACTTCCTGACATTGCTCATCCAATTTTGTGAAAATCTGGACAAAGTAAAAAGTGCAACGTCAAGGTCAGTTTCATTCAGTCATCAGTCATCAAACCAGCTCTCATCAAGCTCGTTTCCTATTCCGACTGAAGACTGGAAAATCGGTGAGGCGTGGAGATCGGTGAAGTTCAGGGTTTCCCGCAGCGCTTTCCTGTTAAGGCGGCCGCCTTAACAACAAAGAGCTGCCGCCTAAACTAAAGTCTTAAAAAAAAAAAAAAGTAGCGATATTTGTATATATGTAGCGCCCCCCCCCCCCCCCCACCCCCCGTCGGACGATGGCCGCATCCTCTCACACACATACACACCACAGAGAAGCGCGCATGCATAACAGCAGCGCGTGTTGAAAGCGAAACTTAATACGGCACGGCGCGTCGTCCCCCCCCGGCTATCGATCCGCTCCACCCCCTCCCCCCCCCCCCGTCAACAGATCCGCGTCCCCCCCCCCCCCCCGTCGACAGGTCAGACACCACCTTAACTAACAAATTTTCTGGGGGAAACACTGGAAGTTGACAGTCAACATCTTAAATCCATGGACCTGACCTGCCTTTTGTCAACATGGCTGTGCTTCAAAGAAACTATAAGGACAGTCATCCCTGCAGCGCTTATGGAGGAGTGGTCAGACAGAAGCACCTCAGTGAGAGATAAAATGAAATCCACGTGGAGTTTACAGAAAAAGCAAACAAAAACTCAGACTGTGAGAAACGAGAGTCTCATATCTGATCTGAACGTATTCTTGATGTTGCATTCACGTGTCGGGCAGAAGTCATGTAGTCAGACAACAGACGCTGCATGTAACAGGATAAACAAGTGTCTATGTAAACAAGTGGTCCGCCAGCACGAGGCAAAACAATACAGGCGTGACAATATGTTGTCATGGTGATGTCGTATTGTTTACCTGACCCACGTTTTACTGTCTTTCTCTCGTCGAGTAAAATGACATCTGGTTGGTTTGCCGAGGGCGTCATTCAGGTGCCTGACCGCACCTGAATGCAACATCAGTGCCTCCGTCCTTCCTCACTACACAGTGGTGACAGTTTTAACAGGCGCTACCTCGAAAACGTTCTCCCCGAGCCGACAGCTCCGGTTAGTTTCTATGGTTACCTACGGTCACGCTGCCACTGAACGTAAAAAATGGCGATGCAACATGGCAGCCAAGGTTCGGTGCGCCCCCCCTTGTATATTTGTAACGACTTCTAACAACTCCTTCTAAGGTACGAGAAAGCTTTCATTTGTATGCGGGTGTGATTTGACTGAAGTGAATTACGTATTTATGAAAGCAATATCTGATTTTTGCTAATAAAAAGCCAAATAAGTTATATAGGGCTTTAAAGAGAATCTCCAGAGAAGAATGGAAGACATTTTCCAAGGTTTGAAGACCTTGTTGTCACCCCAAGAAGACTGGAGGCCTGAACAAAATGCATAGAGAATAAAGGGTGATTTTGATTGTGTTTTGGTCAATGTGATATTTAAGTAAAGTAAATTTGCAAAGTCTTCTAAAAATTCAGTTGTTTTTGTTTGTTGGTTTGAGATGTAGATTGATTGAGGGAAACTGATTTTAGCAAAAGATTGGAACAACAAAAAATTTGGGGTCTGGGTACTCTCTCCATGCACTGTATGTGGAAATGAAATAACAAAGTAGGAATATTTTTCAGTATGAAAAAGATATATGGCTTTCATGTTGCAGTTACCCTCAGGATGGAAATGCACAGTCAGAGCCCTCCAAGGTTGAATGGTCGAGGTCATCAGGCAGCTGTGTGACATATTGTTCTGATGTTTGGCTGTATGGGCACCTCGTGGGCCTTCACCCCCACATCTACTCATCCCCTCTTGAAACACATGAGGCCAGACAAGCTCAGATGAGGACCTCGTGGCTGTTGACCATAAAAATAACATCAGGGCAATGAGCCGCAAAGAAAAGAGGGGAAAGTGGAAAAAAAGGCCTGTGAATAGGGAGGTCGGTGAAGATGGAAAAGAGAAGGCACAGAGAACAGGTTGGTGAACAACTAAGATGAAAATGTGAAGGACAGATACAAGCAAATGATAGAGGAAAGAAAAAGAGGGCAAAGAATAAGGCAAAGAGAGATGTAGAAAGAGAAAAGGAGATGGTGCGCTCTGGGCCAAATGGGAACTACACTGCTCCAGCTGTGACCATAAAACAGCAGGTGGATGCCATCATTAGGCCTGGCGGATAAAGCAGGAATCCCAGAGTCCCAGCCCTCTCTATGCTTCTCTCCTGGCGCCAGACACTTATCCATTCTTGGATCATGCTTTGATGCCATGACATAAAATAGGACTCGGGAAAGAAGAGTTAAAGCTTTGAGTTTAAAGGATGACTCAGACTAAATTTATGTAATTTAATGTGACACACACATTGTTACTCCAACTGTCTGCTTGCATACAGTATACAGTAGTTTCAGATACATGTCTAGTTTTCTATCTCGAAGGCCTTAAAGAGGCGATACCTGTTTAACAATTATCATACATTGGCTTAAAAAAACAGAATTCTGTTGTATGTAAACATTTTGGAAGGTTATGATCTTCAGTAATGTTTTTTTTAAACAAAAGATCAATTATCTACAGTAATATGTATGTGACCAGTTCATTGTTCCTGTTTGAAGCTTTGGCAGTTTTTGTACTCTCCACTTTTGTCCAACCTGTTTTACATGACACTTTAAAGAACAAGTTTCCTTATCAAAGTACTGATTCAGACAGGTTTCCACTCAGTACATCTCTTTTACTTTAATGTGAGCAAAACTTCAGCTGATCCCTCAGCTTTTGGTAATTTAATGAGCTCTACTGTAGTGCATAATTATCTGAAACTTTTCCTCTCTTTTTTTGTCTTACTTCTTCAGTGTAAGCCGGTGCAAGATTTTGGAATTTAGCTGTGGGTGTACCTAAGAGCTGTCATCTGGGATGATAGTTTGATGGCAGATGAGAGCTGCCATTGCAGCACCCTCCAGGTGCCCTCGGGGCTAAATGGATGGTTGCAACATGGCACTTTCAGAGGGTGCTTCTTTGCTCTGATTTGTCTTCACTAGCTGTGTTTTTTCCTGCCATTAGCAGACATGTCTATTCAGGATGCATCGTTCTTTCAAACTTTCTCCATCTCAACTTCTCACTGACCTTTCACTGCTGATCTCCTATTCAGAATTCATTAATTCATAGATTCAAAGATTGCCATACAACATTGAAACTGATAAATTAAGTTCAGCATTCAAAGTCCGCCATTTGGCGAAAGTAAAATAAATAAAATAAAATAAAATACTCTTAGCTCTCTTCATTTTAATTTGGAGTGATGTCTGGCAAGCTCAAGAACATTTCACTTTATCCTTAATGAGAGATAAATTCTAACTGAACTTCTTTGTTTGCTCATGTTGTTTTTTCTCTTTTATGGCTATAATATATTCATTCAATTAACTATTGCAGACAGGATAAACTTGTTACATTGAAATATACTCAATCAGTGCTAACAACCACTCACTGAGAATCACTGTGATGTGGATGATCCTCCTGATTCTGTTGTTTTGGCTTTGTCAACTCGTGATGCATCTTTTGAGTTTTTGATTGGTCCTTGACTGGAGTTCAGTCTTTTTCCCTCTGTGGCCTCAGCAGGGAGCGAAGTTGTGTGTGGAAGCATGTCATCCCCCTGATTTCCTTTTAAAAAGCCGACCCTGATGCTTTTAAATGCATCATCAAGGCAATGGGCTGTCCAAGTCGGTTACAAGTTAACCAAATAAACACTGACAATGAAATTAATAATGCATATTGTTTGCGAATGCCTCAGCTGGATGATTTGACTGATGTATGCAAAGATGGTAATTTATTGAAAGTAAATTCATGTAATTGTGCAGCAGAACTTGATGAAGCAAAAGAAGGTGTCAGCACGGCTTCCATCATCATCAGAAGAAAGAAATCATTAAAGAGCAAAAACAAATCCAACTTCAAAGGACTGTGCAGAACAAACACTTATTTTATGGATGTGTTTCATTTAGACCAAAGTTCAGAACGGCTGTTATGGTAAATATGTCAGATTTGTTGTTGGTTGTTTGCAGATGTGATAGTTTTGGTTTATTTATTTCTCTCACAGTCCACAGGGATGTAAACACTCACTCTGTACATATCAAAGTAGTCAGTGTAAATTTAATTTGAAGATGAGGGGGAACAAGAGCTAAAATGTAGTTGTCATTGTCGAGACATATTTCCACGTTGAGGAGCTCAACTGGCAAGACGATCCCAGTTCCCAACTTGTTAAAAATAGTTCACAACTAAACTGTCTTTAGAGTAATTATGATGTCAGCAAAGTGACATGATGTGAAAATGATGCATTTGGCTGACTGGTTTCAAGGAGCAGAGGTGACAAACTAATTTTCAGTGTTGTACCAAGAGGTACGCCTGTCTGAAATGTATTATGGGAATATATCCAGCTTGAGAATCCATGTTTATCTATGTAAACTACGTTGTTAAAGCACCTGTAACATAATTTGGGCCACTGCCCACCTTTATACAGTAGCTTGTCTCTTTTAACCCGTGAAGCATTGTGGCTTTGTTACAGTTTAGAAAAACCACCTGCTATCAGTACTGCCAGTTAAACCCAGGCAAACATAAACATCGATGTATAGTTACAGGTTCTAATCAAGGTGGGAAGAATCCAACAGAAATCTGTGTCTTGGTATACACTTAAGTAACACACAGATCATTATTAGCACATGATTCTTTGTCCTGTTTCGCCTCCTGTGCCTCTCTGAGAGGACTTCCTCCTAAGAAGTCTGCAAATGATTCTTTAAATACCAGACAGTGACTACAAACAAATCACTCACAACTTTGCTCCTGTGGGCACTCGCATCAGAACGGCCTATCTGTGAAAGGGCCTGTCACACAGAAAGGGACAATTGATGATGAATATTAATAAATGCACCATATGTTCCGGACAAAATATCATCCATGCATTATTAAATGTGATTCGCTGTGTCAGCCATTAATTAATGCTTGTTAAAACATTATAAAAGAATGAGATGTTGGACATGATTAAAGAAATTGAAGTTTGTTGTAAACACGGAAATCATATAAAGGGTAATGAGATAAGAGCGAATAAATTATTGTCAGTGAGTGTCTTTTACATTCTTTGTGGGCACTGGTATGAGAGCTACTTCTGATTGATATGAGGTCTTTGTTGTAACTAATTTGAATATTTGAGTCGTTTGCATATTAAGCATTGCAATACTTAAAAGCCTATGATGGTGCTGTATGACTGCATGTCTGAGTGTTGCTGTGGTTTGTTGAGGGCAGCTCACACACGCAGACATATGCTGGACTCCTTTGCTGTCCACATTTGGATCATGTTCGTAACCTGACAAACTGTCACACATGCCACACCATAAACTATGTTACTTGCACAGAATTACCTGTATGTTCAGTGATCTATTTTGAATAGCATTAGTCACACTAATACTACAGTACTGGGGCCTGCTGTGACTCATTTTAGTCTTACCTTGAAACTTGCACAAACACAGTCCCTGCTCAGCTCTCGAGGAGGTGGCATTCCTTTTCCAACCCCCTATCTGATCATCAATTGATCTTATTTTATGCAATATATTTTTTTCTGTTTTCTAAAAAAGCTTAGTTGAACATTAGTTTTACAATTTTTACAAAAAATTGGTTTCCTAAACCATCCACCTGGTGTCTACATTGTTGGAGTTCTGTATAGATTTGCGACTTAGTCTCATTTGTGCATGCGAGTCCAGAGCTTGAGTGAGCATCCCAGTCTCTGACCCTATCAAAAATTATACATTAATGCTGTGATAAGATATATTTATACAACAGTTTGGTATTTTCAATCTTTCACATGGTCAGTCATGGAGTTATAAAGCCATAAATTACTGCCATCTACTAGCTGAGAGACTACACATAGGACCCTGTCTAATCAGAGCTTGCTGTCTGTCATGACTGTTTGAGGCGTCAGGGACTGACTTTGCTGTTTCACCTGACAGAACCAACAACTAGGGATGGAGTTTTATTGATGGATACCAATGTCATTATCGATTCTGCTCATTGGTTTGATTCTTTATCAATCCCCTTAATGAGTCCTGATCAGTTTTCTACATGGTCACTGTCGATGTAAATATAGCTTGCAGTCTGAGCTGTAGCAGAAGTCTGTCTCTTCATTCAGCAGTCTGTCCTCATTTCAATTTATGATGAGTGGTAAAGAGTTTAGGTTTTCTTAGACAAAGAAGAAATCTAGTATGCACTGTGTGACAGTAATGTTTCTGTAACACAGGACATTTACCCTTGTTAAAGGACGTACAGCATGGTTCGGAAACAGTAACACTCAAGTCATAAATGTGAGCGCCATGTTGAAGACACGGACTGAAAACGCACCTTAGCCTCCTGAGACCCAGCCTGGTGCACGAAGAACCATCCACCATCATTCTTTAAAAAAAACCCTGAACTAAAAAACCACTCAAACAGAGCTTGCTGCTCCTGAGAGAGCAAAGGTCCGTGCTGGCGGCGGTGTCGTCCTGGAAGACCAGCTACCTCCGGTAGGCCGACCCATCTCCACACTTATTTCTCTAGGTGAAAACCAGTCCATCTCTGCTCTGTTTCTTTTCCCCGGTCCTTCTCATTCTCACATACACCAGGTTAGGACTGGCGTCTGTAAAGAGTACACTTAAATCTCCCCAGACCTGACTAGTTTGTAACACATGTTATTTACTCATGCAGTTTATAAGAGAGCGTAATACTCATTATTGAACACCTAACATGAAGACTGAAATTAACGGGAGAGGGTGGACAAGCTGCCCTGTCTGTTCAGAAAATGCTGTATACAGCTTTTTCTATCATTATTGTTCATTGTGAATTAAAGTCACCTTCGGGATGGTCTCCTCTCTGGCCTGGAGATGAAATTATCTGCTCACAGGCATTTGATTGTGATGGCCACGGAGAACTTGGAACTGTTTCTCAACTGGAACTAGAAAAGGTATTCAATATCCATCCTTACCAAACACATGATTCATCTTTCACCTAGCCATGTTTATAGTTTGGCCCACAAGACCACTTTGTTCTCTTATGAGTCAACATCAGGGCGAACAATGTAGAAAGTATCAAACTAATAGGAAATGTACATGCCAGTCATTTTGTTGTGAGGTGTCCCAGACTCTGTGTTTGTGGGACACTCATTTCTGTAACTAGCGCCTCATGTCTGTCGGGTTGAGTCATTATCAGACTCGGACTGTGTAGTCTCCTGGCATTAGTCCACCTTAACCAGCCAAAGATTTTGGATGACCATGTGACCTTTGTGAAAACAGCAGACAAAATCGGATGATGATTTGACAAAATAATATTTAATGAACCGAGTCAGACTTGTCACGTGAAAGCAAGACTTTGTTGATAACATGCTGTAAGCCAGTTACTAGTTTAAGTGATTGGCTTCAAAATCCGAATCCAGATTTACAGATGTTCCTCTGTCAGATGAAGAATTAGAAAAGGGAGAGCAAAATCACCCATCAGTTTTTCTTCTCTGTCTTTTGGCATGTTAATTTGATTTCAAACCGCCAAACATGGTGTCATGGTTTTCTGACAGGGCCTTGGGAGAGAGTTTATCTCATCATTAATTAAGTATCATATTTCCCTACATGCTGCCTGTGCTTAATTAGGAAGAGGGGGTCATTTGGGAGGGCTTATTAACTGGAACAAATTTGTTAAAGGAAGGAGACCGAGACAGATAAAAGAGAGAGGGAGTGAGGGGAGAGAAGCGCCTCTGGGTTCAGTCATCCCTGACAAGGCTTGGCTTTTGTGATTGATAACTGCACCAGTCATGGCTCGAGTCAAACTGGGAGAGATGAAGGAGTAACTGGGGAAGAGACAGAGGGGAAGAGAGGAAATCTGGGAGGAAGGAGAAGGGGATGGGGTGGGGGCTGGGAGGAAATGATTGGAGACATATGCTAGCTCTCAAGCAAGATAGAGTTAGACAGAGAGGAGGGAGATGTAGGACGAAGAGAGTGGGACAGTGAGATATAAAAACAGAGAAACAGAGATTGATTGCAGCACCGGGCCACGTCACAAAGGCTTTATTTATTGTTTCCCATCCTCCCTAACGTTCACCTGGTATTTTTAGAATGTAAGGTATGACAGAAATGAGAAGAAGGAAAAACCACACGTAGGAATGACATGTAGTGCATTTTATAGTTATTCGTATGCACAACATGGTAAAAGCCAATCAGACGATGGTGTCAGTTTCGTGGTTGACACTGTTTCCCATTTCCCTAATTCGCTGGGACAGAATGGGTTTGGCCAGGCCGGTAAAACAACAGATGTTTTGCTCAAGTGTGACACACGGGTTGCCAAAAAATTCCCAGTGGCAGTGAATGTGTTTGTAGCTGACCTAGCACAAGTTTTGGCAAATGGCAAAACAGCGGGGGACGACGTGACTTCTCAAGCATGATAGACCTGTATAATACCAAAATAGGTGTTAAGTAAGGTATTTTTCTTATTGAGCTGTAAGCTATCGTCAGAGGAGAAGTCACACCCTGTAATTTTACATTTACATGGTTTTTGGAGGAATATTGACACAGCACTCAGTTGCAGTCTTAGTGGGGAGTCAGCCTTTCCTGAGAAGACCCTAATATGAAAGAAGAGTTGTTTGAAAAATATCGCCATCACAAGACAGAAAGTGGTTAACACTCAAATCATGACGAAAGTGTAGATGAAATGCATTGCCTGCAAGTGTTCTCATTTTCTTTTTAATAAAAAGCTGTAGAGGCTGGCAGTTCTACACTGTAATAGACTTATGAATAGACATTCATTTATAAACATTCAACGATGGTTGGTCAGCCTGTTGACCTGTTCCCCGTCGTTCAGTTCTTTGGTCTTCTCCAAAAGGTTGTGGGAAGCTTAAACAAGAAAACTCTTTAAATCGAATCAGAATTTCTTGGCATTTATAGTGTCTCTCTTTTTGTCCCTGTTCAGAAAAGCGTTATGCTGATAAGTGGCATTGATAATATCGGCTCCAGAGAAAAACAAACTTTATTAGTCGGAGCAATGTTACCACTTTGCCACAGTGCAAACTTCTGAGAGCCATTAACTCTTGAGCAGACTGTCTTTGAAGGCAGGGGCAAATGCTGCTGCATTGATTGACAGGGTTGGCCTTGCCTTAATAGAACATAATTGGGCAATTTTGAAGGGTCTCAGAAAATGACCAAATAATAACACATGACTTGACTTGGGACTTGTTTTCTCAAATAATTGTGCAAAAAGCATCTGGCACACCATTAGTTCCATTTTCACATTAGAATAATAATCCTTTTGAACTAATAAACTTGCTCAAACGTCTGAGCTTGGGTGGTGGGCACTCTGAAACTCTAAATACTGTATGCTCCACCGAGAAAGTGCAGAGAAAAGGTAATTTGGGGGTAGGAGGAACAATAACAAAATAAAGACTTTGCTGAGATATACTTTGTCACATAAAGTGAGAGTGCTGTTTTTCCACCCTTCATATTTCAAAGTACTATATTTGCCATCCTCTGGCTGTCACATTTTCAGTTATCAAATGCTAGAATAAATATCACCCATCGATTCCAACATGTTCAGTGAATCTGTGATAAGAGTATGTACCAATGCCTCATGTATTGAACAATAGAACGGCATGTCAACGTGATGTCTATTTGTTTCCAAATGATTAGAATAAATTAAAATACATTGTGGACCTGAAAAAAAACCATTCAGTGTGATGAATCAATCTTTTTTTAATCAATTACTGATGTAAATTGTGCTACAGACAAATTTTCCTGCAAGTGGCAAAGTATGTTCATAAAAAAACAGGCCTTGTACTTTAACCTACGTTCTTACCTTTAATGTGTGAAACAATAACCATCCCCAAGGGGACCGTTATTGTTTGGGTCTTTCTTCCAATGAGAGATTGCACCAATATCACGACTCAAATTAAAGGATAATTAAAAAATGTTATTTCAAAGTTATTGCCGTCCATAAAACTTTGATTAGGCAAACATTAGCCACATTAGGGCTTAATGGCCATTGCCCCTGTGATTACCGTCAACAATTTTATGTACTGCACAAAGCATATGAAGAAATGAATAATTAAGAATGCAGAAAATGGGGTTTAAAGCAGCAATAACATAGCTTATGTTAGGTTGTTTTCAGAACAGCTTGTGGTAGGTAAAATGAGTCTGTAAGATTCAAGCAGCCCTAATCATATTCTCATATTCTGCCTTTACAATAAGATGAGGTAGAACAAAGAAAAGGAATCTCTTCTACTTAGTTTTCCACTCTTATAGGACACTGACCCTGCAGCCTAAACATTTTGTATACTGTTCTTAATCAAAGCTACAGTAAAGTTTACTTTTCAGGGTACTTTCCACGCATATTTTACTTCTACTTTGTTATATGACAGAAAATGGTAAAATCCTTACATCCCAGAGCCCAGATGACATTATCAGTGACTTGTTTTGTTCAGAGACATGTAATTTAGAGTCATAAAAAGTGCTTATTCCATATTCTTTACCTAAATTTCTCAGAACTTAATTCTACTTGAACTCAATGAGAAACAGCGTGTAACAAGTGCAGTACAGTTACTGTATCTGTGCAGCTTGTAGCAGTGACCAGACATTGCATCTTGAACAGTACTGTATGTATAAGAAAGGATAAACCTTTGATAAAGTGTCAGTGACCTTTGTGTCTGTGTTACATTAAGTTTTTCATGTGAAAAAAAAAATGCCTCATGCATGTAGTGTGGAGCGAAAATGTATCTCATGCCACAAAACGGAAATGTTATCGTAGCAGCTTAAACTTAAATTGATAATCAAGCTGTGTTTGTCGTTTTGCTCAGAGGGATTTACAAGAGAGCTTCGGTAAAATGAGATGAGTCGTTAGCGCCTTAGGTACTGTTAAATTCAATAAACATTCCAGCCATTTTCATAAAACCAGTTTATGGCACTCTTGCACCATATGCTTCCTTCCTCTCCCTCCGCCTCTGCCAAAGGTTCAGTATGCAAAAGAGGCTGAGGCTTCAGTCATCCTGTGTACCGCTGTTCATGCTTCTTCTGATAGTGTTTATGAGCTGTGTCAGAGCAACGTAAAGTTGTGGATTAACATTTATTACTGTGGTGATATTGCCAATCCATCTCTGAGCATGTCTCACAACTACGAATGAATGTTTTTTGTTAGATAAGCAGGGATGAGCTCTTTAACAGGCAGAGAAAAATAATTGCAGATTAGTTGGAGTTGATGTTTATGGTTTAGCAGAGGTTTCATATGGAAATAGACCTGGTTGTGCTTAATGTAACTTTTTTTATCTGTTCTGTTTCTATACATTCTTCTAACTTGTGTCACCTGTTACTGTAGCACTTTCACACTTGTGTTAGCATTGAGGTTGTCTGCCAGAAGTGTCAAAAAAGATTTTTTTTTTTTTTTTGCAAAACATTTTAGATCTTGGATGTTGAACTGTAGAAGGATTTTAGTTATGAGATGCGTAGAAGTTTCCAGAGAAACGAGCTGTACAAATGTTAGCAGCCGCTCAGCACAAAGAAAGTAAACACATCATCATGTCACAGGAATCTGAGGGAATTTTACCACAACAAAATCACACATGATAATCTCAATGATGAATTTTCTGAGATAATCAACTAATCGATCAATTGTTGCAGCTTCTCAAGGTTGCTTTAGTTTTTGTTAGTTTTGGTATGTTCTTTAGTTTGTTTCCACATTTAACCAGTGATGTACTTACTCCAAACTTCAGCCCACAAAATTAGTGTTCAATCAGTATTTGGCCTTCAGGGTGGATGAAGGGCAGTACGCATCTAGCTGCTGGGAGTGACTGAAAATGTCATGATTGAAAAAGAATTCAAATAAAGTTGTTGTGTCCACAGTGCTCAGTTTGCCACATTGTGTTCTGCAATGAAGGGAAATTATGATTTCCTTTGTGTCCTTCTTGAACTGTATTATTAATTGTGCTTTCATGTTTCTCCATGATGCTAATAAAGCAACAATGCTCCTCCAAATCACCTGAAAAATGAGTCCAAGGACAACAGGCATTGCATAGGAAAGGCGTGGCTGTCCACTTTGAGAAACGATGGGACTCAACAACCAAGATTAATGGAACTCAGATGGCTTTTAATTAGTGCAGCTGTGCTCATTAATTATCTGCCCACAACACAAATATTTTTATATTTGGGGAAAGTGTTGATTTATTTGATTTGGTTTGCCAGTGGATCTAGATGAATGGCTCTTCAGTTTAAATTTTGCCAGCACTAAAAGGAAAAGCGAGGAAGTCTTCCCCAGTTAGCCCGTCTGCTCCCAACATAATGTTATTGATGATGTTGTGTAATATGACAGCAATCATGAACAGAGCAACAGACTGAAATGTTGTGTGTTGTGTGGATTTCAGACCTGGTCATACAGCTTTTAAGAAAATCTTGCGTGTTCACACTCACAGTTGCTGTGTCTCACATGGAGCACAGACTCCCCACAGATTTATAGTAGTTGTGCTTTGCTGTTGTAATTCTCCTGTCTGAATATGAATGTAAAGAAAAGTTTTTGCTTTAGAGTGTTTTCTAAATTTCAAGCATGCAAACTTAATTATCTGTAACAAGTTATCTGTTTAGACAACATGTGATAGAGTTGAGCAAAAACCTGTTTGTATATCATCTAAAAAACCATATCATTTGCACTGACTAAAGTTCCTTTATAAGGATTCAAATTTACATGACTTAAACTTTTAATCATATCACTTGATCATCACATACATTGCCTTTTATCATGGAAATACATTTTTTTAATCATCATTTTGCCCCCAGAACGGACGGTTTGGTCAACCAATATACAAATCATGTTAACAGCCCATAATAGACTTGACTTGGGGGTAAGGTAACAGTGGTGGATCTCATATTGATCAATTAGTTTTGAAAATATTCTCAAATAAGTGTGGTTACAACCCTTTGTGAGATTTAAAAAAAAAACTTTTTTAACCTAATGCTGAAGCGTTCAGCTCATTACTCATCTTGATGAACAAATATTCATCTCTATTTCTATTTTCTGTTCCCTACCCCCACCCCCCTCGAGTTTCCATCTTTTCCTCATGGCCACAGTAAATTTCTTTGAAACATTCATCTGAACATGAATGAGGAAAACGCAATGGCAAGAGCAGAAATTAAAATTTCATTATTTACTGCGCTTGAGTTTGGGAACGCAATTAGTATCTGCACTGTGTGGCCCAGGGATATTTACTGCTTTGGCCTCTCCTCTCTTTATTGTGGTGTTTCTTTCATCCCGTCGAGCAGCCTGTGATGCTATCACTTGCTCATTACCTCTAGCAGTCTGAGACTCAGCTTACGACTACTCCAGTTCTGAGAGTTCAACATGTGAACTTCAGAATGGACACGGAAATCATACATCATGCAATGATTGCAGTGGCATGCCAGTGTCTAACCCTAGATAGTCATTTCTAAAATAACTTCAGATGAAACATAAGTAAAGTTCAATTGAACCTGGCATTAGATGGTAGAAACAGCATAAAAGCTTATAGTCCAAACTTTCTGGACTGGAATTTATCTCAATTGGGCACTTATTTATTCGAAGAAATATGCAAATAATGTAGTTATTAAGTGTTTCTTTCCATCTGTAATAAGTGATAGCTTATAATAAAAACATTTGCAAAGGTGTAGCTGGTGACTAATTGTCTTCTGGTGCTAGGACAGATGAGACGGATTAGGTTCAAAGAGATGCTCTTTGTTTCCGGGATACACATGGCCCAGCCTGTGTCGGAGAACTTTTTGTGCATAAGAATGAACAGTGCTGCTTGTTAGGTCTGCACAAGTAATTGAATCAAGCTTGGTCATTGATCTGGTTTATAAAGTTTCCATGTAAACTATGCATGTTAGTTGGGATTTAATGCGCTGTTACACAGTGCATGGCCAACATTATTCAGTAAGGGGAGTACCTGTTTTTAATGATAAAACACCAGCAGCAGCCAACAAAACAAAATGAAACCTTATTTACATACAGCATTTCCTAAGCCATGCTTTTCTCATATGTGCAATTAAGGACAAAGCTGCAAGTGTTAATTTGCTTGATGTGCGCTTCTCACAAGCAGCAGTGCCAGCTAAAACAAAACACCAACAGCAACAACAATAACTGCATGTTTTTTTATTAATTCTGGTTAACAAACACTTCCTTGAACAGGGACACTGTTGTTTTGCCTCTCACATATTTCTCCTCCATTCTTCGTGTTCCTAGACATAATATGCATATGAACACTGGAGCCTGTCGGATATAGGAGATCAGACGAATCGCGGCGGGGGATCAAAGGGAGATATCTGATCTCATAAAATCATATTAAAACTCGTTGCCTCATTCCAAGACACCACGTATTGATCACAGTGGAGACAAGTAGCAGTGTTTGCTACTAAATAAAAACTGGGGGCTGACGAGAAGTGAATCAGGAAATCTGCGCATGCTGGGGGTCATTAAAATTGCATGGCACTCTATGTATTCCACAAACAATTGGATGGTTAACTCGAGGGCAGTGAGGGGAAAACAAGGGGAGCGCGTCTTCACAATAGCTTTCCTCCCACCTCCCCAAAATCCCACACCCTCTCTGCTCCATTCACCCTTCATTGTATTTATTTCTGTTTGTTGATGGCGCCATTTTCAATAAGTGCGTAAGACAATAGGCAGGGAAAGTATCAGTAAAAATAACCCTGCTGTCAAGGTTGCAGGGTTGGTTGCTTCTGAGATGCGGGATCGCAAGTAGGTATATAGAGTGATTTGATTATACTGTGCGGGCGGTGCCGTTGTTACCCAGTTTGACTAATAAGTACTTTTCAACCCTGCCCCTCTCCTTCCCATTCAGCAGGAGTGCTTCGGTTTCTCTAGGAGTTAACCTTCACACACTATCATTACTGTCACTCTCCAATGAAACTTCACAGAGCAGCACACTTTGTGCAGTGTGTGTGCGTGCATGCCTGCACGAGAGTTGAAGCTCACTGTTTGTCTTTAATTCCTCTCAATTACAGGTTTCCCCCGATGGTGAAGTTGCCGTTTCTAAGATTTGTCTCATAAATGTGAGAGCAGCCCTTTCGATTTTTGAATTCAGTCTCAAGCTGTGCCAACAGTTCCATCGATAGAAACTTACAAAAGATTGAGGAAGATGAGAAGACAGAAGTGTGCCAAACATGATGCACTAAACATCTTCAACATTTCATTTTAGGTCATGATGTAGTTGTAGGCCCTACTCATAAAGAAAACCACTTGAATCCCTTTACTCTCTCTGAATATAGTATACAGTTTATTACAGCTTCAGTTAAGTTTTGGTACTTATGCTTATTATATCATTGTAATTACAGTAGAAGAATCTTTTTTTTTCTTTAAATCAATGTTAATTCAAATTTGCATTGCAAAATTATTGCACAGATTTCTTTTTTGTAATAGACTTCCATGCATGTGTGACACCATGTGTATGTTCAAGTGGGCTGTGAAGAGAGGAGGCACTGCTGTGTATAATGCTGTCCAATATCAAAACAAGCTAATCAATCGGACAACAGGGAAAGGAGAGAGGTACATCAAAATCAATTCACCCTTGTCAATAGCACCTTAACAAGCTTAGATCCTAAATGAAAATATACTGAGCTGAAACATACAAGGCTGTAGAACTTTCATACATTTTCCTCCCTTAGTATGTGTCATGTGTGGAGCTTTAAATGCATAGCATTTGGAGTATGTGGTGCGACCCACCTTTCACGCCATAAGAGTTCAGAATACTAAGTAGGCGCCTATATTTGATAACCAATGTTTATTCCACTTATAATTGTGTTGATGTGTATTACTGTGGTAAATAAACAAAACTCCAACGTCAATCAATTAGCAGCAATAAAACATAACACTCAGATAATATAAGTGTTTAAAATTAAAATGCAAAAATGATTATTGCACCAAGACTGCAATAGCTTGTCTCTCCACTGTAACCAAGGCAACAGGAATCAGGAATATCCACAGGCTAACACGCTACCATTTGACTTGGGAGCACAAACAAATCCAGTAAGTCCCCACTGGTCTTTTTAGTAGCCTATTCTTTAGCCCACAGGATGTAGTCAGTCATTTACAGAAAGAGTTGAGAGCTATGATTATATCCAAGAGAAGTTAACAGCAGGAGTGATGCTTCTTTTTTTAATACCTGGCTGTTACAGATGCCAGATGGTGAAACCTTTTGTCAGTGTTAGACTTAGAGTTCAGATATGGCACGTGAGTGATTGATTGATTGACCAATTGAATTAGTTTACAGTGGTGCCTACTGTCCCCAGGACACAGCCATATCAATCCAGTTTGGAAGATTAGTTTCCTTTGTTTTTGGTCAGCACAACATGTATGTGCAGTATAACATCACCACAGATTAAATTAATATTCCCTGTACCCTCTTGGAGCAGTGATTTCCATAGACAGCAGTATAAATGTAGATACGAAGTGACTGAATGAGATCATTAGATCAATGGCTTAAACCCAGTTGCTTCCTAAATGTACAGCACAGTTTCCCCGACTCTATCCCAACTTCAGCTCCAGAACTGCCAGGTGTACACGAGTACTTTTTTATTTCTCTTATGTCAGTCCCTCAGGGCAACGTACAACATTAGAAGTCTGTACCATAATTCCCAATGCACATGTCGCAAAAAGCAGAACACATACAATAAATGCAGGTGTCCCAGCTCTTATAAACTGGTCGCTGATCATATAGCAGAACGAAGGCAGTGGATGGCGCTCAGTGAAAAGTTATTCAGCTGTTTCAAAAATTGCAAGTAGTGCAGTCAGCTTAATTATATTACCAAATTATGTAAAAGGAAAGAAGAAGCAGCAGCTGTCTGAAATCGACATAAATGTATGAATCCATTTAAAAACCTTTGGAAAACTGGTGCAGCGTGGGTTGTTGTCAGAATTCTCGCATTTCTTCCAAACAGCACACTTTTTCACACATATAACTGATTTGAATTCAGACTTAACTTGCATTTTGTAAGTGGGTATTGATACTGATATTGGACTATTATTTTCTAATATTAAGGCAAAATCTCCTCTCTCGTGATTTATCAAGTAAAAACATTTCTTACCTTTCTGACTCATCAGTGGCACACAGTTTCAGACAGTCCAGCTGTATCAAGCTCCTGACTTTTTTTTTTTTTTAAATTTGGATGGGTCTAACGCGACTTGTCTGTCTGATTGCCCTCAATCTTGGCTGCCTCAGTAACAATGTGGTGTGGAGTGTTAGCTCATGTCATGGCTGGTATAATAGGAGTAAATTATTAAAGGGCAAATCTGCTGATTTTGTGGGGGGGGTTGTTCAAAAACTTTTTTGAGGCTCTAGATGCATTGGGGGTAAAGATTAATGAATTATCTCAGTTGAGTCAGTGGCGCTGAAGACCACAAGTTTGAAAATGAAAAAAAAAAGAAGAAATCTGTCAATGTGGAGTTAGAAGGAAGTGATCTTACCAGGCTCCTCCTCATGTCTGATAAAGCCTCTCCTGTAGGTTTGAGGGTACCAATACAAGTATATTGCCGACTGTATTTCTTCAAACATTGTTAAGGTTCATCTGTAAGGTCAGACTGAGATTTACAGGCCCATGGACGTACATACCGTTCAATTGTAGTGTTCGCTTTGTGAGTCCTAAACTAAACATACTTCTGGTTCTTTTTATTTGGTGCAAATAAAAAAAATTTATTGAGGGCAAACCTGTGGTCACTTGAGTTTGCCTTGTCAGACCATAGCAGACCATTGGAACATTTACAGTATATGTTAAGGTCAAGGCTACAGATAATAAAAATCCTTCCAACGTTTTTGATGTGCTTATTTTATTTTCTAACCGAAGTGTTATCAAGGAATTGGCTTTAGATAGATTTTTCTTAAGTTTATGTTGACATTGTGAAACTGGAAGTTGAATTATGATGGTATTTTAAAAGCTTTTTCGGCCTTACTGTTTTTCTACCGGAGCTTTAAACACTCTCTCTCTCCATTCCCCTTTTTTTCTACCGTATCAATCATTTCTACTCTTTCCACGTATTCCTTCCTTCTCCGTCTCTCATTTCTCCCTCTCTTACACAGTATGTGTCATTATCCATCCAGTGTGACTTCACCCATTCTGCCCTCTGGTGACACAGCCTGCCCTTGTTAAGTGGCTCCAGTCCCTCTCCTCGTTTACAGGTGAAATCTATTCTCATACACAGGCCTCAAGGGCCCAACTGGACTGTAACAGAATTTCTCCAGCCCCGCTGGGCCCCAACCACAAAGCTGAGAATAAATGGCTGAAGTGCCAGGACTGGACAGAAAAATCAATGCCTGTTTATACAGACATGACAGTCTCGGCGCCCAAGCAGTTCTCCTGCTTGCTGCTCTAGACGCTCTGTTATACTGTGTTTTGTTTTTTTTCTACCTTCTCTCTCTCCTGTGTCGTGCTCTCTTCTCTGCTGAGGATAAAATGCATGCCCTCTTGAGAGGATGGAACAGTAGGTGATGTGCTGTGGCCATTTTGTCCTCAATTTGTTCTCACAACGGGTTGAGGTATTGCACGGGGGTCAGCTGAACGCTGTTGATAGACCGACTGTCACGCAAACTGTTTCGTATATGCTGAGCAGATGAAATGCAGACAACCAAGGTCATGTGTTAGAGTAGGATACTGTTTCTCAAGCGGTGGGTCACCACCTAAAAGTGCTCAGCAGGCATGTGCTGATGGGGTCACACTGTAGATGGGTTCCTATTAAAACTATTCAAGGAGGTTTCGTTTTCTGTAGAAGACACAATAAACTGGTTTAAGTGCACGGTTGAGCTCTGTGGAGCTTAATGAAGCCTGGACTTCATGACCTTCGTTCACCTCAGAGAGTCCAGCACCTGGCATCCACAACAATGAAAGAAGAATAGTTTCTTTTCCTCGCCAGACTGACAGGAAACAAGGAGAGTGAGGGAAACACAGTCGCATGCTTTCAGACGATCTTTCCTGGAATGGATTTATAGTGTTGCACTCGCAGCGGTAAATGTGATGGAAACCCTGCAAAACCCCTGCTAACATTTCTACCCCTGTACACCTGACCAATCACTGCGTGAAGTTGGGTGGAAATGTTAGATCAGTGTTTTTGGAAAGTCATGGAAAATATGGGCCAGAACCTCAGCAATCTTGACTTTGGAAAAGGTTTGGAGGACAGCAGGACTCAGATGATGTTCCAAGCAGCTTCAAACATGTGCTTTTTATAATTTATTTTCCCCTTTGGCTCAGAATTAAGGACAGACCTACATCATGGAGAAAAAAATGGACGGCTATTTACAGCTGAATTATTCTATCCAGATAATGCAAAGATTGGACAGTCTTACATGTGTGTTTTTAGCTGCTTAATTGTGAAAATGGCCATTAGTTGCAACCCAAAGCTGATTGCCAATAATACAGACATTTTCAAAGAAGATGAATAGAAACATATCGAAAGATCTTTATTTCCTTCTCTTGGTCATTATTCCTTTCTTTCTTTCACAGTACTTAGTACACATCTTTCACTCTTCAGTAATACTTTTGTTTTTGCTTCAGCCCATCTATTCAGTATTCTTTGCCCTATTCTTTTCCTATCGATTTCTTTCTGGATGTCTTTGATTATATCTTTGCTCTTTCTCTTGTGTGTTTATGTGTGTGAACGATGTGTGTGCTGCATGTGCTCTGTGCAGGCGATTGTGCGATTCTCAAGGGGAGGCAGCGCCGTACTTGTAACTCATTCTGATTTATGCCCCCTGTCTAAATAAAAACATAAATCACAGCACCTGCCACAGAAGTCACTCTCGCAGTGGTCTGGTTCGTCCGGCTCTGTTCTGGGTTGCACCGTTGCACCCCGATGACAGAAACACAATTGATTCCCTTATTGCATCAATTTGTCGCCTAATCTGGTGATATGTTGATAAATTTTACTGCTTTGTCAATTAATTTTCCTGAAAAATGGGCCCAGCGGTGGTGGACACATCAATACCCAGGCAGTGGAAATATCAGTGACAAAATTAAGTGATAAAATTAATTGCCCCCTATCCCGTCTTGTGAAAACATAACTAATGAGGGAGGCAATTATAGTTGCATGTGGTCTCCTTCGGGAAAGATGGAGGGGGTGTTTGAAAAAAGACTTCTATGGTAATTAGACAAGTGGGAGAAGAAGGATCTTGGGAAAATGGTCATCTGAAACAGGGGGTGACTTCAGAAATATAGCACAGTGGATAGATGTTGGTTTCAGCTCTCAGTCACCCCTGGTAGAGGACAAACAATGGCAGAAGCCTTTCAAGCAAGACCATGAGTCAAATCAAATGATAGTCGTGGTTAATTCCTCCTGGACTGTGACAGATGTGTGTGAGGCATGTCAGCCGCTCATCGCTTCCTGCTCACACACACTGAAAGTGATTGTCAGTGATTTGTGTTGTTTATATGTCACTTTAAGTCTTTTTAGAGTTGTGGTGGACATGAGGGATAGACGCTGGTGTAATGGTTTCTGTAGAGGAGAGAGAGGAAGCGGATTAGTAACATGCTCTTATTCCCAGATGCAGATGTGTCCCGGGAAAGCTCAGACATTCACTTCAAACCCCCGTTGTTGTGCTTTATTTTAGCATCAGCGCTGTGTCTGTTATCAGCAACAGACGTTGTGTATCACCGAGCTCGTCATTTGTTTGACGCGCTCCACGAGATGTCGAGCATTCCTTGAATCAGGAAAGAGACCGGCTCTGTGGTTCACGTTTTAAACGGTTTGTGTGAGATTTAATATAGTCCAGTGTCTCAGTGGGAATGCAAATCACAGTCTCACCGGCTCCTTGGTCAGTGATCAAGGTGTTACAATGATGCAGTGTAAATAATGAGATACCTGCAGACATCATAAGCCAAAGAATTTTGTACTCTGATAAGTGTTTCCACATATGACAACATTCCTATACGGAGCAAACCACATATATTAGGCTATATACAGTAGTGTACCTGCTTCACAAACTGTTTCTGTTCATTTTGAGGTGAGTATTATTATCATTTTCCCTCGCTGTTAATTTTCTTGTTTTGTTGTGTCACTTATTGCAGAAATCTCACCTTCCTTGCATGTGTGTTTTTTTTTAGTTTTTTTTTTAGAAATTTGACAGAAGATTAACGTAAATATTTAAAGCAAGCAGATTATAGCACTCTGACGGCCCATATTAACCATTGATCCTTTAACTCGCAACCTGACCCTAAAATGTCATACTCTGTGGAAGTTCTGCTACATTACTTGTAGCAATTTGAGAGCTTTTAAAGAAGGTATCACAGTGCACAGGGGAAGCATTAAGGGAAAGTATGTTTAAAAGGAGAGTTAATTTTAAAAGACTCTTGTGCCCACAAACAACCTGGAAAGTGACTCTCAAGAGCAGAAACATCATTAATACATTCATTAGGAATAGGTTAAGCTATTGAAGAGGTTTTTGAATGCCCGGCATGGGCAACATGGGAGGTGCATTAACATTTTATAATCACCATTTCTGGGCTGCTGTTGTTTGCATCCTTTGTCCAAGGTAATGAGATCCCTCCATCAAACAAATTCTCAGGGCAGAGGCAGCATTTCTCCAAGGTCCTGTCCTCAAGGTGAGAGGTGGTAATCACCTAAATATTTGCAGCAGCACTTACTGTAGGTCACAAGAGTCAGAGTGTTACGTATGGTCTTGTATATTCTGCCAACCTGGGCATCCAACAGTTTCTGTCTGAAGCGTACAAGACACAGGGTGGGTGTGTTTTTGTGTTTTTATTTAATTAACATGCGTTCAGAGGTGTGCTCACGCTCCAGAGGAGATTACGCAAATGACTCTTGTGACTGATTAACAAAACCAGCGTGCTCTAATTCCACCATCTATTTGGTGGCCTTTGGTTTTCACACCAGCTCGCGGTGTGTTGTGTTGCTTGAAGTAGCCTAACACTATGTTGTAAACCCAAAGGCCATAAGAGAAGAGAGAAAACAGCAAAGCAAGGTGACGGTCAGACATCATCTTGCAAACTTCTGTTGTGATAACTGTTTTTGGAAAACTTCCATTCAGTGAGATTTGTCAGTGACTGATGACGTGGCTCACTGCCTCTCAAAACTCAGACCATATGAGCAGTAGTTGTTATGAAATAAATATTGAGTGTCGATCCAGTGGCAAATCAATTCAAATACTAATTTTAATGTTTGTTTTTGAAGGCCAATGAGCACAGATATATTGGACAGCCAGATATGGTACTGTTAAAGGTAGCCTACTGTATCTTTTTTGTTGTCAGTACAGAGACAGTAGATGAGTGTGACTGCCCAATCCACAGCATGCATTGCAGAGGGCCTACATTCTATCAATCACACACTTCCACATGGCAAACATGTTTTGTTTTGGTGGCCTGTTGTATTTTGGTCGCACACAGTGCTTTCCTCGGCCATAGAGGTGAATGGTTTTAACGTGATCAGAAGACTCAAAGCATTAATTCAATCAATCAGTCTGTACATTAAGCTCCTAACCCTAAGTGAGGGGAAAGTAGACTACACAAAAGATGATGGAGGATTGTCTCTCCTATAATGCTTTATACAGCGTTGGCTTCAAATACTTCGGTTTCTGCTGCATTTCCTGTGGTTTCTAAACATTTAATAAAAGCAGACAAATCAGAATCTCTCTGTAGAGGAGCTTAGCTGTGAGGTGTGTTTACCATCTGACTGCACTCAGTTTATTTGCTGTTTTGTGGAAAGGGGAGCCACTTGAACGGAGAGAGAAATGTGCATGTCAAAAGAGCGACAGAAGCACAGCAAGTCAACTCTGCTAAAGGATTAAGCAGAGGCTGCCATTAAGAATAGGTGTCTGTTTTAAATATGAATCATCCCCCCCTTCTAGTTCAAGTTGTTAACTAAATAATTCAGTAACGGGGATGCATTATCGACTTGATGTAAATGTGATATGAGTGGAAATCAGGATGTGTGACTGAGATGATAATTGATATGATAATGGAGTTAGGAAAAGATGGAACAATTGCAACAAATAATAATGAAAAGCTAAATAAAAGATGGGAGTAAAACTGTTAGTGCAGCCGACTGACATGCTAGAAGACGCTTCAGCGAGGCAGCGGTGGGGGCAGAGAGGCGGACGAGAAGCGAAACGAACCAGATACCGGCTGCCTGAGACGCTTAGAGCACCAGTGCAGTTATTCGCACAATGGTGAGCAAGTGGGAGAATATGTTGGAATATCCTCCCTTGTTGAAGGGCATCAACTCTGAAAGGGAATGAAATAGTTGCCCCCTTAACCTCGGCATCTTTTTAACATCAGCAACTATTTGATTTGCATGCGATTAGGTTCACAATGGAGGCCAGTATCATTAATGAGATCAAAAACTTCTGCTATCAGACACAGCTGATGTGGCCCTCAACTCTGCCATAGACATCAGCTCCTCTTTAACTCCTTTTTTTTCTCCTGCTGCTCAGCATGGGAATAAAGGGATGAAAAAGACGATGGTGTGCAAGTGTGTGTGTGCGTGTGTGTGGAATAGAGGAGGGGGCTGCATAAAAACTGTTCAAGTGCAGAGAGCAGCCCCATCTGGAAGACATCGGACCTAAATGAAGTTGTACAAAACCATTCCATTGATAATAAAGCTAATTTTTATGGCTCTGACAAGTATGTAATTATGTGCAGTGGTGCTTTTCAGATTTTATCACAGTCAATAAACTACCACGCTAATTTCATTCCTGTTTTGACATATTTACATGGAAATATTCGATTTGGGGGGAATTAGAGGCCTTGAAAGCCCCTGATAGATGGCTTTTAATGATCTGTGACCCCCGGCCTGTGGGCTCATCTGTTTGTCGGCCCGTCGATCTCGCGGGAGATGTGCTTGGTGTTCTGATCTCTTTAGACAGAGTGCCATCCAGACAGTTGCTGGCCAATAAGCCCTGAACACTGGCCCTTTTCTTGTTGGCTGATTTGTCAAGCCCACTGATCTGGAAAGATTAAGAGGAAATAGATGTTTAAGTGCTGCTTTTTATCTGTTATTTATACATCATAGATATCATCAATGCACATTTTTACTGACCAGCCTGACAGTTGAGGACACTTTAATATTCAGCGCGTATAAAACTCCACTGCTGTGCATTCTCCCAAACTTATCCCTCACACCAACACACACACACACACACACACACACACACACACACACACACACACACACACACACACACACACAAAGAGGTCATGGTCCAGTCGACCCATCTTCAGCCTAGTGGTGCAGATAAAGTACAGCTGGCCTCACTGGCCAGACTCATTCTGTTGAGAGAACGCCACAGGGGTCACCGGTGATGACAAGGTCCACTTATGGGAGGTGGGAATTGGTGTCAAAAGTGGGAACTGCTGCCCCATCCTCCAGCAGCTGAGCACGTAGAGCGTCTCGCAGGAGGGGAGCCAGTGTCATAAAAAGTCCATCAAAAGCACCAGTAATTACCCAGGAAATTGACAGTGAAATTGAAAAAGTTTGTGGCCACTAAGATAGCCCACCCCTCAACCACCCCCACACCACACCACCCCCCACCCCAAGATTCCTGTTGTGTGACAGCAGCACATTTGCTGTGGTGATGAAAGTGCTGTCCCTGACATTGTTTGCTAGAATAACTTTCATTGTCACATTTTATTTCTGTAAGTTCATCAGTCACTCCTTTCGAACTGATGTCCTGGTGCGAATCCAGCTGTTTGTGGAATCCAACTGTGACTTGTTGGATGTTATTGCCAATTCACACGGGCCCTGATGCAGTGATCTTTCAAGAATTAGAATCTATTGCAGCTTTTATGCAAAATGGAGAAAGAAAAAAAAAATCCCACAATTTGGAATGGCTTTTGGTGAAGAGGGCGGAGCTGCTGGATGTGACGGCATTTTATCCTGCACCCTGCACCCTGCATTCCTCCATCCAATTGTTTTAAATAATATCCTCAGTGTTACTTCACATAGAAACAGGTTCACAGATAAAGTAACAATCCTGTAGGGCTATGTTGTGACCACAAGTTTTTATAATTTCAGCTTATCCGAGGAGAAATGTCTTTTTGCATAGCAGATGTTCAGAATCATCATAAATACTTGTAATTTCTATAATCTCTCGTCATTTCTGTGTTAGGAATCCACATTAGGAGGTGTAGTGAACTCTTTACCATCTACCAAGCTGTGTAAGTGGTCTGTCAATCATCTAATATTGTCTATAGAGAAAATGAATAGGACTTCTGAAACCATGGTCACCAAAAGTCTCCTCACATCCCAGCTCTTTGTCATTGACTATAAAACTGAGCTTATTTACCTATACTATTCAGCCAACTAAACAAAAGGAAGTGGTCTCCATTGAGAGCCATCACATTTATATAAAATATTATCATTGCTGTGTGTGCTGTTGAAGATATTTTCTAATACAAGGACTATATTTCTAAAGTTTCTAGGCCTGCTATTAAACATCTTCTACATACTGATTTTTCTCTCTTTTCCTTTTTAAGACATTAACTCTTCAATGGCATGAATGAATATAGGCTAAACAAATGTGAGCAGATTGTCCACCTTTGTTTATTATACCATTATGTTATTTTAAAATACAGTATAGCTGTAGTTGAAAGACAATAGCTAGCATTCATAATAAGGTGAATTTTCTGCAGGGCTCAGTGTCTCAAGCATTTGACTCAAACCTGATAAAGACAAGGAAGACACATAAGTACATTATAATGCAGCTTGTCAATAGTAATAGAATTGTGACATGTTCAAGAACGGCCATGCGCGAGGAGGCTGCATTGTTCCTCTGGTTTTAATGCCAATCTCCATAATCAAGATGAAACCAGACACTGCCAAAACTGGCATAATACAGGCGCTCGCTGATGAGTGATTGATTGAATATGAAATAATGAGGGTTTTCTGGTGCTCTACTGGTCATCTAAAATTCTGAATACAAATCAAATGGAAATTTTATGCAATGAGATGTATTAATGGGATTCTGGCAGCGTTTTAAGGTCTTAATGTACAGCAATAAGCAACATAGGTTGTCTCAGGGAGATGAACAGTTGTTGCTGTTGATAGGCCATTTTAGTGCATTACTGTCAAAATAATGCATGTCTGTCTGCATATATTCCAAGGCTATAGTGAGCTTAACTTTGGACAATTACAAGACAGCCATTGTTGTGTGCATGGATTTCCCTTTTAAAATAATAAATAATGGTTATTCAGGGTGCCATTAATGCCAGTAACATACTTTTTCCTGCATAGATTTGATCCAGGAATTAGTCAGTCACCTCTGTATATGATTTACTTGAAATCTTATGAAAAGACTTAAAATATATGATATATTATAACAATTTACAGTAAGATTTTATCCAATCTTGCTTACAATGACTCAAAGCGAAACATTTTTATTTATCCTTTTTTTTTTTATATAATTACTTATGGCCGTTTGTGTTGGGGACAATATTCTTGGTCGTATGAAGGACAGCTGAAGCAGAATGGATGTACAAGTCACTCACTCTGCTTGGCTTAATCCATCAATGTTAAGTGATATTTACAGAGTGTGGCTGACCAAATTGCACATTAGAAGCCCAATTAACATTTTTGTTGCCCAGAGCATTGTGGAAGTAGATCTCAGCTGGTATGCGACGGTACTGTCAGCTTCTGATGTCGTAGTTGTGTCGTTTGTTTTCCTATACAGGAGACCAAATTTGACATGGATGGAAAGGACAAACCCTGCGTAAGGGGATTAGTGTCCTCATTAATATGCCTACATTTATTTGAATCTCATTTGTCCATCCAAGCAATTAAATTGATTCATGTGGAATAATTTTGTTATCGTTTCAAAATACAGTGGAGTGTCATCTGTTAACCAGTGTCTGTCTTTTAGGGGCGTGGCCACTGTGCAGTAAGTAACCAAGTATCAAGAGGGAATACTTCATAAAACACACTGTGAGAGGAGGTTATATGTGTAATTTTAGAATTGATTTTCATGAGTCATTAACCACCAACATGCTTAGCAATTTAGTTAAAAGAAACCAGTTGTTACTTGTTGTAGAAACTGACCGTTGCATTTTTCATGGTGTATGAGAATTACAAGCAAATGAAGCCATTTCCTGTGCTTAATCGGGTAATTCAGTGCTGCTATGTGTGCAGTTTAAAAGAACAAAGCCCACAGGAAGATATTACAAATCTATCGTACACTGCTCCACAATATATTCTTGCTTGTTTTTTTGAAGAATCATTTGTGGTGCTGTTGAATTTTTAACGCAAATACATAAATATGAATAATGCATCAAAGGGATTGAATGGTGCTCCTGTACGACGCCTGTTTGTGCAACATACAGATTGTGCACATTAAAAAGGCAGACCAGATAAACAGGCAGGTATTGTGAACATGCGTGGAGAGAGTTTTATATTTTTTTGGCTTTTTATAACAGTTTGAAACATTTTTTCAGCCTTCTATAAGTGCTTTTGTTTTACAAAGGTCCTGAACAGCATTGGATTGTGCAGATCATTTAACATGACATCCTAACTACGCATTGTATTGTTTAAAGGTACACCAATATTATTCAAAGATTCAGTTCTTTCAGGTTTGCACAACTGAGCAATGTTCACAGAGTCTATTCTTAAATCTTCCTATTTTTTTTGTTGCAGAGGCACTGATACTGATGCTGGCAACTTGTTGAGCTATTTGGGATTTAAATTCTCGTAGTGATAGTCTTTCCTATTGATGGTGTATCACTGGAAATCACCAGTGCTGCTCCCATTTCTTATTGAGGTTGTTGTGTAGATTGTGTAAATGTGACGGCACAGATTTAGTGGAGAGACATCTGCCTCGTGTTTGTTCCTGTGACAGACATTAGTGAAGAGTGAACTATCTATGGGCTAATAACAATCAATTTCTAACGGTCTCATGCACAACATATGGGCAGTCGTGCTCAATTTCCAAAATGTAATGTGCACTAAAGTTAGTTGAAATGGGACCTATACTATATGTGCTTGGCTTTTGCAGCAACACTTTGTTCATACAAATTTTTGCTTTGCATGCAGAGGTGTTTTGTTGTCTGGGCTTCTCCTGCACCAATCCATATGAACTTAAAGAACTGTGACATTTTATGGCTCTACAGTCTTCTTTTTTTTCAGAAGGAAAGATCCCTCGTCCTCCTCTTAGTTATAGATGTGCTGCACTCACTTGACCTATTGTGAGTAGTATTTCTCAGTGCATCCACTCTTTATGACACTGACGTAGGCTGACTCTTAAATACTCTTTTATGCATGTTTTATGAGTATGACGATTACAGCAATTCCACTTCTGAGGTAGTTGTGTGCCAGTGATCTCAAAGGATGTATACTTAGTTTACCTCAGCATGACACTTAGGGACAGTTGAACATTTTAAAGGATTTGACTGATTTTTTTTCTTCTTTTTTTATGTGTGAGTACATTTTTCACTCCAATTTAATCATGTAGCATCAGGAGAGGAGGAGATCAGTGTGGAAATCCAGAAGTTGCTCACTCCAGGTCCAATTTACAGAGATGGTTTTACCTCATAAATTTGAATTATTGGATCATCATCATCTTTATACACCATCTCGTGATAATAAAAGTACAATCTTTACAGATTCAGTACAGCAACTTTTGCCTGGTACTTGGCAAAGAGACTGTGGTTCAAAAAGAGACATCATTTCTGTCCAGCTGTTTTTTTGGAGGTGTCGGATGATATTTACTCTCTAAAAGAATGACAGGGATGTGTACTTTTACACCACGATCATTGCCAATATGCATCTTCAATATGATTAGAAATGTCTCAAATGTTCTACAAACTACAATGCTGCACTCAACTTCCTTTCCTCTGAGTGCAAAGTGTGAATGGTAAGTGCTCAAGCAAGTTTTAGTTAAATAAAATCATAAAAATATGAAATCAAAACGAATAATAATAGTAGAGATTAACAAGATAGTTCCTGTATTAACCCATGTGTGATTGTGTCCTGTCAAGATAGCACTAAAATGTCTTGGTGAGAAGCAAATGATTTCTGATGGCCATCTAGTCTTGTATCTCTTTGAAAAGCCCAGATCAAATAGGCTCACTCTTGTCAGCTCCTAAGCAGGAAGGCTTCCCATATGAACAAACGATTGATTGACAGGTAGACATAGACTGGCTTTTTAATTTCCATGCCTCGCTTCAAATTAAACCTCCACCTGGGATAAAAGCATAGGCTATCCTGCATTGAGAACTCCCAAATGATAGGAAATGGAAATTTTGATTAGCAAAGAACGAGGGCTTTTCACTCTACTGGATTTCCCAATAGTGCTGATGGTTGACATTTTTTCAAGCCGATAAAATAGTGATGACAATTGTCTTTTTGGGGATTTTGTCAGCATTAGTTGGACTGATAAAACACCTATGGTTTGGAATTAATTTTGTCTTTTAGTATAGCTGTGATGTTACAAGTATATCATAGTGTTCATATTAAAACAGCGGAAAAACCCATATAATTGAAAAAGAAGTAATAAAAGGTCATTAAAACAGTATATAGATTATAATATTTTGCAGTTATAGATCATTGTATGTGATTGATGTCATTTATGTTGTCATTTCTGATCCAGATTTCAAAATAATCCACTCAAGACAAGCAAAACACGCACTCAACCTTCAAGTAAGCGAGGTGCGATTAAGAGTAAATTGTAGACATCACCACTCTGGTCTAAAACACACATTGTCTTGAACAGCTGTTTGTTGTGTGGCTGTCTGTATATGTGACAAGACTGAATAGCCACCAGAGAGTAATAGTAAATGTGCAGCTACTTTTATCGTGTTTTCTTTATGAGACAACATACATTAAACCCGCTGTAGCTGCAGTAAATAAAGCGCGCTGTAAAACTGTGAACTCGTGAAAGAGCTTGTAAACATAAACAGCCGCAATGAGGTCAACATCAAAGTAATTGTAATGCTGTATGAGCAATGAAATACAACTTAATGCTTCAGGACAAAATAGCTTTGCGGTGTACCTGAAGAGGTTGCAACCTTGTGTTATTGGTGATGAATGAACAGTTTGATGGCTGTAAAACTGTGTCAAATACTGTCTGTTGGTGGTGGGACTGAGCTTCGAATCCTTTACTGACCTTTGCTATTACTGTCCTGCCCAGATGTGTTTGTTTTTTTCAATATAAACACAAAACTCCTTAGGAAATAGTGTGCCCTCGATTTAGCCAGGCGGAAAATAAGGGTGTGGAGCTGGGCATGGTGGATGGCCGGTACGTAGCACATTTGGCATTAATGTAGTGGATCTTACCTCACGTCCTGTCACAGATCTGTAATTAAGGGCCCGTCCACACTGGCATGGGTATTTTTCCTCTATGTATTTTTTACCTTTCATCCACACGCAAACTCCGTGTTAGGTCAGTGATGGAGCTTTTGCAAAACTTTGGCCAGAGGACATTTAGAAACTCAGTTTGGCTTGTTGCTGTAATGACAGAAATAACTGTTTTTGTGACATGATTGTTGTATTTATTTATTTTTTTTTAGTTTCTTACACATGGATAGAGATTTCAAGACCAGAGGAGGAAAATCCCAGTTTTGTTTAATACCTGTGCCCATGTGGACTAGGCGTTACAGTCATCCTCAGCCATGATCTGCTAATGGATGAATGTCACAATTTCACCTTTTTTTTCCCCGATTCGTGTATTCTGGTATTTTTTAAAGAGCAAGCTTTTTTCCATGACCTTTTTATTTATCAAGATTGTATCCAAAAACCAGCCTTCCGCAAAAGAGCACATATCGTAATGTACAGCTGATGCTAATTGAAGTGTATTGATTAATGTTTCAAGGGTAGAATCCACTTATCCTTTTGAGATGTGCCTCAGAAAAAGTTGCACTTGTGCAATAAGATCAAGGAATTTTAACATTTGATGTGCGGCAACTTACTCTAACATATTTATCGAGACAGAAATGACAGCCAACTTTGAGATTCCTTTTACTGATCAAGTTTCATTATGTTTGGCAAAAGGGCCTGCGCCATTACCATGAGTAATATCATAAGTTATGAATGAGGCAAACGGCAAATGGCATAACACATCAACACTCAGGGCATCAGTGCTCATTTGGAGCTGTTTGAGTGTCACCGCACTCTACATGGGCCTAGACAGCATTAGACAGAGAGCAAAATGAGCTTGACGTACACTTCTCTCCCTTCAACATGACTTCATTTTATAATGTGACACCGGCCTTACTGCAACCCAACTCACGTCAAACCGTTACGGATCATCCGACTTCACCCTTCCACGCACACATGAATGCACGCTCACTCGGATAATCAGTGGAAAAGTTGACTCGGCCCCATCACCATTAGATGTTTTGTTTCTTTCAAGCATGTTTTAAGGATTAGCACATAAAAGCAACCGAAGGCCGTGGTCTGTCATGATCACTGTGGAGGGATTTGTGGATCATTATGTGAGCTGCTCGCTAACATGAGGCTTTAGGGAGAAAGCTAGGCCCCCCTGCCAGGGAACTTAGTTAGGGGGCTGAAAAAGTTTTGTCATTTGATGTTTTACATTTTGTCATTAGCAGCCGTCTTTTATGATTAACAGCGTGGCCCTCCGGTTCACCCCTTTTCGCTCACTTTCTCGACCGCCTTACATCGGGGCATATCACTTTAGACTTCCTATAGCCTAAAATAGATGGTTCAGATTAATGTAAGCATGGAGAACATCCTGCTATGAATTAATAATTACTGTGTTGCACCAAAGTATGTGTTGAAAGATAAAGCAGAGTAAAATGAGACTGAACAGTGCTGTTTCAATATGAGTTAAAGTCTGAAAGAGTGCTTTGGATGATACCTGTATCATCAGACTATGAGAGCAATTTTTAGGTAGATTACACTGGTTATGAAGAGCTACATGAAAGCCACAAACACAGTATGTAGTTCAAAAGTCAGTCAGGTTCCGCTGAACCCAGATATGTGTACTGTAAAAGCGAAGCGTGGGTGACATAGGTTTACATCTAACTCCACAACCTATTTGAAAGGAAAAGAAAGCACATGGTGGGTGGCTCATTCACACTTTTGGTAGGTGTATGAAGGGAAAGAGAATAAGGTTTAAATTTGCTCTTATTTTAGAAACATATAACATTTTCACACCTACTATTGCAGATTATGGTGAGGCACAGTTCCTTGGCATTTAAAATGCCTTTATCCCTATACTTTTTGGAGAAGAAGAAACATTAGCTGCGTTCTCAATGCCTGATTAGTGACCAGAATAGTGTCTCTGTGTTTAGATGTAGCTACAGTGTACCCATCTCAAGCTGTAATGTTGATGAGCCATAAAAAACTCCAAAGAAGAAGCTAATTGCACTTTCTTTCTCAGGAATTCTGATCCACAGCAGTCGTTTCCTTCTGTTGCTTGGCAAGGAGTTACCTGTAAATCCTGCCAATCACTGTGATTGGCAGCTTCAGAGTCTTAATTTCTTTCTGTTTTTGATTGGTTTGTCAGCTTTTATCTGGGGACCCTGTTTGGGGCATTTTCTTACCCAGAAAGGACATGTCTGTCAAGATGACTGACAGGCCTCAAGCCCTGTGTGGAAAAGCGATGGTTCCCAGCAGCTCTCCCTGCGACAGTCTTCTGCAAACCCTCTTATCCACAAAATGATGCTCTGTTGATTGTTAAAATTCTGTAGGCAAATTAAGGATGGGTTTTATGACAGGATTGTTCTTTCAGTCACTCACATGGTGAAGGAAACAGCTCCATTTCTCAGAGCTGACCCATAAATAACCCAACATCTTGGCAGATTTATATTTTAGAAAGTGAACACTGTGCTGGCCACGCCTTTTATTCACAGACTGTCTTTTAATTTACAGATTTTTAAAAAATTGTGATTGTGTTTAAATTGTGAAATGGATCAATTAAATCTCTGCCTGTGACTGCCTAGTTTCTATAATACACACCTTTAGTTTAACAGGACTCTATATGAGCCACAGTTACAGTACATGTCTGTGAGGCTGCTCTTAGCACACAGTGGCAGTTTGAACTAAATGCTTACATCAGCATATTAAATACTTGCAATAATGGCACTAGGTGAAAAGTCAGGGGATCACCAAAATGATGACAGTTCATCATCCTGATGGAGACATGGGTCTGCCAAATTTCATGGCAATCCATCCAATAGTTGCTGAGCCATTTCACTCAGAACCACAAATGTCAACCCACTAATGACAGAAGGAGAAAAGTCAGAAGGGAAAGTCAGGGGAATCACCAAAGTCAGTGGGATTCATTCTCCGGGAATCACAAAGTTTTATGACAGTCCATGTAGCACTGAAGCTGTCGAGACTTTTGGTCGTCACTACTAATAACAAAGAAATCCCATGATTCTCTGTATTAAATTCGACATCATAGCAAAAAACTGAAAACAATAGACGCCGGGGCATGAACAGTGTATTCACACACACAGCTGAAACTCACTCACCCTGAATTCTGTGCACAAATCCAGATGCCTCTCTTTAAGCTGTTTGTCCCTTTCATTTCAAATTCTCTGTGGCACCATTTGCATACTTTTCTTTTGGTTCCCTATAACTCGGTTAAACACAAAATATCTTCATACAAAAGTCTTGTCGCCTTATTTTTAATCACGTGTTGCCATGTTGTTTTTTCAGAATTTTAGCATCAACAGAGTCCAGAAATATTGTTTTTTTTCATGGCATTCATAGTTGAGATGTTTCACTCTGAGCCAAAGCAGCTGACCATCTGATGGATCATCAGTCTGATATTGTTCAACAACTAACTTATCATAGAACATAATGGACCACAAGTGAGTGGCAACATGCAATTACTGTATCAACAAAGGGCCAGAGAAATAAAAATAAAAAAAACAACAAAAAGAAACAGAGATAAATTAAACCAGTGGTATCACATTTTAATCACCAAAATGTTGTCTATATAATATAATATTTGCCTGAAGAAACATATCACCTGTAAATTATTCTAATGCAGTTGACTCCTATGCACCAGTTTTCATGTGAAATGTCAGAATTATTGTTAAGGTCATAGCAGTTTGTGCTGTAGGTTTATATTTATTGTTCCCCTGTTAATTTCTTTCCACGGACCAAAAACACATGGATCCTCTGTCCTTCCCTATATTGCCCCTCATGTCTGTTCCCCGTTGTACCAAGCTCAGCAAAGCTGTTCATTAGTGAGCTAGTAGGATCATTAACATAGTGACACTATTGGACCTTGCTGTTAACATAAAGCGTCCAAGGTGAACTGTTACACAGTGTTCGATTTCAATTAATATGTTGCTCAACTTGGATTTGGGAGTGGAATTGGAGCATGCATCAGTGAATGAATTTACTTGGACACCTTGAGACAGATGAGGCCGTCGGTGCATCGAATTCCATTGTGTTCTTGGCAACTGTGGCTGTCTGAGCACAGCTCGCCACTATTTTGTGTAACATAAGAATGAGGCCTAACCCTCTCCTGCACGCTGCATCCAAGAAGGTAGTGTTAAATTACAATGTTCTTAAATCATGCTATTTATAGGATACTGCAAATGTGATTAACCATCAAGCGCATGACGAATCTCGAAAGTGACTGTAAATCAGTTCAACTTTTACGGACAAGATTTAATCCGGACTTAATTTATTTGCCGTGTACAACAGATGTGCAGACAGTTGTCTTTGTGACAGTGGTGCAGCGCCAGCCTGCAGGGTTATATACCTGCGACGTGGTACAACGGTACAAGGAGTAACTGTCACAGGAGCAGACTTCAGACAGATGCAAATCTATTATCAGCAAATGAGAGGCACCAATCAGTTCATTTAAGACAGTTGTTCCACATGATGTGCAGTGGTGGTTTGTGGCCGTTACTTACCTCATTCTGTATACAAGAAAAAACACTTGTCTTAGCTTTAGGTATTGTACATTTAGGATGAAGTCATCACTTGGCAAAATCATTACTCTTCTTCTCACTTTTTTTTTATTCTCGATGCTTTAAATTAACCTTGAAAGATTACCATTAGACAAATCCAGGCCTGCATAGCTACATGGGATAAACAAAGCAGACCACTGTAAAGTAACCTCAGCATCTGTTTTAGCTGTAAGCATGTCAGCATGGGCCTGTCAGTTGTGTGCATTTCATGCGCACCATGTTTTGACAATCAATACAGCACAAATGAGTAAGTGAAAGTCTGTAATACTAACAGAAGACAAACAGAAGAGAAATGAGCTCAGTTTGGAAACGTGTACATCTTTGTGTGTGTGTGTGTAGTCTTATCACTGTTGGTGCGTGTGTGTGTTCCGCAAGCAGCAGGAGAGGACGTTCTTCCATCTGACCCACAGCTCCACAGGGCTTTATCTCTGCCGGTGTTCCACATTATTGATAGCTGCAGTGATATTGACAGGCGATGTGGTGGTAGGAAAGGGAAAATAGGAGTTTGATATGACATATTGTGCATCTCAGCAGGTCCCATAAATAACTCTGACACGTTTTTGTATGCATGGGAAGGCCTCTGATTCAGCCTCCCATAAAAAATAAACTTCTATTATGGAATGTATTTGTCAAGTGGTGCGGTGATGGATGGACTAGTGTTTAGCCCTTGGCAGGTGGATGGGACCCGCCACAGCAAGCAGCAGCAAAGGCTTGTGGGGAGGATTTGCTAAGCAACCAGGGGGGGTGGGGGGGTGGGGTAGAGGGGGGTGGTGCAATTATTCAGCATGAAAGGGGATCATTTCAGCACCTGCTTTCCGTTTCCTATCATGCATTATTGCGACAGGATCTTATGCTCCTCTACAGTGACACTGGTGTAGATGAGAGAGAGGACAAAGGAGACATGAGAGAAACCGCCACTGGTCCGAATGAGTGAAGTGAACACAGATGAAGCGACGTACAGCTTCGGCTAAATGACTCTAAACTGTTTTCAAGGACCCTGCAAAGTGGTTACAAGATAAATCTGAGGGATCATGAGATAATTAATGGGACTGAAAAAAAAAAAAATCAAAAACATCCCCTGCTGGGGAAAACATGTTTACTTCCACATTATTCTTTAAAGGATAATCAAAATTATTATAATTTACTCCCGTGCAGTGTCTGAGTGTTGGTTGACATACACCTTTTTAAACATATGACTTGTGGGTGTTGCTGATTTATTTTAATAGAGCCATTACTGTAAATGTTGGGAATCACCTTCTGAAAAAAAAAACTGAAAGAAAAGTACTTTTTATTCCACAAGATGATTTTTATTCATCATATCCAAACAGACAACGATCACTAATTGTGTAATCACAGTTATCAAACGGTAATTCTCCATTTCCCTTGCTTTGCTTACTCATAATACTCCCTATCAAGCACTTGTTGCAGTGGCGGTATGCACGTGTAGAGTATGTGCTTGTGTTTTGCATATGCATTTGAAACATTGTGCGTTTGTTGTCTTCAACAAGACTGTGAAAGGAGAACAACATCCCACATGCCCCTTTAAGCCATTCTTGGTTAGCATCATTGATTCATTTTTCTGCCTCAGGGCCCCACTGGGCATGTTGGCTTTCATTTCATGACATCTTGACACACACAGAAAAGCATGCACGCAGCCACACACAAACACATGGAGCAAATAAGAATCTAATTTCGCAATGTAGCACCAAGTACATTTTAGTCGTTGGTTGCTGTAACTGTGGTTAACAGCAGTAGAGAGTTTGTTCAAGGCTCCCGCGTGGGGGAGAGTTAATCCTGCTAAAGTTGTTTGCCTTAAGGTCAATGGTCCTTTTTTCATCAGTCAAGAACAAAAACATTTATAACTGCTGTTTTTAAAGAACTTCAATGAGGTTTCTCCAGCTTTTTTCTCCTCAGTGGAGGAAATAAAGTAAATTGAATTTATAATTTGAATAATATTCGTGATTTTTTTATTGTTCTTATCTTCAGAGGTGCAGGGAGTCAGCTGTACTTCAAATCTCATGCCTGATTAAATGAAAACAAATAGTCTCTATAGAAGAACTCCTGGAACAGACTGTCTTATTGTCTCTGCATTGTTGACATTTGACCTTAGATCCCACAACATTTCGTACACATCAGGACGAACTGCCCTTTGAACACCACATCATATGAATGGCTCACTACTGTTACCTGCACTTACATGCATAGCAATCAGATGATATAAAAATCTGCTAAATCTGTGCAGTGGGACTCCTTTTTGAGCAGTCGCCCGTGAACTTGCTGAACCAGAAAGCGTGTGATGGAGAACACTTAGACCCTCTCATCCATTTCACATTTGTTCCAATCAATTATTGAAGTAGACAGCCAATTACAAATGAGAGGATTTGAGTGCCCAGCTTTCGTTTCTCCAAAGGCTTGCATTAAACGTCTCTTGGTGGTGAATAATTGGTGCGATTAATTTACTGTTGGGCGCAAGAGGTGTTTTCATCTGTCCGTCGGCAAACGACCCTCCCTTATATGATTTAAAGTATTAAGATCAGGGAGAAGGGTTGGGCTTGTCAGCAAGCTATAACAGGTTGAGATGAAGTTTTAATTGTGTTTTGATCCATGCGATTACATATAGCATTCTAGTTTTTAATCTGCAATTACTCCCTTCTTTGTCCCCCTAATTGGGATGGTTGAGTAGCATTGCATGCAAATGAGGATGGTTGTAAAGGAATTGAGTGTAAAGAGAAAAAAAAAGCATCTTATATTTGATGTATTCACGGCATTATGATGAAGAGTTGTTTTTTCTCATCTTCCTGTTTGCCATTGATTAGTCTCACAATTTGTTTAATTTGATGGCCAGATTGACAGCAAAGTAATTTATCTGTCTGCACTGAGTGACAGGCCATAACGGACTGACATTCCACGCTGACGCTCCAACTCAGGATAATTTCCAGCTCACCACTCATCAAGAACACCCACACTATAATGAAAGCTTGAAAAGGGACGTGAAGAAACACCAGATTTATCCTCAGCCACAATGAGGCTTTAAGAGATGCAGTGGCTTTGAATGTGAATGGAAAGCCCCTCTCATCTCTCTCTTCTTCTTTTTTTTTTTTAGCTCTTTTCTGGGTGACTTAAGAGGTGGAACATTTCTAAATGTAGAGTAAGCTAATTATAAAAAGCATTTTGTCCTTGCTCAAGAACATAAAGGAAGTGAAAGGTCCAAACAGGTAGAGGAGGGACAGTAAACTCCTGGGTGAGTGAGCGTCCCTCCCCCAGCCGTGTCGAGGGAAGCACAGGTGCACAAGGTCAGCACCCGTTTTCTCTGGAGACTCCCTTAAGGGTAAATGTGCCTATGATGGAATAGAGTGGCAACAGAACAGACGGGACGAGTGCTGTAGGCCCGCGGCACTCAATCATTCTCCCCGTCTCACAATAGAGCTCCATATCACCGGCTCTCAACAGACTGCCAGCAACGATACGTCCACCTGGTCACTGCAGAATTTAGACACACTTGTACTTCCTCTGTGAGTACACACATTCCACAGATATAGTTGGGATAATTTAGAAAGAGCATCTTAGAAAGTTTGAGTTTTCACAAATAAGGGATATTAGATTATACATCATCAAATTTGTTAAAACTCTCCAATAGCGATGTTAGTATTGACCTTAAACACTTGGTTGGCTGGGCTGTTGTCATAATGTGATTTAACTTATCAAATTCTCAGTTGAGGGTATGGTTCTTAAAGTTGTACTGAGAACTTATTTAAATATATTTATTACAAGCTGGTGCATTTGGAGGTCAGACATGAGGACTATATGTCAGAAACTGCAAAAATCAAAAAAGTCAAATAATATTTTAATTAAAAATTTAAATGTGCAGCATCACTTTCACCCAGTGAGACAGAAGTGTAGGAGATCATCCTGTCAGTCCTGGCCAGTAACCACAGTTGGGTGCGTGGAGGAGGAGTGGGAGGCTCTCGCTCCTTGTGTTGGGTTGAATTTCCAGAGATTTGATCTGTTTCCACCAAAAGCGGCAACAGCTTTACCTGATGAGTTCTGTCAATAGAAATGCAAGACAATGGGCCTTGAAGAACATTTAAATGGAAATGTGAGATTTATCGCTGTGGGGATGCAGCTGAATTTACGACAAAAGCTTGATATTTCTGCATCAAGTATTATTGCCATAACAAAGAGGCAAGGACTAATAGGACTCTCTCTTCAGGATTAATTAGATAAGCTCCTTTAAAATCCTTACTTTTCCTTGTAATCCTCAATAACTAGAATGATGCGCTGGGTAATGGAAAGCTGAAGCACGACAGAGTATTTACTGTTACAGAATCAGAACACCGCAAAACCAAACTTTTACGTTTGTATATGAACATCTTTGTGTATGCAAAGCAAATGGTGTACGACACCGAGTTACCTTCATGTCATCCAGGCTCACAAGTCGAAAGAATGTATATGTTAGGCTTTGCATGCAGATGTGACACCATACAGTATGTCTTCATTCGATGGAGCGATGACTCAAAGAGTCTTATCATGCTGATATGAAATTTTGATCCCTACAAGTGCAGGTGGACCAGGAGAGAAATCAGACATCTCTTTGTACTGCATGTGTGTAGTAAGATCTATTGTCTGACCCCACCCAGCCCCAAACCACCACCACCATAAGAAAAACTCACACACACTCTCTACATCGACCCTTGCCTACTTTTTTATTCACATCCCTGAATCCAACTCGCTTGTATTCAATCATTTTGATTAAAAGGCTGATTTTTGTCCCGAAACTGTGCAGGAGTTGGCAGTCCCACCAGCCAATGGCATTTGAGGATTCATATATTTTCATAAACTTTTAACAATGTCAATGGGACATGTCTTCAATCTTGGCCTCACAATGGCAAAGGCACTCCATCTTTCTTTAGCTCTCGACAGAACATTTGAATATGAGAATAGGATTATTAATGTGACAGTTCACAGGGGACGCATCACACGGAGATTCAGAGGGAGAAGTGGGTTTTGTAGGTAGGTCTTTAAAAGAGAGAAGTACATTGTGTTTCCCTCATCAGATGTGCTTATGGCATGTTTTTACACAAATTTCCTTCATGAAGTATTACACAGCTTGTTACAAACTAGTTTGTTATAATGAAGTTCCAGTAGTTAGCAGGACCGTACAGACGAAGCAGCCACAACTTCAAAAGTGGTCAGTAGCATTATTTATTCAGCAACATGTGTTCAGTTTTTTTGTTGGACTAAATTCAATATCTGTATTTTACTTGCAACGCCCCTAAAATGAGCCCCAGGTCAATTGAATTTAAATACAGATGGTAATCATGGTCGTAAAATACTGATCAAATGACAATGAATGCAGCACAGTGTGAAAAAAAACGTAGTGATTTGACAAACAGATGGCTTTCAATAGAGCAATGGAGCAAAATCTTGCTCTGTGATTACTGAGCAAAAAAAAGAAGCCTGTTGGTTGACCTTGAAGTGGATTATTAAAGTTAAAATTCTGGAGAAAAAAAAAAAGCGGTCACGAATTCATAGAAATTAAAGAAAATCTGCTGTATTTGGTGATTTCTCAAGCTTTCTTTGAAGTAATGGCTCTGGTAGTATACATCCATTTAATCTATGTTTCAGTCAATCATGTCTACCAAATGAATAAGTGAGTCTTGTTACAGTAAGCAGTGGCCGTAACTGTACCTGTTGTTTTTGTAGCCGTGTCTTAGGGCTCATGTGTTTGTGATGTCCATCAGTCCCATTCATGTGAACATGATATATCAGTTACAGAGGTCACTTTATTTTGGCTATAGCTCAAGATTTTAAACACTAATATGACACAATTTAATACAAAAGGATAAAATTAAGTGATGACCAGGTCAAGTTAACTTAACCATGTTACCATAATGCTGAAACACTAGGCAGTGATTGCCTATAGATGCTTGAGTGCTTGAGGTTGTGGGAGTGGCCGTCAGTCCAGGTGTGTCAGGCTTCGATTATTGATGATTGAAGTTTCAATCTGCACAGCAGTTCTTCACTGTATTATTATCAGGTATGATTTATAAGCCAAGAAAAAGAAGTACATTGGTTGCACAGCTGCATCCCTTAACTCCCTTATGCACAGCAGCTCAGTCATTGTGTTCTACTTTGTCTCATATTTTTGCATTCACCAAGTTTTTCTGTTCTTCCTCGTCGGTTTGTTTCCTCCTGGACTGTCACATCTTCCTACCTTTCCGCCTCCTGCTTTCTATCTCCTTCCTCCTTCCTCTCTTATTCTTGTGTATCACAGCTTTCTTGTCACAAGAATGAATTGAATTTGTCCCCTTCAGTGCAAACAACAATAGACAGAGTAGGGACCTTCAGGAAAACAAATCGCCACATCCTGTCCCTGTTGGGGATTGGATGTTATGTGTCTGTGTGCACGTGTGCACGTGTATTGCTGATGAGGCTGAGGGGGCAGATGAGGAACAGGCCTATGCCAAAGAGGTACCCAGGGTCATTTATTAACATGTCATCCTCACAGTGCCTGTTGAACCAGCAAGAGATCCAGACAAATGATGTTAATAATAATAAGTAGCCCTGTGGTGAGACTAAGAGGTCTGCACTCCTGCCCATGTTGAGCACCTGATGCTTATTATTAAAATAAAAAGGTGATAAGTTAATGTCTGTAGTACTGTATGTAGCATTGCAAAGGCCTTTTTGTGTGCCTAAAATAGACCGTTTTCCCCCCCTCTTCTTTTTATGTATATTACATCCTCTGTGCCTGAGGGCAGTCGTACCAGGACACTCTGTAGGTGAATTCCCAGCAGTTTAGTGCCAAAAAAAGTTCTCCTTGCTCTATATACATTAGTGGTGTCAAAGGATCAAATTAAAGGTACATACAACACCCAACAAAAGGATGGACTAGATGAAAAGAGCCTAAAATGTCAATGATCCATGACCAGACACTCCATCACCTTGGGAGGGATGACTAACCCAGTGTGATTTTTTTTTTCTTTCCCCCTTTATTCAAGGACACTTTTTAGATCATCATTGTACATGATGAAATATGCATTACTCAGGAATCCTGGAAGCTCATGTAGGCCAGTGATTTGTTTGGTCAATGTTATAGTTAGTTACACACATTATACTATTTAAGCAGGTGGATTTCACACATAACATTTTATTTTTTATTTATGAACATTGAGAATCATTTAAAATTACATAAACTTCAGATGGTTTTGTGTTGAATAGCCCTTCTGATAAATGTCGGCATGGCTGATGTTTTTGGACAGTTTTTGCTCCCTCACAAATATATTACGTTGTCATATATAATGTCCAATAAGCAAAAAGGTGCTGCAGCACAGCCCCAAAAATGTGTAATCTAGACACAGTCCTTGTCACAGGTATTTGATATATTTGCTTGTTTATAGTTTGTATGAGTTAACTTACATGTATTCTGATATCAGCGAACACAGTAACAGTCTGGCTCTGCTGCTTAGTTTTTAATGTGCTCTGACTTTTATTTACTCTTAACTTATTTTTATTTATTTGCTATTATACATGAGGTGAAACCCTATGTGGTAGCCATTGTTGTGGACTCACAACTTGAAGAACCAAGTAGTAGATAATGAAATGTGTAATTTACTGTTGGAATGACTGGTCTTTATGAGAGTGCAAAGTTATTTTTGCAACAGAAAAGAAAAAAAATAGTTGACAAAAACAAAACAAAAATGTTACAAACCACAAACCATATTGAAAGTGTAAAAATATATGCAGGTTCCTATATTGCTCATACCCCGGAATTCAACCTCAGAAGAAGGTAAAGTGTTGATAAATTGAAATTTCTTTATCGGCACTGACCTGCAGGAGAATAAGGGAAACAAAAGGTGAGCAGAAAAGCTGATGCATCAACGAGAGAGAAAAAGGTGAATTTCCTTGGAAAGTAAAGCTTATTGGAATTAATAAAATGGCAGAACATCTGACTAGATTTCAATAGTAATCAAATCCACAACTTATGACATTCACTGGAGTCAGTCGTCTTCATGCAGCATTCATAATCGTTTCATACAATAGCATTTTGTAAAGGGGGAAAGCTCAAACCTAATTCTCACATAATAGCCTCATTGACAACATAGTAATTCAACCTTAGTACATGACCAGTGGAGGTCTGTTGCCGGCATTCAAACCACAAGAATATTCCTTTTGTAACCACGTTTAATTAATTGCAGAGGAAGGGAAGACACAAAGACAAAATGGCTCGGCTTTAATTGGCTTGACCGAACATTTTCATTACAGAGAGAGTATATCTCTGTGAGACCGTTTCAAAGAGCAAACTGCCCCTTTTCAGGAATTATTGTGCTTTATAGGAGTACGGCTGATTTGTGGCCATTTTTTATGCATGAGAAAGAGGAACGACATGAATGGAGAAATGCAAAGTCTCTCAAGGCAAAGACTTTAGGTGGTGTAAGGTAACTTAAGTCTGCTATGGAGTTAACAAGGCTTTACATTTTAAACAAATACAATTTCAAACCTGGAAAAGAAAAAGGATTATATGAAGCTAACAACATGCAATTATGTCATCACTGAGTTGTGGCACCTGTAGTTATGAATAAATAAAGTTATGCATGTGGAGTAAAATAATTGCTGTTTAATTTGACATGGCTAATATAAGTTAGCTTCTGTTTCATACGTGTATCAGTAGAATTCACCAGTGTCATTACTTCGTCACATTAGGCTGAATACGAATGTATGTGTAGCTGCCTTTATGTGGTGTTTTGTGTTTGTGCATATGCTCTAAGCTTTTATCAGATATCCGTTTAATTTATTAGCTAAAGGAGCCTGGTGAATCTTTGTTTCCCAAGGCATCGTGAGTGAAATTAGCATTCCATTAGCTGCTACATTTTACAGCTGTCATTCAGATTTACCTGTGGTTATGAGCAAATATGCTACACTGCTATTGTAAGCCTTATCCCAGTGCAATAAACTGTGTGTTCATGCAAATTTAGAGCCGTTCAATGGTGATTATGATAAGTGCGGTAATCTCCTTATCTCATCACACTCTCTTTGGTTACTGAAATGTGCTATGAAATGCATCAATACACTTAGAAATTGAGCAAAACTGCAACTAATGCCACAGTCTTTCTCCCTTATGTTTCCCTTGCAACATTATGCTGATGGTGTGGAACTACACTAACTACATCAATCACAAAGTTGGAATCTGCTAAAAGTGCAGTTATCAGTGCAGTTATTTTATCGCAGATGCAGAAGTAATGTGTAAGCCTTGTTTCACACTTGTTTTTACCAGCTGGCTGCCTTATAGTTCCACGCAGCCTCGATGGAGACAAACATTTGCAAGGCCCCCGTGTCGCTTTTTCGCTGGTTGGATGAATCCTTTGTCAAGAGTTGGCCAGATTTTCACGAAGAAGACCACAACAGCAAATCTGCCCGGTAACAGACAATCGTCAACATCAACATTTTATAGCATTTCAGTCACAAACTTTATATTTAATAGCACGCCAGTCAGTGCTAATAGCATGGTGAAGTAACTCAGACTGGCTGTTATAACACAAGATGGTGATACATTTTGTTATTTGCTAGTAAGGCACTCTGTAACCTTTGTGACCTTGCAATAAATCATACCTTTCCTTCAGTATATGAGCAGATATCTGTTATATCATCTGTGCAAGGACATTGGCTACAATAGCAGCAGAGTGGCAGACGCAATAAATATTATTTAAGGACTCAACATGTCACCTGTAAATACCCATAAATGCCATTACCTCACTTCATAGCATGTAGCCATAAACAAGTGATAAATAGAGTCTTCCATTGCATCAGTACAACAGGTTTCTAAGAGCCCATTGATTTTGGATTTGAGAGTGTGTGTTAACGTTGAGCACTTAAAGCAACTTGCTGACAGTACAGCAAACATTCCCACAAAAGCTATTAGCGCCTTGTTAATGCTTTCAACGCCTTTTCGCATAAGCCAAGGTCACATATTCTTCTCAGTTCTGTCACGTGTCACAAACAGTATGAGATTATATAAGCCAAAACATACTGCGATGGGGGAAAAAATAGAAAAGTTTAGTGGTTAATTATGCCACATAATTCAATTTTGATTAATATTTAATGTCTCCTTCTAAATATCTATAATTAATCAACAAGTCATAGCAAGAGAGTAGGCTAATTGGTTTGAAAACACAAACCTGAATACTTAATTCATACATGAGGTTGACATCACTAATTGCGGGAGTAATCAAAGCTCCACCCTGTGGGATTTGACGAAGAGATTGGTAAATGGGGGTTAGCGTGATCCTTCATAGCATTATCATGACAGCTCCATTTATAACCAGATGGATATCACCAATGACAAAAACAGTGAATGGCAAAAGCCTTTCTGCATTAGGCTGTCTGTATGATAAACTCCACTGATTGAATCATTCCAGCAGTTTCACTTAAGACCAACTTGTAGCTGTTTTACTCAAGTCTCTAAAGCAGCGTGCCATCAGTGCAGTGTCTCTGTCATCGTGTGAGCACCTGCTTGTAGCTCTATTATTAAAAAGAGCAAAGAAAAGTGGCTTAAAGATTCAAAGTAAGAACAATAGAGACGGTTTGCATGTGCAACTCAGGTAGAGAAGTTAACGGCTTATTCTGCATTTTAATTATTAAAGACAAATACCATGAAGAGATTAAAACCCACTATTAAATATTTCAAAACCAAGAAAAAAAACCCAAACAAACTAAAAAACAAATTTAAATAATCCAACTGTTGTGCAGGGATATTTCCTCAGGCCGACATACACTGTCTTACTCACATAAACAATCACACCAAAATAAGAATAGTTTGCTACGTATGTAGTATTTAGTTATGTTTGAGAAATGGTGGCTACAAACTACAGCGCTCAGCTTTTATTCTGAAATTCTTTCCAAAGTGGAGAGTGTTACGGTAGGTGGCAGACGAATGCATTAATATTTTTTTAAATCCTGTAAATTGATATACATTGATAAGTGTAAAAACAAAACTAGACAAGACATTTTTATATTAACACATACAGTAAGCACACAAGATCACAAGCTTTACTTGCATTGTGCCGTGTCCACCTCGGGTCTCATTTCCAGGGCTGTTTGAAAATCACAGCACAGAACTGCCTCGCAACCTATTCAGACGAGATTAGTTTCCAACACCATGTGTGTGTACAGAAACTGTTAACACATGACTTCTGTTAATGGCTGATTTGCACAGGATAAGTGTCTCCCAGGTTTCAGAGATGGGAGTGTCATACTCCATTTATGCATTGTCATCACACTAAAGAGTCTGCCATCCGTTACACATAACTTCCCATACGGACACAGTTGAGTAGGAACATTGCTCCAGACAAAGGAAGTCTCAGCTGTGTCGAGCAGAATTGAGACTTTGGGTGTGATCTCAGTTTGAGCTTAGAGCAGATTTTAAAGTGCAGCTTGACCTGATGGATCACAAGTTACATGTTTGGAAAGTGATGTGCAGAAGTTTTCTGGCAATCTCAGGCATGTCGATTTGGATGAGGTGTTTACTTTTACAGGCACTACTGAATTTGTCTGTCTCCTTAACAACCTGCATCACAGTTTCCTCTCAAGTTTTTTGTTTGATGCTTTTTTGTATGAGGAATTAACTTAATAAATTACTATAGATAAGCTTAACATTTGTCTATCCCTTTCATTACAGACCATGCTGTCCTTGAAATTGTAATCTTTATTCATTCGCTTCTTTTTGTGTCAATTTCTGCTTTAATTGGACATCTATTTTTGTCACCAAACAAGATTTATTACCAGCGCCCAGGTGAGAGTGAACTTGTTTGAAATTAGAATACTTTATGTCCATGGCATGGGCACATCCATGGAGGGGCTGCAACCTTGTAGGCTGTTCCCTGCTGAAGAGAAAGGTGCACGTTGGAGACATATATACTGTACAGTGTGTATATATATATATTAATATAAGTATGCAGCCAAAAGAGCCAAAAGCTGGAGAAAGTCAGAATGTGGGAAAATGCGTCAGGAGGGGAGTGAGGGATTCTCTCAGGGGGAGTTTAGGTGACACTTCACTGATACATCTCCACTGACCTGAATTCACAGTTGGGGTGTTTTGTCTGCTTAACAGTGTCACCTTCAGTACCTGGTGAGATAAACAGAAGGATCTACAGTTTGAAATGTCATTCAGTCTTAATACAGTGAAGCAAAATGCTTAGCTCACTAGTTTTAATACTTGTATTGTCAGTAATCAGCTGGTCAGTGGTTGGAATTGCATATCAGGTAAGGGCTGTAAAACTATCAGTGTTCCCAACTGTTAACATTGTGCTATTAACAATGTTTATCCTCTACTTACATTTTAATTTAGAGTACTGTAAATATTTCACAGCTCATTTCCAATTATTCACTATAAATAGGGAAACAATATTTGCCTTCAATGGATTCCCTTCAGGTTTCATATTCAAACAGAACAGCCTTTCTTATGATGCACATACTGTATGCAAACACTTACTCGCGTATGTTGGTGGATGAGCATCACACAGACCAGGTGCATAGCTTACACAGGTGGCAGAACCTGGATTTATGCATCATTATTTATATTTTTTCAATGTGTGTTCTAGTCTGTTGTAACAAGTGGTTTTAGGATGAGGGCTTTGTGTTGGGGGAATGGGAAACTATCTTGACTAACAAGTTTGCCAGAGGTTACTTGAGTGTTAATTTCCCCTAAATCCAATGAAGTGCAAGACATTGCCACTAACATTAAACTTTCATGTAGTAGCATCCAAAACCAATTTCCACACATGGGGAAACACCTCACACTAGCTGTGCAACCATGAATGGGATTTTCTGTTATGGTGTCTGCAAACACACAACATATTAAAGTGCTGGACTAGGTTACTGAATGTAGTAATTCAAGTATTTTATTAATATTACATTTAAGCACATGGTTCTTATTTACTTTGAGAGATACTTTAATATGTAATCAAAACATTCAAACTGCCATTTTAACAAGTCAAATATCAATGTCCAAAATCACAAGATTATCTGAACCTCACATCAGTGTCACTTTGACAGAATCATGATGCAGATCTTTGACACCAAACCTGAACACACAGACACAACAACACCACAACACAAATCAAGAGATCTGCTACATAATTCAGATTTCTTGGAAAAGTTCTGTTGTCCAGAGGAATTGATATCACTGCATGTCACCCACGGCATTATTGACTGAAAACTGACAGATAATAATTTGGTGTTGAAGAGGAGCAGGGATGTCTGAGTGTTTGATTAAGTCCGGCCCGCAACCCACAAAATGCCCAGGTCTGGTATAGACTATATTCTCAGAACCTTAGGGTGGGTCACTGGCAGCTTTCGAGCCACCTATTGACGAGTTGATAACAAGTCAGAAAACCAACCTTTTTGGTAGCTATTGTTGTTCTTAGCATTATTAGCTAATACCAACCAATAACAACACACTGTTTGATAGTTTGCAAGTGCAACCAACATAACATGTCTATACTGAAGGTAGAAGCTGCAAAACACAGTGGGCAATACTAGTCTAATGACACAAACACAAGACTAAATGGCTAATTAAGAAATAATTGACAGATTCTATTCTGATTTCAGGGAGTGGTTCTGATGACGTAGTCGATCAGAAAGTCAGAAAATACTATCCCCGAATTCTAATGAAACGTACCATAAATTACCACATTGATTTTCTGGAGATCCGATGTGTGTCACCAGTGAGAAACAGGATTGTGGTGTATCCTGAGGAGCTGATGTTAGTGTCTCAAAATAAGATAACACGGTAAAGAACAATCCTTAAAGACACCAAGACTTCCTCCTTTTCCTATCCGCTCCATTTGAGTCTTAAGTAGTCCCCTTTATGCTGTCATGTCATCTCTTTGTTTGAGTACAGTCTGGGGCAGCCTGGGTTAAGGGGCTAATTTTGATAATTGATTTTAAGTGTTGTATGACAGGTCTCCTGATTTGAACAAGTGTGACGTGAGCACTTAAAGGCCTGTTCACCAGCAGAGGGTGATTGATCCGTCTGATCGATACCCCGGTCGGTGCAAATAGAGGGCACCTCGGAGAGGGTTCACGTGTAGCACTAAGGGTTAGCGACGTGAGTAGGGGTTTCCTTCTACTGTAATTATTCTCCATGTTCAACACTTAAGCAGCTCGTAAAGGTCTGCTGGGTGTCTTAAAATGACATCCAGTCCCTTCATGGAGGAAAGATTCCTGCAAACAACAAAATAAAAGACAGGATGTAGCTTAATTCCATTTGGAAATTGCTTTTAATGCAGTTTTACTCATTGCAAACCAGCACACTTTCAGCCATGTTGTTTTCAACCTGTATATCCTTCCATCAGATCTGTGAGAGAGAGTTTATAAGGGCACAGTGAAAGAGGATGGTATTACAATAGAACGTAATGTGAGTGACCATTAATCTCCCTCCCTTCACACACTACCTATTTGACCATTTCCCCATCACTGCCAACTTCAGGAACATCAGATTACAAACAGCAACAACAATAAAAAAAAAAGAAGCTCAGCCTTCGTCACAGCTGGGGCTCGTTCTCACCAAGTTGGCAGGCTTTGGCGACGGGCATCGTTCGAATGTGTCGGCTCTGATATTTCCCCTCTATCTCCCATGACCTGATAATGTGAACCCTCTAATGAAGCTATTGTGTGCCTGTCCAAAGCCATTGTCTTCCAGAGGGAACTTTCTTTTCTCCTGCCGACACACGCTACCCTCGGTGATGAGCGCACCTGTAATGGCCACATCTCTCTGTCTTCTGTCCCTGTCCCCTTCTTCCTTTTTCTCTGTCTTATCATTGTTCTCAATTTTGGTCGGTTTCCTGCAATCTACATTAGCAATTTATGCCTCGTTCTCTCCGCTCTCTCTTGGTTTATCTTTGTAATAGCACATGTATAATCTGGGGCGTTTGCTGATGTGTGTGTGTGTGTCTGTGTATATATACTATATATACAGTATATATATGTGTGTGTGTGTGTGTCTGCTGGCAAAAACAGCCGAGCTAAAATAAGTGACAAATTTGTTTGTGGTCATTTATAAACAGTGTCACTATCACAGAGATCTATGCTGATCCTTTGTAAGATTGTTTGGTAATATGATATGTATGGTAGTGGTGGCTGGATACATTTAAGTCAGTGAGCTTTTTTGTTTGTTTTTTCCACAAAAATAACTTTTTGTAAGAGTTTCACCCTCTGCGCAGCACTACGTCTTGGCTGAATACCGAAGTGATAAGACTGTTTACATGGACCTTAGCTAGCTGGTTAGCATTCTGACTTCATTATAGGGCTATGGGCTATAAACCATCCAGCATAAAGCTTAGAGGTAGATTACCACTTACCAGACTGAGGTGTGGTACATTGGGTTACTGTTGTCGTCTTTTCTGCGGTCGTAACCCGTTGTAGATTCTGATCGCGCACGCGATTAGTGCGGTAGAGCGGTACGCGCAGAAGAGGGAGAGAGAGACAGAGACACATCACAATCCAATGGGCTTTATGCACAGCTCCACTACTTCCTGAAATAAGCCAGCTCCTTTATTTCCTGTCTTACATTATTGGACCAACTGATTAATCCAGGTGTGTCTGACCATTGTTGTGAGGACAGACACACCTGGATTAAATGGTCCAATAATGTAAGACAGGAAATAAAGGAGCTTGCTTATTTCAGGAAGTAGTGGAGCTGTGCATAAAGCCCATTGACTTTAACATCGCGTTCACGAAGATTGGATACTGTTTTCACATTGTCTGTCCCACAGGTGACTGACTTTTTTCATTTTTCTGAAAAAGCATTTAATTAATTGGTTGCAATCAAAGTGTGAAGAGGATTTCAAAGAATTTTGTTTAAAAAAAATGCTCCTTAGAATAGGATCTCCAACCCAAGTCGATTAATCGGGACAGTCCTACTTAATTAGAAGAAAATTAAAGATATGTAGAAGTAAAACTGAAGGGTTGATTTCTACCACTCAAGAGCATTTTTGGTGAGTAAAGGAAGTTTCATGTTGAACTCTCAATGTCTCATCAAGACTGTTACAGCTAATTTAAATTTTCCTTTGAAGGGTTTTTATTTCCATTGGTCACAACAGCACAACAATGTGTGCAGCTGCTTCAGTCCCATCCACACTTACCACCAGATGGTGTTCCCATTCTTAATCCCACCTACAGATCTTTTATTAGTTGTGGAATGAGTCATAAATGACCAACTCAGTTTGAATCGCTGGGCAAGTCATTGGGTGAAGTACTGTAGGCTATGATTCACATTCATTTTGGAAACATTGTGAAAATATGACCAATTCTGTACTTGTATATAACTATTCAGACTTCTAATTTATTACTGTCAGCACAACTATTATGGTTTGGTTGATGGTGGACAGTGTGGCTTTACTGAAATGTTCTGTATTTTTGTAATTCTACCAAATGATTGCTGATCAATTTGAGACTGGGATTGGGATTTACCACCACAGATCATGTCATTCAATTGTAATAATCCAAATCCTAATCCTACAGTACATGCGCTTCAATGCCTCCTCCAGATGTACAGCACTAAATGAAAGGTTTGCAGAATTAATTTGGATTGGATGGCTATTGTGCTCTAACCCCCATGAAAATACAGCAGCGACTGTGACAATTGCTCTTTAAATTATCACTGGCGTTAATGAGCACTGGAGTATTCTCAAGTTCACTGCACACTGTGATGACACCGGCTCATCCCTTTTTGTCCCCAGAGTGCATCGTGATAGAAAATGATATTTGGATTTCCTAGTTGAATAAAATCAACCACATATCCAACACCAGCTCTGATCAGAGTCAGTCTGTAGGCTGTTATTGATGTTATTGTACAGTATATCTTTTTTTGTTCGCATGGCGTATTGTGCTCTGAACTCATTGTAGAAAGAAAGCATATGTGAAACTGATTTACATTCACGTCTAACACACCTGTCACAGATTGAACTAACTGCTCACACTGGTGTTTAAATGTCATATTCCACAACATTCCTCCTGACAAAGCCTGAGATGTTATTTCTTTACCCATAAAAAAAACTAGGCGCGCAGATGAGTGTGTGACTGCCTTCTTTCATTTTTCATTTGCTTATGTAAACAGTGTTGTGTTGGAGGAATATCACTTTTTCGTGGAGGCAAGAGTAATTTTTTCTTTCATGCCAAGATTTCCTGAAACTCATACCAAGAGTGACACGCTCACAGTGCGCTCGCAGACAGTGAGAGCCGAGGAGCGAAGACACCTTTCATGAAACAAGCTAAAGAGTCTTTGATGTTGTGCGAGTTTATGAGGCTGATTCCAGCTGCTTTGTGCTCTTCAAGGCCGTCCTCCTACGGCCTCTCCCACCAAATTAGAAATGGCACCTGTACACCTCCCTTATTCTTAAACAATCAGCATTTACTGTTTCCTCTTGTTTGTCTACCACACAATGTATTTGTTCCATTATGTACAGCTCGCTGTGGGGGTTGTAGAGAGCTGTGCAGTGGCAGAGAGAAAGAGAGAGAGAGGTTGATATTGCAGGAAAAAGCTGACTACAAAGTCCTAGATAACTAATTTGTTGAATTAGACTATTTATTATTGAATTGATACAGTCCATACATTAATGGCAGGAAAATTGGTGAACAGTAGTCTCCCGCTAAATCCTTTAATCCTAAATAACTCTATTTACAAATCTTGAATTATCACATAAATGTCTTTGTCTTATGTTGCTCTATACCACATCACATAGGCTCCTTAATTATTGTTGGGTGTTTTAACTTATTGAGATGAGTATCATGGTTTTGTGCTGTTTGCATGTTGTAATCTCTAAGCACATGGTAACTAGCTGTCAAATAAATTATGTGGGTTAGAAGCTTGAAGGAGTGTAAAGAAAATGTTTTAGAGTAAACCTGCTGCATCTGATTATTGTTATGCACATTTTTTGGTCTCAGATCTCTTCAGATCTCTGGTTGTATCTATATCATTATGTCTAATCATGTATGTTATCAGTCAAATATGACTCTGAATGTTGGTCCATTTTGAATGCTTATAAAGCATCATTACACATTTTCACTGTTATTTTGTTTACTGTGGTTTGCTGCCATAAAACTGCAGTACTACAACACAGTGCACACCAGTGCTGGAGCATTTTATATTTTTCAGGTGTCCCTGCTTGTGATGAAGCCACTACAGAGGCCTCATACTATCAGGAAACAGCTGTCCAGCTCTAATCTTTTTATGAGCGATATGCTGTTTTTAATGAAAGCCCTCGCAGCTCTCCACAATCAGCTAGCCATATCAGAGCTTATATTTCATCCTGCTATTGTGATGTCATCACCGGGCGCAGGCATAATACATAATTCCCTGTGTTATGACAAACTGTGGCCTCAGGCCAGAGAGGTATATGAACGCTTTTGGGCCCATGTCAAGTCCATGCCATTTGTGCTGGAATAATCGCTCTCGGCTTGTTGGTGGATCAAATGAAATAAGGGCTGGCATCGAACAACAAATAGGTCAAGGCTATTTGAATAAAAAGTGAAGAAGTCAAATGAATGGCTTCACAGCTTCTCAGATGCCTGTGTTCTCTCTCACCGCCTCTCTTTCACCAACACATCCATGGATATATATCCACACTTAAACACACACATTCAGTGCATTTACATCTCCAAATAGTTTGTTGTACAGAAATCGTGATCAGAACAGTTAGGGTGGTTCATAATTCCGATTGCCCAATTCTCGATTATGATTATTAAGGTCATTTATTTTATTTTATTTGAAATGAAGAAGGGGCATTGCTTAGCTCAGTTGGTAGAGCAGGCGCCCATAGAGGTTATAGTCCTTGTTGCAGCCGCCCCCGTATCGAATCCCGTCTCAGGCGGCCCTTTGCTGAATGTCATTCCCCCTCTCTCTGCCTTCCCAATTCCTGTCTCTCTCTTCTAAAAACTATCAATTAAAGGCAAAAAAGCCCCAAAAATATACTTACATATACTTATATACTACTTATAAAAAGTAACATGAAGAACCGTTTTAAGAATCCGTTAAATGTGATTCTCAAAGAACTGTTTGCAAGTTTATGGTTAATAAACTTATGGCAACTGTTTTTAAAACTATCAGCTGCCTAAATCATAGCTTTTCCATTTCTCTATTGGCTTTTCTTATCACAAATTCATAATATATATTGATACTGATACATCTCCATGAGGCTAATACTATCAGCATGGGTCTGTTGGGCTCTGTTTTCAGGTGTTGCCAAGTCTCTTTGCTTAAAGTTGTTGAAATTAAATGTTGAACATTTTTATACATGTACATATGCAGGTGACTGATCAATGATGTATCTTTGTCTAGAACTACTAACCAACTTATAGCAATGAAGTACGGCAGGGAACTGAATGTTTCAGCGCTGTAGCTACCAAAATATAAACTTAGTCTGCACACAGTAATTCCTGCTCCAATTGACCACGACTAGCAAGAGGTCGCATTACAGCTTTTCCAATCCATGTTGGATGTTAGAATCTTGATAACTGACTTAATCATCTGAAATAATCGGATGTCTTCGTGGCAAATCCTCAGCCTCATGTATGTGGTGTCTGAAAACCTGAGCATAAAGGCGAGCAGATGGTGTCTGCAGACACACAGGCTCCTTGTTGCTGTTTTCTGAGCGCTGGCCCCAGCCTCCACTCTCCCTCTCTCTCCCCCCCCCCCTCTCTCTCTCTCTCTCTCTCTCTCTCTCTCTCTCGGCCCCAAAAATCTTTATCTGCTACATGATGCATGAAAGCACACAGTCTTCTCATACAACTTTACATGACCCCTGACCCCATCTGCACAGATGCAATATGACCGAGCTGCCACCATCCATTTTGGCCTGTGGAGTAGATTCAATGAATTTTTATTATGCTGCATGTGTATGTCACTTGGTTTGGCTCTTTCTTTTGATCCTCATCGCCACCAATATGTCTTGGAAATACATCACTTGGCACTTCAAAATGAAGATGTTCAGCCATTGCAAAGAAAAAAAAACAGTCTTGCATTCAGTCTTTGGATTTGGTATTCTGGAAATCTCAAGTAAAATCTGCACAGTGGGCACTACATATTGGGTTTATTGTTTATTTGTTTTTTCTTTTTTTAGTTTTGATGACAATTCCAACAAGATTGTGACAGACAGATTTCCAACCATGCTTCTTGGCAAACTGGAGACTTGATAGATATTTGAATTTCATAGATTTTGGCCATTTCTGGTGAAAATCTGGTATTTATAAAAAGCTTACATGTGTTCAAATTGGTTCTGTCCAACAATTTTGCCTGTTTTCCTGTTATGTGGCGGCTCGGCATCGGTGGCAGAGTTGGACTGATAACTCTCACTGTTTTGTGGAACTTTTTTATTTCGTCTGATACTTGTCTCAGGTTTGAAACTATTTGCTCTCTTCTGCATCGGTATGCAGCCTGATAACTGCAAATGGTGATTTCATGGGACTTTGCCGGTATGATGGTTTCTAGGATATGTGGTAGGACTGTCAGTCTGCACCACAGAGAGATGCTTGTGTGTTCGTCTGCTTTATTCAGTGTCTTTTTTTTTTGTTTCCCTCAGGAGCCTCTCAAATTGTCAGTGCCAGGCAACAACTATATGTTCCCCAGAGGGAGCCCAAATATCCAGGGAATCAGGCGTCATTTAGCCTGTAAGAGCCTTTTTCTTTCCCTGACACTCTGTATTGCCTTTTATTTCCCCCCTCTCTTCTCTCTCTATCCTCTCTGCCTCTCAACTGTACAAACATTCTGTCTCATTTGTTTCACTCCGGTTTCACATTAGGTGGTCTCGTTCATTCCCTCTCCAACGTCCTCACCTCCCAGCCCATCCCACTGATGGGCTTTTTAATATTTTTTGTGTCTTATTGGACACTGATGTATGATTGAATCCAATATAGGGCTGCAGCTGATGGTTATTTTTTTTTAAATGTATCAATATATCTAAAGAAAAATACTAAATTACCATGAACGACAAGTCAAAACCCAGTGGGATTTTAACTTAGGGAACAATTACATTTAATTTATTGACTTTGAGGTTGGTTTCTTTGAGTTTTTCTCCTTATCACCAATATCAGTTGCATATCCAACTGGTTCTCTGGCAGTTTCTGTCAAAACCTCTATACTGTGTTGTCTTTTTAACTGCATAAATCTCCTAACTGTACATCTGACAGTAGAAATACAACTCAAACCCCATGTCTGTTTTATCAGGATGCAATAAAACATCTTAAGAATATAAACAGATTCTTCTAACAAATAGTCAGGTTCCATAATCTATATATTCTCTAAATATACTAACTTCAATTTCTTGGGGCTATGATTTGACAGATGTCAAAATAGGTCAACCAGACTTAAGTAGTGGGTTTTGGTAAATAATTGATGATAGCACGTTTCATTTTTTGGGGGGCATCCACAACACATAAAAGACATTTTAATAAACAGGCGGGGATGTAAAAAATCATGTGCACACAGTTAGAATGATCATACTGGATATGAACTCCCCTAAAAATTCACGGCCATTGTGTTTTTGGGGATGAAACCATTTATATCCTGATTGTGGGCTCCAAACAGATGCATTGTTCAACCGTCATAAATGACAGGGATAAAGCAAGGATAAGGACATGGTACTGAACACAGTGCTGCTGCTGCTGTGTGTGTGTGTGTGTGTGTGTGTGTGTGTGTGTGTGTGTGTGTGTGTGTGTGTGTGTGTGTGTGTGTGTGTGTGTGAATATCTGTGAAAGCGTGTACTCAAAGTGTTTGGAGACTGACTGGACAGAGTGTCACAGATAGAAATGTAAGGCTGTGTTTTAACAGCACCATCACAACACAAAGTGCTACATAACGTATGTAATGTCAGTAAATAGATTCTCATACCCACAGAGCACTGCTAAAAACTGATCGAAATGAAAGATGAAAAGGTTTGTTTTGATACGTAAAGGGCCGATTAACCATCACTCTCTCGGCCAATCACACCACTTATACCGTGTTTCTGTTGTGTGAGTGTGATGCATGAAAAAGTGGATCAGAAAATGGAAATAGACCCAGATGTTTTTTCTTTTCTTCTTTTTTTTTTCTCTCTTATAGAATAATATTGTTGGCTGGCAGGTTTAGAGTGGCAGAGCATGAATGCATGCCATAGCTAATATGCTGCCAAATGCAGATGATGTGCCAATGTATTCTGATGAGGATTTAGAGAAGAAATTGCTAAATGAAAGGGAGAGGTATGAGATTTCAGATCGAACTGTGTGGGCTGCTTGTGTCCAGGGGGTCGTCTGGATGTCACAGTGGCCTCCACTCCCAGTGGATCTGGGGTGTAAGTAGTAACTGGTTTTATGGTGCAGGTTAATAATCGATTAATGTCCGTAAGTGTCACTTTGTTTGTTGTAGTATAAAAAAGTACATGTCTGTGTACATCCTGTTTTCATCTCAATATTGGAGCTTATGTAATATATTCACACATCCCTCACATCAGTGTGTGAAAAGCAACAGCTGTCAGGATGTGATGACTCAATTTCTTGACAAGCGTGACACTGAGCAGCCATGTTGGAGCTGAAGGAGATACTGGCTGATGAGGAACAGCCACTGCCTATTAATGTGAGCCAAGTGAGGGCACACGGGGAGGAAAGGCTCCGACAGAAGTTGTGTCTGTTTCATCTTGAGCGTGAGGAGAGTTTACTCCTGACAAGTCTGATTGGCTGGATGTGAACCCGCCATTGGAACGTCCAATCACACAGTCAATACAATATTTGCTATTTATTGAGGCTTTTTAGCTAGCCTACATGTGCAAATTCTAATAAAAGTTCCCCAATGACTCTTTACACTGGCACTGTTTCTGCATCCAAGATGACTGTGATTGTTTGAGAGGAATAAAACAAACCAGTGCATTTTTCCCTCTATAGCAGAATGATAATGTGATAATAGCTGCAGCCAGCACACACCCCTTTAACTAAACTTGGGCTTCCTTTGTATGCTATAAGTAGGCCTATACTGTATATTCACCTACCCACTGTTGTCAGCTGTGATATAAACAGCCAGCACTGGAGATGTTTAGACGTTTGCTGTGTAAAGGCTGTATGGTCAGAATGAATTCACAGCAGTTGCAATGATTTCCAATAGTGAGTTCTAGGAGCATAAAGTATCAAAACATCCATCCAGACTTCTTCTCAAACTCTCTTGTGGCAGATTCAAACTCTCAGCAGGCTCTGCAGACCATCAGTATTCTTAATATGTTCCCATCATCCCCCAAAATAAAATAAAATAAAACTGCCTCTGTGTAGATACTCGACCCCTTTGAGCTAAGGAGGAAATGTATGTCTATAGGTTTACACTTTTGCCTGTTTACAGTATAGGAGTCCACTCAAGGTTGTTTTCTGAAGTTATACTGTATTCTTGCAGCTGTTTGGTCACGAATCTCTACAGTATTATACAGGATCATTAAAGCAATCCAAATAAAAACAAATCTGGCTTGATATCTGTTGAGCCTTTTGGCTAACATGGAAAGTCATTTTTCAGTATTTGGTCAGTAGGCCACCTAATTCAATAATAATGTTTCCTTTAGTCTGTAATCAACTAGTTCTGTATTCACAGAGAGAGGAAACATCTGTATAGCTCTGTGTTTTGCCATCACCATTTACAACTCTGGTCAATGTGTTGATGTTGTCAGCGGGTGAAAGTGTTTATCATTCTACTCCTGTGCTGGAAATGCTGTATATCTGATATGTTGTGTGGTCCATGGGAATAAGAAATAAAACATTTATATACACAATAGGAGTTAAAAAAATATATATAAGCTACCAGAGGGATCGTTGGATAGAAAGAAAACGTTGTGTAACTTTGTTTACAGTCTGTGAATTTACTGTATGTGGCAGACAGCGGAGAGATCTGATTCAAGGTCGTTCAGTGGACACAGTCGTGTCCTCCGTAGCTTATCTTCACTCAATCCCTGTATCACAACTGACAGAGAGAAAATAGCTGCGTTCTATGTACAGTACAGCATGCGTACACACTAATCTAGTCCCTATGAGATATAGATAACCCCAGAAACCACAGGTAACACACAAACAAATCACAACAAGTTCACTTTATCAGCAGCCAAAGGAGACCTGGCAACCTGTCTCCTCGCTATTGTTAATCGTTCCTTCTCTCTCTCTCCAGCCTCCATCTGTCTTTTCTCCTTTTCTTCCTTCCGTGATCTCTCCCACTCTCTCTCTCTTTCTCTCTCTCTCTTCCTTTCCCTCCCACTTTCTGGCTCTCTCTCTCACTCTTTCCTTGAAGCCCGCAATTTAATAACCTCAAGTGCTGTCAGAGGAGGCATTGAAAAATGGCTTCTATAAAACATAACGGCCTTAATCAGAGTGCGCTGAGGATTCTCCCTGCTGCCGCTGATCCCCCCCCCCCCCCCTCCTCCCTCCCCCCAATCCCCGCCTCTAATGAATTAATGTTGAAATATGCAGGGGCTCAGTAGTCATTAGATGTGCGCCGCGAGACGTGATTTAAGATGGCTGCCTTTATGTGTCTGCCAGGCAAGATGGAGCGGGACGGGCCTGGCTGGACAGTGATTGTCTTGACTGACTGAGTCAGGAGTGCTTTAAGACCACTCCATGGTGACGGCGATAGGTTACCACGTGTATTTCTGCTAGACTGTTGCTGCTCCTGGGTTTTTGAAATTTCAGTCATGTTGTCTTTGTTTGTATCCAGTTGACACAGGGATGGGAGGTGAGATTTATGTCCTTTATCCGCTGAACCAGTGCAGCAGGCTTTAGTTGTGAGGTGGCATTTTGTGATCATTTGTGTTTCTATCGTGGCTTCAATGAGGAGGGTTACCACTGTGCATGGTGGCCTTGGTAACAGAGCTGGAGTATGATGCTCTCTTCCCTCAGCTGAGCGGTGTCGTCATGGTAAACTGCTCTTCTCAAACATGTGTGTTCGCACATCTACAGAGAGTACAAAGGGGTTATCAGAACATTTTGACCTGTCTTAGTGTCAGTTTCACCTCGTCAAGCTTTACTGTAGGTTCACAGAGTCAATAATCCTACAGGCCGACACCAAGGTTGGAGAGTAACTGCAACAAATAAAATAAAATAAATAGTACAGAGAGAATAGATGAAGACAAAAAACACTGTGATTTCTGAGTGTAATTACTCACGGAATAGTAAACAGAATGAATTTTACGATCAATTAATCTCTCCACAATTTTATCAGTAATCATTTAATCTTTTAGGCTATAAAATGCCGGAAAATGTGGACATATACAACAGACAAAAACAACAAATCCTCTCATTTCGGGAGCTGTATGTAAATATTTTTCTCATTTTTGATTGGTTAATGATCATAATGATTAATCAGTTGTAATTATTGTTGCAGATTCATGTTTTGTTATTTGATTGATAAATAATCAATTACTGGATTAATCAGCTGAGCACTAATGACAACCAAGTCGAAAGTTAGACTTCTGTGGCACGTGTAATATATGTTCATTTAATAATTCTTTTACATTCTTTGTCTCGACTACATGTGTTTTTCAGAACTTTAAAAAAAAAAAAAAAAAAAAAGAAACCCTTTTGTCTCTTGCATCCAAAGGCAAATCTCTTACCTCTCTCTCACCTGCTCCTAAAACTGCTTTACACATTAATCACTGGTGTTTTCCAAAGGTGTCACACAGTAGATGTTGATCCACACAGGCTTTCATTGTGTTCATTGTGTGGTTTGAGATTGCTTTTTCCAAATATGGTAATGATAATAAATGAATACTGTAATATGATCTGAATGAGAGAACATGTTAAAGCAGACAGTCGTACCTCTCACCAATGTGCCCCACAGAATTCATCAACTCCATGCTACTTCTTGAGCACAAGCCCCTTACCATCAAACATCCTTCAGACATATATTAAAAAAGGGAACATCAAAGTGAAGATGCTGTAACTTTTCTGAACATTTTTTGACAATGTTTCATTACTGCTGGGCAGGTCTATAATCTATTTCCTTTGAGACTTCCTTCTTAAGTCGAGATCACACAATTATGAGAGCTCTCATTCTGACGGCAGGGCGGAAATTAATTAATAAATAAACACTGCATTTACATTCATCAACATGCGGTAAGAATAGCTCTAATTATCACAGGTGAATTAGCACTTTCATTTTTGTGTCAAAAAATTAATTGTATCCCTTAACAGCTATTCCCAGGGGGAAGTTAAAGAAGAGAATGGGGAAGGTAAAAGGAGAAAAAAAACACAACAGTGTGGACCACCAGGAGTGCTAATTGCTGCTTTCAAAGCCTTGCATCAGTGTTACCATCTTTCCACAAGAGTGTACAGTGTCCCACAGAGAGATGCCGTAGGTAGCACCTTGTTACAAATACACGGATGTCAAGTCTTGATCTACAGGACCTGGCAGGGAGGTTCTCTTCATCTTCCCTTAACCAGGCAAGTTGACCGAGAACAAGCTGTATTTAGAGCGGCAACAGCGTGAGGTGACTATTAAAGTGAGACAGGACTGAACTTCCTGAGCTCAGTGGGACGTTTTTCATATTATCGCTTTGCCAGTCAGAAAACTTGACTTTGAACACGGCGTACAGTGTACAGACATCCATGTACAGGTAGACCTATCACTTAGAGCAAAGGCCTCCTGACTGTGAGCGCTTACAGAATACACCAGCATGCGAGACAGACAATATTGATTTTGTGATCCAGTGGGTGTGTAAAAGGTTGAAACATACAGATTACATTGAAGCTCTGTGCAGGCAAATGAAGAAAGGTTAAACTTTGTAAAACTGCTAAAAAAAAATCATCATTCAAATCTTGTAAGGATTTTAAGGGTCATTCTGACTGGGGTTTGGGTTAATTATTTTCATTATCGATTAATCTGTCAGTCTTTTTCTTTTATTTGGTGAGTTGTTTCGTTGCTAGAAAACTCTAGAGTTCAAGGTGATGTCGTTATTGTGCTTGTTTGACCAAGAGTCCAGACTTTGAGGATATCCAGGTTAGCATCACAGAGACAGAAGCTCACTGATTTTAATAATTCAGTTCCTGTCAATCTGCTAATTGATCGTGTTGCTCCAGTTCTGCCTTCAAGGAATGTGGGTGATTCTTAATTTAAGAATACATCTTTCAGAAGAAAGAAAAGATGAAGACGGGGCAGACTATTTTATGTCCAACTATCTACCTGTGCCTCTGAGTGACAGAGTGGCTGAGTGGGCATGCCATATGTGAGTGTCTTTAACCCTTTTCCCATTTTGTGCGTTAATGTCTGAGTGAATATCCTTGTACCTCTACTGTGACTGAATGACAGAATGAGTGAGGCTGAACGTAGGGATCACTTCATGCATGCATTCTTGTGTGTGTGTGTGTGAGCGTTTGCGTGAGCGTGTGTGTGGTCAACCCACTGGTGAATACCACTACATTAGCCAGGCCATTAGCACATTTAGCTGTCTGTAATGCCCGAGTGTTAGTGACACGCCGGGGTCCCCCCTCCACTTAGGCACCAACTTTAATAGACAGGACTGACATGCCCGGTGACAGTAATGCCACGCGGTGCCTCTGCTCTGGAGATCACGTAAGATGTTTGGTGGTCTTCCATCTCAGAAAGCAACTTGAGCGATGCTACTTTAAGTGTCTCATCAGGATAACATTTAAGGAAAAACACAATAGGGGGTAAATGCTGCAATATTAGCTTTGATATAATGTTGCTGCGGAGAAAAAGTCACTGTATAAGTTGTTAAAGTAAGGTTTGGATCTTCACATGAGGCTCTTTCACCGCGGACATTTTGACATGGTGCAGTCGGAAAAGTACAGGCGTAGATAATGAAATTAATGACGGCTGAATTCCATTTAGCTCCTTCAGTTCCAGGGTCTTGGTTTTTATGCTGGCTCAGTGGCACGGTGTACTGGAGGACACTTCATGGAATAAAAGGCATGATTTCCTTCACCTGGGCTTTTTTCTGCCTTGTTGTTCCTGTGGAAAAAGGTCTCCAGAACAGAAGCATTGTTGATTTTATCAGTAACACCTAAAGGCCTAAGACACAGTCATGTTTCCCTATGTATTTTGTTTCTGCTTACAGATGACCAATCATACTTGGATTGTTATGTGAAGTCAAGATTTGAATCTTGTGCTCCTCAGCTAATTTTAGTTACAGTGAGTTGTGTGTGGCATGACTGTAGAACTTTTCTGTATATTTTCAGTAATACATATTTCTTACTGTACTGGCAGCACTGTTGCCTGCTTCATACTGTAGCAGTTGTTTACCATATAAAGCAGGCAACAATGCTGCCAGTATGTTACTGTAAAACAGCAAGGAAAAGGCTAACAGTGATAAGCAGCTGTAGCCAGATACAGTATTTCCCTCAGGAGACTAACGACAAAAATAAACAAACGTGAATATTGGTCCAAATGTCATGTTGCTCTATATCAGCTGGATTGTTTTTCATTTTCCCTATCAATATAAAATATGCTGATATTTCAAAATTGTGTTGACAACTCCTTTGTGCTGCCACCACATGGGCAGGAAGTCATTTATTGCAAGTTTATAGACGCCTATTTAAGGTTGGCATATATATTCTGTGTCTAAAAATAATTCAAATTATGTAGAAGCACTTGCTGAGAGAACATGCCGATAATTACACTGGTAGTTTTGTATCTACAAGCTGAAGCACATTGAGTAAATACATTTTTCTCACCCGTCTCCAGTGTCTGGCCACAGGCTGTCAGTATCACTGTCAGATTAATCCTTAAGTGTAAATCCAATCGTAGATGATGTGAAGTGCTCCTCAATCTTCGCTCAATATACTGCACACTGCCAGTTCACCATAAATGAGGCCATTTGATGAGCTAAGTTTGGACACAAGAGCCTAATGGCGGCATTAAAGAGGAGACCTGGGAGAATAGATGGCCGGACATCAGTCACTTTAATCACCTGTTTCATTATTCAGTGGATGGGTGCCACCTGGTCATACATGAAGGGTGTCAATGGGATCCAGGGTCTAAGGAGTGGTGAGACATCCTAAAGGGGAGCCATGGAGAGTCCAGTCCAGAGAAGCCTCTTTATTTTTAGTCGGGGCAGAGACACATTTGTCTGGCTCAGCGACTGTGTGTGCGCTTTTTGAAAGATAGGAAATAAAAGAAATTGATTGTATCTGTGTTGGTCTGATTCATCTTTGGAAATGAGGTCATTTTTTTAATCGCATTCACAGGAGATTGCATCGTTATGATGAAAATCCAAAGAAACTGTTCAGTGGGGTTGGAAGGTGCAGCGGTATTACAATCTGTTACTTCAAGTTCTGCTTTACTTTATCTGTTTGGGTGATTGAATGATTGGGGGCAGCCAGATGCGAGGTGGAGTCCTAGTTGGGGCCTGAATCTGGATCAGTTTCTTTTTCTACACCAGAGCACATGTAAATGTGAAACTATATTTGCACATCTTGTTTTTTTGCTTAGTGTAGAGAAAACTGTGCAACTGAGGAAACAACCAAATTTTCATCTAAGAGAAGTGACCCTTCTTAACGCTCCATCTCATTTTGTCAAAAGTCTACACATCTATGCAGGACAGACCTCGCAAAACTGACCAGAGCTCCGGTTTAAACATTTGAATTCTGGGTAAAGGTCATGATACAGGAGAGGCAACACAGGCCCGTAGCATGATCCACACCCCAGCATCTCAATGCGGCCCCAACGTCCACTTTTCACAGGCGCACACCACAGAGGAGATAAGAGAGAGAATAAGCTGTCAGCAGGCCGAGTTCGCCAGTCCCCTCTATATTCTTCACATTACTACAGAGGGAACAATGTGTCTGCGGTGGCAGGTGGCCATAGTTCATAATGTGCTGATGCTGACCAAGTGTCAGTTTGATCCATGGGATCGGTGAGTGGGATGGGGCTGTGGCTCCTGAATCCTTAAGCAAGCAACTGTGTGGTGCTCCTATGGGGACGGTCGGAGACATGATACAGATGAGACTGGCAAATATCTGCCTAATGGCAGACATACAAGGCAGAGAGAGGGGGAAAGAGAGATGAAGTGGGAGAGAGACAGTGGGCAGGACAGATGAAGGGCTGAGTATCACGTTTGAAAAAGGCACAAAGGCAGATACAGGACTTGTCATCCTGTGTTATTTGTCATCACAGGCCTGTAACACTTAAACTAATGTAGTGTGTCCATCTAACAAACCATAAATGGAAATGTTTGCAGGCCACTCTGTTTACAGACGGTCATAACAGTTGATGTTGTGTGTTTGAATGAACTGCTGATTCAAAAGATTTGCTTCATGAAGGTTTTCGTGGTTAGAAAGCAAACAAAGTCCTTGCACTGTCTCTATTATAAAGGGTCATTAAAACAAGAGTATCATACTTATGCATGGAATAATGCATGATGGGACATCCTGATGTAACAACCAATGAGGCGGACATGAAGTGTGCTGCAGTGTGGCTTTTCTCTTGTTGAATTGATTATTTTCTTAGTGCACTGTAGATCATCTCACCCCTGAGTTTGTTACAACACTGAGATGGCTAGTTAGTGAAGGAAAAAAAAGAAAATGTCATCCATTTTTAGTGCATCCTGCTGCCCTCTGGGTTTTATGATGCTACCTATACAGTGGCCATGAGAGAAAATGCCAAATATGTTTGAAAATGTCATACATGTTTGAAGTCAGACGTAATCATTTTAACTCATAGTAGGGCTGGCCTAAAAATGTAAACACCGGCTCCATACATGTAGAAAATGAGTCAACTTTGACAGTATATTATATATTATTGATGAACATGATTGACACACCACTGGACTTTACTGCGAATCCTTTTAACAAGGTTTAAGATTAATTTACTGAAATAAATCTGAGTTTCTGGTTCGTACAATTCCTACAGGATCTGCAGGGAATATTAAAAGAGGACTATTGAGTAAATGAGTATTTTCTGTAACCATGGTAAAAGATGCCACTAGTTCATGTTCCAACTCTGTTTGCAGAATATAAGCTACATATTATATTTGAACACAAATACAGTGTACAAGTGGATCTGTACAGACCACAGCAGCCGAGACATTTTAGTCTGCAGCGGTGACACGAATAAACTCAACTTTGGAGGGACATAGTTAGGACACACTTGTTTACACACACACACACACACACACGCCCTCCTTGAGGCAGGTTTTGCAGTGAGCAATGAGCTGAGTGAGCGTGATCAAAGCAACAAAGCAGCACAGGAGAAGAGACACGCACGCACACATTGCACACATCATCAGCAGGAAAAAGTGTAACTCACACACACATTGACAGAGCTACTTTATCAGTCCCAGGATCTGACTCAAGAGCATTTACATATTCAACAAACTGTCACATCCACAAATGCACGCAGGAGCTGTAGGCATAGATTAATTTATTAAGTGATGAATGAAATATTTACAGAGTGACAATATATCCGTGTCACCTAAACAATGCAGACAATATGCTGTAATATGTAACAGCATGTATGTGGATTTAATAAAGCGTTCATTGAATTTCGATGCAAAATTCAGTCGCGTACAGGTATTTTTTTTTTAAACGACTAAGGGGTGATCAGATGGTGACGTGTTTCCTGACACATGAGGATAATTTGATGAAATTTATTTAGTTGCCTCTCCCACAGTCGAGAAAATCATGAATTATGAACGCGTGCAGGTGCGTTTCTCCACGCATCTCTAATGTTTTATTTTTTCCTGTTCGTATTCAACTGGGTGTCCGTGGGTTTGCCCTCCACTACATCCCTGACCCGAGCTCATAGTCTCTCATTGTCACTCCTTTAGCCCTCCCTCCTCTTTCATTTCCAACTACCTCCTCCCTCTCTCTCTCCCTTTTGGTCTTCCTCTGCGATTTATTGCACGGGGCAGGCAGACAGCAGAGAAACCTCCCTGTATGGAACGATCTGTCATCTCAACATTATCAGCCAAACACACCGCCTTCCATATTGTGCTACAAGGGCTTGGGCAAATTGCTATTTTTATGGGACATGATAAAGGAAATGCTACCTTATGTTCACATTTTTTACTGCCCAATGTTAGAGCGCGACACGCCGTGATTCACTATATTGGAAACTAGTTTGTGTAGTGTGTGAGGTGCGTATGCGTGTGTTGCTGGGTGGCTTGGCTGCAAACAAGGAAGACGAACATGAATATTGTTGTAAAATTGTCATCCATTAGACAGTTCTACAGAGGTTTGATTCAATAGATCCTCAAGTCATGTCAGTCATAACAGCAGTGAGGCACAGGAGTCTTGCACGGTTGGTTTTAATTAGAGTGAAAAGGAGTGATAGATTAATCTCAGTTACAAATGGTGACTTTACTGTATGTGGAGTGTGTTTAATCCCAGTTTTCAAAGGGACACACACATATACATACATTATGTCTAATCTATTTGGGTCAGTTACTTCTCATAAATCAAGTGCAAGTGCAAAAAGTCAGAGGGAGTAAAAGGGCAAATTAAAATGAGAAATAAAGACAGGTGGGGGAAACAAATTTAAAGGCAAAAGGCAAACCTATTACCATGTTCTGTGGGCAAGACATGTGCATGTTGACTTCATCTGTCTGCATTTTTCTTCTCTCCTCTCCTTTCCTCTCCTCTCCTCTCCTGTCTTTTCTTCTCCTTCAATCCTTCTCTCCCTGAGCCCTCGGCGTGCCTGACAGCCAGCACTGCACCAAACTGACAGGCCCTCAAACCGTGGCCAAGAAAGCGAGCATTAATTAAGTCATTGCCGGACTGTAATTTCCTTGAGAAGTAAAAAAATTTCCACACACGCGAAAAGGTTACCAAGACCTTTTCTGTGTCAAAATTACCATGCGTCATGAATATTAATGCGCTTAATGAAGACAACCTTTGGTTCATCAAGAATGTTCCAGTAGCAGGTGCCAAGCTGATAAACTCACTCGGTGAAAGCTGCTGTTTTTTTCCCCCCACTTTTTCTCTATCTCTTTCTTCTTTTTTCAGTTTTATGTCAGATCCTTAGAGAGTCAGTTATTTAAATCAACATCTTCCTATCAGAATTTACCGGCTCACATGAAAACACACACATCTGAGCACCTTATTTTTCCTATTTACTTGTGCTTGGTTTGTGTCTTAGGCCTGCTGACTCTGGTCATCAGTTTTCCAAAGGAAATGTTGGTTTTAAATGTTTATCTCTCAAACTGTGAGGGAATAAAAACAGTTTTTTATTTTCAAATATCTGGAAAATAAAGTTCAGTAAAGCCAATTATACACTGAGTCATGTTTCAGACGAGCGTATGTGTACATGTTTTTTCAGGGTTTTTCAGTTTTGAGTTGGGCAAAATAATAGCTTTCTCATTTCTATGTATAGCTGGAATCTAAATTGGGTTATAAACCAATATTACAAAATACCTTTGTTGTCTTTTTGTCCATGTGTGCAAGCTTTACAACTGAAATTTGAAATTGACTGGCATTGAGTGGAAAGACCACTAGGTCAATAAGCTAGTGCTGTGTGAGATAGTTAGCTTGGTAGCTCAATTACAGGATAGTTAGCCAACTAGCTAACTATCATGTAGGATATTCACATAAAGTATTTCTGTTTTTCTTCAGAATCAAAATCAGTGACTTTATTTGCCAAATCTACACAGCACACAGGACTGTGGTGCAAGAGAACAGGAGTAAGCAAAAAGACACTATTAAAACAACATCATCACTGATTATGTTAAAAATAAGGTTTCAATTTACAAGTAATTTGAAAATAAATAAATAGATAAAAGTGGAGGGAAGACAGTAGTGCAGTAAAGTACAGTTCTTATTGCACTGTTAAGTACTACGGTTGTGTTGCCTTAGCAAATACAGGAATCATTCTTGCAAAAACTGATACACATTTTTCTTCCATAACTCTTTGGACCATGAGAGGAAAGGACCATGATTAGCACTGTAGCTTAGCATGTGTCTTAGTTAAGTTAGCTGAGTTGGTGCTAACGCTGGTGAGCTCTTATTATATCAGTGTTAGCTGTCAGCATGTGGACTCTGACTCTTTGACTGTGCATCAAGACAGCTGCTTGTGTTAAAGCAGAAATAAGTGATATATTTGTGTTAATATAAGTCTTAAATAGTTATATCTTCCGACAGCAATCACTTACATAGAGTGTTTGGTCTGAAACATGGGTCTGTCAGTCACTCTGCTCTGCTCTGAGCCGAGGAGAAAACATTTCTCGTATCCTACAGTTTTTATCCAATGAGGAGAGAGAACGGCATGCAGGGCTGTGTGTGCAGCCAAGGGACGCCGTGAATGTGGCGACGTAGGGACGAGGACTGTTATGGTGCGTTCAAGGAAACTCGTAACTCGTGTTTTTCCGACCTGTGAAGTTGTACCAGTTTGATCTGGTACGAGTTCACGGGTCGGAAGTTACGAGTGGCCGTTATAGTGACGTTCACAGGTAAAACAGGTCGGAAAAACATGAGTGGGTTGCCTGGAACGCTACAAAGTCGTAAGTTGTGACTTGAAGCTGTAATTTACCATTTCAAAAGCCTGCCTGGAACGCAGCATTAGCCAAAACGACCGGATTGCTTACTTCTGCTTTAACATGGATTATTTTGACTATAGCTAATAAACTTTCATCACAATGACTTGTCTTCTGGTTTAGGAGATTTCTATTGAGGATAGAATATAATTGCACCACTTGGCCTCCGAACATCCACCAACCAATCAGCTCTTTTCGTTGGTCGGCACTCATCTGACCACAGCGTGGACAAAGTATCTGCATCATGTTAAATTGTCAGTTTTATTTATTGATGTATTAAACGCCACTGATTTGTAAATAATGACGGTTATGGTGCATTTTACTGAGCAAGAACAAGCCACCGAGTGTCATTGACTGAGCCTTTGATCTCTGGGCTCTGCGGACAAGCTGCCCCTTCACTCCTCCTCCTCCTCCTCCTCCTCCTCTCCTCCGCCTCTTCCTCGTGCTGCACTGCCTCTGCCTATTATTTCCATTGTGTAATTGAGATGCAGAAACATTGACAGAACTCATTTACTGCGATGGAGAAGTGTGTAATGTGGAAGGGAACACAGATTATTACATCAGGCCACACACACACACACACACACACACACACACACACACACACACACACACACACACACAAGGCAGGCAGAGACAGACGTTAGTAAAAGAGAATGTAATTTGGCACCATGTTTGAAGAGACTCTTCAATTGTTCTGCAAGGATTTGTACTTGTGGTTTCATGCAGCCAGGGAGGCAGAGGTGAACACGGGTGGAAACATGTTGGGTGATTGCTTCCTGAACCGCTGAATCCGTGTGTGTGTGTGTGTGTGTGTGTGTACATGTGCTTATTATGACAATCACACACCAGTATGGCTGTGAGGGACCAGCTATTGAAATAGGATCAGTTTGTTTGCTGTGACTTTGATTATACCAATAAATCAAACACCCAAATGAAAAGATAACAAAGTCCAAAAGAGTTGTTTCACTCAAAACACCAAGAAATCTCTTGAATCTGTTTGTCCCTCTCTAACATCACTCCTCCTATTCTTCCTGCGTCAGGATGACAAAGAAGGTGGTTCATCCTCTTGAGAGAAAGGACCTCACTCACGCACGCACGCACACACATGTGGACACACACACACACACACATAGGCAAGAGCACCGAGGTCTGCTGTCATACACCTCTCATTAATTCCTACCTGTCAGCCAGCTCCCCCTACCGTATCGGCCCCCCGAAAGGTGACAGCTTTCCAATGACTGACAAAGGCTCTTTAGGTGATACAGAAGATCCCTAGCAACCGCTGGCTTCTGTAAAGTGCCCCTCAAATGTCACTTTTGCTGCGCTGAGACGTGCGCACACACACACCCACACACAGTATTTTTAAAACAGAGGCCTGCTCTCAAGTCTTCAACCATCTTTGACATCCAGAGGCTATGGATGTCACAGAGGCCTCAGCTCTTAAAGCTTTTAACATCCGAGAGAGATGGCGTTGTTTGACAGTGCTATTGGTGGATGCTATTGTTGCGTGTCATTTTCCCCCCGAGTGCGTTGGATTGGCTGTTTCTTTTTTTTTTACTGTGGTTAGAGGCAGATAAGGAAGAGCAAGAAACAGAACCAAACTTTCCCTCTGTGTCCATTCTGCTGTCACGCCTTGAGTGGCAACTGCAAGCAATATTGGTGTCGGCTCGTACTAGTCGGGAAGGGGTCAAGTACACAGAAATGTTGGCTTCTTGTATTGACATCATTCAGCTGTCGGGGCCGATTCCACAGTGCAACCTCGCCTGTTTCCAGCTTCGTCTGTGTTGTAGAGCTGATGGTAGCAGAGGCAGGAGGGATCTGCAGTGTTGCACTGTGGTAAAACTTCACATCTGTGGCAGCAAGAGGAGAAACAGCAGCTTTTTCTCACTTGTACTTATTTACTTAGTACAGCTGCAGACCAGCCAATGGTGTCACAGTAAGAGGAATCATATAAACATAATAAAAAATGGGGTTTCATCTCTGCCAAGACGGTTTGTGTTTGTAAACCATGACTATAATCTTTGCCTGGATATTAAGTGGTTATATGTTATATAGGATAAACTACTTGATACTGTTAGATGAGTGGTACAGTAGTTGGAGAACTTCCCATTCTTGGATGGACTTGAAGCTATTTTAGATGACACTTCAAAATACAAGGCTATTTCATTTGAATGTGAGAACAAAATTCAACTATAAAACAGATTTTGTTAAAGCAGAAGTAAGCCGAATATTTGTGTTAATATAAGTCTTAAATAGTTCTATCTTCCGACAGCAATCACTTACATAGAGTGTTTGGTCTGAAACACGGGTCTGTCAGTCACTCTGCTCTGCTGTAAGCCGAGGAGAAAACTTTCCTTGTATCCTACAACCTTTATCCAATGAGGAGAGAGAACGGCATAAAGGGCCGGTCCTCTCTGTGTGTGCAGCCAAGGGATGCGTGTGAATGTGGTGACGTAGGGACGAGGGCGGGGACTGCTAACTCCATCGGCTGACAAGAAGTTAGCCAAAACCACCGGATCGCTTACTTCTGCTTTAAGAAGCATCAAATCATGAAGCTTAAAGATGTTCAGAAATGGCCGTTTGTCCTGTTTGTCTTGCCTCCTTCTACGAGTTTCCATGAGTTGCCGCACGAGTTTACCCGAGTAAGGAAAACAAATTTGATTGGTTGTTATCAAGCAGGCGGGATATTCAATATTTGGGGCGAGACCAAGCTCGGTGTGTGTGTGTGTGTGTGTGTGTGTGTGTGTGTGTGTGTGTGTCTCAGACGTTTGATTGACGGATGACGGATCTAATAGCATTGGCTGATGAATCGTGAGCAACGTGACGCATAATTCGTGCTCCTGCATTATCCAATGTTAAAAAAAACTACCCCACTTTCATCCCGGATTTACTTGAAAGTAGAATTTTGCACAAGGTTTGGACTACATCGTCTGATAGATCAGTTATTACACTGATGTTAAAACCCACAGTGGGCTCAAATTCAATTTTCTTTTCTGAATACCTTTAAACTCATGTGCTCTGTTTGTGGAATAATTAAAGCTAAATATTACCCTCATGGTAATCCTGATAATTCCCTCTGAACTCTATCACCACAACATGGTGTTACTTTCCCAAGTCCAACAACAAAGCGTTTTGAATTTGGTACAGCTTTGATTTGCACCTGACTGGATTCCTATCCATAGAAGAGGCAGCTAAGGCTTGAGAGCCGTCCATTGTATCAAACTGGTAGAAATATGCATTATTTAAACCACCTAAATTCACCCAAGAATTAGACACCCTACCTTACCTTAAGCGAAATGTACAGATTTTAAGCTATAATGAAGATTGGATTAGTTAGAGAAGGCCTCAGCTTTACACTGGTCGCTTCAGTTTAAAATAGAAAAAGTATGTAAGTGTGTGTGTGAGAGAGAGAAAGTTAGTGAGGGAGAGAGACTGAGCTTATCAAATTAACAAGTCTTACACACTGTGACTCAAATGAAAATCACAACAGGATATCAATGCTCAAAGAACGAAAGCCTTTGGTTTGTTGCTACACGGTACACTTTTAACAAAACTCAGCTGGATGGTGTTGCAGATAGAAAAGTTCTTCTGCGTGTGATGCTTACTGACTTTACAATGTCTGTCGTGTCCACAACGTATAGATGTGGCGTCTTCAGCATTTTGGTCTATGGTGTCACTCAAGACCAGGACAGCTAACTGCTGGACGTGTAATAATTAGAGGGAAATGCACAAATTAAATTCAGCCCCTCAAAGTGCATCGCTTAGGGCATCTGCCATTATTTTGCTTGTTGTTGGTTCTTATGTTTGAAAAGTATTATCAAGGAACTTTAGTGATTATCTTAACAGCACCAATCCTTGGCTAATAGGTAGAGTAATGAATGTACATAGAATAGTGGCACTGAACCGATAAAGATCGACACATGAGATTTTAATAATCACAATCATAATCACCTTGTTAGATGTTAACTGGATTTCAGAGCCTGTTAAACAACTCAGATGGGTCTCGAGCCTGACACTTAACATTCCACACTTGAAAACATCTTTGTGAGGGGAAAAAGATGAGACAAACAGGTGATGTGAAGATATGGAAAAAAGTGCCCCAGAAACCAATTATCCCAAGAAATGGAGCAAAAGGATTTCACATTCTTATGCACGCAGAGGATGTCATGCAGGTTTAAATTTACTCCATCAGTAAACCAGATGATTACATCCAGTAAACAACCGCAATGTGACGAGGGCTCAGTGCAAATGGCCATCTCCTGTATGCACTCAGACGCTGCAGCCCACGTCTGAATACAAATAGATTAAAAAGTACAGGTGAAGACTGACAAGTGTAGCATGTTTTAGATTTACATGTTGGTTGAAATGAACGCTTGACCTGTAAACTACAGTACAGTATATCTACAACCTGGAAGCAGACGTAGAGAAAGTGACAGCTGTTATTATTGTTGTGCACTTACACTGTTACCTACTGGTTCATATTGTAGTGCATGTTGACCTCCCACTATGAACCTGAAGAGGCGATTCATCATAACAGGTGAAAGTGTGATGTTAAAAGATGGAAGCCTTTTGCATCATTTACTTCTTGCAAATTTTCTGGGCTATTTCAATATAACATGTTTTATCCTCTAACACGTGTCATTTTAACTGTTCCTGAAGTTATTGTCAGCCGAGAAGACAGTTAAATTTGAACTTTGAACCATAGCAGGCACAACGATATAGGAGATTCCTACATCTTTACGTTCCCCGACACAAGGTGCCTTTTTAGGATTGAGGGAAATGTTTAAAATATACGGCTCAGGGTTCCCTGCAGAAATTAATTATGTAACCTATTGTAGCATGCCTCAAAAGTTCACGGTGCATGAAAAACTTAATATGCATGGCCTTCACCTTTACAGGCTCATAAAATTGTAGAGTTGTGCTTAATTTTTTTTATAATGTGACAGAGATAATTTATTAAGACCAGCATATGTTAATAACACTCTACATGGGAGAGACTTTAAAAAGTTGGGTTTGATGTCCACTCACACAGCCACGGAAAGGTCAATAATATTTTTTAATACGGCTCTAATGATATTCATGTTCTCAGTTGCCACCTTTAAATTGGACTTTGTGGATAGCAGTGGTATTAAACACTATCGTATTAAAAAAAATCTGAGGCTGTGTGTATGTGTGCGCAAAATACATTGTTGTAATTAAGATCTGTCTTTAATTACACTGTGTGAGTTAGTGGGTTGAGCTGTGTGAGTTAAAAATATGCAAAGAATGTACATGTAGACATTTCTGAGACAGCGGTGTAATTCATTGCTTTACAGGATAACTGAAGTCCTATATTTTTAACCTTTCAAAATAAAAGCTCATGATTATTTCATTTTACTTTACAGTCAGTGGGAGCTTATGAAATAAAAGTCAGTGTACTTTAAGTCAGGGCTCCAGACTAACAGCAAATTTACTGGTTGCACATGTGCAAGTAGATGAAAATTTTACTTGCACTTTCTCAAATTTTAGGGGCAAAATGCCCCCATTTAGGGGCAGTCTGGAGCCCTGCTTTAAGTACATCATACAGTGATAAAGTTTCTAATCCATGTACTGCATTTGTTCAAGTTAACAGGCATTGGCATGTTAATAGTTTATATGTTTCTATTCTGTTAAGGAAAGTTTTCTCATCATTCACTTGCCCATTGAACACCCTCTCCACTGCGCTGTCTGTGTGAAAAACAAACCCAAGTGAATATGAGAGAAGGGTGAAATGGTCACTTTTAAAAAACTCAACACGCTCTTTATGCACATGTATCAGCTGGACTGATGAAGTCAGGGCTGTGCATGTTCTCAGACCGCCGCAGGTCTGGCAGCCCTGCCTACTACTTGATTAGGCCACTCTGACAACCCAGCAGCCTGGTAAGGTCAAGCCCTACAGAGTGTCAGAGAGGTGGGATGATGATGTATCTCTCTGATGCCTCCGTTTTTCACCTCTTGACTTTGTTGTTTTTCTCCTTTGCACCAGTGTCAACTTTTTTGCCCATCTGCCGGGGACATGTCTCCCATCAGAGCTGGACAGTCAAAATCTTAACCCTCTGTGTACCGGGACCAAGCCCTGCAGGAGCGTTTTGTAATCTCTGAGTTGATATTTGTTGTTTATCAGTAAAATTCACACTTAAAACTAAATATGGCAAATTTTCCACCTTCCACTTTCTTCTTTTAATTACACAGTTAAAATCACTAAATGTCGTCCCTGTCACTAAGACTCGTGATTTGAAAGCTGTTTAAATGAAAACAAAAAACACATACATCTGTTAAAAACTGCCAAATTTTGTGTCACTTGTCAGAAAATTGTGTCGCAATGGTATTGAAACGTGACAGCTCGCATCTATCACGCTGTATTTATGTAAAAGCTTCTAATGAAGTCACTCACATCAGGTTTTCAAGCTGTAGTCGTGAAATGTTTGGGAGCGAATTTCAGCTGCAGATATTTGTTAGGAGACACGACTTATTTGTGTTACCGCTCAGTTTGTCTCCTACAAATAAACATGGACTGCATCTTTTATTTCATAATGTCCAGTGTTTAACAGTTTAATGATCATGTCCTGCAGTTGATGTATTGGGTCAGCGTGTTGCATTGTCATGGAGACGCTCATTCATGGAAAATGCAGCGCCGCATTTAGACAGATTGTCATTTTAGAATCAAACAAGGCAAACACACGCTCTCACACACACAGAGCTTAATCCACCGTTAATTTTATGTCTGCAAGGTGTCAAGAATTTACATATACACACATAACATGTTCACACAGTGTCTTTATTAACTCCAATACGCTGCATTTTTTTCCACACAAACAAAGAGATGTGCTCTTCTCAGGGATGACTGTGAGTGGCTTGTAGGTGAAAACAGCCTCTGTGATCCAGATGTCTTGCCCTAAAGCCAGTGGTCCTGTGCTGCTGCCGCTGCTGTTTCTGCAGACACGTCTCTTGTTGTTAGCATGTAACAGTGGATATTTCAGCTGATAATGTTGCAGACATTGCCGGGGAAGCCAAGGTCAGGGAAGTGGCTATTCTTAGCATGACCTCAGTCATATTCTCCATTTTGTCTGAAAACAAATGGGTATAAATCAACTCAAATCACAAAAAGAGAGTCCAGAGTGTGTGTGATGAAACTCACCGTGGTACGTCTCTGTCAGATAATGTGACTCAGGGCGACACAATAGGAAGCTGTGTTTTTTGTGTGTTTTTTTTTTTTTTGCCAGATTTCTCTCTTTTCCCTCTTGGTGTTGGTGTGTCTCTGCGTCAGCGTCTCTGTAGGAACAACGGCGAGGGAGGGAAGAGGCTGGCATTATGTGTGTGTGTGTGTCTGTGCTCAGGTGGCAGATACCCTAGGTAAATCATTTCAGATCCATTTATTCAGAAGCCTGTTTGCAGACGACACTTGCACAACGCTGCCAAAGAAGTGTCACAATGTCAGCGACTTCGTTTGCAGGTCTGACCTCCCAGCTGGCGTGTATGTGAATGTGCACGTGTCGGTGTGTAAGCATATACATAGATACAATAAGTACACACATAATATATACAGTGTCTTTATTTGGGGCGTAGTAATATGCTGTGTTTGTCTCTTGGTATTAGCTCAGCCAAATGTATCTTATTCAGAGAGAGGAATAACAGCAGGGGAAGCGTTGCTGTCTTCTGAACGCCTCTGTTACTGCTGCGTTGCTTTCAATGACTACTGCCTTAAATCAGGCTTCACTCGGCAGCATGAGCAGTTAATTTAATTACTCTAATGAACAAACCAATGTTAAAAAGGAGATTTCCTTTGGTTCTTAAATAGCAAATTAATTTTTTAAAACGGCCGAGATCAAATTATCGGTATTTTTTAGTCCGGATGAATTTATATTTTCTGATGTGACAGGCGTCTTATTCTGTGTTCAAAATGAGCTCGTTTGCGTGTGTCATTTGGGCGCTGACAGTCAGTTGTGACAGTTGTAAAGTGTTCTTGAAAAAGCGCCCGACGTGGACACTCAAGGCAGCCAGACGAAAGATTTGCAGGCTGTGATGTCTGTGTGTCAAATTACTTATCTCACTAAGCATATGCTGGCACTTCAGAATCATATACTTCAAACCGGCAGCCTTCAAAAGCGTCAAAACGGACTGTCTTATTCAACACATCAGTCATGTAGCCACCAGCAAAATGAGCAAGATGTCATTTGCACTCAACAAAAAGCTTCCGGAGACATTTAAAGATACTCTTGATGACTGTTTCAATTTGGAGAGACTGCTAATGATATCGTCTCAGCTGCCTTTTCTGGGTTTTTTTTCCTTTTTCTGAAGATACAAGTGAGCGACAAAGAGTACTTAGATGTGCACTTCAGCTAAAGCTTTGCCAATTATTAATTTGAATCCCGGAGACAATTACTAAATCACTGCTGCAACCCATTATCCAGATGTTGCCCTGTATTTCTGATTCTTTCTGACGAGAGAGCCAATCTGAAGGTCAGTTTAGCCTGCCACTAATGACAACACATAAAATCATGAATCGATAAATCACATAATCACACGTTTTCTGCCAATAGCAAAGCCCGATGAGCCCAAAATAAAATTATACAAATAATATAGACCCAGTAATAGAAAAGAAAAACAACAGAAATATCTTTATCCAACACCTGCTGTGACTTCTCATTCATTGTTTTCTTTTGTTTGAACCCACTCCTTACACCTCCACACACAAAAACACACACACACACACACACACACACAAACACGCAGCACATGGATGCTACACACCAGTCCTTGAGCTCCAAGTAAATATCCCACATGGCTTGTACCGTTCCAAGTGTTACAGAGGGCTAAACTATTTCATTGCGCTAATTGGCCAGTGTCATTCCTGACGTTTGGATAAACAGAGGAAAAGAGGGAAAGCTGAGACAAATGGTGGCTAATTAAACTGCTGTGTGTACGCGTGTGTGTGTGTGTGTGTGTGTGTGTGTGTGTGTGTGTGTGTGTGTGTGTGTGTGTGTGTGTGTGTGTGTGTTGGAGAGAGAGAGAAACCAGCTGACAAAAAAATGGAGTGACGAAACACCCAGCTTGACAAAAGCAACAACTACTCGTTGCGATGGAAACTTAACATGTAGAGAAGAAAAATCTACTTTCTTTGAAATCCTCAACTTGTCTCTAATTGGGTTTTATTCAACACTGACTCTGAGAGAGAGAGAGAGAGAGAGAGAGAGAGAGAGAGAGAGAGAGAGAGAGGAAACAATGAATGCCCACATTTAGCTCGGACTGTTTTGGCAGGGGAGGCAATTTTAGGCTCAGGTTAGAAGTGTTTTATGTAGGTTGGAAGTTTTTCATTTTTGCAATTTCCTCTAGTCAATGAGAATTTTCATTAAAAGGCAGGCAGAGGTGTGCATGTGTGTGTGTGTATATATATATAAAAAAAAATAATATATAAATCTTATCTGCAGTTATCCTAGGCCCTCACTCGCTGCAAGTGATCAGATAAAACAAAACTCAGATAAAAACTCATCTTAAAGGAGCGAGGGAAAGGGAAAGAGAGAGAGAGAGAATGGCGGTAGGGGATGCAAACTCTTAAAATAAGCTGAGCCGTGTTTGAACTCCGACCCGTGGGGGACATTTGTTTTCAGATGTAGCGTGTTGGCCCACCATATCATCCCCAGGGAGATATCTTCCTCACCATTTCTCTGCTACTCTGCAGCACCGTTTCACCTCATGTTACAGCCCCCCCCCCCCCCTCTGTCTGTCTGACTGACTCACACATATGGACGCACACACACACACACAAACACACGCACACACACACATTCCTTTAAACCCGCACCCAACCCCCACCTCACCTTTCTCGCATCTGACCACTTGTCAGGGGATGTTTATGGGCCATTGTTTGCAGTGCTGATGATCATTGTCACTGGTTGATTCCATTACCCATAGCCCCCTGATGGATGGGGCCTACCCTGACGTCCACTGATATGGGTGTCCTTGACCACTGGGGCAGACGCAATGAGCGGTGGGGGCAGTTGGGCGGTGGATTGGATCTTTTTTTTTTCCGGTTTCACAGAGAGGATGTATCTTTTGTCAAGTTTTATTAAGGTGGTTGATTTGCAGGTGGGACGAGACAGAACTGTGGTGGAAGGGAGTTTCTAAAAAAGATGTAAAATGTTAGAGCATGTCTCAAGCACATGTCTGAAATGAGGACGGAAATAAACTGTGAAGTAGTCATGAATATGTGGTGAGATTACACATTTGATTTCTGAAAACTACATCTGTTTAGATGTGACAATGCCATGGTGTAAATTTGTTCAGATTTAGGTGTTCAGTTTGGGATTATGTCTTAAAATGATAAAATAACTACCTTTATCGTCATGGTTACAAAGCTGTGCATATGGTCAGTGTTAGGTAGTCAGATTCGTTCCTGACGGACTATGGCTGCTACAAGGCTTTGTGACTTAATGTAAACATACCTCAGTCTCCACACAGTAGTCAGTCAATAACAGTGAGAGCATACGACACATAAGCAGAGGGGAAAACAATGCAGCAATAAACAAGAACAAGAATTAGATAGAAGAAAACATGACAATAGAGCTTGATAAAGCCAAACAGGGTCCAGGGTGCTCAGGAAGTTTTTTTCAGCATATAGCGAGGGTGCTCTTTGGTAAGGACATGAAGTCCAAGGCACTCCTCTAGCAAAAATATAAAAAGCCTTTATTAAGTTGCTATTTAATCACAAAATGGTTAAAATACATCATTAGAGCCTGGGATACAACCCATGTGTAGCGTCAAACGAAGGCTGAAGAAGGCTGTTTGCCGCTACACATGGGTTGTATCCCAGTCTCTAATTTTTATTTGTACTGATGTATTTTAACCATTTCGTAATGAAATAGCCACTTAATAAAGGCGTTTTATATTTTTTGCTAGAGTCCCTTGGACTTTTTCTTCTCAGAGCTTGATAAAGCTCTGTTAATCCATTTTTGTATAGGATTAATAACAACCTTAATTCATGTGAAATAACTTGGTTAAAGAGTAAATATTGTCATTTGCGTTGCTTTCCTCTGGTCTTAATCACATTATCACAGGCGTGTTAACACAAGCATCACTGAGTCTGCGCCTGTGGTCTGGCCTCCTGCCGTGCTCAAGTGTCACAACATTATTTGACAATTTCTCCACCATCTCATTGAATCAGTGCTCCCGACCCAGTAAAACCGATGAGCTCAAAGTTTTAAGAATCGTTCAGAAGTCACACATCACCAGCAGACAACCGCAATCACTGATGGGAGAAGATGGGCTCGAATTTAACAGGCCGCTGCGGTGGCAGTGAGGGACCGGCCGTGGCGTCGGGTGACGGTGGATGAATAAGCGTTGATATCTAAAACATTTACAGCGGATCCAGCTATCGTCATTTTTCACAGGGGCCGGGCGTCATTGATCAGGATGATATCTGGCACAGGGGGGAAACGTGTAGTTAAAGGCGCGTGTTTAACGAGCTTCTCCAGCATTTCCCAAAAAATTGTCACATAAAGACTTTCCATTATTATTCTGAACAAAGACAGAGTCGTTTTCTGTCTCTCAGATCTCTTTTGTCAACCCAGCCTCACTGGACAGATTACTTTTCTTAGGAAATAGCTTCCTGGATCAGACAAAACAATGTTCTGAGAGAGAGAGAGAAACAAGGCCAGATTCTGCTCTCTGATGCAGAAATTAGCTCCATTTTGCTCAAGTGTCTTAATGATAGTTGAATTAAACCATTTCTATAACTATCACTGCTTTGTCCTTGTTCCTTTAAGACAATGCCACTGTACAAAAAAAAGCAGGATAACCCGAGTCTCCAATAAAACTAACATTAATGGCACTGCAATATGCAAAGCTATGCTAATTTTATGCACACTGTCAACCTACATAGTGGCCATTCTTCGTTCGTTTCAAAAGATATGACTACAATTAGACGACAATTGATTGAAATCATTTGCGTTTTATGATTCTGTTACTTTTGAGAGCTGACAGGGCGTTGTACAATTCAGTGACAGTATATTTTCACTGCGCGGGGAGATTAACTGGTATTATTGACCCCAATGCAAACCAACGGCTAATACATTTCAAACAAACTACTCACTATGTCAGTGATTTGCATGTGGTGTGTCATTTACCATATTCCCTGATTACCTAATGATATATGCTTTAATATAATGCACAGAGCGCTTTCAAAGCAATATGTGCACCATACCTTTACAGTGACTTAACATGTCTGAGACAGAGAAAAATTGAAATGATAGTTTAAGGGCTGCGGGGAAAAGAGAAGTCTTATCAGTTAAGACTTGCTTTGTATGTAGGATTTTTTTTCCCTTCCCTCCTTGGAAGGCAGGGGTGCAGTTGATGAATTCTTAAGCAGATCTTGCTGATAATTGTATTTCATAACTGTCATGTGGAGAGGGACTGTCCGCTGAGAAGCTATTTGTGTCACTGCATCTCTCTCCCTCTCTGTCTCTCTCTGTCTCTGCAGCCTCTTCAATAAAACTCAAATCACGACAGAGATTGTTAAGTCTACCTCCAAGATTATTAAATCCAAATGGAGAATTTATGGGTGACACTTCATAACAATTAATCTGAGATGCTTGATTAATAAAGTTCGCTCACCCCCCCTCATACACCCCCCCCCCCCTCCTCGTGCTGCCACCCCACACCCTCTTTCTCTCCTCACCCTCCCCATCACTAAAGTTGTCCTGTTTGAGTGGGATGGAGGAGGAGGGGAACAGACGTACGGGTGGCAGGATGGTTGTCAGGGACGACATGAGTGTCATTCTTTTTGATTAATGGAGCATTGTGACCCCGCCCCTAACCCTCCTTCTTTCCCAGCATGCCCACTCTCACCTCTGCAAAGCCCCCCCCTCCCTCCCAATACCAGGTAAAAATAGATGTGGGCCAAGTTGCGCTCTTCATTTAGATTCAAGCTACACATGATCTGATAGAAAAAAAAAAGCTGGGGAGCAAAGTAATGAAGGGTGGGAAAGAAGAACTGAGAGAAAGAAAGGAGTAACAGAAAGATGGAAGGAAAGAAATGGGGAAGAACAAGAGGAATAGTAATAAGCATGGAAAGATAAAGACAGAACAAACCAGAGAGAGAAATAAGGGCGAGACACAGAACAGGAAAGAGAAAAAGAGGAGGCAGAAAGACGGATTTTTGGAGAATGTCACCTACCTAACCTTGTCACTATGTTAAGTCAGCTGTGATTAATTAGTTGAGTGAGACTGAGCAATTAGGTCAGGAGTTTGGGTGTGTATGAGTATGAATGTGTGAATGCTCATGTCTGTGAGTATTCATGCACCACTCTTTTCTTTCCCCTGATCAAGATCTCTTCATTCACAAACAAGATATGAAACAAATTGTTTTCCTTTTCTTTTTTTTAATCTTCCCCACAAGGACAAGATCAAAGAAGAGTGGAGGCAGACAGGAAGAGGGAAAGAAAAGTAAAACACAAGAAAGATAAAACAAAACAACACATAAACCAAAGAAAATCTACCTTACAAGAAATAGTTATCAATCATCAATAATTTTAACAATGATCCCTCAAGTGTAGACTGAGCCTCTTTGACCTCGTAGTAAATCATGACCTCCATATTATTGTCCTAGCAAGTAGCCAGCTGTATAGTGAGTGTCTCATGTGGTCCCCCTCTCACAGTGATTGTGATTCTACCAAGTTCTATAAATATATATTACTTTTATTATAACATTTTCAGTCAACAATGGATTCCCAAACTGTGTCATTTCCAAAAAAACAAAAAAAGTCATGTGCACTTGCTTTAAGACCAGTGAAGCCAATGTACAATTTTAAAGCAGACAACTGCAGGTTACAGATTTTAGTTTGTTGGCAAATTGCCTGTTCTGAAGTCGACCTCAACTTTTCAGACAATGTGACTCTTGCTTTTGATTTCCATTCTCCAAGTTTGAATATGCAACAAAACGCCACTGTAATATTATCATATATTCACAGCTTTTCGATAAAGAAAACCTACTGTAGACGTGCGAGGAGAAGTTTTGTTTTTTTTTCAAGTGGCGTATTATCGCAGAAATAGCTGGAGATTCATTTGGAAGACTGTGAGGATAAGGAACCCTTAGACAAATCCTGGAACCAGTAAAGGCTTACAAAAGATCATATTTAACAATGATGGCTATATATTTTCCTTTTTGCAATTAAAGAGTCCCTCTGTGTAATTTAATGCTTCTTTTCAAGTGTCGGGTCCCCTGAGACTTGGCCTGTAGCTATGCCATCGCTCTTGGTGATTATCATTAATGAATGTCGGCGAGGACCATCCCTCAATGTGACTAGGGAGGAAACACAAGCCCTAATTAAAGGTTCCTATTCATAAATATATGCCTCAAACTACACGGATCGACCGGCGCTGTGCACACAAGTCATTTTAATGTCAGAAAAGCACCTTTTTAAGAGCATTTTCCTTCCTTAATGTACAGCACACCAGCAGCAGTGACAGATTTTTGCAGCCGAAGCCCGCAGCGAGGGATCTGTGTAATTTGAGATTCGCAGATTTAAATTTAGTAAAAGCTGAAGATTAGGATGCTCTAATTTGACACACAAGAGGACTGATGACAAGCAAAACTCGGCTTCTAACGGTATCCTGGCTGTTTAACTGAGCATTATGATACAGCTTTTGCGTGTTATCCTCAAGAGACTGTTGTGTTTCGTCGCAAAAGGTAAAAAGGAGCTTCTCGTGTTGAGAAGTCGTACCGGGCATTTGAAACGTGGCTCCTCTATCTAAGAAATGGAAATATTTAGAAAATGAAAATGTTTAACAGATTACAGAATGTCAGGGAGGAGGAAAATAATCCTCATTGCTTGTGTTCCCTCATAAAAACTCATTTTAATCATTTTAATTGCTCCAAATGCAGACTGACAACCGCTATCATAAACGCAAGTGGCTGCATTGTCACATCAGTTTCACAGACAAAGCTATTGGTAATTGTTATGTGAAGAAGATAATGTTAACATTGAGGATAATATTGAGTCTGTCTGAATGTTTTTCTTTCTTTTTCTTTTTTTTTTTTCCTCCTCCTTCCTTCACTGGGGCTCAGAAAGTCTTGTCGGAAAAAGAGCTTGGTGAGACAAACATTTGGCTGTTTCTCTGTCCTCCTTAATGGCTGAAAAATGCTAATTGGAGTGCACGTGTCAAAGAAAACAAAAGGCAAAGGAGGAGGAGAGGGAAGGAGTGTGCATGTCAGAGAGGCTGGTATTTTGAAACGTGAAATATGTCACTTTATTCAGTTGAGCTGGTAAGGATTTTTAGCAAGGTTGTTCCAGGAAGCAGGAAATCTGTGTGTCACACTATTTGTCTCTTGAGCACAGATAAAGTTTTTGCCTGTGGTGGTATGTAATGTAATGTAGCTCATGTTTAAAAGAAAAACATACTGAGAAAGATAGGAGATGGGGGGGTGGGGGGATAAAAAGCACAGTATATATATTCTGCTGAACAACAGTTTCATAGTTCATGTAAACAAACTGAAGTTGCTTCCCGCTCCCTTCACTCTGGAGCCTCCTCGTCGCTATAAAATAACACCTTGAATCCCTCTGAGACTGCAATCCTTTAATAAACTTGCATCTGTCACCGCCGCGCAGCATTTCATCACATTATTCGTCCAAACTGACAAAATCAAAAAAAAAAAAAAAGCTCAGGTGCGGATTACAAACCTTTAATTGCATTGTCAAAACTGCAGCAACACATCGTTTTTAAGTCTACACATTAAACAAGTCATGGAAAAGTAAATCTCTATAAAATATCAAAACCTCTCTCTCTCTTTCTACACTCACACTTGGCATTTTAATTATGCAGCCTTATCTGATAGATGTGGAGATATAGCTCATGTCAAAGTTAGAGCCTCTTCTTTATTAATTTTTTATTATATATTCTTATATTCAGGCTGTCGATGAGTGTCTGGAATCTGATAGGACCCATCATTGATTGAAGATTACTCAAGATTATGAAGAGAGGATTTATCATAAGCTGTGAGTCTTCATCATTCCCAATGTGAACTTATTTGAATGACATTAAGGGAGAGCATTACTCTTTATTTCAGTCCACTAAGAGTAAGTTTAGAAGTCCAGATCTTTATACAAATAACATTAAAATATGAAAGAGGAGGTTTGTCAGAAAGACATGCTAAACACCACAAGCCCCTGACATTGAACTGGTGCTGCGCTCTGCTCGTACTCACATGTCAGAGGAGCCTAAATCTTTTGACATCAGAGGTTTATGGCTGCAAAATAGCTCGGGTGGTTAGCCACAGGCCAAAATATGCACCACGGCATTAATTATTTAAGAATATTAAGAGGTAGGCATTAAATTCTTGGCGTAGGTCATTATCATCTTCGTCAATACGCTTTGCTACATGTGTTATAATCCAAAATATATCCTTAAACTTAGCTGAAAATGAACTAAAAATAAAACATGCTGGGAAAAATAAACCCCGGAGGCAAAATATTAATTCTGCGAATGTGACGTAAGCATTGTATTTATCTGTATACTTTGTCGGTGCAAATGCACTGGAACCGCTCTTTAACTTGTTTACTGGTGTCATAAAAAGATGTAAATGAATTAAAGCATTGTACATTTTAGTGCGGAAGTAGTTGTTTTTCAGTAGAGGATCATGTGACAGTCTCTGTGGTAGTGACGATGTCTGTGAGAGCAGGAGGTGGACACACACAGTAGGTTCTGAAAGGATGGAAGAAACAAAAATGTAGAAGGAGAAACAGGACTGATTACAGCGCGGTGGTCGATTTGGTACATACTTTTATGCAGTACATTTCTTTGTGCTGCATGTTTGAACTGCACTGTAACACACCAGGACTACTTGTGCAACAATGTCAACAAAATGTGAACACACAAAGCTCAAGGCAGGACTTTGGTTTTATTATTTTCCAAAACTGCTTGTTTAATTTTACAAAAAAAAAATAAAAAATAGAATTCAAAATGTTACATGGCATACATTAGATATAAAAAAAGAGTAAAATATAGCTCTGGGATTCATGTGAAAATTGTGTTTAAATCTTGACAAATAATTAAACTAATCATGAACATTGTCACATTTTACATTTTGATATTATTATATAACCTAAGAATAAATCTAATGTTATGTGTGTTGTGTATTTTCAGTCTGACATATCATTCCCAATTTTGTATTTTAATAGGACGTACACAATATTCTTAAAATTTGTCATGTGTCATAAACATCATGTCATTATTTGCTTATGTGAGTTCTGGTCTCTCACCTGATCTAACAACCTGCGGTACTCCTCTCCACTCGGATGTAGCAGATGTTATGAAACATTTTCTCCTCAGATGGTCACGTCAAACCTAGAAAAATAACAAAGCAAGAGACAAAAGAGAGTGAAGAATAATGTATGTAAATATACCTGACGACTACATGGATGTTCTCATGCGCTCTGAGGGCGTATATCTTTCGAACAGAAGAGAAGGAAACAGGATGACATGTCATCGTGCTGTCACAGTTGTGTGGAAGAGGGGCTTCATGTATACAAGTTGGGGGGAGTGATGGGAAACAACTGTTTTCTGTGTTCGGCTTTTGTCATACATGCACATGGGCACGGTGGTTGCATCACACGTCGTGTAACTCCTGTAGCGAGCAGTTTGAGTCCTGATCAGAGGTAGCTGAATGTTTCCGTAAAAAAATCACACACATGGATCATACATGTATGTTTATATATTGGGTGATAGGTTACCGAAGGAGCAGTGTGAATTCCCAAGGTGCAGGTCTATTTCTTGTTTTTTTACGTCTTATTTTCAAGGTTTAAATGTCATTTACAACTTTCAGAAAATAGCACCGTAATTTAAGATAATAAGAGCTCCTCAAGACGACTGCATGTGTATAACAAGATTTTCATTATTCACAAATTCACCTCAGTGACAACAATTCAAATGAAAAGACAAAAAGAAAATAGAAAGAAAAAACTTGACCAAGACAAAAACTTCATTGAAAGTAGAAAGAACTTTGCATTTTAGGATGAAAACTATCATGTGCTCTCACTGTGAATGGGTTCTAGTCTCCTGTGCAGAGACGGTTACTGCCCCTGCCTCTGGTACCACATGTCCCCCCCTGCTGGCCCAGGATCAGACCCTGCACAGACTTCTCTGCTGTGATCCCTCCACTGCCTCTCTGCTCCCTGAGATATCTGTGCAGTGAGGACAGTGTCTCGCTCACAACAACCCCAGAAAATCAGAATGACTCCATCAGTACGGCCCAGTTTACACTGTTAGATTTTGACTGGGTGGCTTGATTTTTATTCTTTTTCCCCTTATATCTACAGTACAAGGGGCATCTTTCATGAGCACTGACACTCACACATCTTGTTTTTTTCTTATTCACTTTTAAGTGTGTTATAATATTGTTCTATATTATTGAAATAGGTCAAATAAACAGCCTGGGCAGAGAACATTAGGCAGGTCACATCGCCATCTATGATATTGTTACAATCCTTTTCTGTTTGTGTTATGTGGGTGAGGCACTGCAATAATAACTGCCTTTATGAGCGCAGCCCTGCAGTATACATGTTGTGCTGGATCTACCTCACAGGGAAACAGGTTGGGGCAGTTCACTCAATAGTCAGCATTATGATTTGGAATAAACTACATTAAGCCAGCACATGCTACAATACATCTACTGTAAAAGTTATTAAATTGCAGCCATTTACTATGGTCTATTTGAATTTGAAGAAATCAAAATGAAATGTTGCTGGCATTATATTGTTTTAAAGGCAGTAAATAGAGGTATAAAGCCTCTCCAGGTTAAGTAGTAATGATCTGTGAGCTGGAGCTCCTCTGTCTGTCTGTCTGTCTGCAGACTTTGGGATGGAAATATTAGTGACGTAAGTCGGCTCCATCAATCAGCAGCGAGGCCGCTTTGACAGACAGGGACAGACAGATGTTGGGGCGGTACTTGGTATTTCTATAACCACATACTAAGCGACCTCAGACGTCTTCCGCGCGCGCACTTATCCGTTTCGCAGGCGAGCTGAGCAGTGACTTCAATAAACCACCGAGCGTAAAGACGCAGAGCCTCCTCTCCTCTTCAGAGGCTCCTCCGCTGTGCGTAAACCAGGAAAAAGGGGGGACGCCCGGGCTGCAGCTTTTTTCTCCTGCTGCCTGTTAACTGTGGAAAATGCGGGGGCCTGCAGGGGTAAAAAATAAAAAAATAAAAAAAATCTGAAACTCACCAGAATTAGTTGAGCTGTGGGCCTGCAGTGACGGTTTTGCGTAAAGTTTGTAATCCAGTTTCTGGTAAATGCTCCGGTCCAGAGCTCCGGGCTGGAGCCGGTCTCCCCATGGCTCGAGTCCGCTGGCCGGCTACAGGGGGAGGGGAGGGGGGTAGCTAGAGGAGCGCACCCAGTCTGGACTGAGCCACTTCTCATGCCATCCCAGTTGTGTTGTGATTATCACCGCACCCCTCTGTTACCCAGTGATCAAAACAAAACTTTGGAAGTGATCCCCCTCTGCCCCTCTCCTCTCCGCCGTCCTCTCCGGCAGGGTCTGCGGTGAACGGACACATCATGGCGTCTCATATAAGATAACATTAAGCCTAGTTGTGTGCCCTTTATAAACACTTTATGGAGGATAATAGTTAGGATGAGTGTAGGCTATTAATGGAGCCTCTTGTAGACCCAGAGCCCCTCCCCTTCACCAGAAGCCTCACTAAAAAGGTGTAACGAATCGATCTGCAGCCTCCATTGTCCCGCTAAAGAGGTCACCGACAACATCCACATTTTTTTTTTCTTTTTGCAAACTTTAGAGACAAGAGCTGAGAGCTCATCCAGACCCTCTGAACAAGTGAAGCACTGTGGCATCATTTTATTTCACTCCATCCTTTGTGTGAGGGTAAAAACTCAAATGCTGGGGGGAAAAAAAGAGAAGAAATCGCGTTTTTATCCTCAAAATAAACCTAAACATTATTTGCACTGGGACAGAGAGAAGTTGTCTCATCCCTTGTTGTGATCAGTGTCTCTATCTTCGCTTGGGTGATCGCTGATTGATGTTTGCAAAGAATGATCCCAATAATCAATCAGGCCTGACTTTGCTGTGTAGCAAAGCTTATCCTCGCTGTGTAGGCTCAACCAAGTCTAACTGCTTTATTGGTGATTTTATTGATTTTACGTGATCGATCTCTTGTTCTTTCTTTCTTTCTTTTTTTTCTCTTTTGGTTAATTGTATATTTTTGCAAATTAAATTCAGGATTTTTTCTTCTCTGTGCTGTCGGTGTAATAATGCTCATCCAATAGGCTGCAACACATTGTCTGTTTTAACGTGTTAGAGAATTCCAAACCTTCTCACACACTCATCAACTTTTTTTCAGGCAGCTCTCATTCTGTTGCATTAATGTAAGTTTTTTAGTGTGTCCACGACTAGGACGCACCCCCTCCCCGGGCTACACCATGTGTGTGTATGCGAGAGGGGGTGGGTGGGGAGAGGGGGGGGGGGGGGGGGGCAGGAAGGCGTTGAAATGAAAGCCATCCCAGTGAATAATTAGAGCAGCGGATTGACAGGTGGGCTCTGACTGTCAGGGTGACGCTTGTGGAGGGGTGGAGTAAAGGAGAGGCCGGAAAGGCAGCTGGATGTGTCTGTCTATCAGTGGGGAGCTGTCTGAACGCACCGCGCATCACCAATGTGCGCACATTTCCACTGCGGAGAATATCCGGGGGATCGCTCGTTGCGCTTTTGAGAATAAATAATAATAATAAAGAGACAAAAAACAACAACAACAAAACAACAACAACAGGGAAGAGTAAGAACAACAACAGCAGCAGCAGCTCACAGTCTGCGGCTCAGAGGGCGGGCCTGCCCTGCTCTGTTTTCTCCTGACTTTCTGAGAAATTCGTCAAGTGTCCATGTTGACAATCGGGCGGACAGTGTATATGTGAGTATTTCATTATCCAGGGGGGGTTTTTCACAGAGACGGGAACGAAGCTGAACGCTGCGCGCACACACACACACACTCACTCACTCACTCACTCACATAGACACAGATACAGTATAGTTGACTGATTGACATACACCCAGCTCGACTAACGTGTCACTCTTTCCTCTCTCCCTTTTTTTTCTGATTTTCTTTTATTTCCCCTCTCCCTCCAAAAAAAAAAAAAAAAAAAAAAAAAAAAGAGCGAAGCTGGCACCTGGACGGACGCAGGGCAGAGACACACCACAGGAGCAGAAACAGCAGCAGCAGCAGCAGCAGAAGCAGAAGCAGCAGTTTGGACTCATCTCCACCACCGAGTGAGTTACAGCGCAAAAGGAGAGGAGAGAAGAGAAGCTCCGTTTTCCTTCACGTCTGCTGTGAACAGAGGTATGAAATAGTCCGGTGAGGAGGGGGTGTAAACCTCTTTTGATGGGAACGCGGAGAAGGGGGCTCAGGCAGCTGTCCATATCCCTGCTCGATAAGACTGAGATCCGCACGGAGCTTCTGTTCTTCTTTTTTTTTTATTCCTCCTCTCACCCACTCAGCCTGCGATGAGTTTATGTGATCGGCAGAAGTTAATGGACGAGCCCGTTTAGCTCTTAAATCCTTCCGTAGTCTTCCGTTTTCTCACCGGACATAACCGACTGACAAAAACATAAAATAATAAGAAAGAGAGACTTCTTCACCTCCCCTACCCCTGCGAGGGATCTGCACTGTAATTCTCATCATCCCGCCGAAGAACTGAGGGGAAAACGCTTTACTGGCTTTGATTTCCTCCCGTTTGCACTGGTTTCCTCTCCAGCTCCGTCCGCTATTTTGATCTCTGCATGAAAAGTCAAGCGGAAAGTCTTGCAGCAGCATGCCGAGGAGAAAGCAGCAAGCACCGCGGCGGTCATCAGGTAAGCCCCGGCTCTGCAAACAAACACCTCCTCCATTAGAAACACACACACAATCACATGCACACACACGTTATTCTCCAAACAAACCAGGTTATCTGCACACACTCAGACAAGTTTACTCAGCAGTGTATACAGGCCTGGTGCAGGACACAATACAAGGACAACAGGACCTATAGACAACACTCTTCTCTATCACTGTTCAGCCGTGAGTCTTGTTCAGTGTGGTGCGTTCAGTGGAGTTACGATGCTTGACTTGTGCATCGTCTCAGCAGCCCGTAATGAGTTTATTTCTACTAATCTAAGAAGGCACGTTTGACTGGCAACAGTATTGTTTCATTTTTACGCAGCCATACGCTCCGGTGCCAAAATCTGCCAGTGAGAAATGAACGCGCTCAGCTGCACTTCAGTTTCAAACGCTTTAAAGCTGATCCTCCACTAGGTTTGCCAGCATCCAAGTTCTCCAAACAAAGCTCATCTTATCTCATTTTTACAGGCTAACGCGTTTGATGTGTTAGTGCCAGTTTAAAAAAAAAGAGAGTGAAAAGAAAAGAAATGGGGAGAAAAAAGAGAAAAGTGGCATATTTTCAGCTTGTGTTCCGCTCTGGGATTGCCATCCTTGATTTGATGCTTGATTGATCGCCTGTCATGCGACTTCCTTTGATCTATTCATTCCTGATAAACATCAGTAAATCATTCACCATAGAGACACGCATGCGCCCGGCAGCTGGACTCTCTCAAAGGATAACTTTTTGCCCCCGCCGAGGAGCAAAGAAAAGACAAATTGAAAGAAAAGTTCTCAAGCGGGATAAATACTTTGCGATTAATACCCAAGGGGGAGGGAACAAGGGAGGAGGGGAGGAGGGGTGCTGGGGCGTAGCGAGATCACAGGGAAGCATCTCATACAGAAATAGCCCTAAAACACTGCAGGGTGAAGTGGGGAGGTTATACCTCTAATGGTCACTGCAAACTGCTGACATGACCTTTGTGCTCATTCCTTAGAAACAGGAAGTGTCGTAAAGTTGGCTTAAATGTTAAAGATACTGATACAGCAGCAAAATGATGTGTTTATGACACTTACTATGAATGTGACAGTGATAAATAAGGGGCTAGTATATATGAAATCACTACTGTGTACAACAACCCTGCTCAGTAAGTCACTAGGAGAATATTATTGACCCTCATGCAATGTGAAAATCAACTTTAGTATAATTAAATTGCTAACAATCAACTTTCTTGTATTAAAAACCTATAATTTTCCAAATATTTAACAGCAAATGTAACACTACAACATTAAAACGTTAGCGTGTTTTAAGTGAGAGTCTATATAAAGTGTTCAAAGTTCACATTTAATAATTTTTTCCTCACAGAAAGTACCCCAGCAAAAGTAAATAATAAGATATGAAGTCGTATCATAGAGAGGAATTCAGTGCCACAGCATTTTAGGTTTTGACAGTTGGGCCTCAGCGTCATCGTTTAGTTGACCAGACGTGAGCTGCTGTGCGAGAGAATCGCATGTTTGCCTGAATCCATTTGATGTCCCTGGGAGATGTGTGTGATTGACATGCATTTCCAAATGACGGGAAAAGAGGAACCTTTGAAGTTCATGCAGTAATGACCAAAGCTGAATAAAACAGCTGTAGAATGTTAAGCAGGCGGTGGAAATGTGAGGTTAAGCAGACTTAATCAAGGTTGTGACGGAAAGACTTTGAACTCGGTGGGGCTGTAATTTCTAATTGACGCGAGGCTTTAGTGATGGATAGAGAGAAATGTGTTTGAAGAACGAGCCTGCACAGTGAAAATGAATAGTGTCTGTTTCTACCTCTGCTACAAATGCTGGTGAAATCCCCCAAAGATAGAGGAAAAAGTGTTGTTTTCTCTGTTTTCCTGCCTGCTGTGGTCGTTCAGCCGAGCTCTGAAGTGGCCCCATTCCCTCTCAGCTTTTGAATATTGATTTAATTGTCTGTTTTTGTGACAGACACATACATCACACGCTGTAATGGTCAATCCCAACTTGGCAGACTTTGTCTGTAGATTATTTCCAGTGCTTTAACTTCAACTTTAACACCTCTACTGGTGTGTGTGTGTGTGTGTGTGTGTGTGTGTGTGTGTGTGTGTGTGTGTGTGTGTGTGTGTGTGTGTGTGTGTGGTGTGTGAGTGTGTGTGTGTGTGTGTGTGTGTGTGTGTGTGTGAGAGTGTGTGTGTACTTTCAACAGTAAAACGGTGTACACACCTATAAATGCAAGCTATTTTTATAATGCATTACCAGATATTTCCACAACCCAGATTTGTCACTTTGGAGTTGCACTAAAACAAAATGTTGCATACACCCCTCAGAGACAGAGTTTCAAATTTTCAAATGGGCGCTGTTTCATCAGTCACAGTGATGATTTTAGACCCTGTAATGGCGCTGTACCCTATCTAGATTATGACCAGTGACAATACATCAGTGTTCTTTCATTTGGAACCACATTACTGCATCTGTTAGTTTTGGCAGTTGAGTTCAGTGCAGTGCTATTTGAGCAGCAGAGACTTTTGCTGCAGTCATTTGTCGTCATTTTCCTTTTCTTTTCTTTTTTTTTTGTCTTCTCTCGCTGAAGTGCAGCTGTTTTGAGGTATTTCTCGCAGGAGCTCAGGTAATTAATGATAGATAAATAATGCAGTAATATCCAATTACAATAATCAAAACGAGAATAAAATGTAATGAGAGCTGCAATTATACAACTGTTTTGAGACAGCGACTTGAAGTTTTACCTTTATTTATCTGTTCCGAATAAATATATATTTGACATTTAACTCGTGTTCTGTCCCAATCTTACATTTGATTTTGTGTCACTCGAGGTAGTGCAGAAACTATTAGTCAATTGATTGATTCGTTGTGCAACAGACAAATAATATGCAACAACTTTTCACTTAACGATGGAAATAAAGCCAAACATTAAGTGGTTGGAGGTTCACACACAGAAAGATTGGCTGTTACTTGAATATTTATCCATCTTACAAAAAAAGCAAGATGTCAAAGTGGAATTTTTTAATATTTATTTTTTCTAATCATTTAATCAATGAGTTTGTTGCAGCTGTAGTTGAAGTGCTGCACATCATCACGGTTATATTCAGAGAGGAGGGACATGAAAGAGTTTGATAGTAAGTGCAGAAATCCCAGTTTCAGGAGGTGACCTTTGACACCTAAGCCCCTATTTTTATCACTGTTGAAAGGATCCTGTGTGATTTCTGACTGTTTGCCGTATTAGCATGTTTGAATATGACAACATGTCGAACTCATTATAGCTGAATAACCGGGAATCAGTTTCATTGGGGGATGCAAGATACTGTATCTGAGATATACAAAGAAGCCATAATTCTATGTTAGTGAGGTCACAGTTTTGATTGCTGTTGGAAAATTAATGGTATTGCAGCACGTCTACTCTCGCTTTTAGTTTGCCAGCCACAATATCTTAAATCAAACACTGTCACTCTAAGTAATGAATCTGTCAACTAATCATTCAACATGTCAGCCTGATTGCAGTGTGACACTGGGCTAAATTTATTCCACAGGAGTTAAAAAGGTCTAGCTTAGAAAATATACATATTCTTTTTACTACCTTTCCTGCACAACATCCAGTTTTAGTGATTGAGACAGCACTAGGAGAGGAGGCGGAGCGATCCACAGTGGGATGGACCAGGACACAGTCCATGAGCAGTTTTTGTACTGACAGAATTAGTGCAAGTCATGAAGGGAGAGACAGTGACATGCTGTGATACTGTCAAACGTGACTGTGTGGAAATGTGTCCCTTCATACCTGAAGATCGTAATTAGTTTCCTTTTGTCTGCTCTCTTGATAGAAATGTGAGGCACCTGGCTGCTTTGTGTGTGTGTGTGTGCCACACACTGATGCCACTAATTAAGAAGTTTAAACATAAATCAGACACTCAGGTAACCATCACACACTGTTGGTGCTGTTCATTTCTTTGATATACATTACTCTCTACCTCCTATAACTTAAGTGCTACATTTTAATGATGTGTCTTTAGCTTCAGCACAACACAGAGTTAATTAAAGCACTCTGCACCATTTGTCCAGCTCGTATCCACGATGAGCTGCACACTGATTCAACAGAATGCAACAGACAGTAGTGGCTCTGCCTTTGAGAGCGTCTCCACTGACATCAGTGGCTGCTCTCTTTTTCCCTAAACACATCCCACGTTACTGCCACTATCACTACCTCAATGCAAAAAGAGCCTCTTAATTATGTCTTGAGGGTTGCTGGGTGGATGGGTGGTGGTGGTGGTGGTGGTGGTAGTGAGCTTTCCTTCTTCCCGACGGCATCGTTAGCCGTGGTCCCTAATTATCCAGGTAGCTGACGGATCAGTGACAGGGCCCCACCGATTAATGCTGACAAATTCAGCAAGGTGTCAAGTCTGCAAGCTGCCTTGATATAATCAACTCGGTGTTAGCCACTTCTCATATGCCCACCCCCAGTTGTTCCGGTGTAAACACAACAGCAGAGGTTGCTCGCAGTGTGACGTGACAAATCGAAGTGTGTGTGACTCGTAAAGCCAACACTCTGGTGGACACCAGCAGTCCTGTAACAAGGTTATATGAGCGCTTGTAGTCCCAAGTTTGGATGATTAGTGCACGAACCAGTTCATACCTGTAATATAAGTCGTTTTTAAATAGTTTAAGAAAGTAAAAGTGGCTTCCTGTGAATGTGAGAGATTTCTCTTAATACTTTCCTTTTCCCTCTGATCTCTCTGGTAACAGCTTTTTGGTTTGTTTGACAGAACAGGAACAAAGTTCTAAGACGAGCAGCATTGGTACATTTTGTTGTTGTTATACTTTGCATTGTATTTCCTCTGCAGAAATTTAGCTCACGGCACCTGTCAACTAAGCAGCCAGCACCAAAAGATGACTATTAGAACCTTGTGTTGGTTTTATCAGGACGCTTCTGATAAAGTATTTAATGACATTTGTCAGGAGTTGAAGCTACGTTATGCGAAAAAAAAATATATATATATATTAGAAGTGAAAAGTACAGATGAGAGCAGAGCAAGTCGGTGTGTTTGTGTGTGTGTGTACGACTCTGCATCACTAAGCAAGATGAGGTATTTGTGCAGCCCTGTGAGTGTGTGCGTGTGTGTGAATGTGAAATATTCTGATGTGGTGATAAGGCAGTGTATGTAAAGTGTCATTAACAGGTGACATTGACTGAAGGAGTCAGTGGATGTATTTGCTATGCCACACTCCACTACACCCGTAGTTTCATTTGCATGTGTTGTCAGAGCCGGTAGGCCTCCAGGAAATCAAAGACACACACTAATACGCACACTCACACACAACCGCGCTCTCTGTCCTCATCTTCGTGGAGGTTAAGTGACAAATGAAGATCGATGACTGCTCTTATGGAAAAGAGAGGGTCGAATTGAAAATATGTGGGAATTAGGCTCGCCAGCAGGGTGACGATGTAAAGGCATTCAGAGCTGCAGTCGCGAGGTAAAACTATCCCCGCGCTTAATGAGGTTCAGAGGAAGCAGGAAAACCTGGATTTTCACTCAAGCACGACGCGAGGAGATTTGACAAAGAAATACAGAGAGCAAGGTCATTTTCACAGGAATCCAACTCGCTAGCATCCTCAGACTTAAATACATCCTGCACTTATTTATTGTCTCTGATTTTCACTGTGCCTGTTTTCCATTCACAAAGATATCCTGGCCACAATTCAAAACAGCTGCAAAACAAAAGCCACAATGTACAGTCGGGGATGTAAGATAATAACAGGAATAATAACAAGAATGAAATCATCCACATGGCTGTCCTTAAGGGGTTTAGGGCACCGGTTGCTAATTACAGTGAAGCGTACACAACTGACCTGGCGAAGTTTTGCTGCTGATTGAGTAAAATAGCTGTTGTAATGAAAGGAGAGGAGAGTGAAAGCAAAGGCGCAGGGGATAATAAATTAAATTCTGTTGGTACAATTCAAACCCAGAGTCCAACACAAACACATGGATTTCACACAGCATACGTGGTTGTGTGCATACATGGCTCAGCGGTCAGGCCTTAGGGATTTATCATGGTCATTTTTTTTATTTTTAACATCAAGAAACGAAGAGTTCCAGTTATTAGACACGATTTTAGACGAGCGAAACTGCGCTTGCAGCTGCGCATTTCTAATGTTCTCACTGTGACCGTACGCTGGTGTGTGTGGCAAACCAACAAAGTATTGTGGGCAATCAGGCACCCAAAGTGGGCCAGCTGCATTCATTTGGCTCTTTACACACAAACATTGGAGTTTTTCCTATAACTGCAGCAGTTTCAGAGGCAGACAAAGAGAATGCAAGTGTGGAGAAAGGAGAGAAAAGACGCACAGAAGAAAGAGAAAAATGGCAAGTCGTGATTTAAGGCAAGAAGACGGGAGGTCCAGGGTACACTCAGAGGTCAATGTGCACTCAGGGGAGCCCCTGTCTGGACTACTTCCACTGTTGTATACACACTGTGTTTAGTGCGTGTGTTTTTGCCGTGCCCTGACTTTTTCACTACAGCTGTCTTATGTGCTTTTGTCATCCAAGTACAACTGTACATGTTTCTAATTATCAAATCCACAGTGATGTCAAATGGGTGTACAGTATGTGCTGTGTGTGTCCTTGTGTGATTGATGCACTGTACACCAGACAGATGCTGTTACTGGAGAGACAGAGTGAACCAGAGTTGGCTGCTGTGATCGAATTTGTCCAAAGCCAGAAGGACTCTCTCAGATATTGGTGTCTGCATTTTGCTCCAGTGATCTAAGATATTACTGAGCTGTTTTTTTTTTTTTTTCCTGTTCTGCACTTGATGTATTAGAAATTGCCACTGAGGCGGCGCCTGTTGCCGTAATCATAGTGATCAAGCTAGAGATAAGACTGGAGATACATGACCACCAGAGCAGGCACAGTGAGGTTTAAATTATTCTCAGTACTCTCTTTTTATTGAATCTCTGGCTCTCTCTCATTGCCGATACTTGAGTCAAGTGCTAAGTCAGTTAAGCTAAGACCGAAAAACTGCCTTTGATCCACAAACTAAGCATTAAAAAACAGCAGTGGAGTGAGTGAGCTGCTGCTGGAGGCCCTGCGCTGCCCGGCCTTGAAGTTGAGTTGCTTCTGTTAACCAGCCTTGAACATCTGGGTTGAAGCAGGGGTGTGGGTGAGAGAGAGAGAGAGACGAAGGGGGGGAAAAAGACAACAGAGGGAGAGAACGAGAGGCTGTGAAGAAAAGGTATTAAAAGTGACAGATGAACAGGACTTGGGTAGACGTTCTCCTGCAGCAGCTGTGACTGCTGCCATCGCTCTGACAGGTGTCAATTAAGAATTACTGCCGGGGCCCTGTAGTCATTTTTTCCTGCCCAGCTGTCTGCCTGTGTGCCTTTCTGAGAAATAACACTTTACCCTTGTCACTGCGTTAGCGCTTAGCTACAGTCGCCCCAGAAAATGAGTGCATGGCGGGCACACTAATCGATAACCAGTGTATTAGCAATTATTTTGCCCATTGATTTACGGTGGGGCAGCGACTCCCACCGTGTTGTTATTAGCCACTGATTATATGTGCCTGTGCTGTAGTGCAGACACGCACGCCAGCACATACACTTGCTCTGCTGTCGCCAGGTAGGTATATTTTATCTTTAGAGCCCAGTACACAGGCCGGGACGAAAACTGGAACAGTGCAGTGCAGCTGATATTTCACTTTTGAATAAAATGAATAGTAAAATAATCGATTTCTAAATATCGCTAAGGCAGGATACCAAACAGTCATGTGACTTTGGGAAAGAAAGATGTGAATTTATTCCCAGACATATCTCAAAAAAGGGAACTTCTCTGAAATAGAGCTCTGTGTGTGAATGTGTGTATTTCACACAAAAAAAAGAAAGAAAGAAAATAACATGAAATACTTTTGTGTGCTGGACATCCCTTCTGGCCACACATAATTCTAACAGGACTCAGCCACCACATCTTGAATTTGAGTAAATCCTAATGTGTCACCTTCTTGGGTTAAAGATTGCTGTATCGGCCCCTCAGTCACATGATAGATGTGTTGGCAGTATGAGATGGAGCTGAAATGAATGGTTGATTTCAGCTGCAGTTTCTACCATGTAAGAATGTGTTGTTTTCCTCTGTCTTACATCATTGTACATTTATATATGTTTTTGCTTTAGACTTTTGACAGTTGATAATTAGGTTAATAAATACAACCAATTATAGATGTTTACGGATGAAATTATTAATTGATTATTAAATATATGTATAGGCCTATATATATTGCAGGCCCAACCTTTCAGCCCTTTACCTTTCAGCTAACATTTTCTGATGTTAAAGTGAAGTGCTAAGATGCTAACAGTAGGTACCATTATCAAAAGAACAGCAGGACAGTGTATGCTCTTATTTTGAAAAGTGAAAATGGCGTCCTCAGTACAGTGGCAAAGCAATTCAAATGGATTTTTCCGAAAGCAGATAATTGAGATGTAAAAATTCTTCTTTTCACAAATAGAAAATTGATTCGAAAATCCTTTTCAAAGCTGATTATTAGGAATGTATCCACAAATGTTATTCATTTATTTGTAAATTAATTGAATAGATTAAACAATATATTTGGGGTTTTTTTCACATTGTGTTTTTGGATTTTCTTTTTGTATGTGTTTATGGTTTTTCATATTTTCAGATAACACGTTTACGCAAGGGTTGTCAATGTTTTCACAGAAGTAATAGACAGTAAAAGTAAAAGACAAATGGGTAACTCCTGTACTCGTATTTAGCTAAGTGTTGTACCTCAGTAGTAACTCTGTTCAAGTTCAGAACAGGAAAATTAAACTTTGCAATGGAAAGTTGCATCAATTCTTCACGCCAAACTATAAAGCAACCCTAAAAAAGGCTGGAGGCTCACAAACAGAATTAGTCAATTTTGTTTATGTTTTTTTGTGGTTGCCTGGGTAATGGTTGGATTTGGACTTAATATGTATACACATGATAACTGTTACACTCTTGGTGTTTTGAAAAATAATCCCCCTGCAAACATTGAGAGAACATTACCATTAATTAAACACATACAACCAAGGAGCAGCCCGTGGTAAAGTTTCTCCCCTTCACTGCCCTTAGTGAGCTTTGTACTGTCTGTGCAGCATGTGGTGCAAAATCCGGCCCACCCCCGACAGTTACTGGTTTTTAGTACCTATAGCGCTGAGAAAAGCTGGCCTCAGCAGATCCAAGCAGTAGCCAGTGCAAGTGGACAAAAGTCAGGGGGCGGAAATTTTTATCCCCCAAGGAGTGTTTATTTAACTGATAAGGTGGGTTGAGAAGCAATGAATATCATTTTTTGGACACTAGTTTACTACAGATAAGCCATCTGGGAATGGATACAGTTAACAGATGACACTTTGTCCTTGAGAGGGGACACTGGGGAAGGTCATGCTGCAGGCGAGTGTGGTGCCACTGCCATCTCTCTTTCCTCCCCTTACAGTACCTCCTCATCTTTATCTCAGCCCACAAACCTACAGCCTCTCTCTCTCTTGGCTTTTTTTTGGGGGGATTACCGCCCCTCTCCCCCTCCCCCTCTCTCTCTGTAAGCCTTTTCTCATCTTCCTATCAGTCATCAATCTCTATCTTACTGACTCAATTCTCCTCTACCGTGCTCATATTTTCTTTCATCTTCTCCCTGTCTCTCGCCCTCATCTATCGCTCTCTCACCGGATGCTCAAGAGTCAGTGAACTGGTTACAAGAACATGAACTCGACATCTGAAAAGGAGAGCTTAATACTCTCCTCTTTCAGGCCCGCTGGCCTTGTTCTCATATATCAAGAACCTCTTTTTTTGAATAGTCTGATTTCAGCGACACTCTGCAGTCACACTTCTGACTTGTAAAAATCCAAAAGGTCACAGGGCAGTAAAGTCTTGTGTCATCTTCTTTGAAGTCTAAGCACATGACTGTCACATATTTTCCGAGAGCCGTTCCCATTAAGCAGATAGTTATCCATAAAGCATGTTGCACAGTTAAAGAATGAAAGCATATTTTGTTGATGTGGCACTATTCAGTTTTGTTTGACGCTTTCATTAAAAAGAAACCCATAGACCACAGTTTGCTCGGGGTCATACACAGTAATCACTTAACAGCCATCGGCCTCAGTCTTCCACTTGATGGGCAGTTGAAAAGGGATATAATGTCTCGTGATCCCAGTCAATTCAACAACACCACATGCTACCCCCCAAAAAATTCCTCCCAAATCTTTCCTGAGCCGGCGTGTTGTCTCAGACAGTGACAGTCACAGGGGGTATAAGCTCAGCTCTGTCCCTCTAAGTTGTCTGTCTCAGAGAGAACAGCAGGAGGCCTCTTGTATACCCAAATGTCTCCTCTGTCAGTGTGTCTCTCTCGTCACTCAGTCCCCCCACACACCGAACCAGCTGTCTGTCTGTCTCACTTGCTGGCTGGATGTCCACCTGAGCATCTGTTTCTGATTACCTGTCTCTGTTTGTGTCTCAGTTTGTCTGATGCCCCAACTGTTGGCCTGTTTACTTGTCTATTTCTGCTCCATCTGCCTCTGGTCTCTGTCATCACCGTCCACATTTTCATATTGAAGAATGTCAGCAGTAACATTGAACTTTGGCTTAATTACAACAAAGAGTGACGTGTTGTGTTGTAGCTGTTTGTGGAGTGGACTGTAATTAAGTGCATTTACCTATTCACTGTACGTCGTACATGCAAATTTGATGTACAATTTCCATTAAATACTGTTATTGAAGAGGATGTAATTTTTCCTTCACCACATTTATCAGACAGCTGGAGTTTTAAGATACTGTGAGTTTGGCAGGCAACCAGCATTGACTGTTAATGTGCCTGGTTAAGAAACAGTCCTAACAAAAACCCCTATAAAAGCACACATTTTTAGTTTTACACAAATTATAGTATGCTACTACACACTCAGTCAATGGAAGATGGATTTTGTTACCTTTGAGCAGAAACAGGCTGGTGGGGTCCCCTTTTTCCACTCTCTACACTAGGCTAAGCTAACCAGCTGCTGACTGTTTTACTGAGTGGACAAATAAAAAGAAATGGAGGCATTGATCTTCTTGTGTAAATTCCTGACAAGAGCAAATCAAGTTCTTCCCAAAATGTGGAACTATTCCTCTAAAGACTTGTAGATAAAATATATCAATCGCTCATAAAACATGACACATTGTTCGAGACAGAACATTCTGAACTGTTACATAGGCGTTGAAATGACTTCCTCTATCACCAGCTACAATATCAGACAGCAACAATTTACACTTGTAATCTAAATAATAACCTAGTGAAATAACATATAATAACACCCAGATAAGGACCATTTAGTAAAGTGCACATTCCATGACTTTGACTAAAGCAACCTCTTAAATTAAAGATTTTGTGTGTAGTTTGTGATGTTACTACAACTGTTAACAGCCACTTGCCTCTTTTTCTGTGAAGCTGGAATGAAAAGTGCCTGTTATCCAGTCAGACCGTGAAAAGTTTCCTCTTGTTGATGATCATGGCTACCTACAAATTGTGATTCATTAAAGGCTTCTGAATCCTGTCGAACTGCTCCATTAATTTCCTTTTCATAGTATTTTGGCTTTCTAATTTGGGTACTGCTTGCTGCTTCACCTTTGTGAAGGTCTGTGTAATATATCTGTCATCTTGCTGAATACTTACGGTATATTTGGAATTTTTATGGCCTTACATTTAAAGTCCAAGAATGGCCACATTCCCAGTTTCACCGCGTCTGTGTGTGTGTGAGTCATTTTTAGGTGTGTGTGACGTACTTCTTTTACTTCACCAATCTGTTTTTCCTCTCCGTCTTCTCAGTTTGTCATTTCATTAATTTCCTGTCTTGCCTCATAGTTGAAGCTTTAGTTTGCAAACCTTTCTGCTTTAGCTATAACTGAGAAAATGCCTGGACAATGAACCTATAACGTTATGCCATACACAATAACCCGAAAGTCCAAAGTGACAAGTCAACCGTTTTGGCATCAAACTGCAGAGAAACCACTGGTTTGGTTTTATTCACCAAAAGTATACTATAGTCAAAGATAATGTGTAGTGGAGCTGCATATCTTTGTGTGCATAACAATTTCCATCTGAAATATGAGACGATGGTAGGTTTGATTTGTAGGGCCTCAACTAAGTATTATTTTCATTATTGATTAATCTGCCCATTATTTTCTTGTCAGAAAGTCGTGGAAAATGCCCATCACAACCTATAAAAGTCTAATGTGATGGAATCAAATTACTTACATATAACAGTTTGCAGCTCAAATATATTCATTTTGCTACAATAAAACATAAAAAAAGCAGCAAATCCTCACAGTTTAGAGGAAAGAACAAGAGAATGTACTTTTGAGTACATTTGAGAGGCTTAACACATCATGGTGCATTTTTGATTTCCATAGGTTTTCTTACTGTAGAAACAGATTAAAAGCGGCGTGATCATTCATATCATCTGAAAAAAGACGGTCGGATGATTTTCCTCCCTCCATCGTGGTCCGTTGAGGTTGAGGTAACACGAGGGAACAAGTCAATATAGTATCCATCATTTATGATTTCCAGAAGGAGAAAAAAATGTGTGCTGGTCTGAAGTAGCTTGAGGCTCCTCTGGTATCAATAACAACAGGTTGCTTTGTTGTAACTGAGTCTCAGTCGGAAAAACACAGCTGTTGTTTATACGGCTCTGGACTCTGTTTTAACACAAGAAAACCTTTGATATCAACTTATCAGTATGAGAAACTTTGGAGTTGAATGTCAGTGTGTGAGATAAGACTCTCACTCAGGCCTGGAGAGGATTGAGCCGACTCTAACAGGACAACTACCCAGATGATGTAACAGTCATGCCAAACAAACGTTAATTTAGCTAGATAATCATCAGCAGGATCAGCAGAGTGTATTACACAACCAGGAGTTTTGTGCTTCGATACCGAGTCTTTCAATAGAGAATCGTGAATCTAAGAAGCAGTTTTCTACGAGGAGCTTTAATGAATAGAGGAAAAAACATGTTTGGTGCATTTTGCTCCAGTTTGTAGCCTTTTTTCCAAGATATTTGATTACAACTGAAGCTGTTGAAACATTACTAACTGTTGGTAGCGTACCAGCTGATACAGCGCGTTAAAGAAAAAAAAAGAAAAGAGAAGTTCAGAGCATCCAAATGTTTGTAAAGAAAAACCACACAGCTGGATAGGTCTGTCTAGAGAAGTGGGTTAAACAGCCATTTTCAAATGCTATTAAACTACTGTTGGGCAACTGTTTTTTTTAGCCTCACACTGCCAGACAGTGGAGTTACTGATGGTATACAGTCCTGAGTGGGTGCAAATGTGAACCCCTCCTCTCAATATTTAGGATCTATTATGTATGGAGGAGCTGAATGTCTACATGGCCAGGGCCAGAGAGCAAGACAGCACTGAGTGAGACACCATTGTGTGTGTATGTGTGTGTCTGTGTGTATGTTAGAGTGAGAGAGGAGGTGCAGAAAGAAGCTATGGAAGGAGGGGCATAAAGGGTGAAAAAAAGAGGAGAAAGAGTGACAGCGGACAAAAGGGAACCAGGGAGGAAAGGAAGGGGGGTGGGGGGGTGAGGGGGTGGAAAAAGAGGAGGCTAAGCAACAGAGGAGTGAAAGAGAAATGACTTGAGGGGTTGAGGGATGGAGAGAGAAGTGGATAAAGCGAAAGAGAGAAAAGTATCAAGGCAGTGGAGAAGAGAAAAAAAAAAGAAAGAGAGGGAGGGAGGGAGAGGCATTGAAAGCAGTTGGATGGCGGAGGGGAGGGAGAAAGAGAGAGAGGGGAGGATGTCACCCATGGCTGCCACTCATCACTCACAACTTAATGACGCTGTTTTTTTCCCCCCTCCTTCTCCTGCCTCTTTTCCGTGGGAGAGGGGGAGGGAGTCCGTCCCGCGCCCAATCAAACGGGGTCACTCAGAGTTCACAACCTCCAGGTGGGACTGTCCTCCACCAGGGGAAATGTTTGTGGATGTGGGTGGTGTGTTGTGTGTGTGTGTGTGTGTAGCGGCAACAGGAGATAGTTTAGTGAAGGGGAGGTTCGGAGTTTACATGAAAGTTACGATTAAGATTAATCAAAAACAAGCACAATGAGTGAAGAAAGGAAATATTTGTATGAAAGCTAACACTGGATTCCAAGTCTGACGGATCTGTAAACATGATCAAGGCTTTGTTTTTCCTGCCTGTCAGCCTTTCATTTTGGTCAAGGTGCAAATGCCTGCTCCAAAGTTTGTGCTCATGTGTTTACATGTGTGTACATTTGAAGCATGTGCGTTTATGTAGGTGTAGGCGCTTGTTTGCGAGAAAGCCGCTCCGGCTGTCCGCTGCGTCCTTCTGGGATTGGCCTGTTTCCTATTCAAGCGTCAGAGTTTTGATTCAGTTTGTGTTTATGTGTGTTCGTGCATGTGGGAGTGTGTGTATATACATGTGTGTGTGTGCGTGCGCGCGCTTAGCTCCATTTGTCCTCTCACTCATTCCTGTTTCTGGGAAGCATCAGCCGTTTAAAACTCAAACGGCAGGATTTTTTTCCCCTCGCTCTCCTCCTCGCACCAAATTTGGGGAACAGCTGGGGCGGCCATGACGATGATTTGTCTCCCTCTGCCCGTCTGCCTGACAGGTTGAGACCATGCACATGCACACACACACACACTCTACAGACACTCACTAATAGGCACATATACACACAATTAAACATGCTCTCAGTATCACAGACATGCAGGCGCAAACACACACACACACTCACGCAGACACAACCGTAGACACATACCCCTTATAAGAGGCCGTGTTCTCAGGGCGCTGCCAAAACACTCTGATTTCCTTTAGCCTGGGCAGCCATACATCAGCTCGGGGCCTCCCAGCCCGGATGGCAGGGGCTGACAGAATGACATGTGTCATTTATCAAACGAGGGGCGCCAGGCCTCAGGAAAAGAACAGACTGCGCGTGACAAAGCCCCCCGAGAGCTCTCCTCCACTCACAACGAGGGGAGTGTGTCATGGGATAGACACTGACAAATCTACGGAGATAGAACACACATGGATACACTCTGACACTAACACACAAGCAGAAGAGACACACACACACATACGCTGAGAGCCACTTCCAGCATAGTATACAAACCCAACATGATACATCCGAGCTGCACTGTGGCTCTGAACGCAGCCTCTTTGCCTTTGTTTAAAGAAAGAGAGGATGTGTAAAACAAGAGGCAATAAACATATAGATTTTCTAAATTTGAATATGCTGGCAGCAGATCTACACACACACACACACATACCCACACATACACCCACATGTATGTTTCCCTCGCAGCCAGAGGAGCAGCAGCCAAAGCCTCTCCTGTTGCCAGCAGCAGGCCTGTCTGTGTGCCCGTCCTTCTTAATGAACGGTCACTGGCTGCCGAAAGGAACTCTCTTAGCTGGCAACGCCGCTCCATCTCCTTCCTTTCATATCCATGCCACCACACACGCACAATATCCCTCTTTTTTCTCCTTCATTATGTCTCCCCTCTCTTCATTCCTTCCCTTTCCTCTTCCCTCTCTGTGTCGTGATCTCCCTCCGACCCCGTTTTTAGTCTCTCCATAGCCCGTTCATTTGTCTTCATAAGGCTAATTTATTTTCCCTGCCAGATGCGAGCTGACAGCCATCAGTCTCCGTCTCCCACACACGCTGACGCACACACACCTGACCCCTTGACACTCAGATAAATACACTAACATGTACACACAAACGCACACGGCTCTTTCCCCCGTTTTTTTTTTTTCTTTCCGCAAACCTTTACTCTGTCTCTATTACACTCGTTCACAGCCTGTATTACCTCACGCACTGCTCTGAGGTCAGCTCTACGGTCACATACCCTCTGTTTTACCCCTGTCCTCCACCCCCTCCAACCCCCAAAACCCTCCCATTAACATTACAGAAGATGGATGTGTCTTCATAGCGGAGATTGATTGCGGATATAGAGTTATGGTGCCATTTATGTGTGTGCGTGTGTGTGTAAGAGTGTGTTAGTGTTAGATGGAGGGCACTTTGGGAGGCGGCGTTGGGGGCTGAAATGTGAGGGAGGCTTTTCTTTGGTTTCCAGAACCTTCCAGCCGTTCGTTGTCTGTCCACAGCCTGATATTGTGCTCTGTTGAAGGATTGCTTCCTCTCTTCCTGCCTCTCTCTCTCTGACTGTGAAGCTGCTCATAGCCATTGTATGCCGAGACACACAAACACACACATACATACACACACACACACACTCTCTCAGGCGAGCATAGTCGCACACAGACACAATTAGGGTGAGATGGCTACTGATACAAGTCCACTTTGAGAGCTCAGTACATAATTTACCGACTTTCCTCAGAGACCCCTTTTTCTCCCGCTGATCCCTCCTCCCTCGTATCACTTCTTCTTTTGTCACTTTATTGCCATGGTCATCAGGAAGAGGGGAAGAAAAAAAAAAGAAACCTCCACACAAGCACACATACAAACTGCTGAGTGGTTCATCTTATGCTTTTGTTATATTCTCCGTTACGCCCCTATGCTTTTCATCACGCTTTAAATCCTAAACTAGTGTTGAAACAAAACAGCAGAACTTTGTTTAATGGAGCACCAGACCTCAGCTCCAGCCCGTCACTTGAGCTGGCAGAATGAAAAAGAAAATGTGGCGATGCATAAAGGATAGCGGTTTTGATGGTGCACAATTGCTGGAATTTCCCTGGTGTCACATGCAGTTAAAAGCACTAAAATGTTTGGGGACGTCGGGTTGTCCCGAGCAGCCTCCTGCCCTGAGGGTTTGCGGTTCTAATTAATTTCCCCGAAGTGACTTTATGGTTTTAAAACTTATGATTTCTTTGTGTGTCTTTGTGCATGTTGGGAAGGTGATGTAAGTCAGGTCTCTGAGGTCCTGTTCTCACAGTGTCTCCTGCGTTCTTGTTTGCAGGCTTGTGTTGGATATCTGCTGTTGGGGTTGTTTTTGAATGCCTCACTGGGAAGTAGATAACGTAGAGAGGAGCTGATGAGCTGTTTTGACCCTCACAACAAAATGTTACTGTGTCTGTGTCACCCTGGCCTTTTCACTCGCTCCCATACTTTAGGGCCCAGTCAAACCCGAAGTTGAAACAGCAATAGCAACGAAGATGAGCTTGAATCAAATTCAGATTTTATTAACCTTTCATGCAAATGTGCACTGTTTATGAATAGCAAGTGGTCTTAAAAGTGCTAACCTCTGACGACACTTTCTCAGTTGCCTGCACCTTTTAAAAATATATATATATCCTAGTTCTTTATAGAGGAGTGGCTCTGAGGCTTTCTATTCTTTAATTATGTCAAATAAATGTATACAGATTGTAGAACTAGATTTTTGTAACTCACTCAGGTGTCTTATCTCAACCCTCGACTTACCACGGAGAAAAGTGATTTTATCAAGTGTCAAATTTTGCTAGATGCAAAGATAATTACTAACATGATATGATTGTTATGATGTTATGATTCTGAAGGAGATGGAGTTCAGTTCTGGTCGGTCCTGGTCCAGGTTAACATCTGGCTCCGTCATTGGCTGAGTTGAATTTGACCATTTTGTTTTTCCCCATGAAATTAAAAGCAGAGGAATTTAAGGTTAAATTGCAGGAAGCTTGAAGCTTCAACCACATTGACAAACTTCCTTTATCACAACTTTCCTCTCCTCTTCAGTAACTCTGTGTTGATTGCAAAAATGCAAAACGCAAGAAGAATGTAGATACGAGAACTAAACAGCTCAGTATGGAAAGAGTTGTTTTTTTTTTAAATCAGAATAATTCTACAATAATTATATTCCCTACTGGATAGCTTGTTAGCAGTTAGCTCACCCCCTACAGTAGTTCAGCACCAAGAAGCAGTGTGAGTATAATTACTTCCTCATCCTTGTAATCTCTTAGGGCCAAATATTTTGCAAAGACGAGTGCGTGGATTCTGCTGTGCTACTTCACAGGCATTCAAGGTGTTTCCTTCCCACAGAGTAAAGGATCAGATTGTGTGTGTATGTGTGTGTGTGGACATATTTTCTCTCCTTGTTTTCTTCTCTATGTTGTTCTTCAGCAGTGTACAAAGTGGATGGCCTCTATGAATTGAGAGGAAGGCTGACAGCGCAGAGAAGGTTGATTGATGGCTTATTGTGCAACCGGACTCGGCTAGACTGAACTGGTTAGGTTGAGACCCTGTTTTGGCCCCGTGCCCTCTAATTTTCTTCTTTTTTTTTTTATTCTCGCCTTTTTTCCCCTCCCTCTGCCTGTATCACACCATTTACCTCTGTCACTCTCACACACATTCAGACATGCACAGTACATAAATATACATGTACGTGCAGACTACACACGTTTCCTATTCTTGCTTCTCCCCCCACCCTCCACTCCCCTCGTCTTCTTTGCTGCACTAAACTCATCATTGTTGCCATCATTCATTCTCGCCTGTTTCCTTTCTTCCTTCCTCTGCCCACTTTGTTTTCTTTGTCACTGCTCCTTCAGGACAGGTTTTGTCCCATGAGTCATTTCATCAGGTTTCATTTTACAGCCTCTATTCATTCAGGTCCGAAAACACTGGCCACTTTCAGGAAATGCACCAAAAGGGATTCTAATGTACAAACCTAGTGCCGCTTTTGATTAAACTTCACTTCCCAGTCGCCAACCAATCGGCGTGTGCGCTGGAATCCACCAACAACCACGTTTTGACAAATCCATGAGAGACAAAGTTACGCCTAAACACCAGGCAGCATACTAGTTTAAACTGTGGTTCAGCTTGTTTTTTTTCCCTGCAATGATTTTCTGCTTCTATTCTCCACACAACCATAGTGATTTATGGTAATTATCCATCTTTGGGGTCATCCATCAACTGGTTGTTGCTAGGCGATGGGAGCAGCTGTTGTTTAGTCGGGGGAAGCTCCACTGTCAGGGGCAATGCAGGTGAAATCAAAAGACGGCATCTATGAAAAAAGACTGAAACCATGTTATTTTGTTAGCTTGTTAGTAGTTAGTGATTAATTCTTCTCACAGTGAAACAGAACTCCTTCCTGTCAAGTAACGGCCACTCCTGACGGATCCAAAATAGAGCTTGTTAACCTGCATGTTAGATAATTAACAATGTGTAAACTCTCCTCACGTGTAAAGCGTGTTATAAGAAAACTGTAGCAAAGAAAAATCTTGTAAATGGTAAAGAAACTAACAATATTTGTAGTAAAAGAAATCTGTTTAACAAATGACATCTGTCTGATAAAGCCTACATTGAATCACTGCTTGGCACTGGCAAATCTCACTCACATCATCTTTAATTAGCATTAGTAATGCTTTATCTGTACTTTGCCTGAAAACAAACCAGATGGTTTGAAATGTCTGTGCAGCACCAGAGCAACGTTCGATTGTTAGGCGTAAGGAGAGGTGGGGGGGGGGTTGGCAGTAAAGTCGAGCAGAAAGGGCTGGAATCTGCAGCGCCGATGATCTAATGGCTGTTGTTTCATCTCAGAACAAGCAGGCACTGACAGTTCAGGGAAAAGGTGATTTATAGACCACAGTCACTGTCACGGCGTGTCAAAACTGGCTCACGGGAGAACTGAACACACAGGGACAAAGACAAGAGAAAGAAATTGAAGAAAAGAATAACAAAAGAGAAATTCAAGGAAGAGCCAGAAATGCTTTTCTTTAGGAATCGCTGCAGTTCTTCATATTTGTTGCTTCACAGATTTAGTCTGTGTGTAGCCATTGTTAGGTCTTTTTCTCCGTCACTGTTTTTGTCTTTCTTTTCTTTCTTTTATTCACACGTACACTTCTAGGGGCCTAATGAAGCTAAGCCAGAGGTAAAATACACTGTCTGTATGACCTATTTAAAAAGGCTATTAGCATAATATGTGTTCAAGTAAGTGCAAATTACTTGGAACGTACGTGAAAGCCCCGAGGACAGTCCCAAGTTTTGAAAAAAAAGTAATTTATCTTTCATTTCTGTGTTTGATAAGAAACATCAAAGGCTCTTATAACCTTTACGACAGAATCCAGAGCAGCTGCCACAAGTATCATCGAAGTCAAAAAAAAAAAGTCAAATGTGAAATGTTGTCTGCACACATAGCTCCCAGCGTGATAAGCAGACTGCACTGGTTGTTTTGTTTTCCCCCGACCAGAAGAACGGAGGAAGCCGAGAACGTGGATTTGTACGACACACCAGCTATTAGAAGCCCCCGAGCTATTGTGCCATATGGTGGTCTATTCCATGTGGGTTGGGGTAGGGTGGGGCCAGGAGGCTGTCGTTAGGTGGGCTTTTTTTTTTACATGTCTGGTCAAGCAGGCTGCAGGGTGAAATTATGGCTAATACATGGTATCCGTGGCAACACTTATCTATGGAGCTTTGTTATGTGTTGGGATGCAGCCACGATGCAAAACGCACACTTGGATTTCACGGTGAAAAGTTTCTCTCCTCGGTTTGAGCAACAAAGTGAAAGCGTTTCAGAGCAGGCAGAACCTGTGGGAGGGATCCTGGCAGATTTTCAGCCACAAAAGAAATCCAGATTGATGGAGAGAGTTTTACATATAACTAACTTGCTTAATTTTGTAATGATTTGGATTTGTCCAGTGGTGTTCTTTCTTTTTGTTTTGTTTATGTAGATTTAGAGTCTGTGTATAAGAGGATCTGTTAGTGCTCAGTTGTCTGTGAGTCTTGGTCTGTGCCAGTTTTTCCTGAGTGTGCGTCGTCCACACAACCGGAGTGTCAGGTCCTATGAAACCACAGCCACAACTATCCCAGAGTGAAAAAAAGAAAGAAAGAAAGAATGAAGACGATGGGGGAGAGCAGAGAGAGACAGAGATTGCCTGACATACTAAGCATTACCATAATTGGCTTTTCTACATGATAGGACAGAGGAAATAATAATGTCATTTTATTTACAGCCTTCTCTCTGCTGAAACACACACACACTCATGCACGCCGTACAGGTCAATGACACACACTGATCAGGCCTGTCCAAAGCCATCAGAGGTGAGTGGCAGGGAATGGAGGGGCCAGTGACAAAGCGAAACGGGAGAGAGAAATAAGACTGCCACGCCAGAGCTCCCATTTTGAAGGGTCGCTAAACGGTGTGAGGGAGCCTCGCCGGCCGCCCCGCTCCCAATGCAGCGCTGCCGCTCGGCCACGCAGGGTAAATCAGCAGGGTGAAAGCTGCTGGAATTGGACATTAGCACTGCAAATGAGAGCTGGGATTGCCCTCTTCTCAGAGACAACATGAATAAATGAAGAAGGTTTAGAGGGGAAAGTGTGTGTTTTGTGTGTGTGGATGTGTATGGAAAAGAAAGAGGCGGCGGTGGGGGGTGTTGTTGTTGTGCCAGTGCCATGTCATACTCAAGTTATCTCACCTTGTCACTAGTTATCTATTGGAACTGGTCAGGAGGTCTGACACCAGCCAGGCGTCGCTGGATTTGTCAATATAATAAAGACATGGGTTTTGTTTTTGTTTTTTTCATTTTTTGCATGTGTTCAGTTCCACTTAATATGTGTTTGAATTGAAAATTAATTCCCTTTTTTTCACTGTTTTGTACATAGTAGCACAGTTATACTACCGCACATGTGTCTGTCCTGGCTAAGACCGGCAATGTGTTAAGGGAGTTCAATGTAAATTATTATTTAAGCAGCAAATAGATAAATAAGACTTTGAATGTGTGCAGGCCGAATACCAGCTTTGACACTTGACAGTTTTCTGTATGCACAGGTTCATTGCATAGGTCCAGTCCAGGCGTGTGTACATGTTTGCATTATCAGTGTGTGTGTGTGTGTGTGTGTGTGTGTGTTGTGGGTTTTTTTGTTTTTTTTTAGTGGCAAGGAAATTACCTTCTTCAGAGTTTTCACACTTCAGTCACATTTGATAATTCAAGTCTGTATTAAAAGTGTTGTGCAAGTGTTTGCATGTACGGACCTCACACAGCTTCCTGCCTTGGGGGAGGGATAAAGTGTGTGTGTGTGTTTGTGTGTCTTGGGGGGTGGGGGGGGGTCTCCTACTGTGGTGTCACCTGTCTGCAGCAGGAAATCCTGGACTCTGGGCACAACAATAGTGACAGGCTCCTCTCCAGACGCAGATGGCTTCGCTTTCCCCCCACCAGCCACCGTGCATCTCTGCTTGCACCTGACACACTGTGACACTTGACACACACACATACACACAGGATACACACACACACAACTGATCAGCCACGCCTAGCTTACTTAAAGCTACAAACTTGCATACACATGGCAGAAATGTAATTGATTCCTCTCTCCTCATACTTATAGTTTGGTGCAGGACATTTAACTTGTTTCCCTGTCATGTTTTTTTTTCTGTCAGATATGCCCACGTACACACACCCACACACACACACACACACACACACACCTCTTGTTCGCTGGCCTAAACACATCTTTTCTCCTCTCTTTTCAAAACTTCCCCTCTTTTCCCTATCCTCCCTGACAGCACAAAGTGGGCTTACGTTTTTGACTGACAACCACAACAGACACCTCTCTCTCCCCCCTACTCCTCCCCTCCACCCCCGTTTTAATCCCCTCCCTATCCCTCTCTCCCTCCCTCCCCTCTCCCTCTTTTGTTCTGAGTGACGCTCGAAAGCCGGCGTGTCAGCATCTTTTCCATCTCTGATTGCCTTATTAGCCGGCGGTGGCACCCGCAGCTTTTCTGACACAGATGGTGAAGGAGGAGGCTCGAGCGGGGTGGGGGTGGGGGGGATGGCTGAGTTGTGTTTGTTGTTGTTACTTTCCCCTCCCACCTCCTCTCGGGCTTGTTTGCGTGGACACTGACACCTCGAGCTGACACTGACACACTCCTGACACTGATGCCTGTCAAGGCAGCATACGGAGGATGGCAGGGAAAAAGCTAGAATTTAGTGTCGGTGCGCTTTTTGTGTGTGAATGTGTGTGTGTTTGTACCGCTGTCAGGTTTCTCTCACTTTGTCAGCTCAGCTGCTTTGTCTTTAACTACTCTCACCACATTGACTTTGAATAGGTTCAGTTTTGCATTTATTTCAATACAGTGGGCTGCATCTTGATTGGGAGGACGGAGACAGGTTGAAAAAAGCTTTACAGCTGCTTTGGCAAAAGGTTAAAATCTCCTAATTTAGTGACTAACTCAAGTGAATGATTCAGTGTAGCCTGTGTATAATTAAGAGCTTACACTTAAGAGCAAAGCTAGCACAGGAAAAGTTTAATTAACTAGAGGAAGGTGGTACATTCGCTCTCTCTCACACACAAACACACACACAAGGCAGAGTTGCAGCTGTTGGACCTCCAGCTTTTTCAAGGCAGCAGTAACTGGCACCTCACAAACATCAGGTATAATGTCCATTCCTATTATGGGATAGAGAGCTACATGCTGTTTGAAGCTGACAGCACATCTGCCTCCTCACTGGAGACTGATTCTGGCACCTCAGACAAGCATCTTACCAGGGATGGATTGGGGGAGCTGCCTTTGCATATTTAACCCTCTATTTTTCCCTCTTCCTGCTTCTCTATAATATTCCCACTTGAATCTGTTTTCAGGATCCTATATTACACGATCCTTTTCAGGCTTAATTTCATTGCTATTTCTATCTTTTTTTAAATCTTTGACATCTAGAATTTAGATTGATTTAAGATTTCAGTACAGGATTTGGCCTTGTGAAATTCTTAGAGAGAGAGAAGGCAGCCATTTTCAATTGATACTATAAACCTCTCTCTCTTCCTTTAAAATGGCACACTTGACGCTGTGAGTACTCAGGGAGCACAGGCAGTAACAACACGGCTTGTCATGTCCACTGGCCGTTTCCGAGCATCACGCTGTGAGGACTTCTACTGCCGATGCCAAGTTGACTCCAGCCAACCATAGCTTGGCAGGCTGATGTAGCTGGCATTTTCCTCCACTATCTCTTACTTGCGAATCCATAGTATGTGTGGCATGTTGGAAGAATAGAGCGAATCAATGTCAGGAACAGATCTATAGTCTCACTTCAGCAGCAAAATAAACTATGAAATACTGACTTCTGACTATATTGCTGTAGGCTGTTCTAGCATTTCAATTTGCTGATAAGGAAAAGGGATTTATATTTGATGAATGTACTGAAATGCTTGCACATACTGTATGTAGCCAGTAAATTCATCTTATTAATTCAGTGTTACCACTCGGTATATGTTGAGAAGGAAACATCAAAGTGAGTCTTTAACAGATCGATCAATGAGGCATACTTTTCTTTGTTTTTTTTCTGTTTTTTCTTCTTTTTTATTTCTACAGGGAAGTAACACATCTTACATGATTAATAAGTATCATCAACTCTGAAGATTTGCTTTCTGTGTAATTTGAAATTTTGCTTGTTTTTAAACGAGGCTGAAACATTTCTGTTGCTCGACTCTACCCTTGCTGAGTTTTAGTGTTCAATAGCTTCATTAGGCAGTGCAGTGAAGAGGACTATCTGTCATTGTCAAGATATGGATGTTTGCCACTTTATTATTGCAAACCCGTGTCCTCTGCTGGGACTATTGACAAAAATCTCTTTAGGATTATTGCACATACCACCTTCATATAGTAACCACTGGTAGATACATAATTTGTCTGTATATATATGAAATATACCAAGAAAAATACCCAATGTGACATTTCCCCTCTGTTTTGTTTTTCAGCTTATGGACCTGAGGATGAATTTAAAGCAGACAAGATTGATGAAGAGGAACATCTGCAGGATGATGGCCTCTCTCTGGACGGTCAAGACGCAGACTATTTGTTCAATGAGGACGAGGACGGAAGAGAACGCTTTAGCTGCCAAAACTCTCCACTCAGCAATGGCACTAACCCAGATGCTGGGTATGCCTCTCCACTCAGCACCACCAGCGACCAACTGGGGGACCTTAAGACCACATCCTCCTTTAGTGATGGTCAAGACAAGGTAGAGGAGAAGCTAGAGGAGAGCACAGAGTCCATCAATGGCCTCTCACTACAGGACAGTCTGGCAAAAATGAAAGCCGTCTATGCAAACCTGATCTCGGATGCCTCCTGGTCCAGCATTGCTCTGGACATGCTCAAAAGTAAACAAGGGAACAATTTTGCAGCTAGTAATGGCAATGGGACCAATCACAAAGGGAGCAATGGTTTCCTGACCAGTCATAGCCCTGGCAACATCCACATGAAGAACAGATGTAGCAGTAGCAATGCCTCAGCCACTAGTAATATTACCACCAGCAGTACCACCACAAAAACAGTGTCAAGCAGCAGCAACACTAGCACTAGTGTAAGCTCTGGCAGCACAGGAGGTTTAGCCTATGACTGGCACCAGGCAGCGCTGGCCAAAACCCTACAGCATACTCCATACCAACTGCTTCCTGAGCCTAGCCTTTTCAGCACCGTGCAGCTTTACAGACAAAACAATAAGCTCTATGGCCCGGTGTTTACTGGTGCCAGCAAGTTCAGGTGCAAGGACTGTAGTGCAGCCTATGACACTTTGGTTGGCCTGACAGTGCATATGAATGAGACAGGACACTACCGTGATGACAATAAGGACACTGAGGATGATCGAAGCAAGAAGTGGTCCAAGCCACGCAAGCGTTCCCTGTTGGAGATGGAAGGAAAGGAAGATGCCCAGAAAGTTCTTAAATGCATGTACTGTGGCCACTCTTTTGAATCCTTGCAAGACCTTAGTGTTCACATGATCAAAACAAAACACTATCAGAAAGTGCCTCTAAAAGAACCAATGCCAGCCCTCGCCTCAAAGCTGGTACCCCCAACCAAAAAAAGAGCATTTCAAGACTTGATTTCCCCAAGCTCTCCAGAGTCTGTCTCATCTGGCATTGTCCTGGGAGAGTCTCCCAAAGACCAAAAACTGACCAATCCCTATGTCACTCCTAACAATCGATATGGTTACCAAAACGGTGCAAGCTATACTTGGCAGTTTGAGGCACGCAAGGCACAAATTCTTAAATGCATGGAATGTGGCAGTTCGCATGATACCTTGCAACAATTGACAGCCCACATGATGGTCACAGGACACTTTCTTAAAGTCACAAATTCAGCCTCTAAAAAAGGTAAGCAGTTAGTGTTTGATCCTGTCATTGAAGAGAAAATTCAGTCGATTCCTCTGCCACCAACTACCACACGGCTCCCAGCACCTAACGGGAAGTCACAGCCTAACTCCCCAATGCAGCCCTCTAGCCCCGAGGAGAAAATTGAGGAAAAGAAAGATGAAGAGATGGAAGAGGAGATAATGGAACCGAGGGAACTGGAGAGAAAAATTAAAGAGGAGAAAGAAGATCCCTCTGAAAAAGCTGATAAACCTGTAAAGACCAAATCTTACCAATATCTGAGAGAAGAAGACTTAGAAGAGGCACCTAAAGGTGGATTGGACATCCTAAAGTCTTTAGAAAATACAGTTTCAAGTGCAATCAGCAAGGCCCAAACAGGCACTCCGACTTGGGGTGGATACCCCAGCATTCATGCTGCCTATCAACTCCATAGTTCTTTGAAATCTACTTTGTCCTCGTGTGCACAGGTTCAGCCTTTATTCAGCAGCAACAGTTTAAAAATGCTGCCCTCTGATTTAGGTACTCTGATCCATTCACCAAATAGCCCCTCTCCACCTCCAAGTCACAAAAGCAATGTGCTGGCCATGGAGGAGCTAGTGGAAAAAGTGACAGGAAAAAGTTCTGTAAAGAATGAAAAAGAGGAAAAACCTGTCGAGAATAAGAACAGGTCCGAAAAGTCATCACTGCCAAATCCTAAGGACAAGCGAGCTTCACCCAAACTGGAAAATTTCTCAAAGGTGGTAAAGAATACTGCAGCAGAGGACCAGAGTGAGTCAAGAGTCAAAGAGGGAGAGCAAATAGAGAGTAAAGTAGAGACACAGATTAAGAGTGAAGTTGATTCACCACAAAAGCCTGTAAGCAATGGCTGCAATAACCTGAGTATCATCACTGATCACTCGCCTGAACAACCACTTGTCAACCCTCTCAGTGCTTTGCAATCTATCATGAACAACCACTTGGGGAAAGCTTCAAAAGTGGCGACCCCCTTCATAGACCCCTTCGCAATGCTTTATAAGATCAACAGCAACTCAGCTCAGATTAAGTCAGCAGAGCCTGCAAGTCAGTACCACGATGACGACGATGATCAACCCATGGACTTGACTAAATCCAAAAACGCAAATGGAAGTACAGCTAAGGGTACTTCTGCCACACCAAACAACAACAACAGCAAACCAGTTTTCAGAGCATTCTCTCAGTCTTCATCTCCACCTCTGCGGGAGAATGCTTTGATGGATATTTCAGACATGGTGAAAAACCTAACTGGCCGTTTGACACCAAAGTCTACGACCCCATCTTCAGTCTCTGAGAAATCAGACATCGATAGCTGTACTTTTGAGGACGGCCTGGAGGAGCTATCTCCCATCCAAAGACGGAAAGGCAGACAGTCAAACTGGAATCCTCAGCACCTCCTGATTCTCCAGGCCCAGTTTGCCTCCAGTCTTAGGGAGACTCCTGATGGAAAGTTTGTAATTACTGACTTGGGACCCCAGGAGCGGGTCCACATCTGTAAATTCACTGGTCTCTCCATGACTACTATCTCTCATTGGCTGGCCAATGTAAAATACCAGTTAAAGCGGACAGGGAGCACAAAGTTCCTAAAAAATATTGACTCTGGCCAGCCTCTGTTTTTGTGCAGTGACTGTGCATCCCAGTTCAGGACTCCCTCCTCCTACATTCACCATTTGGAGTCCCATCTTGGGTTTACCCTGAAGGACCTGTCAAAGCTATCCATAGACTTATTAGAGCAGCAAGCAGTCAGCAGAATGGAGGACAAGACCTTCAGTTCCTCTGGACTCACAGAAGAAGATACAGGCTCCATGTATCAGTGCAAACTGTGCAATCGGACATTTGTGAGCAAACATGCAATTAAATTGCACCTTTGCAAAACACATGGAAAGTCACCAGAGGACCATCTCATCTTTGTGAAAGAGGTGGAAAAGTTTGACAAACAATGAAGTGGGATAAAGCTGATAGCATGACAGATTCCTGTTGCACTATAACTCTAAGCTACAATCTGTCATTACAGATAGTGCCACAACTGTATTGTGCATTGCTGCAACGTATATAGTAATGAAAACATGGTAGCTTTAATACCACATTAATTATTCAATTATCCATTAATGGCAGGAGCGTGCAATGCAGTGGCTCAAAGCTGTGTTGTAAAGTCGAACTTCTGGTGACACGAACGTACCAAAATGGTGCAGCAGCCATGGCACTATGTAGTCACTGACTGATTGTTGCTTTCGTAATGCACTGCATCTTATCTGAGCCTTTGGTTGTTTTAAAACTGGACCATGCTCTTATTTTATCACTGTTTTTAAGATGAATATATTTCAACACAACTTGCATATTATTTATGAGACAGTTTGTGCATGTTTTTTTATGTAAAGCAGTGAGCATATTATGTCTAATGAAATTTAAACCAAGATGACAAAACTAATATCCCTGGTTAGCAAATTTCGGATACAGACATTTATATGAAGGTACATGGCTATTAATTTAGACATGTGAAAGAAGGTGTTCTAAAATGTTTAGATGATTTCAGCACTTTAAGGAAGTGTAAATTGATGAAGACATGTGTGGGTAAAAATTACAGCACATCACCATTTTGAGTTTTGATTTCCTTGGTCAAGCCATGGCAATTTAAGGACTAACAACATTGTTTTGAATTTGCCATTACATTACAAAAATTCTTACAAAATATCAAGAATCTTTGTTTCTCTAGTACAATATAATTTCCTGGTTGTTTCAACATGTACAGTATTTGCGTTAGTAGGCTACCAGTTTTATTATTGTGAAGCTACAGTTGTAAAATTAATGAAGTTAAAAACTTATTGTATGAATAATCAGCAAGTATGTATACATGTATGTCAGCATATCTTGCTCTTTACAGTTCAACATTATTTGTACTGTGTGCATTTTTATAATGTTATTTTCTAGACAAATATGGGGGAGATGTAAATAACTACAGAATATTGTTGGACCACAATGCCCTTTTTCAGTGAAAAGTAGGTCCTTCAATGTGGTTTACATAAAATGACAGAATTTTACTGGCATCTGCTCTGATGCATGGTATTGTACATAACATTGAAAAAAAAAATCTCACTCAATGATAGGTTTCCAGGTTTTGTCATCGACCCAGTTATTCAAAATGGCATTCTTTTATCCTCAGTTGTAAAATAAACTCCATGTCCTGGATTAACTGTAGTGTTGTTTGAGTGATTTTGAGATAAAGTCCAGACTGCACTTGAAATGTGATATCATACTGTAAACCTGTGCCAATATTTCCACTTAGATTTTTGTTCTGTGATTTTTTTTTACAAAACATTTTTTTCAAATGTAGAGTATTTTAAACACAGTGGCACACAGAAAAGGAAGTCAGTGCCAGGTTAAGTGGTCACCACACTGCAGGTAGAGAGCTCCCCTGTCCTGAAATGTCCATCCAGTCATCTGCTGTCAGGACCATAAATATCATCCAGTTTGACAGCCTGGTTTTTGACAGCACTCTGACAGGCAACATGGTCATCCAGCTGAAGGCGGATAAACAGCTGCCCTCACTTCTGCTGAATTTGTGTAATATAAATGAACTCCTTCGCATCCTCCCGGGGGCACTGGGGGCCTCAAAGGGGCCCCGTTTGAACAACTCACAGCGCTCTGGGGAGAGACACTTTCTCCCTTTCCCAACAGATACTATATTCAGGCAGGATTCTTGTGCACCAACAGAGCCATCGTCTTGGCTGGCAATGCTGGGACAAACACTGTGGCAGCCACATCAAATCCTCTAAATTTTGCTACTGAAAGGGAACTTGCTGTAGCAAACTCTGGACTATTTCCAGGTCCCACTGAGCGAGCAGCAGCTTTCCCACTGTGAGCCACAGCTCTTATAACTCTGAGCAACTGCCATAAGAACCAGAGTCTGTATGAAAGGCTGTCCTCTGCAACAGGTTTCAAGGATCCTCCATTGTCAATCACCCTGCAGGGTCGAGATCTCTGACCGTGATGTGGCTACACGGTAACTGTCCTCAGGTGCCAGACAGAGCTCGAGTCCCCTGGGTGAGGATGACAGCAGTTTTATCCAGAATGGACTCTCTCATTGCTTTGTTAATGATAGGAGGAGGCTGAATGGGGGAAGCAGGCTGCAGGTTTTGTGTCCACTGCTGTGCTATTGAGTCAGAGCTGTGGAGGGAGGGTGGTGAGCCAGCTCAGACCTCAAAAGAATGGAATGAAAGTCTTTCGGGTGACAAATACAATTAACATAACCAAACTAGTAAAGGCCTTACAGTATATGTACATGCATATTGACAATTTTAACGCACATACAAAATTGCTCGTCTGACTTAGGCTACAGTTCTTCTATTGCCCAGAAGTGTTGTGTTTACATCATCAGTACTGCCTTTGCCTTAAGCTGGGGGCACAAAAAATGTCAAAAGTGAAGCAGCAGTGGCTGACACCCTAACGTTAGGCCAATCTCCAAATCACTGACCCTACATTTCCCATAATGCATCTAAACAGAGGCTTTGTTTAGACTCTTCTCCCTCCTAAACGCCTACATCTCTTACAGCTGGTACCTCAATTTTATAAGTTTTCAAACTTTATGTTAAAAATTTGAGTCAAACTCAAACCTAATAAACTCCCATGACATCACTATGATGTCATGGGAGATGAGACTGCAGTGTGTGGCTTAAGGGCCACAGAGACATCATACAAATGTTTTTACAAGTGGGACCTCTTCAGTCGAAGTCTTTATGTTAATTCGACTCGGTAATCTATCATGAGACACCTGTGAAGTTCATACAGCAGACAGGGCTCGCTGTATTAATGAATAGCCTATTTTATACTGGTGTCTTTTTACACAGATGTGTAACTGTCCATCTGGTAGGTAGTAAGTTGGTCAACATATTATATAACACATCCACCTGATGAAAACGCAACACTTATTTTCTAAAGCAACCCTGGTAGCCTGTGAGTACGACTTTGAGCATCTTTTGCATATCCTCGTTGCTACATGGCACCTTGTTAGTGCCACACATTTGAATATTTTTGTTAAATAAATGTGAGGTTTTTCAATTCAGAGCACATGACGAGCACCAAATCAGTGAATGTGTTTGAGCAATTTCAAATGGAGTCATAATCCCTTTTAGAAAAAAAACAGTGAATACAACATTGTCATAAAAAATCGGGATTTGACTTCATGGTTTAACGTGGAGCTAAGCTTTATAGTTCAGCTAGTGAGACACCTGATAAAAGAGGCCATGGCATGTCTCCACTGAAGGTATTTAAGTCGACATGCACCCACCCCACGCAGTTCTTGAACACTAGCCCGAGGCATTTTTCCCAAGAAACAATAGAGTTCCAGTGCCTTGCAGCTAGCACTGTGTGGCGGGGAAACATAAGAAGCACTTGTGAGAATTACAGAGAGGAGTCACATACAATAAAAGTCACATATAAAGCGTGACAACGTGCAGGAGCCTATCGCATAGAAAGTTAACTAACATGTGAAGCCAGAAAGACTCATTCAGCAGAAACAATGCATCACACTTACCAGTTTATTTCTGTGCATGTACAGTAACATGTAATAGGTCACTAGTGGAATTGATGTGGTGTTTGCATTTTGCAGTAAAACCAGTTGGTGAAGCAAAATATTGTGATCCAGTTTAAACCTTCGATTTTAAATCACTTACATGCACACAAAATAAGTTTGATAGTTTTCTAATGTCTTTTATTCAATAAAGTCAGCCAGCTACTGTATTTGTTCTTGAACTTGTCTCCAGATGAATTAAAATGTGATCCCTTGCTTCTCTGCCTCCAACCTTTGCTGCATAAGTAGACCTACTGTTGTGAGTTGTCCTGTTCACATCATTCAGCCAATACATTCATTAAGAAAGTTGTAAACATGCAGCACCGACATGTGGCTGTTTTCATACATGATCTCTACAGCGAACCATCTTTGTCCTGTCACCGCCGACACAAAAAGCTACACATATGACTTTGTCAGGCAGTCAATGTTCTGTTTGTTCTCTCATGACTCTTGTTTGCTTTAAAGCAAACACATAATAAATTGGCTCCATGTCATCACCATTACCAGGCGAACAGAGGCTCACAAGACAGCAGCACGAATCTGCTGTTAAACAAAAGGGTGTTTATGACAAGAGGCATCGTGATGCAGCCTGTTATCCGTTTATAATAATCAGAATGGAAGGCTCGGAGTCGCAGTGAGCTGTTCTGCTACTGAGTAGTAACATCTGTACATCCATGAAGTACTACGTGTCAGCGAGATGCACACGACGGCGAGGGCAGCGTTTGAATCCTTGTGACATGCGTATCATGAGCGCTCATGCCGACAGCAAGGACTCGCTGAATTAACCTCATCCTCTCTTGCTCCCCCCCAACCCCCACCCCCACCCCCACCCCTCACTTTTTCTGGGCAACCCTCTGTTGATCACAGCTCTGTATGACAAGACCTCGCTTTCAAAAAAACACATCTGCACACCTGGTGGATGAAGAATATGTAGAGAAATCCCTCTCCACCACAGTGCTGAGCTGGAGTGTGCTGTTGCTTTAGTGTAAGTTGTTCTGGAGAGTTGGTTCATTACATTCACAGGGAACGAGAGCATGAGGTTGTCTTTAGAAGTTAGAGCGGGTGAAAGAGACAAAATAAAAATAATAATGACAATGACTATAGTGCACAGCCTTTGATAAGTACCTGTAGGTCTTGACAATAACACATGGCCTGTTCATCAGTTTATCGCAGTTTCTCCGGACCTAACACAATCTCTTCACGTTGCTTCTTTTGTCCAAAAACCCAAAGACATTTTATCTGTGATATAAAACAAAGAGACTGAGTCAACCTTCATCTTTTCAGAGAGTTTGACATGTTTTTCTGATTAGAAATAGTGTTGTTGTTCCATCAAAATAATACACATAGTATTTTGCATTATTTTTTTATTAATATGAATGATCACTTCATCCCAGATGATGTCTCTACCACGATGTTTTAAGGCGTAGATCAGAACTGACACCACAAGTTTCTCCCATAAATAAATCTACCTGAGATGGCACATTCATTCATTTCTGTTGCAGCCATTCTGACAGCAAAACAATATGGCACCTTAATTTTTTTTTTTTTTGTAAAAACATTGAGCCTCAACGCCGGATTTGAAGAGAAGCTGAAGGTTTGAAATCACCCGAGACACCTCATCATGGACAGAGAGTTCAATCCGATCGCTTGTTGACACGTCTGTCCCCGCTGAGATCTGCAGGCAGTCAGAACTGTCTTGTAAAGTGTTGTGTACCTGTCAGGAATGAGCCTTGTTTTGGAAGATACAGACAACATAATTCATCAGGCAGAGGGAGAGGCTCTTGAAGAATGGAGAAGTGACAAAGTCGATTCTTTTGAGAATAATGACGGCTGCCAGCGTGCTGAATGGATGGAGTGTCTTTAAGGATCTATCAAAGTGTCTTTCCATGGCTGGAAAGCCCACAGGTGTGATGTGCCACACTGTCACAAGTATCTTAAAGACTCAGATATTTATTATAGAAATGTCTTATTTTTAGTGCATTCTGTAATTTGGTCATCCTATACAAGTTTATTTATTTATTTAAAAAAGTGGAGTGCGCATAGAAAGAGAGGCCCTTAGAAAGGACACACCCAGTATTTCTTTAGTGCGGATCCTATTTTCAGGAATTTTCTGTTACAAGAAAATGGGTTCGATTCTGTCTTCCTTAACGTTTCGTATAAAAAGACATTCACATTAAGTATTTGACATTCAGAATCTGGATCAGAGTGAATGGGAAATTTGTCAAAACTGGACAAAAAAAGCTTTTCAAAGGAAAATCTCAGGGCAGCAGAGAGAGTGAGTGTATGTCTTTAATAATGTACTCCACGTGTTCCTATTGGAGTGTAGGTATGTGCTACTTAGGACCTAAGAAAAGGTAAATAGGTTACAGTCGTGGAGCTGTGGCAAATTCCTCATTATTTTGAACTATTCCTGGTTTTGGTTGCCAGGTTTGAATGTCAAATGTCGTATTTATTTTATCTTGAGCTGAGCGAGAAACCACTGTCATGTGGTCGGGTTTAGACCCTTGGACAGTGTGACGAGTCTCATTCACATTCTGTCCAAACCTGACATCATTTGCATGAGAATAAGCCCAAACTCTGCAAACGTGACACGTCCCAGACAAGGGATCACAACTTGGCTGTCATATTAGGCCGGTAAATTCAGGTGACACGGATCCTGTGTCCTCATCTGGGCCAACCTGACACTGGTTCATGTTCCCTGCTGTCTTTTTCTGAGGGGCTTTGTGTGGGGGTGGGGGTGGGGGGGTTTGCTTTTAATCAGCATGACGAACCCTGCCACCCCCTGTGCACACACGTACACACACACTCACTCCCTCACACTCGCACACATTATGTGAGAGTGGGCATATGCTGAGGGGCAGTGGGCTGGCCGTTGTGCCATCATTAGTCCAAGCCTACACGGCGAGCTCCTGACACATGTCGAAGGAGCTTCATTCGACCTACAGAAGGTGCATCCGCATTATGCAAAGGTAGCAGTGTCTTTATGTGCAGCTCTACTGTCAGAGGCTTGAAGGAAGAACTGAGGAAGAAAGTGCTGGGGCCTGGGGGAAGAGAGAGGGAGAGGGAGAGAGGAGGAGCAGAGGAGGAGAGAGAAGCTTCAAATCAATAAGAGAAGCGGAGGAATCTGTTTTCAGTGATGATTATGAACTGAAAATGTCTTTTTCTTTAGTAAAATTGAAAAATTAGATGAGATTGGTGTTAATGCAAAGAGATTCAATGAAGTTATTGAATCCCAAAAACGAAAATGATTGTTGATCTAAAGGTATTACAATTTTTTTTAAAGAAAATATCCAAATAAAGTGACAACCGCAGGTGCTCTCTCTATCAGGGTAAAAACCCTGTGAAACAAAGTGGCATTTTTTCACATCAAGGCAGAAGTGTTTTGCTTTTTCACCTGTGCCCTCTGGCATTTTGATGACTCACTCTGGATTGGACCGTGTTCAAGTCAGAGGCACAGTGAGACATGTGTCATTAATGATCAAGTGCTGCAGCTCTGCAGTGTTAGAGTCACAGGCTACATGACACCTGCCTGCACAGACCGCTAAAGAGGACACAGTGTTGTGTTTATGTGGTGTTTTGTGTGTGGTATACGCACACAAAGGAAGCACTTTCAACTGCTTCCAGACAGTGTTTCTCTTCAGGTATCTATAAAAATGAAAAGGGTAATTCCTACATGTGTGACTATGATGTGAATATTTATCATTCCCGGTATCACGTAATCTATCATGTATATACATTTTCAGTTTTCTGCTTTAGAAAAATTGCTGTACAAGCCGTTTCATGGCCCGCAGCGTCTTGTGCACCCAACTCACCAATCCACATCATAAGACATTTATTTTTACTCAAGCCCAATCAGATTTTGTAGTTTAGAAATGTCACCACACAATATGCGAGTTCTGTCTAAAAACTCCATTCTGCTGTAACATATGGGCCGAGTTTACTTTAACTTTGGTCGTTTTTCTAACAATCTGTTTACATTGTACAAATGAATTTTTTTTTTCTCACAAAGAACATTGCTTATTGAAATGTCAGCCCACCAAACAGCATAAATACAGTACGTGCTCAGAGCCGGAGAAGTGACGCTGCATTTCTGTGCAGCAGGCAATGATAAAAGTCACTTTAATTTCGCTGTGTTTTTAAAATTACTGGCTGACTCAAAGGTTAACTGTCATCCCATCTGATGCATATGCGCCGCGCTCTCGGGGCCAGAGCGCTCTCGTCCGTGGAGACATGGAGGTAAAAGTTTGAGAGAGTCATGAAGCAAGGAAGTCGTAAATTATCACGTCATCCGTGTTCCTCTCCTCTGGCTTCGAACAGCTTGCCCGCAGACTTGAGCATCTTTAAGAGATGTGTTAATAGAAGAACCAACAATCCACTTAATGCCCAAAGTGAAGGGTAGAGTCATTTTTACAAGTCCAGAGATGAGATTCTGCTTTCATTGCCCACGTCACTATAATGATTTAGCACCAAGCCCTGCCAGTCCTTTGTCACTTGGGCATTGCAATCTTTCTCTGTCAGTTGCCAGGGGGGAGGACTGAGATTCAGTTTTTCCAATAACGCTAAATGCATCGCCAACAGCACATGGTCCAATAGCTCATGAATATGAATATACATATAAATAGACAAGTTGAGGAGGCGGATGGATGTTGGCCTGTCACTTTCGCCTTGCCTAACATCTCCACTGAGGGTAAGTCGTGTCCTGGATCTGCAGCACAACCAACTTCCCTCAAAGTCAAGTCAGCCTTCCCTCTTACTTTCTTTCTCCACGTTAAAGCAGCTGCGTGTTGCTGTTTTTCCTTTCGTCGCTGTCACCAGCACGTGTTTAGTAGTTACTCTTTAATTAACATCTATCTAACAATCAGTCAGAATGGAGTGACGGAGGAGCGACAGCAGGGCGGTGAAGGAGTGGCGGCGCAGTGACAAGTGTGAACTTTGTACTAAACTGTAACTTAATATTATGAGTTAGTCAGATGAGCCAAACACACCCAAACAGCTGTTTCCCACACACAAGCCCACCTGCATCTGGGTACGTTTTAATGTGAGGCACTTACAACTCGAACAAGGAGCTAAATCTCACAGTGTTTTATCTTGTGACATGATGGATAGAAAGTACTGTTGCTGTGTTTGTTGTTTCACGTCACTGTGGGATTTTATTGTATTAAACCAAGACAACAATCTCTCCCTCACCTCATGTCCTGCGCTGGGAGAGAAGATGAAGATGAATCAAGATAAAGGTTTAATATGCTGCAGTCACTGTGGACAGATATTATATTATTAAGATCAGATATTTGTAATGTAATATACTGTACATTTTACTGATGATGCTAGCTAAACTGTGGGCTTGTTTAAATTATCTGTCCACTTCTTTTTTTATCTTGTTGCCAGACAGATAACACTAAGGTGAGTACAATATTATTCCTCCAAAGATTTGTTGTCTTTTTGTCATGAAGTAGCTGTTAGTTACTGTTGGCCTGTGATTTCATATAGTTTCATTTTCCTACTAACCCAGCTACCCAGCTTTTGTTGGGCTTTTTAGCCTTTTTAATGGAATGTACAGTCATGACATGCAGTAAAGGGCCGCTTGATGCAGGATTTGAACCACGGCCACCTGCAGTAGCCTCAACACATGGGGCGGCTGCTTTACCAACTAAGTTTAAAGGTGTACAGAAATGGCCGTTTGTCCTGTTTGTCGCGCCGAGTTGTCACGAGTTGCCGCACAAGTTTACCCGAGTAAGGAAAACAAATTTGATTGGTTGTTATTGAGAGGGCGGGATATTCAATGTTTGGGGAGAGACCGAGCTCGGTGTGTGTGTGTCTATGTTTGATTGACGGATGACGGATCCAATATCAGTAGCTGGGTTTCCATCCAAGTCGTATCGAATTTAAAAGCGGATTTTGTGAAAATGCGCAAAAAGCAAAGCGAATTTATGCCCGTTTCCATTCATTATTGTTTATACGATTACCGTGAGATTACGTCATAAGAGAGCGTGACTGTATCCAACAGTTGACACTCAGCTGACACTCAACATCATGGACAATTTACGTACTTTCCGGACTATAGACGCACCTGTATAATCCGCACCAGCTACATTTTAAAAGAAAATACATATAGCCTATAGGCCGCACTTGAATCTAAGCTGCAGGTTTTCATGTTGTAACATGAGATATTTACACAGTAAGACAGTAGGGAACTGTGACAGTCCGCTCGCTTTTCCGCTGTTTTGGTTATGCTCCTCTCCTCCATGTGCATCTGTTTACATACGAAGCCGGTGAAAAATCAATAAGTTACATAGGCTACCGATGTTACGGCGTGTGTTTGTGTAGTCTTAACCGTCATAAACAAAACATTACGGGTTACGGAGCGCGTTTGTGTTGCGGTGTGCAGAGAGGAGAGCTGGGAGACCGGGGCGTCGCTGGGTGAAGTCCAGCAGCACTTCACCCACAAACTCTGCCTCAATTCGCATAATCTGTTTCCATCACAAAAACTCGCATTTCCTTTATTCGATACGCTGACAAATCCACCCCCTCCAAGCGTATAAACTTTTATGCGCATTTACTGCCTTTATTCGAATTTCTGGCGTTTCCATTCAAGTATTTATGCGCATTTTGTGAAAATGCGCATAAGAAAAGGTGGATGGAAACCCAACTAATGGCTGATGAATCGTGAGCAGGCTGATGTATAATCTGTGCGCCTGTATTATCCAATGCGAGAAAGAAAAACCACGCTTTCATCCCGGATTTAATCAAAAATAGAATTTTGCACAAATTTTGGCCTACATCGTCTAATAGATGAGTTATTACACTAATTTTATGACCCAGAGTGGGCTCAAATTCAGTTTCTTGTCTGTACAGCTTTAACACCACCCCTGATCACTGATCACTAAATTTACTTCAGGGTTAGTTTCCAGTGAAACCCTCAGAGGCTGATGTTTGTCTCCAGCCTGCTGCAGAGGTGAGGCCAGAACAGTAAGTAAAGCAAACAATACCAGTGAAGTTCATTCAGTTTCTCTGATCAGGTCGCCCGCCCAACCCAATGTAACCTGTTGAAAATGCAGCTGTATGCCATCTGAGGAATGAAAAGAAAAGTCATGTGAAAGTCTTATAAAGAGGTATTGGAGTCGTCTTTGTTCGACTAACCATCAAAACTGTATTCGCACCTTTTCAAACAACTTCCTTTCAGTGTAAGTGAATTTCAAAGTGTATTCTTTTCAAAAACAGATGAATTCATGTCACTTCGTGTTAGGTGAGGAGCTCTTTGGGGGGGAAATGTGAGCATTGATTCTTTGTCCAAGAAATATCCTGGAGGTGAGGCCAGAAGTTGATGAATTCAGAAAGTTAAATGAATGTCTCACTGATTGAACAAAAGTATCCTCTTTATGTAAAAAAAACACAACCTTTTAGCTCTGTTAAAATTCTTCACTGAATTGGCGGCGGCCAACCCAATCTTAAAAGCTCTCAGTCCTCATAATAAAAGGGGAACTTTATTCTGAAATGCATCTGTTGGTGCACCATTCGAAGCATATGGTTTGAGCATTTTTCTAGGGAAACTCCACGTATTGCTCTTGTCATACCTGTCCAGCACACAATGCAAGAAGCAGCTCGGCTTTGTTTGTCAAGGCACTCACCAAACTCAGCTCTCCAACTCCTGGTTTAACTCCCACACTGTCACTATCTGGCTCGCTTCTCCACCGTCGTGGGAGTATTAACGCGTGACACCTACAATGGCCTTAACACAACACGCCGAGATTGAGTTCCTCATCATGTTGCCTGTGCACATCTCTTCTTACCTTCACTCTGAGTTAAGCCAACCCCACTGCTGGGAAAGAGATGTGACAAAAAACCAGGGGGAAGGGAAGTGGAAAATAAGGCAGAGCCGAAGCCGAGCTGCCACTCAGCGACAGGCGTTTTGACAATCATAGGCTGTCATCACTTTCTGATCAGACCTGTCAGCAAGAAATGCGGCAACAAGACAGTGCTGCAGAAGGAACATCCACATGCCCCCCCCCCCCACACACCCTCTTTTACTACACACATACACACACATATTCAGAGTTGTGTTATTTATGTTCACTCACATCACACCAAGACGTGCAAACACATCAAACATGTCAGAAAGTGCTACGTACCGACCCTAAGAATAAAACAGGTTTGGATACACAGTATACGGTGAATTGGCTGCACTACCTGCAAGTGCTGCGGGGATATCCCAAAAAAATAAAAAGGCATCAGGCGGTGGCATTTCACACTGACAGCTGATGGAGCAAAAGTATTTAAGAAGGAACTAATGAAATAAATTCAATATTAAGCCTCATGTATCTGCAGCATTGAGTCCCATCAATCTTTTTTTTTAAGTATATTTTTGGGTTTTTTAATGCCTTTAATTGATAGCACAGTAGAGAGAGAGACAGGAAATGGGGAGGCAGAGAGGGGGAACGACACGCAGGAAAGGGCTGCCCGATGTGGGATTTGAACTGGAGCTCTACCAAGTGAGCTAAACGCTGCCCCATCCATCTTTTACAGTAAGTGCAGTTGTAGAAATATTCAGAGTTGCAGAGAGTTAATTCTATTAAAACACTTGATTCACTTGTTACAGTAGTTTGGTCCCTGTAAATGGCAGTGTGATTGTTGGGGAAAAAAAAAAAACACACAACCAAACCAAAATCTGTTGCAGTTTGAAAACAAAACAGAGCTCGCACAGACTATGAGGATAACTGAGAAACTGGAAGGAAATTTCATTCAACAGATCCAATTATTATTCTCTGTCCAAACAGAGAAAAACAAGAAACAGAGAAATGAAATAACATCTGTCATGTCATCTGAGTCTAACTGCCAGTCAGAGGAGCCAAGCTGCCATCTGCGTGAATGATGGAAATGAAAGGGAATCTCAAAAGCGTTTCTGATTGATATTATTTAAAGACACAAAGCGGTGGGAGGACACTGCATTTACTTGCCTCAACGTTTCTGAAGAAATCACAGTTTGACTTGTTATTTTACGTCTGTTTCTGACCAACTTTAAAGATGAATCTGACTCCAAAATTAGACAAAATTATAAATACTTTATTAAAATTCATAGAGGTGAAAAAAAAAACCTGCAAGGTGAACTGAGAAATTATGTGTGAATGAATTTGAAAATGCAATCACATTCAAAATCATGACAAAAACAAACAAACACGGAACAAAGACATTTTCATATTTCTTACAACCATAAACACACCAACTGCTTCTGGAAATAATCTTTATGTTATAAAAGCAGGGGGGGGGTTGTTAGATTTATTGTCTTTGAGGTCTACAAAAAATTGAAGCCTTGAAACCATTTTTTTATGCACAGCTGTGAAAAAGTGTCTTCATGTGATCTCTCGTTTTTGCGTAACTGTGGTACCAACATCACCACACTGTAATGTATCAGAACCTATGACGACATCAAGAGAGGCTGCGGCTTGGTGTAGACTGTACGTTTGTGTGTGTGTGTGCGTGCGTGCGTGCGTGCGTGCATGCGTGCGCTGCTGTTTCTGTTCCACTGCTCTGTTCATTAGCTGCTCATCTGTCACGACTGCTGATCATTATCACACTAAACCTCCACTAGAGCTCCACGGTTACGCCGCAGCATCAGAGACTCATCAGAGGTTTGATTGGCAGCTGTCAGCTCACAGTAATGATGCCTGTGAATGGCCTCAACACACTGCTCCCATCATTAATGCAGTGAATGTGGTTTTATTATTATTCAGAGAAATATCTCAATCTCTCACCTGAGCTTTCTTTCTTTTTTTTCTTTTCTTTTTTTTATGGGTGAAATGACGACTAAATTAAACTTGAACTTCCATGATTAGCTTATTTAATAGATTATAATAATGTGTCATGATGGAGTATTTAAAAGCAAAATCAAGTGCAGGTCAGTCTTTAATTGAATCTAATAATCTACACACAACCTCAAACAACTCAACTTGATTTGCTGAGGAGAATCTAATTTAATATACGTAACATTTTGCATAATAACAAACAAAATGTTTGTGTTTTTTTTTTCTATTACATTATGGATGAGATTATACAAAATGTCAACTCACACACACATAGATATGTTTTCGTATTTGTTGTCTTCATGGTGGAAAAATTCCCTCCTCACTTGAAATCAAGGCGAATTCCTCCTGCCAAACTTCACATAATTAGAAACATCTTTTCCTGGGAGCCTCGGCCCAGAGCCCCACACAGCCAGCAGTGTCCTGAATCACATCTCTGACCCACCACCACCACCACACAAAGTGTAATGATGCAGGATAATTATGACAAGAGAGAGAGAGAGAGAAACCAGGAAGCAGGGAGGGGATGGTCTGGTGCTGTGGCAGGCGAGAGCGCATAAGGAAGTCCTCCTTGTCACCCTCTGACGCCGCAGTCTGGTAGGAAATAAACAAAAGACGACAAACAAGACAACACACCAGGATGATCTAAATCAGTGCTGTTGCATCAGATCCTTGTCTTGCAACTTTTTGTCTTGTTTTTTGTTCTTCGCACAAACAACAAAACAAACAAACAAACACTGCTCCCACAACCTCATGCGTGACTGTTAGCCTTCATCTCGGTTCTTTTTTTCCCCCTCCTCTTTCTCTTCTGCAGCTCCTGTCCTCCCACTCAGACATCACTGCGACACACATCAGCATTGTGTAACTTGCCTGCTGTTTGATGATCCCGTGTTAAGTGCGCGGCAGCTGAGGACATGTTTGTGGTGGCTCTCGGTGTCAAGGTGTTTGCAGATATTAAGTGATTGTTACACGCAGACTAATTAAAAAGGTGAATTTCAAAAGCAGGAAATGAATATGCAAATGGTCTGTGTCTGCGCCTCGTTTTCTGAAGTGGCGATAACAATGTGGCTCTAAGCTCTTCTCTTAACTATAATTTTCTTGATCCACCGTGACAAACAAACAGAAACGATAATCCTATTATGTTTTTAATGGCACGGTTTTGTTTTCTCTAGGCAGTTGGTGAGAGATGTTGTTTTCTTGTGTGTGTGCACCGTCGCTGACAGAACTTGAAATCAATTTTCAGCCACTTCTGTTTCAGTCGGCACTGTTTTTCAGCTAATTCCTGCTGCTTTTTGTCTTCATTGTTGTCACATGTGTACGTCCTTGTACTGGTCAACTAAAGAGAGCGCGCTCTTCGTCTCCAGGGCAGAATTTTACATTAAGTAGCTTAGCATCACTCTGGGTTATTGTATACTGCCATTTTTCATTACTGTGGGAAAGATACGTCCGTTTGTCTTTGGGAGGTTTTCTAAAACCTTGACGTCTGAAATACTCTGTTGTCTTTCTTGTTTAAGTATTTGAATTAGTGTCTCTTCAGTGAAATGTTGTGCTGTTTTATCCACATGGTGCACTCTGCTTTATAAACCTTAAACTAAACAGGAGCGTGTTTGTACTTCTGGTTGACAAGAAAGTCAAACCAAGTATAATGCTGCTGCTGCTATGCATTAAAGTAAAGTAAAAGCAGAAATGAGCCATCTGTGTGTCAGTAATAATTTAGACTTTTGAACCTGAACAAACCATAAATGTTCCAGGGTACTCAATGGTCAAGTGGTTAAGAGCACATCCCATGTTGGCAATTCCCAATGCAGTGATCGTGGGATCGATTCCCAACTGTGCTGATCTGTACTGCGTGTCATTCCCCAGTCCCTCTCCCCACTTTCCTGTTTCTCTCCACTATCCTGTCAATTAAAGGCAAAATGTCCAAAAAATATCTTTAAAAAACATAAATGTTCTACTTTTATTTCTGCATCCAAATTCCTCAAAACAGCATATAAAGTTTGGTACTGTAGAAATAACTGCATTCGGTAGAAATCGGATGAAAACTGGATTTTACAGTTCAAAACCTGTGGTGTTTAGTACACATTGTAAAGAATTTACAGAATTTGGTGGCTATACTGTATATTTTCCCAATAATTCCCATAGGCTTCCTGTGATAATAGATAGATACTATCTAATTCCTAAATAGATAATTCCTGTTCAAATTTCTTTGAAAATAAGCTGCATCATTAAACCCCTCCATAATCACTATAAATGCACTATTATAATTGAAAACTATTCTTTACATGTTGACATATTTGTTTTTCAGTACACAAGAGTCACGGTTTGTTTGGCTTACTCTCCAGGTAGCATGAGTAATTAATTTGGATTAATGACCTGGTTGTGTACTAATTGAACACTGTCTTTATTTTCCCTGTGATTTCTTTTCAAGGAATCTCTGAGGAAATTACTGGGAAGTGATCAGGGGAAAATACAGAAAAAGTTAAACAACGTAGTGTCTTGAATTTTGATGTGACGGAGGCATCTCGTAAGTTAGTCGAAAAATTTACCTGTGAAAATCTGTGTTGCCTGCACTCGGCCACTAGCCAGCGTCATAGTCAGAAATTCATCACATATAAACTGTTAGACTTCTGCTAATGCTAATCCAAGTGACTCAATCAATACTATCTGTGATTAGATCCATGTTGGACAATTCTGCACTTCACAGTTCGTGGCCAGTGCCAATAGTGAGTGCTAATGCAGAAGGAGTGTGGTGGATGAATATATAGCATGTGTGACTTCCATGCAAGGGACTAGAGTTCACCTTCTGCCAATAACCTGCAATTAACATTTGTATTCAGACTAACCGCAGCACAAGCTACTGTTAGTAAGTGGACCTTGAGTTGAGATTGTTTGGTCACGCTGCTGTTTCAAAGGTTAACATACTGTCAAGATACCATGAAAAGCTGTCACTGTTTATCTGTATTTTTCCCTGAAGAACTTCTCACTACCAGGACAGGTACCGTATGTGCGTCTCTCTCCTCAAACCAGGTTTTGACAGTCACCTCTCAGCCTGCCAAGTTCACACAAATGGCCACTCATGTTTGCATTCAGCAGCACCGGTCACAGCTGCTTGGATGTCTGACAGGCCCGTCTAGAGTTCAGCAACCCTGTCTGTGTTGACAGCTTCTGCTATTAAGGACACCAGCAGTCCATGGCTTCCCACTGAGCTACTGACTGGTTTAGAGAACACAGCGAGTGTGTTTTCCTTCCGAGCTCTCCGGCTTTTAAAGCCTCAGACATGAAACTTGAGTGCGCGCTGGTAATTATATTTTATTCTATTGATTTGCTTAGGGTCGTTTTTCTAACTGTGGGGAGGTCAGAGGTCGTGGCTGGATGAAGGATTTTGTTTCAGTGCTTTGCTGAGAGGGACTTCAACAAGACGAGGAAGAAAGAGCAAACTCCAGCCTGACAGTTCAGTCAGGTTATAAGGAACTTTAAGTGTATCTGTGTGTATTAAGCCCTAAAAGAGAAGAAACTGCAAAGTGAGCACAAACGTCAACACTCTAAGCAGGATACCTTCAAGGAACCACTTTGGCATGGCTGCCTATTTCGTGATGACAACCAATGGCACATTCATTTCCTAACTAATACCTGAACTAAATACCTTATTCCTGTTGAACTCCAAAGGCTTTTTATAAATGTGCACGCATTATGTTTCCTGTGCCATGTGCCCTAATCAGAGAATAATGGTCTCAACAATTTTCAACTTGAATAAACACCACAGAGTACTTATGCTGACAATGTAGGAGTTTCATTTGAAAATGCTTTACCTTCTCCTCCAGCAATGAAGAAAAGTCAACATGTAATTATTGTGGAAGTGTTTGTTTGAATCTTAGTCGACAGAGGTATTTAAGAGTCTGAGCCAAATCCTCATGCAGTCTCCCTTGAACCCGACAGAAGACACCGAGACCCCTTTAATCTTGGCGGTAATGCACTGACAAGCTCTTCTGACGCACCTTTCATTTGAAATGTTTTAATGTCTCTTCACATTCTGCTCCTGTCGTATCCTGCTCCTTTGCTTCTTCAGTTCCTCACTCCTCTTTCTGGAGGTAGGCGTTGTCAAACGTATTAAAAAAGAGAGCTTGAACTAACTTCTGAGGAACATCAGTCCAACTTTAATCAGAATTTTAGTGCGGCTTTTTGGAGAAGTTCATTTATGAAAGCGGTGGCATTTGTAACGTCCTGCTCTGCACCTGTTCTCACAATCCCAAGGGAGGACAAACCCAGTCATCCCCACTTCTCCTCCACTCAGAGCTGTTATACAGTATTGTATGCATCCAGCTAACTTCCATTCAGTCAGGCAGGGGGCTGTGGACGGATTATGAGACAATGGGCTGTGTATAAGGCGCCAACCTCTCCTTCAGGGGGGCATGACACTAAGACTGGAGGAGATGCAAAGTTTGCAGTTGCTTTTCTCATCTTTGTGTCTCGTTGCTTGTCACTGTCCATCTCTTTGTTGTCATTTTGCGCATCTGTAGTCGCTGTGTGTCTCTTTGTGGTCACCTCATGAGTCTTTACGGATATTTAGCTTCTCTCTGTGGTTGTTTTTTGTTTCTTTTGGACCATTTTGTGTCTCTTTATTGTTATTTTGTACCTCTTTATGGTCGTTTTGTCTCTTTCTGTCACTGCTTTGCATCTCTTTGTAGTGATTTTATGTCTTTTTGTGATTGTTTTGCATCTCTTTGTAGTCCTGTTGTGTCTCTTTTGGCCTCTTTTCGTGTCTCTTTGTAGTAGGAATGTGTTGTTTTCGGTGACATTTTGCAGGTGAAGCCCACCAAGGGGCCCTGACCCTTTAGGCCCCTGGGCCTGTTCAGGAATCCATTCATGAAGCTGAGGGTCAGGAAACTGAAGGTTTTGTGATACACAACCTCATTTCTAGATACAGCAGGCCTCACTTTGCTTTGATGTAACTCAGCCAAAGATTTATCACAACTTCCATTTTCACCACGTGTCTATTGAAGAGGCTAATCATGTCACGGCGTGATAATGGCTTTTGTTTGTTTGTTACAATCTTCTGTCTGTTTCCAGTAATACTTTTAAGAGGCTTTGAGGAGGATTAGATCGTTCTGTCGTAAAACTACAAGCAAACAAAAAGTTATAAGGTTTCATTTACTCTTGTACAAAGTGGACCCACAGTATAACATTATTTAACGGTGGTTCCTCCTTGCAGCAGCAAAATGGACCTCACCACCGCTCATCCTTAATCCCATGCACTTTGTTAATTAGTTGTCTGTTTGTCTTCAGACATCAGACCTGTGTAAGAGGATTGAGATCTTTCACATTCTGGACTTTTGAGACTGTTTTGTCTTAATACCAAACTAGACGGGAGGAAGATTTTGAGGGTTGTTTAGTTGGAGGTATGAGGGGCTGAAACTGTCCAGCGTCCCACTGTGTCCACCACAGGGGTCCACAATTTACCATATGGAGAGGAATTCAGATGTTTTAACAAGTGCACATCAAAGCATTCTCCTGTTATATGGAGCCTACAATATTAACAGTGTGCGTACCTGCCTCCAGAGCTAAACTGGAGGAGTGTGAATTATAGCTGCAACAACCCGGACTCATTCAGCTTCTACTCACTACTGTATAAGAAGACATCCTTGTAAACCTCTAATTAGTTTCATAACACTTTGTTTTACAGACTCGTGATTTTTGAACACATTTTACTCATCTCAAAGAGGAGCTTTTCATTAGGTCATTGCTCCTTTTTTTTTTTTTTTACTATTACAGGAAATTACACAGAGAAATCCATGCAAATATGTCTTTTGTAGTTTGAATTTCTTTTCCTTGTTTATACTAAGTACACAGGTATACTGAAGAACAACAACACAACTGATTTTGACACCCCTTGCCTTGAGAAGTATAAAATGTTAAAATCTATTTCCTGAAGATAAACAATGATTGTAAATCTTGCAGTTTAGCGTCCATCACAGGCCATAACCTCCTGCCCTCCCCTGCAAATACACATGCACACACACACACAAATACATACTTAAATGCACACACACACACACACACACACACACACACACACACACAGACGCATCATTAATGTATTTCACTTCAAAGTCTTATCAATTTTGTGATGACATTCACACTCCTCCAGGGTCAAACAACATCTCACTGCCTCTGTATCAATTATTAAATATTTTAAGCAGCATCCCGCCTCCACCTCCGTCATCCCCTCGAGATCGATGCCGTTATCATTTTTGTCAGAGTCAGTTTCCATCTGCATTTGTCATCCCCACACACATTTACAAGTTATCAATCGCTGTGTCAGGATGCAAAATAACTGATGTTCTTTGGGGCGGGATTGGATGGGACTATCTGGGGCTTTCAATCAATGCATATTCTCTCTCTCTCTCCTTCTCCCGTGACACTACACCCTCATAAATCCCAATGCATTGTGGGGCTGTAATGTATTTGTGGGGGGTGGAGGCTCGGCTGTGGGTGCAGATGAGGTGGGGGGTCTGGGTGACAGAAGCAGTAGTTATATTATCAAACATTACACCTTAGGGCGAACACGGTATCAAGGGCTTTCAGACTGTGTAAGCTCAGCACGGTGGCAAAGGAGGAGGCACGACTACAGCACGCAGGACAAGAAGGGATTACTTTCTGTCGTCCATAAATCAACTCTCCAGCTAAACTAATCTTTCTGGCTGTATGGCAGAGTAAATACTCAGGGTATTGGGATGTAATGTGTGCTTGATGCATCTGGTTATGGCTGCCTGGCTGCACACAGGAAGGGTGAGAGGCACTCCGGCAGCAGTTACAAGTTTGTTAATGTATAGTTTCCTGCCTGCCATATCCTTCTCTATCTTGTTTCTGATGATTGTGGTGAGTTGGCCAGCTGCACAGCTGTGATAGCGTGTGTGTTTACAGATGAGTGTGTGTGTGTGCGTGTGTGTGTGTGTGTGTGTGTGTGTGTGTGTGTGTGTGTGTGTCATCTCCTGTTGCTGGGAACAGGTAATAATTAATAGAGCCGAATAAAGCGTTAAAGCTGTTTAATCAGCACTGTTGTGATTCATTTGAGAAAGCAAGGTGGATGTTGATGAATGAACTGAAATCCATTATTTTAAAAAAAAAGTGTCATAATTTTTATCCATTCTTATTTATGTGCATAACTTAAACACATCTCTGGTAAAGATGGGATAAAATTAAGGATGAATGATACATGCGTGAATCCAAAGTGTCCATTAGCAGCACACGACAATACTTTCATTTAACTACACGGCTGTCAATATATAATAAATGCAACAAATTCCTTTGCTTAAATGCTCCCTTTAATCTCAGGCTACAGCCAAGAGACATTTAGCTTAGCAGGCAGACCTTCCTTTAGTCTTTATGCTACCTTAAGCTAGGCTAACCAGTTGCTAGCTCGTACAGATGTGACAGTGGAATCAGTCTTCTCGTTTGAGTTTCAGAAAGGAAGCAAATCATTTTTATTTCCCAAATCTGGAACTAGTCCAACCCTTCACACCATAATTATAGCACTTACTAGTTATGTTTCCTAAAGACATTCTGTAACTCTGTGTTATTTAAAATAAATAACATATGAGAAGAATACACTGCTGTGTGTCAACTTGGATGATTCTTAAGCGATTTTTACTCATTCTTGAGATGGCAACATGTGTTTTCTTCTCATCTAAGTGCACTGCCATGTCTCTGCATGTGAATGATCAGTTTATAACAAAAAAAATGCCTTAAATTACAAGTTACATTTTAACAATAACACGCTCATCAAATAAAAAGGGGCCTCTCAGCTTCGGCTTCTGCTCTGTTCAATGCAATGTGGAAAATAAGACTTTAAAAACCCTGCTCTGCACTTTGGCAGATAGTTATACAGTAATACTGGGGAAATGAAGGTGCATTGCTGTTTGAGGATACAGTACAACACGGTACATGAGGCTCCTTAATGTTTGAGCAGTAGGAGGGGCAACATAATGCGAAGCCCAGCCGAGCCTTCACAGAAGCAATTTAAGTTCAAATCAGACCTTAGGGAAACAAAGAAAGCCCTGGTGACATGTAGCCTGCTCAGAGTAAATCACCTCTTACATTGTGTCTGGCCTCACCTGATAAGTTGGTGGGTTTTTACATTTCCCTGTGAAAAGGGTTTTGCCACTCTGCTTGAGGACACCACCGGGGCCTCTGGACCTAAATGACTGTTTGAAATTGCAGTGTGGCCAATTGTGCATCATTTTACGCTCCCTCTGGAAAACAATAATTGACTCATAAGATGCATAAATGACTGTAAAATTGTGTAACTGGGCATATTTTTTTGTTATAAATGATCTGAACAAATGTACAGATTTTTACTGAGCAAAATAAAATGAACAAGAGTCCATCTTCTCTCACATTTTAAGGAGCTGAGGTGAGAGAAGAGAATACATCATTTAATCACAAAAACATTAATCTGCAACTTTTTAAATCACCCCCTTAAGTTAATGGGTCTATTTAAAAAATAAAATAAAAAAGTCAAATATTTCCAGGATTCACCCTCTGATTTGAGGAGGTTTATCTTGTCACACATGACAGTAAACTGAATAACCTATCTTTTGGATGGATGTCTCCTTTGAGAAATAATGTTAGTTCACATGTGTGGAAAATATGTTCCTGTTTGCTGCCTGTTTCTAGTGGATTGTGTGGTCAAAGAAAGCTGGTTATTGACGAGGGTGGAGAACAACCATCATATGCTCCGTGTTAAATGAGAAATCAGTCGCTGTAGCGGAAAAAATGAAAAAGCAACTGTTCATTTAGCTATGTATGAAATTATGCATGATCCTGTTGACTTTTCCATTTTAATTCAGTCAATCAATTTCAGTTTACTTTATGTCACCATGTTGAGATGGAATAGAAAACAGCTTTTCCATGGGAGTTTTGGCTCATGTAATAAAAACAAACCTAAAATCCTCAACCTATAATGTTTACTATTTTCACTAGTGATTCAGCATGAGAACATTTGCTAATTAACTCTTTAAAACTAAATATATCAGGTAATAAACCAGAGTAATTTTGACTTGACAATGGAGCTTAATGAAATGTTAGTGGATAATTAATTAATTACCACGGTGATTTCGGTTCATCCTGACAGTCTGACAGTCTCTGTCAAAGTTTAATGGCATCCTTGTTGTTATTTACTTTTGAATGAAGGCTTGTTTTGCAGCAGGGATGGCAAGGTGGAACCTGGATGTGCTGACTTTGTGCAAACATTCACTTCAGATTTGTTTTGGACTCATTCAGGTTTGTAATTGGACAAATAATTTAGGAAAATTGTGTGGGCAGGTGAAATATGAGGTGTATTTGTAGTTCAGAATACCCCAGAGTGAGAAAGTAGACCAGGAAGTCAACAGTCATCAAGGCAATAACTGTATCCTAGGATACCGAGGTCGTGTGGCACGTAGTGAAACCCTAATAGGATCTGTTGACCTTCCTGTTCACCTCCTTTTCATTTCAGCAAACAGAGCTGTTTTCTTGTATGTCGACTTCTATACGTCTGACCATCACTGCCCAGATCCAGCTGGCCAGTTGCAATATTGCATTATTCATAAAACATAAACACGCAAAATGGATTCCTCTGGTCCACTCCCCACCAAAGTCAGAAGATTAATGATTCACTCTTTAGGTTATAATTCAAAGTTCATCCTCACATACATCATATTTTGAAGCACATAGATTATAAGAGAGAGAACATTTATCATATGACAGGGCAAACGCAAGCTCTCCTGCACACATAACACACACGCAGGAATCCTGTCTACTGCTACACACACACACGCACGCACTACCCCGCTCACACAATTTGTTTTAACACCAGGCCCCACCAGAGTGAGGCTCCTCTTTCACATCCAGTTATTCTAATTTTATTCAGACACATCTCCTCTGAAGCATTAAAGTGCAGTTTGCACAAACAGATGAGAGATAATAGTCTAAGGAACTGGTCACTCCTATACTCTGCTGCCCTGTGAGAGCAAGAAAGATGATAATCATTCATCACAATAATCAAACCGTGAGACACACACAGCATTTCATGCACATTCCTCCTACATCCGACTTCTAATACTGGTACGTTTAAGTTATAGATGTAAATGCTGCACTGCACACTTCAATATAACGTCAAATTTGAATTTATTCAGTTAAGTATTTTGCCCGCCATTCCCCATAGCCTTTTCTATACTTAGCAGCAAATCACACATGCAATTACTAAACATGCAATTACTGGTTACAAATCAAAAGGCTTACTAACTGAAATATCCAGGCAACAAAGTAAAAAAAAGTTTGCCATTTCAGGAAAATGCTAATTTGTTTACTTACCAAGTGTTAAATGAGAATATATAGCTTAAAGCTGCTTAGCTTAGCTTAGCTTAGCATAACATAAAGACAGGAAACATAGCTAGTCAGATATGAGGGTGGTTACTCTCAGCATGGATGCGATTAATGTATATGCCAAAATGTCTGTTTGCTTACGTTTTGGCATATGTACATTTAAGTCTATTCTGTGAGGGGTCATATTTGTTGGTGTGTTATTCTTAAATCAAGTACAGTAAATAATATGACTAACTTGAAACATATAGGCTATGCAATATATATGGAACAAACAACAACAAATTATTGCAGCAATATGGACAGAAACATAGTATCATAATTTAAAGGTTACATCCACCATATTTTTTTGGAACCAAACCCAAAAGCAGCAGCACTTAGAAATAAATGGCAAAACCCTTATGGACTGTATAAACACGCATGAAATCAGTGAGAAAGGAATGACAGGCTCATCAAAAATAATTCATCCCAGAATACAAGTCTGGTACATACATTAACCGCTGGTCACAAATGAAACACAGACTTCATCAACTTTCTAGCAATTTCTACTGACAGCTGATAACCTCTCAAACATCCCAGCAAACATTAACCCTGCCTCTCAAAATGATAGACTGTATTATGTTCTAATCTTCCCTCAAATACTTGATAAGAAAGGCTAATTTGAGTGCTGATGGAGTTGAGAATACAGCTGAAGCTCAAGACTAGATACAGATATCGTATCATAATCACAAAGAGGCCTGACTGCACACATTTAGAAACAAATTGGTCTCTTCACAAGTCCAATCATAGTTTTAGAGAGTTGATGCCGGCAGATTGAATTCTCTCTAAATTGGCATGGCAATGTCACAGATGCCACTTCAAATGAGGTTTGAACATATATTCATTCTGTAGCTCATTGGCTTATGTTAATCCTTTCCATTTGCCACTTGTCAGAAGCAAGTGTCATTTAGTGTTGCCATCATCTTGCAGTCTTTCAGCCCTTTGGTAACTCACACAAGATGTGTCAGTCTTTCAATCAGGCAAAGAGAGTTTCAGATCAGCTTAAACTTTTCTGGCCACTGATTAGATAATAAATTACACCAGAAACGCATCCAATTCTGCAAAAAATATGAAGGCTTTGTGGAACGATTTGCCGCTCAGAAGTTGGTGATATGGCAATACAGTTTTACAAGTCTGCGCAGTATTGATGGACTCAGTCATCTACGCAGATGTAATGAGCAGCTACATGGAACAAGGAAAATGAAACCATAAACAATATACTTTACTGTTACTGGCTACATTACCACATGTTGTTGCACTGTAGTGGGTGCAACCCGTCAGCTTTGATCATGGACGGAAGCACATGGACATTCAGGTGACAAATGAACTTTGAACCTCATCTAAAAACAAAAAATAAAGACAAAATAGACGTGTGAATATCTTAAATGATGATGAATAATTTTGTCTGTGTCCAGGATCTCTCCTTATTCACTTGACACTGGAATGGAGATTAGTTTCATGGTTACAGTGGTTCTCTTTATTATTATGGACCACGCTTCTAATGAAAGGCTGCAGGTAAGAAATCTACAGTATCCTAAGTAGAATAATATAGGTGTAGTCAGAAGGAATCAGGTTCATTCTTATTTCAATCTCATTAGCCTACTTAAAAATTGAATGTAGGCTACAAACTACGATAAGTTTGCTGCTGGAATTGTTCTTTAAAAAAATTGAATAAATAATAGTCATGATAAAAAAAAACGTTGAAATAAAAACCCTACTGTTAATGGTGTGAGGCCTGTGAGGTAATAACAAGCAGGCAGCTGGACTGGCCTTCAAACTCACATGTGCAAACTCTCCTGGTGGTGTGTATATGCAGCGCTCCCTCTGCTGAAGGCGGTCTATTTAAACCCGTTCAGGCCACGCCCACTCGCACCGGCTCATTACCCGCTGTGATTCAGGTGTAAAACTGATGCTAACACTTTGCTGCTACCATACTTTTGTGATCGTTTTGTGAAGGAATTGTCCCTGTTCGCTTCTCGTTTGTGATGTCAGACGTGGATTTCAGACCGGAAATGGCGCTTTCCTCTCTTCAGGTTGCAATCAAGGGGGCAGTTGTCGGTCTGAGAAGTGAAGCTCACTTCCGCGTTCAAAAAACTGCAATCCCCTCGGATTCCTCTGGGGGCTGGTGTCAGAAGGGAGCATTCTCCATAGACCCCCATGTTAAAATCGCCGTCTTTACATCCTCAGTAAACATGTTAAAAGCCTGGTGTCAGAACGTTTTTTCGTCTCAATCGATAGTTTCTACCCCCGCACACTCTGAGGGGGTGAATTTTTTTTAACTCTACCGTTTTACTGTTATTAGGTTAAAATTCTGGCCAATTAGGGCGCGGAAATGTTGAGTGACAGGTCCGAGCAGCTCCGTGGACAGCTGCTTCGAGGCCAGTGGGCGGGTTCTCGGCCGGCCAATCCAACATGGCGCTGTTCAGGCCGCCATATTTGAGTCACAAAAACGACTCCACAAAACCAATGGGTGACGTCACGGACGCTACGTCCATTCTTTTTACAGTCTATGGTTGCAATTTGGACTATGGCATCATCAATACTGCTTCAAGGTGAGTGTTTCCTGCTTGTGCTGTGCTGCCTCTTGGTGTGTGCTGCTGCTGGCTGTGTGTGTAGCTATGTGCGTTTGTGTCCTATATCGGCTTTGCTATCTGCTTGTGATGATTTTCTTTGGTTGTTGTTGGCATTTTTTTTTCTTTTCTTTGAGTCCATTTGTTTGTTATTTGAACTTAATAATTGAGTAGGCCTAAGTTTTTTTGTGTGTGTGAGGTGGTGGAAGTCACTTGTAGAGGGTAGAAACGTATCTTGCCTTCAATTAGTACATCTGAGATGTTGGTTTCCTGGAAAACTTGCTTCTGCACATTTCTCCTGCTGATGTTAGTTTGCTTATTGTTATTCTTATATGATCATTCACTACATCTTAGATCTACATATTACCTTTGTTATCTACAACCATTAAGTCACTGCTGCTGCCAGACTGACATTGTTTCTGCCTCAGTTCACTAAACACTGTATTCTCCTGGCCTCGCATCACCAAATTAGACTGCATTCTGGTTCCTGTCTGTAGTGGATACCGAAATCACCAAATTCACCAAAATAAAAGTGTTCACCAACATAAAACTTATAAAATAAACATTAACTTGTAATACAATAAAAGCAAAATGTTAACTTAATGGCTCGGGGACTTCCTTGTAAATTATATTCCTTAAATTAAAGGGTTTTATCGCATTTTATTAGCTTGGTGCTTTTATTTTGAAGGAAAGGTCTGTCTCTCTCGCCCTGGATCCGTTTCCTACCAAAACAGCGAGTCAACGGCCCCAGACTAGTATTCTCCTTAGTGGTTGGAGGAGCTTGGTTGGTTGGTTGGTTGGTTGGTTCATGGTAGCCTATAGATGGATTACAGGTAAGGCAGCAGCTAGTGTTGGGCTCTGCATTTAATGTGGTGTCTGATGCTTTATGATGGTCAGTTGTATATCTCGGCTGTCCTGGGCTCGTGACTGTGGAGAGTTATGATGTGAATATTACGCCGACAGTAATTTACTGTATTCACATGATAAATCTTTGCCATCACATCAGACAGTGCCTCAAACTGTCAAGCTGAAGAGCCCTGTTTTCTCTTCATGCCTTTTATATCTGTCATGGCCATTTTCATCCATGTTTCATGGTCCAGTCAAGAGACCATGAATGTCGCAATGTGTTGAACAAACAAGTAAACAACAATCTTCAGATTTTCAGTGATTTATTTTTGCCTTCTGAAGAACAATAACAACAAAAGAAGGCAGTTGGCTGCTGCCTTTTAATTGTTGTCACAAAAATGATGAAATTTTGGTCGCGTCCTAAAATTAAAACGCCACACATAAACAAACCCTTCTGTCAGGGTTTAAACTTTATTTTCCTCGGCTCTCATCATGCGACGATAAACACACAACCACAGCTCATGTTTTCTGCTCTTACAAACAATTCCATGTTTTTATAGCACTAATTGGTAAAATCTGATCTTGTTTATCCAACCCACTCCATGAAAAATCTTTGTTAGTGTTTCCTTTGCCTCCATTTTTTCCCCAACATGTTTTCATTGGCCACCTCACACACTGATTCTCTGCTCCTCGGTTTCCCGGAGGAGCATTGTGGGTAGGTCATATGATCTCACACTACTCATCATCTTCCCTTTGATGAACAAATGAGAAGTCCTGCGCCCTTTGAAGCGTTTTTGTGTGGCACGTTCAGGCAATTAATGCATACGTGAAAAGCCGAGGCACGAGTAGATGAGAAACGACGACAAGGACTCCGGGAGAAAACGAGAGCAGGGGACAGAAGAGGGAGAGATGGGGATTTCAAGCTTCATCACCTCTTTCCAGGTGTTTCTGCCCGCATGATTTCGTCTGTGAACTGCAATCAACTTCCTTAATGAAATAAGTAATTAACATATTATAATTGTGCTACAGTTTGATTTGACAGAAATCATTTTCCATATCTAATACTATGCTAATTTAATCTGTTCCTCATTCACCAACATGACCTTTTGTGATTACGTTTCATGGCAGATTTCTTCTGTGTTTCTCTGTGTGTGTGTGTACATGTGTGTATGCACTGTGTGTATGTGTGTGTGTGCATGGGAGGAATTTATTTTAGTGTCTGAAAATATGAAGATTTTACTATTTTCCTCCAGATGGAGGAAAAAACAGTTGTGTTTGTGGAGGGAGTGGGAAGAGAGGCAGCTGAGTTTTTTTTTTTTTTTACAATGGTAGATCTGATTTGCAGGATCAGTCTCACTGCAGATTGTTTCCTTATTAAGCCGGTCAGGTATTCAGTTTTCATCATTATCATTATAAAATTCAGTGTTTCTAACATTCATTCTGTCATAGCCCCCGACTATTAATGGGATATTTCAACATTTTGGCAAATTCGGCCATTGCCATAATCCCTATAGTCTTAGGGGTAGGTATGTTATTGTCGGTGCAAGCTGTTTTTAGATCGGCTGGGCAGAGATGCGAGCTGCTCAGCTAATACCACAGAGGCTCATGTTATTTCCAGGCTTTCCCTCAAAACTCATCAAATACACAATCCAACAACTCCAAAACGCTCTCGTGGACAAGGTGAATGTGCAGTTGTGACCTGCACATTCACCCCGCTATGAAATAATAATGGAACTTTACAAGACAGAGTTGTTTTCGAGGTAAATGCAAAGCCAGTGTTGTGTCAAAAAGAGACTCCTTGGGGCGGTGCGTTGCGCAGTGGTTAAGGCGGCCGCCCCATGTAGAGGCTACAGTCCTCAACACAGGCGTCCCCGGTTCGGGTGCCGCGTCGGGCGGACCTTTCCTGCGTGTCATTCCCCCTCTCTCTGCCTCCCCCTTTCCTGTCTATCTCACTATGTGCTGTCAAATAAAGGCAAAAACGCCAAAAAATATACTTAAAAAAAAAAAAGAGACTCCTTGCCGAAAAACGACTGCCCCCGACGGGTATATGCATCGGCGGCTTTGCATTTACCCATACATTTACCTCGAAAACAACTCCGTCTCGTAACGTTCCATCATTATAAATACTATCAAACATTTTGGGGTAAAAAAAAGTATTCCACTTCATAGCCATTGTTGAAAAATCTCTTTTTGCTTGTATATTACAGTAGGCTTCAGAAATTTAGGGCCAATGCTATATCTCCTGAATGATGAACTGTTGTTCATCTGTAATAATAATAAAAAAAAACATTTTGGAGGTGGCGAGGCGCTACATTGTTTTAGCAAGTTAACTTTAATTGCATAAAACATTTTGAGAAATAAAGAGAAGAAGGGTCAGCTGGCTCCTTAGCTTGCAGCTAGCTAACTTAGCTTCGCACAAAAACATTTGGCTACCGACAGGGAAAAATCCAGGTGCCACCACAGTTTACTAATGAAAATGTCATAGCTTGAGGAAACCCAATTTGCAGGTTTGTTGGGTTGGAGGTTGCTGGTCGGACAATTTTGTTTCCCTGCTATATGCTAAGATAACTTGCTGCTGGAGGTATGATGTCTCGCACCAAGAATATGATGCTGTGGTAGATGAGAAAGTTTAGTCATCTGAAAGAATACTGTTTCTTGTTTCTGGGTGAAAAATGTATTTTCTTGCAGTGGCTTATTGTCTTGAAAGAGACATATTATGGCCCTTTTAACATTATAGATTTGAGATATTGAATCAGCACTTTGTATTGGGAGATTCCCTGAGATGAAGAATTATTAGCTGGAAAGAAAAAGTTGGATGTTCGCCTCCCTATTTTGAGTGTCAAAATCTGCAGGCAAGTGTTAACATTAGGCTATTATTTCAATTCCAGTGTATGTTGTTTTGTTGTAGCATCTGTTTCCTGTCCTTCATGCCGTTCTCCACGTTCCATTGTAGCAGAAATGTCAAAACAAATAATCTCCAAAAGAACAAGATTCTCTCCCTGATACAAGAGAGAAACCACAAGCGGTAATCTGACGACGTATTGTGTGAAATATTCTCTGGGTTTTCAGACAGCAGCTCTGGCCTCTTTACGACCACTCCTCCTGGCTGAGAATCAAACTCATCAGGCTCTGTTCTCTCCAAGAAAACAAGCTGCCTTCAGCTATCAACACACTAGCAATCATGCTCACAAGAGACTGTACTTATGATGACCACAGGAGACTCGAGCTATCATGATCACAAGTTTTCATGTTCGGGGAGATTTTTACCCTCCAGAAACGGCAAAATAAATATCATTTTGCGTAATTACAAAAGGTCAAGCAGTCTGTGAGGGATGTAGGAAGTGGAGAGGAAGTAATCGGAGCTGCAGTCTGGCGGTAGGAAGACTGACAGCATATGTGGCAGCCAGTAACGAGACAGCGTATCGGCGAGCTTCTTGTTTTGCTGGATGATGGCTCCGAGGCCTCGGGGTGCACTGACAACATTACCACACTCTTCACCTCCGATACACAATGCTCGTGTCATCATCGCCTTGGTGTGGCGTCGCCCATTTGGGACTTGACACTGCTGCTATTTCAGAGTGTCACTTAAGGTTTCAGGCATGAGCTTATTAGTTCAATCAGACTCCGTGCAGATGCTTAGTGTGTGCCAACTTAAAATCAAATCTAAGCATGTTGCACTTGAACGCCAACTTTGCCAAATCTCCCTGCCTGACTCTTACAGTTAAGTGTAAAAATTAGATTCCTTCGAGTAGATGGTGGTTTACGGCAGTCACAGTGTGGAGTGTGACGGATCCGAGAGGAGGCTTTAATTTAATCTTCTGTTATTTGAGGAACAGTGCTGCATTTTTTTAAATTTTTTTTTTATTTTGGTAAACCGTAAAGACACAGCAGCTCTGAGATTATGATCATACTACTGATGTACAAGTGTCTGCTGTTGTCGGGTGCAGTTTTATTGTCCATTTCGATTTTTATTGGTGTCTGCTCAGCGTCAGTCCCCCGGGATCTCCTTTACTGCTGCAATATTTCCTTTCATCTTCTCTATTTCTCACTCTCCACTTTTCTGCACGGTCGAGTCAGTAACCGCCACAATCACCACTCGGCTCCTGATTCTCATGTGAATACGACCAAGCCAAACAACCGAGGTGAAAATAGGTTTGTTATGTGACTTTGGCAAACAGCTCATGTCTGGAGGCACATGATCTGTTCTTTCTGCAAATTGGAGAAAAACAGCTTGATTTTTTTTCCTTCTTCTTCTTTTTGTCTTTCAGCCACAGTGTTTTTGACTTTTTTACTGAAAACTTGCAACATGATTTATGTCATTTCTGACTGTCTATCTACCAGCAACTACATTTCACAACCAGAATGGAAACCAGACATTAGCAGCAAACTAGTAGAAGTAGTAGTACCTCAGTTCAGTTGTAGTAGGATACTGTCATCCTGATCAATATCTCACCTGGTGAAGACAGGAAGCAGTAGAGTGGAAGGTTTTAGATGCATTAAAAGCAAAGTGTTGCTCTACTTCTTGATGCTCGTGCAACATATTTTTCTTCTCCCAGGGTTGGTATTCAAACTTGTTTTCATTACTGATCAATTTTCAGGTTATTTGCATCATTACCCTTTGTTTTTGTTTTTTTAGAAACTACTGTAAAATGTCCACATCAGTTGAGAGATTCAGCTTTGAATGATGTAAAATAGAAAAATAGTAAATATTCTAAATTGAGAGGCTATAATATGGGATTTTATTTGTTGGTTATAAAGAAAAAGAGCTGTCGATTATCATTTTTATGTCAATAAATTCAATTAGTAACCAGATAGGCTACACTTAAATGTGATGGCCACAAAAAAACTTTTTTGTCCATGAGCCACATCTTTAACATGAGTGGATTCATGGCTGTTTTTTCCCCATATGACCTGATTATGACCTGCAGATCAAAACATTTAATACTAGTCTTTGTTTTCTGTAGCAGCTGTTGCTCAGATAGTTCCTCCCGTCCTCGTGAGAAAAACACTAAACCCCAATCTTTTCCCAGCATATGCAAAAAAAAAGCATGTCTCTCTATACAAAGGCATCTGCCAGATGAATAGGCTGTAAAGTACTGTAATGTAATATTTTCCATATCCTGTTGCCCTCTGCTGTGGTGAGGGATCTACACCAAGTTCAGGTTCAGCTTAAGTTTAACATGACAAACTTAAAGTAGTGATGTTGATGCATGGTCATGGTGTGAAATGCATTGCTTCCATTATACTTATTCGATTTTGAATTTTCATTATTGGCAGTGTCTAAAAGACGGGTACAAGCCAACAAGCCAATCAGCATTTGTCACTGGCAGAGTAGAAAGAGCTTCTTCCGCCAACTGTAAATGTGCCTGTTTCCCTATTTCACTCCATTATACAAGTGGGTCTATTAACAATTCATAAATCATTCTGGAAACCATGTAAGCAACATATCTTACATTTAGACTCTTGTCTTTCCGGTGTCATCACATTGTACATGCAAATTGATATTGTTGTTAAAAGGGGAAATAGACATAATGCTCTGATAGATAAGTGTAGTTTCTCCAAAGTGTCAGAGCTTAAAACTGTAAACATCCTCACATTCACAGGTTGAACGTGTTGGCATCATTCAAGCAACATAGTCACATCAGTGACAACATGTTAAAAACATCTGGCATGTTGAGTGATCAAGAAAACAGGAGTGTTTGTGAATGCACATAAGCACACGTCCTAATGGAGGGGTAAAAAAAAAAAATAACATGAGCAGCAAATGGCCATTTAAATTCCAGAACAATGAATAACTCGTCTGAAATATATTCAACACTAATTACTCAAATTCAGCAACATATGCTCATCACTCTCAGTTACTTTCCATCACCTGGCTCAAAACTATAAACACAGATGGATCATTAAATATGACTAAGAAGTTTGTCAGTTACATTAAGTTATAATACAATCTACAACAAATGAAAACAAATGAGATTTTTATGTTGGGTTTTTTTTTTTAAATTACGAAGGCCATTTTAACATTAAATGGACCATGGATACGAGTAAAAACAGTGCAGGTATTCTTTATGTCTGTGTGTGTGTGTGCGCGACTGTGCGCGCACACATGTTTATGTTTGTGTGAGGAGAAAAGGGCTTGAGGTTGGCATCACAAGCTTATTCTACCCAGCTCGCAATCGCACAACGACTCCATGAAAAGGGAATAATGCTGGAGCATCATCCTGCTTGGTGCTCTCCTCTTCCTCCCCGCCTTCTCTCCCTCCCCCTCTCTCTTCCTCCCTCTCTCCCTCCCTCCCTCATTTCCCCTGCAGTGTGTGTGAGTGGTATCCATCTGTCAGTTGTCAGTGCCAGGGAGTGATACAGAGAGCTGTCACTTCTCGTCAGCCCGCATTGGTGAGGCCTTTTGCAGCTGCCCTGCCTGACTCGAGGCCAGAGGAAGTGTGTGTGTGTGTGTGTGTGTGTGAGAGAGAGAGAGAGAGAGAGAGAGAGAGAGAAAGCAGTGAGGAGAAAAAGGAAAATAAAGAGAGGGAGAAAGGATAAAGAGGCAGACGAAATGAAGGGTATTCAGGGGGCAGTAAAGCAATTAAACTGGAGACAATTGAAGGAAGGCTGGAGAGTGAGTGGAACCAGTGGAGGACGCACAGCAGACTGTAAATATCACATTACCTTAATATGTAGCACTGTATCACTATGTGCTCCACAGGACATGAAGTCATCCGTGACCTTTATCAGCCTCTGTTGGTGACCAGCGGGAACTGCAACAACACAGAACATTTCTCCAGCTGTAAAAGCGTCTGGTACCAGTTTCACCATTGAAGGAGGAGACCAGTATAGTATAATCAAATCAAGTAAAAACAAAATGTCTTGCAGTTTGATTCGTATCACAAGCTAATGCCAATGTCCTCATTGTGGCATAAGATGTGTTTGTTTAATGACGACCACAACAGACAGAGGAGCTTGTGAGTTTACGAAAGACATTGACATAATCTCATGTTTTTCTATCACAGCTCACACGTTAATATTCAACTTAAAATGTGTTGGATGCATGACAGTGATGACCAATCGTGTAGCTATTGTGAGACAGATCTTCAGCCACCACAATGAAGTCCTTCTTTTTGCCACTTGGCCCATGTAAACCTGCCAAACTGAATTTTATGTGAAGCACACAGCTGCATCTTCAGTATAAATGGACCTGCACAGACATTGATAACACATTGAGTAAATGACATTAAAGCATTAAACATTAAGGCACCGAATCCATAAAATAATATGGACACATAACTCTGTAGTAAACTTGGTGTAATGACTCTTAGTAACAGCTGTTATTGCTGCAGTGAGGGCTGCAGCAGTAACAGGAAAAGTAGACTGAATTTTTAAGCTTTGCGTAGATGAGATATTGGACAGTGCAGAGATGACTGCTAGAAGAAGACTGAGTTCAGTGAGTGTGGCGTGAATCACGTTTCTTCTTATCGTAACAGGTGGACGTGTACTGTAGACCGGGAGAGACCTGAAATTCTGCTGGTTTCGTTCTCAAACAGAGAGAATTATCTATCCGACACTGAGCCTGAAGTATCAGTAAATAAATAAGAGCATCATGGGTCATGGGAGATGACTGAGGTGGATAGAAAACACTTTGTATTAAGAGCAGTGCAAGACGGCCAACAGCAGCAGCACACACAGCAGACTACAATAACAGCCTTTGACTTTTAGCATCAATCCTCGACTTGTCATTATCACTATCTCTTAGTAACAGCTGCGTGACTCAGATGCCATTTATAATTTACTGCAAAAAAGATGTGCATCAGTTGGAAATGAACAAAGTTTGTTGTGTTCACAATTTTTTATCGCTGGGTTTCCTCCGACACAGTAAATATGTCGGACAAGGGATTAAAATGTGTGGACAAATGGTGGATTTAATTGGTTTTCAAAGGTCCAAAATGGAGGAGAATACTAATACTATGCATGTACAACGATTTGCCCAGAACCTACTTATATGTATTACTAGTATTCATCTGTATTGTGTATTAATGTTGCAATCTTTTTTTTTTTCCTGATCTGATCTTATTTGATCAAACTTCAACATCAGCATCGTTCAGCCCCCCCCCCCCCCCCCAAAGATATCACAAGTAAATCATAGTTTGTTCTCATCATAAATATGTGTTTGTTTACCAAGACATAATCAGTGATCACATGTGAACGGCTTCATCTCGCGGTGTGAGCGTATTTATTTTGCACTCTGACGTCGGCGAATATTTCTTCACCTCTTTTCCCTCCCGGGCCTTTTCAGATGAAGCGACCTTCAGGAACATTGAAATGACAAGCATGACGAGTCCTGTGTAGTGGTGAGAGATCCAAGAGCCGAGCCTCGGGGGCCCTGGCTGTGAGAAACACTTCTTTCACTTTATCTTTCATCGCTCTGTTGAGTCATTTCAAATAACTCGATAAAGAAACAAAGATAACCCACAGCCGCTACAGCGTTGGTATTGATAGAAATATAGTTTAAAACTGGTTATATTGATTTGCTGATGCGTGTGTGTGTGTGTGTGTGTGTGTGTGTGTTTCAGTGATGGAGACAGAGAGGCTTCTTCTTTTTTTTGTAAATTAGACTGTAATTTAATTTGTGTACGGATGCTGTAGATGAATCTCTGCCCTGTCTCTTTTTTTTCTTCTTCTTTTTAATAAGATGACTAATTTGGCAACATGATTGTCACCTTCAGCAACGCTATAATTCAGGCCAGAACTATTATGGCGAACATTTCAGGAGAAAAATGTTCACATGCCAGCGAAACGCAGACTCAGCGGAGTTTATGAATCATTTGGTAACACTACATGAACACAGTCACAGCACCTGAGTTTTACAGCCACCGCTCAACACAGTCATGAATAACGCACATCAGTGGGAAAATGTCAGTTTATTGTGCGATGCTGAGGAATTGTGTTTGGGTCAGGAGGCCGTCTTTGCAGAAAGTGTACTGTAAACACACGGTTTTGTGTGGGTTTTTTGTTTTAAAGGCAGTGCAGATCTTATGAATGATTGATTTTTACAGCTTAACCTTGTTGATGGCAAAGCAGAGGACTGACCACAAGCAAATCTGACTGTGTACCTCTAACTAAGCTTACAATTTTCTCCATGTTGCTTTTTGTCATTTTACATGATCAGCTGGTGTAGGAACATTTATTATTATTTCTTGGTCTTTTCATCCCCTATGCTTTCAACCACATCTCACCGTGCTTTCAATCCACATCTTCAACCATATCGGTCGATATAGCGCTGCACATCTGAGGAAAAACTGTGTCTGAAGCCATAAAAACAGTCCTTGTAATTTGAGTCATCTTAGCTACAGTCTCTTCGCCAAATAATCAGTCAAAGCATCTAAAACAGACTTTATAATTTCAGGTGAAATACACAGGATTATGTACAGTTTCATTGTTGTTGTTGTTGTTCTTTGGTGCATTTTATGCCTTTGTTTGAGATTCGTCTATTATCGACTGATGCAAAGAAGATCCTCAGTCGCACTCTAACCAGGGATGTTGCAGTTCACAGTAGGTACCTTCGCCTCAAGGTCGCCAGGCTCCCCCGGTGAACGTTGGATCTAAATGTTATGATAGAGCAAAGTGGATGAATATGAAAATAATGCAAAGTTGTCTGGAAGGCAAGGCAAGACCAAAGAGCAATAAAAATCTTGTTAAATTCTCATACGAACATTTATAATCTTACAGTCTGGCCCAGTAATATATTCTGTCTTTAAGGAACATTTCTCTGATCTAAGCGTAAGCGTGTGTGTGTGTGTGTATTTTGTGTGTGTGCCTGATACGTGACATTAGCAGGATAAATAAAAATCAAATGCTGTTTTGAGACAGGAAAAACATTGCACACCTTTAAGAAAACTCTCTTCAAAGCCTCACCACTAAAGCTAGAATTTCCTTCCTGAGGCATCAGTGAAATCAAAAACAACAAACCTCGCACTTATGCTCCGATTTAGTTACTCAAATATTGTTTTTTTTCCTGCTAAAAAGGAGCTGTGCTCCAGCAGAAGAGAGAACACACTATCAAAAAAGTTTCAAAGCACAAACAAGTACACCCCCTGTAAGAATTTATCAGTTTTTATCTTTCTAATCTCGGCACGTTCAAGGCAGACACATGCAGAGTTTGTTTTTTCTGCAAAGTTGATTTGTGACAAAAGGTTGGCAAATTGTGACAAATTACTTTACCCTAAATTTACCTCATCCTTGGTGGGTTGCACCAGCAAGTATTGCTTTATAACAAGATTTGGGTTAATTATTTTATTGAAACAGAATCCTGTGCTGTGTCGTAAAATCTAGATTAAACCAATGATTAGTAAAACTCACCTTAATGATTCCAAGCAAAGTGGATTATAACACCATAAACTATCAGGAACAACTTTGTCACAACAATGAAATGTTGTAAAGCTGCACTCGACTGAACCGGCTTTTGTATGACGTAGAGGACCGGGGTGTGTCCACAGCCAAACACTTGGTGGTTGTTTGTCGATGGAGGTTTTTAGAGGCTGTTTCTGACTAGGACTTCACACCACCCAGGAGAGGGAGACCGACGGGGAGAGGCAGAGAGATGCAAGGAGTTCTTGCCCTATATAGATGTTCCCGTGGGAAGGGTTGAGAATCTTTGATTCTCTTTGAGTAGACATTTTGTCATGTTTTATATCGTTCAACCAATAAAACACAAGTCCTTGACTAAAGACTTGGACTCCCTCTGGACGTCTGCTCTACATGGGCAGAAATTGTTTGCCTTAGACGCACTCCTCCATCTCTTCCCACATCGGCAATTACCTAATGCACCGTTTACTGCCTAAAAGCCGCTCATCTACCATACGTTAGGAATATTTAATGCTCACAGGAGCGATTATTTCAAATCTCACCACAGGAGAATGGGAACCATAAACTAGTTAAATAAACTAGTCCTGAACAAGAGGATGAAGGACAAGAGATTATTTATATTTGAAATCCGCTTACTTAGAAACACTTATCAAAATGGATTTACGTAGAAGTGAAGGACGTCACTGAGCTTCAGAGCAACAGAAAACCTTGGTGTAGCCGAACATCTGTTTACTTACTACAGTAAGCTTCAGCCACCTGTGTTGACAAGGCAAAAGGCAAGAAGTGGTAATAGGCTAAACAGGCTATAGCATACTTCCTCAGGGGACTAGCTGGTTAATTTGCTAACTTCATTATTGAAATAATAGCAAAGCAAGTCAGTGCTGCTGGAGACGGAGTGTTTTACACTGGTAGTCTATAAGCCTCATGCCAGTGCTAGCTGTGTAGAGGTAGCTAATCTTACAAACAGATTATTTTGAGGGCAAAACATTAACATTAATGGTAATGGAGTCTACAGCTTTGTTCAGTCAGACCACTCTGGTTTGAACTATGTGCAACACCAGCATGCTCATGTGCTCACTATGATGACACCAGCACTACACTGTAGCTAATAAGCACAATATGCAAAATGCAGTTGAGGTGAATTGTTACGTGCAACTATTTTTTTTTTTGTTTTTTTTGCTTTAAACCAATTAAGACACATTTACAAACGTGAACATATCCTGTAGGTGGGTGAATCCCTTCCACCAACATCAAGAGTTAAGCCCATGACTGTCTCACCACCTCTCAGGAATTTTAAAAGGTGAGTTGAGGGGGGGTTTATTGTTAAGTGGGCTTGGACACAGCCGAGAGCCAAGAGCTGGTGTTTAACAGGACTATTAACAGCGAGATAGGAGATCGATACAGCAAGGTAGAGAGGAGGCGCATCTCTGTCACCGTGATGTGTTATTAGCGCCCGACAGTGGAGGGATCTGGCTTCTTTCCAGTTCCTGGGCCTTGTCATGTACTTTGCTCCACAGCAATTAAACCAAAACCTCTCTTTCCAGCCTGTGCTACAGATTCAAAGTCTGTAAATAACCATTTCATAAATTACAGAAGCATTAACTAGTCAGCATGCGGTGCAGATCTTTGACATAACAAATAATACCTTTACCTGGGAGATTTATTTTGGCACCATCAAGATAATATCCTCTCAGTCTTTTTTAGCAACTGTAGTATATGGGTGTGATACCTTCAAGGTCTTGGGTAATGCAGATACACTCTCTTATATTCACACCCATAGACAGCTTAGTCTTTATTTTGCGACAGATGCTATTTCTCCTCCTATTGTTCCCTAAAGGGTCAAATGATGCATAACCAATGTATCTCCGTTCACGGTTCCCTGAGGTGAGAAGGGGAGATAGTGGGACATTGTAAAGTAGCTTCACTGTACTTTTGAAACAGCCTCACATATAGTAAATAAATATATGATACAGATCCAAACTCCTGTTTGACTGACAGCTTATCATCACTGAGGTTTATTTAATTTGCCTTGAGAGTGTGATGGCCAGCTGTTTAATTTCCCAGGATTCCTGTGTGATAGGCTACATGTCAGCAGGTCCTCCCCATTTTTAGAGAGCCTCTGTCTGAATTAGTGGCAGGAAATGCAACATAAACCTGCACTTAAATTCCCATTTTAAAACACACACACATACACAAAATAGTCAGCATGATATTGATACTAACATGATTAGTATTCGTGTATAGAGGCCATTACACAGTGGTCTGTTATTAACTTGCGTATTCGCTGGAAGAAAATACGAGTAAACTCTATTATTTCTAACCAAAGTGATGTCAATGTCTGTCTGTAACAATTTCAAAATAAGCTGCTGGATTTATATTTGTTTTTATTATCCAAACGTTGAAAATTGGTGTGTGTAATGGGGCTGACCGATTAGTCTTTCATTGTCATGGCGGTATGAACATGCGCAATAAACACATCGCAATGTGTTGCCTAAAATGCGATGAGTAAGAAGAGAAGGCAGTAGTACAGGGTTAAATTAATGTTCTGTTTAATTGATTGATTATTCATGTGCAGTTTGTTCAATAAAAGTATGCTCAAAATATTTATTTCTATTATGCAGTGTATCAGGGTAGCCTACTTATCAAAGCAGAAAGGCTATGGTTGATATGCACATAAAATATGCTTATTTATCGCAAGTCATATTGTCATCACAATATTGAACAGTGTCATTACACATCGCACAGTTTGCTCATATTTTGCGCCTAGTGTGTAATTTTGAGTCATTTTTTAACTCTGGTCTGTGAATGTGCCACAAACTGTGTCCTAAGAATGATCTTCTGTTTTGTTCAGTGTCACACTCCCTCAATTTCCTTTTTGTCCCTGACTTTAAGAACATATTGCAAACTGGTCTCCCACCTTACCTTTGCAGGAACTGCTGAAGGAAGCACAATAAGTAATGTGTAGTGAGATGGTGAATAACACAACAGCACGGTTCAAGAGCAAGATGAAATTAATTTCCAAACCAGTTTGTGTTGAGCTCAGGTCACCCAGACAGCACAACAAGAGTGTAACCACATGTTTTAATTATACCGTGATTATTTTCAAAGAGATAGATACGGATCTTTAGTTATATCTTGTGAAATGAGAAGTAATCAAATGCTGTAAACATTCATCATGATTTTTTCTTTTTAATAACGTTCCCAATGTTATACTGTACAGTAGTTCTTTCAGATGTATTTGTGCGTGGGGTACACCGGGTGTATTGTGGATAACCTTAGGTAAAAACACATGAAATGTATTACAAGTGGAAAGAGGCTTTAATTCCAGGGAATTTACTAGCCTTGTGATTAAATGTGCTTTATTTTCAACTGGTGTAGCTGAATTTGATCTGTGCTATAAAAGAAGAACAGTTTTCTTTACAGCTGAAAGACTAAAGGAAAATAATTATAGCTCTTGAGGGTAAAATCCAAAGTAATACCAGTTAATATTTAAGTAAAATGTAAAGATGAAGAAAACAACTTGGGGACATACTGTAAGTCATTTAAGAAAATCACCCACAGATACAGTAGCATGTTACATAATATACAATGTGCAGTTGTGCTTGGTGCAGTATGCTGTGTGCTGCTGCAGGGTTTCTCCTGCTAAATAAAGGTTAAAGCCTGTCTTTGTTGTGTGCCACTGTCGCCTCACATGCAGAAGTTGTTCAGTTGTATCACTGCTGCCAAAGCCAAAACCCTCCAAAAATGTTTTTTGAAGGGAAGAAAGAAAATGGAGAAATGGTAAATGCAATAGATTTTTTAAATGTGTTTGAAGTGCCACATCACACAGTGGATATGGAAAATAAAATTCTGCTTTCATGCTGCTCCATGCCACAAAGGGTTCAATGCTGGTGAAATCCTTATTGACAACAAATCCAATGAACACCAAAACCAGCAAATAAATAGAAATCAGCCTATCCAGTTCATTTTCTCAGTGCTATGGACCCCCATTGTTGAAAAAAAAAAAAAGTAATAATAAAACCTCATCAGTGAGGCACATCTGCACAGGCCGACATTTGCTGTTATTGCCATGAACACAGCTGCTTACTGTATTTTAAGTACATTTACGTCATCCTGGTGCTGTAAATACCCATGGATTTTTAATTTCAACTGTGTTATTCCACAGGTGCAAATAGCCCCCAACAATTTCTTCTAGTTTGACATGAGATAAACTACAGTGCGTCCAGGTGTGTCAGTAAATTACAGTGGATTTAAAAACCCATGATTCCTTCCTAAAAAGCATGCGTCTTCAAACAGAGAGAGATATCAACCATGGCAAGTCAGTTGAGTCACAGCTGAGGTTGCCACAGGAAAGTGCCACGCTGCACTGGTGGGAGCATAAGTATTGAAAGATTAACATGTCGGTTTTGGTCTTTTCTACATGCAATTTGTTACATGTAAGAATAAAGGCTGCAACCTGTGTTCACCTGTGGTGGAAATGATCCCAGTGAAAACCAGTGGGACACAGTTAAGATGGTTAAAAAAAACACACAATACCAGTTACAGTATGTTCTGAATCAAAATGAAAACATTTTTGTGAGGGAAGCATTATGATTAAACTTAAATTGTATCTTCTGTCACCAAATTTTATTATATTGACTTTTAACAACAGGACCTATATGATAAATACTAGAGGTCTGTGATGATTGTCTGCGTTTGACATCTTTTTTTTTTTCTTCAGACAGTATTTCTAATGGGAGCCTTCAGACTGTAACTTGTGTATGTGTAGTGGCTGAAAGGCGATCCTTTTGATAAAATCAAAGGTTGTGACCTCGCAGCAGCATTAACGCAACAAATCACTGGATTTTGTCTGTTTGTATTTAGTGTTTCAACATACATTAAAGACATGTACATTGATTTTTTTTTCTCCTCCTCTTCAAAAATGTGTGTCCTAAGTGCGAGTGCAGCTTCTGTTTGACTTTGTCCTCCAGATGTCTCTGTGAACTCCAAATGCTCTCAAACGCTGTCTCCCACAATCATCCTTCTTCATTTCCACTAACAATTAGGTAATGAAATATTGATTTTTAGTTAGATTCATATTGATGCTATTAGCTTTGCATTGATAAATCACTGATGCTGGGAGCCAGACCAGGAAGACATTACTGTGTGTTAATCTGATGGATATGCCTTCTTTTTCCTGCGTGTCTCTCTCCACCTGGACTGTCACACTCCATCTTTTACTGCGTTTAGTGGAGGTTCATAATGACCAACTTCTTTTTCCACTATATTTGGCTTCATTCTGGGCTGTAAATGCAGGATTCACTTGTTGATTTTAGATGGAAACTTTAAAAGCATTTTTGATATTACTTTTAGAGAATTTTGTTCTTTGCAAAAAAACAAAATTAGAATAAATGAATTGACATATGGCATTTGGACTTGCATTCAGAGTGTCATGCACATCGCTGACCCAGGCAACTTTCAATGCCGTGCTCTCTTGTATGGAACAACATTTCTGTGGCTGCTGGGAAATCTCCTTATCACCAGTGTCCACCTGTCTGAGGCGGCGCTCAGTATTTTACCCTGCTGTCTAGTCATTACTGTCACAGTGGGGTCTCAGTATCTAAAACTGAGACACTGCAATACACTTAAAAGACTTGAAAGAAATTTATATTTACTTTTATATGGAAATATGACTGAATAGGAAATATCAAATACAAGTCTTAATAAGGAGTGTACCTAACTTAAGACTAGGCTTGTTAAAAATGAATATGACTGGTATATGACTGATGAAAAGTGACTTTCCAGTGGTTTACTTATGGGATCGTCATACAAAAGCTGCTTTTCATTTAAATTATTTTGAAAGCTTCTAAGAAAAACTGTTTTGTATTTTATAAGAAATCACATTTGAATGTTTATCACTTTATTTTCTTCCTCAAACACAATATTTGTCTGTGTTTCCTGAACCACATGGGGTACTGCTGGTCAAGATGATGTGTGAGTCTTTGTTCTTAATACTGTATGTGATGTCATGTCTTAAATCAATATCTCATTTCCTAATCTTACCTCGACTTGCCCTATTTTAACCCTTACAACAAAACTACACAAGTTAGTGCTACCTTTCATACCAACATCCCAAACCTAATCACATTCAAAGCCCCAAAGCCCAAGTTTAACATCCCAAAACTTCACACATTTAATTTTATTACTCTAGTTACTGTAATCTTACTACATTATGGTCTGCTGTGTAATTCTGGTGGAGAGTCGTGTACATTACTTTCACTTCACTGTCTTCAAGTCAAACCTTTTTTTTTTTTTTTTTTAAAGTTTCATCTTAAAGTCAAACCCAAACGTCATGTCAAACTGTCACGTCACTCAGCCTGACATAAACTAAATGTATCCCTTAAACCTGTCTTCCAACCTTAAACCACCCCATTTAAAAAATGAATGAAATCCTCCTAAAATAAAGTCACTTTACAATACTGTCCTCACTTGCAATGTCAAAAGCTCAGACTGGCTCTGGTAAGGACAGCAGTGCAATGGCAACACACGCACATGCAGTCCTGACAGCTGTCACTCCCATCGTCCACCGGTCCATCTCTTCTGTGCTCGACAACAGCCAGGCGTTTCCCTGTCAGACGACATATGCCACTGCATTTCTCCTGCTCCGAGCCGCCTGACATTATCTACTCTCAGACCCTGTGGCCGGCACCGACTCTCAGCCCCTCTTGCTGGTGGCACGGCGAACATGATCTCTGATGTCTCTCAGGCAGCTAACTGATGCTGTCACTGCACCAAGATATAACACAACCCACTGACAAACACATTGTGACAAGGACATACAGGCACACCAACGTGTACACAGACACACACACACACACATATGCACAGTTGCACAAGTGCTCATGCCTTGTCGTCGATGTGCTAGACGACAGCGGCTGAGACTACAACCTTTATTCAGTATTTATTTTCTCCTCCGGGTTTCACCATCCAGATAAGGTCAGCTGCACATATGTTAACAGTCACAAGAAAATATTAGAATTCAAATGCTCCTCCGTGACTTTGTGACTTATTTTGTTTTTCCCATATGTTAAACACTATCCACTTGACACATTTTAACAAGCTAAAATGCTAAAAGCTGCCTGTGGATTCAGTTTGGCCAAGTTTGAAATTTACCAGATCTGACATCTCAATCACGCCTGCAGGCAGAAAAATGTCTGATGATGGGGGAGAAAGGACCTCATCCATAATTTGAGGCTCTGTCTTTGTACCATGTCAAGTTGTACACATGGACAGCTTATAGAGAGAGTTTCAGGGCAAACATTTTAATGGGTTACTGGTGGAAAAAAGGAGTATAAAAAATATAGTGCCACATGTAGCTGTATAGAAAACAAGAGGGTGGGATTTGTATCAAAGCCATTGTTGCCTCTTCTATTTCTTGTTCTTGTCCTCCATCTGCTGGTAGAAGTGGTGAACTGCAGCAAGTATGTGACTGCACATTCAACTCGGATGTTTAATTTGTCATAACGCAATTTAGTTTACAGAAGAAATAATGGGAAAATAATCCTCATTGTCACTGTAAATAAAAGCTTATGACTGTCAGCATTAATGTAAATTATAAAAAATACTTGTTTATGACAGTAATCTCCAACCTTTAAAATGAACTTACTTAAACACAAGTTACATTATTTCTACCACTTGCAGCAAACAAGTGATTTTTTTTTCAGCAACGTGTATTAGTTGGTACAAAAAGGCAAAAATAAACTCTGTAGTGATATTTTATAGCTGCATTTTACTTGCAAGTTTTACAGTTTCTTCCAGAAAATGATTAAAAACCAACTTGATATAATTTCTATGTATGAAATATGACAAAAGGTCAAAGTGTACGTGCCAGTGATGGATGGATCCGTGTAGTATTTTGAAGGCTGGGGAATGACTGTATGTTGCGTGTGTGTGTGTCTAGTGACACACAACTATTGTGAATCAACAATTGACCAACTTTATTTGAATAATTTTACAGACAGACATACAACTGGTGAAAATAGAAATTCTGATACCAACATCATTACCTATGAAACATGTTTACATCGTCACAAAAACCCGGTGATAGCTTGAATTTAAGCTTCAGTTCTGCATAAAGTTCAGGCTTGCATAAAACTTCACTGTCTCCTGGTTTCCGGACTATTCCCCTGCCAAACTGTCTGCAGCCGCATCTCCACTGTTGCAGAACAGAAGATTACAGGCTCAACAAAACCTGCTGCAGGAGCATCACTCCCTGCTGACCCTGCACTCTGACCTCAAGTGTGTCACAGGAGAAAAAAAAAAAACTTTTTTTTTTTCAAACATTTTCTGTTGTTACTACAAATATCAAGTACTTTGGAGTGTTAAAATACCACTCTTAGCAAACAAAAATACCATTAAATAAAACTATCATTTACAATATTTATCAAAAAAATGTCCACACAGATCAAATCAATACTCCAATAATAATAAATTATGTATTCTCAAGATCTCCCAAGAATCCATAACTTGATGGCTTTCTGTCAAATGCATAGACTATTTCTCTATGGGAGATGAATACAGTGAATCAGTAGAACTAAAATATAAACATACTAAACAAATCCGCAAACAGAAAACACATGAAAACAAACTGAGAATGAGGTGAATTTCATAAAAGTCAAAAAACAAATAATCTACAGTCTTTAAAGCTGTAGTTTTTTAATAGTTCAGCTGGCAGATGTAAGTCGGGGCCACTTCAGTAGAAATTATCGCTACAGTTTCTTTCTACCTCTAAAAATTACAGCATTCAATTGCTACATAACTAGCACAATGTGAAACAACTAGTGTAGATTTTTACACCACGTTTCTGTTTGGAGACAAAGAACACGTCCTAGCGTTGAGAAGAACAAAGCATGATGCCACATTTCATCGCTTGCGGGTTATTTTGACACAAACCTGTTTTAGAGACTGGCTACAATGATGGCCACCACTTCAAATGTATTTCTCTGGTTTTCTCACATTGATTGATCCATGCTGGACCTTGCATTTGGCAATAGCCGTGGAATTGCAATGAAAAAATGTAAATTAAACAATAAAGAGCATGGTGCCATTTCTAAAGATTTTCCTGTTTTACATGGGTATCAATTTCAAACGGGTCAGGAACATAGTATCTCATTCAAGCCAAGTTGTTGCCGTTATTAGAAGAGAGTTGTTGGTTAACTTGGTGTCTGGCACTGCATATTGAGGCTGATTAGACGATGGCTGGTACACTGGTGACACCCATTCCCTTTACTCACGACAGCTGACCCCAGAAACACTGCCAGAAATAGGCCTCAAATGTGATGCATGTTTTATGTCTGAGCTATGGCAAGTCTTTGTGATATAACAAGGGTAGATCAAACCCTAGTATATGGCTTGGCCACATCGTATTAGGTTTCAGCCTAGTGTCAGCTAGTTTTAGCCCTTTGTCTGTTTGCCCCTCTCTGAGCTCACTTAGAAATGGTGACTGAAATGAGGCTCATAAGACCACATGTCAATTTCCAAGCTTCTGATTTTAAAACCCAACACTGTCTGGAAAAAAAAAACCCACCATACACTTGTAAAACAAACACTCAAAGAGAAGGATAGAGTACACTTTCCAAAGAGCAACCACAATGGCGATGCTCCAACACTCGACCGGGCCAGCCAGTGTGTAGCCTTATCACTTAGTCATGAGAGATTCAGCTTGTCAGTGGTGTAACTTGTTCCCTCAGTCAGTCAGCCAGCAATGTTCCCATTTATAGGGCTGGAGCCACCAAAAAATATGTCATTTCTGCATTAAATGGGAAAAAACAGTGTGCAGAGGTGATTAATCTTGGTGATTTTCACCACGCCAAACTGTGGGCTGCAGAACGACTTGATTCAGTTTGAGTGTGATAAAAGTACAACTGGTGTATCCTTCTAAATGTGTGTGGGATGATGAGCTAATAGTGCTTAAGCCTGGATTTTGGTCAGATTTAGCTCTAATTAAGCTGGTACTTCCAGTGGGATGGTGACTTTGAGCTCTGTTAGTTGAAAACTGTGGAAGAGATCTGCCTGCGACTCCTTTTGACCAAGACTAAATTAAATGACTTGTACTTGACCCTCAGTGACTAGAGTTGGCCGATAATCACTGCCAAGTTCACTCCCAGGCCAAATGTGAATCATTCTGTGAATAATGGCTGCAAACTGAAAAGTAAAAGTGAAGCAAAACGTTCAGGATATAGCTTACATTTTATAATGCTGGATGTTTTTGGTGGCATCTTTATTTTTAAGATTGGTATCTCATATTGTACAGGGCCTTCCTCCAGTTAAAACTAAATTTCACCCCAAAAAATGATGTGTCACTTATCTGAATCTCATTTCCACATGGGCTTTTGTTTCTAACACAATAAGCCTAAATTATTCTTCCTTATTTCCACTGAGCCACACCTTCATGTATGTTTCGGTAACTAGTATATCTACATTCTTAAAAAATAAAAATTTTAAAAATAAAATAAAATGAAATGCATAACACTTCAAATAAAACAACCATACACTATGACAAAATAAGAAAAAAAAATCTGAGTCCACCTTATTGCTTTGCATATATTGTGCATTATCCAGTGCCCCTGTCCTTTTTGGGAGTTATGGCTGGTTCCTTTAAAGAACAACAGGCCTCTGTTCAGCAGTTTGTATCATGCGGGCTTGAAGTCAACAGGAACATGGCGTGTCTTCACGTTCCTTTACGGAGAGACCCTGAGGAGGAAGTGGAGCGGCTGTTCACCTGCAGGAGACAAGTATGAGGCACACCCATTAGACCTGTCAGTTTAAGCATATCGTAATTCCTGGTTTTGTAAATGTATCAAGGTTTGGAGCATTTCATTTAAAAGCATTTATGAAATACCGTATGGATTAATCTCTGCAATTTCCAGTCTGCACACCAAATGGTAATACCTCTACACTGCTGTGATAATGTAGCCTCCAGTAATACGATGCTGGCCCTGCCACACTAGGATATTTTATGCAGCAGCTCTATTAGTTGACCTAAAAGGTCTTGCTAATGCAGAGTTGCCCATAAAGAGGCTTTGTGTCCTTGATTAAAGGTATTATAATGGACAGAGTGAAATCATGACAGTTATAGGACCAGAAGACCTTAGAAACGTGTATGATAAAGAAAACGCAAAAGAAGAAAAAGAGTTAAAATGTGCCAATGATTATGTTTAATAGCACCCACAGTGTTATCCATATTAGCTTTATCTGATTTGTAATTCCTCGCCCCTACTGACTGAGATATTGCCCATCTTCTGTGTTTAAAAAGTTGCCCACACATTACTCTAGGGGAAAGAGGAGAAAGCAAGAACAGTTGTAGGTAGCATCAGGGTAGGCCTGACTGACAGGCTGATGACACACCATATGGAGATGCTGGGCGAGTTTTACCCTGAGGGGGACAACACTGTTTTTTTATTATTTGTTTGCCTCATCCCTGTCAGAGCCTCTCACGAAAATGAGAAGGAAGAGACAACCAGGTTGCGGAAGTTGACAGCCAGGCACCGAAACACATGAAAATACGCAGACGCACGTGTGCACAGAAATGACAGACTGTACTCCGACACAGACAGGGTACAGACAAGAGAACAGGCACACACAGTTGGTGAAGACATACTGTGCTCACTTGTGAGGGATGGGACTTTTCTGTTGCTCTTAATTTTTAGAAAAGTGAAGTGACAGAGCAGGTTTGTAGCTGTCTAACTTATACTGTTTTATATTTCAATTAAAAGTCTAATTAAAGCACAATTTGGGATACAAATTGAATACAAATATCATTCTATTCTAACAAGTGCAACAACTGACACTCATTGAATCTGAAATACTGTTTCCCTATTGTTTTAAAGTTTTGTCACATCAGTGACTTTTGTAAAACACAACAGTATAACTTGCTGCCTATTTTTAAATGCTGATTTGTAATTTGTTAGTTATGCAGACTTATTGCTTTTGTTGATTCTGGTTTTAATTTGAAGGATGAGGAAAGTTTTCTATTCACCAAGTCAATTTGCGTTAAATCCAAAACTACATAATGTCAGTGAATGCTGCAAAGAAAACATACTTGTTTGGAAGCTTCAGCGGAGGAATGGACTTCATTTCCAAAACTTCCATTTAACGGCAACATTGCTGTAGAAATAAAAGTGTTAGAAAATCGTTTACTTATAGATATCACATTCTACTGCTTTTTGTTTTTTGAAATAAAACATCAACAATAAAAACAACATTGGAAGTAGACTGTTTTTTTGTTGTTGTTGTTTTTTGTTTTTTTAAATTACATTTAAATGTTAATTTTTGACTTCTAATGCTCTAATGCGTGTTGGCCTCTTTCTTGAAATAAGCAGTTTTCAGGTTAATTTTTTTTTTTTTTAATTTAAAGTACAAAATCCAAGTTCCTCCTTACCTTGTGGATCAATCCTGGGGTCAATAAAGCCCCAGTGCTGATAGAGAGCAGCCAAGTCATGGGGACTGTAGTTCTTCAGCAGACTCAAAATATCAACGTCCATTGGCATTTCTCCCGTTGACTCACTCTTTCCCTGAGCAAAAAGGAGTGGTTCTAAATATGCTTTGCTCCCATGTAGCCCCCACATGTTCATGGCAGCCCACAGATCAGGACCCTTAGGACCCGACGAGGAGTCACACGACTGCCTGTGGGGATGGAGTCTATCTGCAGCTGTGTTAGAGGACGTCCCACCATGATTTCTGGCCAACATAAAACCCAAACCCTCTTGAGGGAAGTGTCCCTCCACTGCAGCCCTGTGGCCTCTGTGTTTGGGGCTGCTGGTGGGCTGGAAACTAGAGACACTCTTGTTGTGCACTGTACTGCTTGATGAAGTAGCTTGGGCACTGGAGCCTTTACTCCCCCCTTCCACTGCCCGGTTTTGTCCACCAGACTTCTTTTGAGGTAGAGGTCCCACCCTCCCACTAGAGTACGCCCCATCTGAAGAGCGCGAGTCCTTTGACTGATGCTTAGATTTGGGGACACCTGAATGAGTTTTAGACTGAGACTGAGTGCTTGTTGAATGCTTGCTACTAGTACTGCTACTACTGCTACTGCTACTGGGGGCTGTGAAGCCTGGGGGCTGTGTGCGCTGAGTCCTTGGAGCCAGTAAAGCTGGACAGTCCTTGCCTTCGAGGAACGGCGGCGGCCCCGTGCGTCTCCACTGGGAAACACCCGCCTTTAAACTCTTGAGATTGTTGGTGTTGGGTGCCCACTTGGGTGCGGTGGAGCTGCTGCCATCCACCCTGTGGGAAACTCGCTGATGGATCCACAGTACTTCTGGGTAGCTGGTAGTGTGGGAGCAGTATGGGCACTGATGTCTAACCAGGCCCTCCGTCTTTATCGGATAATTAACAGTGCTGTCTTCTTCATTTACAGGTAATGCCGACAGATTTAGAAGACCGCCAGCATCGTTCGTCGTTTGTACCTGCCCTTTGACCTCTGAACCATTTGACTTTTCAGTTTTAATGTTTGACTCTGCTGGTCCCTGGCCAGGTGGACATGAGTAAGGACTCCAGTATGGCTGACTGAGTAACACACTCCTGTTTCTGAGGTAGTCCATGTATCTTGAGGCCTTGGAACCACTCTGGCTTATGCTGTCCAAAATGGTGCTGTGTTTGCCTTGGGGCCCCAGGAAGTCCTGGTGGTGCTTGTGCAGGTGAGACCTGAGTAGTGAGGCGTCAACAGTGTGGAAATCACAGTGCTCACAGAAGAATGGTTTTTTATCTGGAAGTGCGAGCAGAAGAAACAGCATGAAATATTGCAGTAGTATGTTGATTTAACATGAGGTAATTGGCAATGACAGGATTATACAAGCAAGATAAGCATGGCCAAATGCCATCAGGGAGTCTGGAGTCATAATAACAACCAGCAAGGTTCACATTGGACTCACATTGAATGCAATGGATTCTAGGTAGGTAACTCCACAGTCACTACTAACACCGTATCAGTTTCAATAACAATGATTTCTATTGGATATTTCAATTCATTTGTTTCATTACAATGCATATAAACAGTGGCACCTGCTCTCTGAGTATTGCTGTGTGTGCAAAGACTCTTCTGAAATTGTAACCCCTTAAAACCTCAAACATTTATTTTTAATATATTCATCAATTAAGTTTTACAACAAAACAAAAAACATACAACATACATTTTGGAATTAAATCCTATATATGTTTATAAATTCTTTCGAAGCATCTATGAAAAAACCTTCATGGCTTAATCATGTCGGAATCTTCTTGAATAATAAAGAAAAATGACTGTTGCTGTAATTCAATAATAAATTCACTAGAGGTCCCCCTTTTCCACAATATAATGCTGAGGTCTAACCACTTTTCCTACCCAATACAGAAATGACTGAGTGTTCACTTCCCACATTGATGACCTCATAGGTTTATCTTTCTGTATGGTAATCTAAGGAGACTACTGCATACAGAATGAACAGACCCATTCTGAATGCAGTAGTTACCTCTTATAACAAAATGTCCACAGAAGTGACCTTTGATAGCTTGATTTGACAACAGGGACACTATTCAATATAAAACAACTGTCCTCAGCACAAACTATGTCTGGTAATTGATTTCCAATGTCAGGGAATCTGAACTCTGTGATACAAAGCTCTGATAAAGTAGCGTGGTGTCGTGTTTTTGGCTTACCTTCCTGGTCTTGGCTTCTTGGCATGCTGTTGGCCTGTTTAGGTGAGAAGTGAACTTCTTTGACCTTCCTCGTCTGCAGTGCTTCATAAAATGCGTGACCAAGTCCGTTCAACAGAATACGATCCTGGGAAATCCTCTTGTCGCCACCTTTAGTTTGAGCGAGGCTATTTGATGTGTGATCAAGGCCGGTTTCACCCTTCTTCCTCTTGACGTTGGAGCTCGAGGTGTCAATTTGCTTCCTCTTCTTTTCCTGCTTCAGGGGCACATACTCGCCCTTCTCCATATCATATGCCACTTCAGCATCAGCTAGTCTCTCCTCCCATCCCAGGCATTTCTCTGTGGCCTCCACTAGTCGTCCCCTTGTGGCCAGCTGCCACGCTTGGTAACTACAAACTGGATCTAGCTCTGGAATTCGCCTGCCCAGGCTCTTTTCCTCAGGTGTATCCCTCTCTCCAACACATGTGAGGTTCAGGCTTTCCAAAAACTCCCTCTTAGCCATGTGAGGCTCAGTTGCCACATGGTCTTCTTGTGGTGGATTTTGTGTTTGAGTGCGGCTGTGGTTCAGTTTATGGAGCTTCTCATGCATTCGCAAGGTCTTGCGGTCAGAGAAGAAGTTACCGCAGCCGGCACAGAGCTCATAGAGGCACTCTTCATTTATCAAGGATGCTGGGTCCTGAGGAACTCCATTGATTGTGGCAGGTGGGTCGTTGCTTTTGCCGCCCCGTAACTGGGCTTTGACCCGATGAATGCGCATATGACTTTGGAGGAACCATGCCTGGCGGAAGCGGCGTCCACATATTCGGCAACCGTGATCCTGGGAGCTTCGGTGCCGTTTCATGTGGGATTTTAGCAGAAGTACCTGAGGGAAAACCTGGCCACAAATGGTGCAGGAGAAAGACCCAGCATCAGCATCCTCTGCACCGTCTTTACCTTTAACTTTTTTCTTGGCTCCTTTTTTCTTCACCTTCCCGTTGACATTATGAGCTTTGTCAGCTGTGCCGATGATTTCAGGAGTGTCAGGGGTCTCAGGGTCATATTTCTGCTCCTTATTTCCACCCCCCTCCTTGTCACTGGCGTTATGGCTGAATAGGCCCAGTTTATGGCTTCGGATGTGGGCTTTCAGACTACCCTTCTGAGCTGTCCTGTGCTCACAGTATGGACACTTGTACGGCTTCTCTCTTGTGTGTCTTCTCATGTGCTGGGACAGAGAGCTGAGAAGAGGAAAGCTGCGTCCACACACCCCACAGGTGTGGCCCGAGGTGGCATCTTCCTCTGTCTCTACCTTTATATTAGCCATGCGTTTCTGTGGTGCATCCTCCCTGTCTTCTGTCTCCATTACTGGTATGTTTTAAAAACAAAACACAGCTGTGTAATTAAAACAAAATCCTCAAAAACTATGTAAAGTTTATGTTCCAGCAGTCAGTGAGTCCATTCATTCATTCAGGCATTAAAAACTGGCAAAACATCACAGCTTTAGTGTCCATCCTTATCGTAGAAGAGATGTCCTTTATCAGGATGCATGGTGAATACCTGAGAATAGAACAAAAAAATTCAAATTAGACTTATGATATTTCAAATACAATCAATGTTTATACACTTTTTTATCAGATCAAGAGATGGTTGCTACATATGACCACCAATCCATTGTCAATTTCAACAGAATTGGAAAGTGTGACTAGTAAGTCTAAAAGCTAACAGTCTTTGCTTTACTTTAATTAAAAATAAGTAAGGGCTAAAACTGAATATAATGTGGTTATTGAGACTTTTATTGGCCTGTTTCATTGTAACCCCAGAATGCCACACAGGAATAAAGGATTTACAATATTAAACAAAGTCATTTAAGTAAACCTTGATCTGTGTGTTTGATAGTGGCATAGATAAATTGTGTTTAAAAACTCCCTAGTCAAAGAAAAGTCAGATGATGAGTATGAAAATTGAGCAATAATAACATTTCTTCATAGCTTTTTGCTTCTAGGTTCACAGAGCAATTCCAGAAGTGCAGAGACTGGTTTCTCTATAAATACACTCACAGTGACATGATGCTGAGGCAGTTTAATTCAGTATGTGTAAAAAAAAGAAAGAAGGTACACCCTATACTGGGGAAGATGGCCGACTGAGGCACTTTGCATTACACAGATTTTAGAGTAACCTTTGTCCCTTCGTGGATGAGCAACGCCTGTCTGTGTGTCTGTCTCTACGAGTGCGGGTCAGCGTCTCAACATGCGTGTCTGTGAGTGGGTGTCCTTTGGTTTCCTATGTCTAAATTGAGTGTGTGAGGTGAAGCATGAAGAGATGCTTTCATTCCTGGCCAACCAGGATGAGCCCTGAGGGGCAGTCCACTCTAATTCACAATCAATAATCCATTATCAACAAACTTCATTTTAGAAACTCGCATACAGACACACACGCCCTGATTCTGGGCTAAGTGCTGACATAAGGTTCTGGGTAAAGGAAACAAGGTACATTTCTATGTTTAACCATCAAAATAAGAGAAGAAAAATCTTATAGTGACTAATGACAATGTGTGTTGTGTGATCTTTTAATAATTTCCTCCCTTCTCTACTTTATATTTAAAGAAACCCCACTTTAACAGATGTAAGAGCCTCAAATATTATATGCTACATCTGATTAAACTGGAACAAACCTACACCAAAGCAGAATAGGCATGTGTTGTAGTCCACATACAGAATAGCAATACACTCTGATGTGGTTTAACATGATCCTCAGGCAAACATGACTGTTTGTTAGACTGTTAATAGCAAGTAAGAAAGTAATCGGTGGTGTATAGCCAGCCAGGCAGTCAAAAGAAAAACCTGCCATTGTGTTGGCCGCACTAGAACTGTCACATCGCCTCATGTCTGGCCCTCCACCCCTCATTGGGGGGTCGAGAGAGTTATTGTTAAAGCAAAGAGGCCTGGGCCTGCATGTCACTGTCCTCAAACGCAGAGGCAGGACAAAGAAGACGCTTGTTTGTCTTCGAATGTGAGGAGAAACTGTGGCTCTAAAAAAATAACATGAGACTGACTCTGACTGGCATGATTTTCAGGGGATGAGGTTGTCCGTCTAATTATCTGTATCTGCATCCACGGTCGCATCTGTCTGCATGCATGCCTGCCTGCTTGCGGTCATGTGTGCTGATCTGCTCACGCTGGAATGGGTGCTGCTGTATCTGGAATATGGGAGGAGTTTAGGAGGTTTTCCGGACATGGCAGGTGTTTGGTAGGCAGACGCCATCAGATTAGTGCACGGGCAATGTGGCACACTGTCTCCAAGAGGGGGAGGATGTGCAAGAGAAACTGGAGGGTGGCAATTAAGGGGTTAAGGTTAAGGCGAATGTAATGAGTTAACACAATGGGGATAAAGTCAGAGAGCTGAGGGCAACAGATGGGAATAAACGGGCCATCAGTATGGAGTTAGCCGCCTCTACAGTATGGGCTTAGGCCTTTGTCAAAGCAGCCTACGTGCTTAGTGCGTGCTATATATTTGCATCTGCAATATCCTACTTTTACTCAATCATACAACTGATTGCATTTCTGCAGTTGTTGTGTTATTAAGGGAATGTATGGTTTCTCTATATTCATTAGATTACCATAACCTATATTATATAACCTCCTGGTTTCATTTTTTTTCTATGTGTGCTGCCTTTTCCACCTCTTCTGCTCTCATCCCATAAACACTGAAAGCCCTTTGGAGGATCTGTAAAGTAATGCAGATAGCCAAACATGTTGCTCCAGGGGTTTAACTCATTTCTTTTAGAATCCCTCGCTCCCTTTTTCTCTCTCTTTTCTTTGGCAGATGAATAGGCATGTCCAGTCAGCTGTCCTCGCATTGATTCATCCTGACGTCCCAACCAGCTCAGCACAAACTCCCTATGGTCAGGGCACTGATGCTAAGAGCCTGTGTGCTGTGGTGTGTGTGTGTGTGTGTGTGAGTGTGTGTGTGTATGTGTGCGTGAGTGTGCACTGCTTGTGTGCCTGGTCGCTGCACCAAAACTGTGGGTGTAATTTCCTGCCAGGGACTGGAAATAGAATTTCCCATGTAGCATCAAACAGCCAAAATACCCCACTTCTTTTTTTGTGGGAAACAAATATGCACTTATATCTGCAAAACACTGTTATCATAAATATGAGACAATTTTGAATAATTACGTGTTCATTGTGACTGTGAGCATGCACATGTGCCAGTGTGAGTGTCTGTGTATGTGCTGAAGTCATCCAAATATTCTCAGCAACCAGCAGCAAACCTGTGCCAACATACCCCTGACTGGAGATAGCATGTGACTGTCCTTATGCTAGTGTTCAAAGCCACAGTCACTCACTAAGCCTCACCTCGCATCTACTGTTTTGTATCCAATAATCCTGTTAGTTTCCACCAACTGCAAACACAACTGAAGCATAAATCAAAACTAATGCACATACTGAGAGTTTTTCTTTGCTGTAAATATAAGTGACTCTTTGCTGAGATTGTAAAAACACGTCTTATGTGTTCATCTTCAAGTCATCCCTCCAGCTCTAAATCTAAAAAATGTGTCTGTGGGCTCTGTCAATGCATTCATGCACAAAATCAAATCAATGCTTCAAATAAAATAAAATTAAAATAAAAAAAAAACAGTGTCAGCTGTTACATAATTTCAGACATTATATATTTAATATGTTATAAAAATGGCAAAGTCAATTTATTAGTTTATTATCATTAAATAATTAGAAGAATATATAGAATAGAATATATTACTGATTACTACTCCAGTGCAACATATTGCTGGTTACAGTAAGTAAACAATATGAAATGAATTCACTATATATTTCATCCTCCATTAAAACTTTACTGTATTTACTTTAATTTTTGAACCTTCTACTTTAGCAAAACCAAATTTTGTGAAGCTGAGCATGTAAACAATCTTAAAAAACAAGATAAAGAACAACAAATAGTGTCTGAAATCTTGTTTAGACGGGCAGAATAATCAGAATGTGCTTTTCAGTGTAAAATGTCTCATATTATCCAACGCCTGAATCTCAGTATCTAACTCAAGCTTGTTGCTCCACAAGTAATCTTCTAAGCACCAATAACTAGTGCATGAAGTGGAGGCATAGTTGGCACACCCTTTGTGAAATAAAAACCACAGACCACACAATAGGCCATGTTGAACACCTGTGCAGAATTGCCCACTACCAAAGAAGAGGAATTGGTTTGTTATCCACACACTTGTTCCATAACATCTATAGCATAATATGCAGAAAATGCATTATTATTGCTGATCCAATGCTGAGGCAGTTGAAAATAACTCCTCCCAGATGTAGTGGAGTTGAAACACACTCCCAGCTGCCAGTTTAATGAACCACCATACTCCACATTTCGTCACACTATAAAGTCTGATGCACCTTGCATAGAGTAAAAATAAGCCTCCATTTCACAGACCTTAGCATCACTCCAATAGTGCTGATACATCAAGGCCCTGGATGTTGACGGTATAATAAGCACAGAATGAATTGTGAATCACTGACACCTAATAATATACTTCAGCTCAGCCTGACTTCTGCACAGTTTGGGCACGACTTAAAGATAGTATTCAATGCCGTCAGGGTTCCTCGAATGACTTAATTGCATGAAAAACAGCGAAGCTGCACACCAGTGTGGGCGAACAGCCTAATGTACCTAAGAGATTAGACAGCCATGAGCTCAACAGTCACAAGCACGGACAAACTTGCGCACATTGGATCCCATCCCCCTCCTTGTCCAACTCTCCACTCGGTTACACAACATATACAGGGATTACTCTTCATAGCATGAGATGAGCTGCTCAATGAGTGGTCTTTTATCATGCATGCCCCTCAGTGCAATAAAACACACACAGGGAATGGAGATTGACAAAGAGAAGGCAGGAGAGATTCTTGGCAGAGGTTTTACCTGAACAGTCACAGTGAAACACATAATACACGTCATATAAGGCCAGATGCAGACATCAGGAATTTAACTGAACAATCCCACAGAAATTACAAAGGCAAAGATGAAGAGATTTGATTTTCTGGATATATTTTCAAATGACGCTGGTAATTTAGCCTTGGGTGTATTGAGGTTATCTACTGTGGTAGATCTGAGGATCCACTATGGACCCACTCTTTTCATTGTGGATTGGCTAGTGTGGGAGACACTGGAGTATAATCTGCTGGCATTAACTTGCTCTCTAAAAAAAGCACTCTCGACAGGGATTAGATTATCATGGCAAGGTCAGCTCAGACTCGCTCTGACTGTCTCCCTTTATGTCTCTCTATCACTCTGCTTTCTGTCTTTCCCTTTATCAGTTTTTTTGTCGTCACCTGTTCTCTCTCTCACCTTTGGCAGGTGAGTGTTTGATGTCAATGGATCAAACTGCCGATGCAATCAACAGCAAACCTGCCAGATTAACGAAGATTCAATAAATAGCATATTAAAGATCAGTATAAGCAGTGTTCATGTCACAAGCCACTGATTTCTATCACAGAGGAATATTTCTACTGTAGAAATGTTGTTCTTATCGCAGTGTTAGTTGAAGCAGAGAAGAGGATAATCTCACTTGGGCTGCAATTTTCATTATAGACTCACTCACACATAGACATTATCTAGATTAATTGATTCATAATTTGATGATTTTAAATTATTCAACTAACACTCCAAAGCCTAAAGTTAATGAAACAATAGCAAACAGTTCCAACATGAGAGGCTGTAAATGGGCAATGTTTTGTTTGGAAAATTAAAAGATTAAAAGTGCATAAAAATAATTGCTAGTTATTATTTTCAATAATAAAGTAAATTGCCTAGTCATTTCAGCATTACATCTTACTTGTAGTGTCAGTCTGACCTGGAAAATTAGACTTTGGATACTCTTACCTGACCTGGACCTTGATCCCTACACTATTGAACATCACAGAAACAACAGAAGAGAATTTGCTAAATTCCAATTTCCTTTTATCTTTATCTATTGTGATAAAGCTACTTTAACTCAATAGTAGATTTCACTGACCAAGGTCTCAAACTATTGTTATCTTATGTTTGACGATCAAGAACTACAATATAATATCACCCCAGCTTGTTACACCTAAAGATGGTGTTGTTTACACTTCTCCTCCTCTTACGAATCCAAATCCAAACAAGCCAAATATGGCAAATTTGATATATGATGTTTAAAATTTTTTGAAATGAAATAAATAAAAGACACATTTTCAATAAACCTACAGCAAAAACCTTGCAACTGCAACCAACACGTCTGCGTTGTTTTGAAACTGACCTATGCTACTGGGTTGTTGTTTTTGTGAAATGTAATGTTGATCTTTTATAAGTGTGCAAGATCAAAACTCTCAAGTTACATGGTAGATGTAGAACTGTAATACCGAACATCATGTGAGTAATTTCCCATTTCCTGCTATGATTAAGGTAAGGATTGAAGAAGGGTAAGGCGATACCTGCTTAGCGATTTTACCCTGCAGCAAAAGAATGACAGCTGGCAGCAGGGTCTGGATTAGGTTTCCTTAGGGGTATTGCATCTTTTACACCACCGCTTCTTTGGAGTAGAAAAGGCCGATAGTAACCTGACTCCCTCAGACCCATCCAATCTCGTCTATCTCTGCCTCAATGGGGCCAAACAGAAGGGATCTGTGAACGCCTTACTCATCCCTCCCATCTTCCATCTGGACATTTTGCCAGTGTTTGCACTCCAGTTCCTCCACTGGAGACTTAAAGGGCAAGTTCTCTTTTTTTTATGTCATTCATCACCAACTCTGAATGTTTTATGTCCATTCAGTTTTTGTTTTGGTGGTTTAGATGTTACAGTTCAATCTTGCCATTATATTTAACGCCCATAAATCTCTATGACTAATTGTTTCAACTCTTCAGCTGACAACAACTCATTCTTCCACGTTATGATACATTAACTAGATAAATCTTTGTTGTTTTTTTTCCTGAGATTAATTTTGGGAGTGCTTTTAATTCCCATCTGTTTACATGCACGTCACTTTATATTCTTTAATATTTTGGGCCTCAAGGTCCAGGTGCTTTGAACAACACACCCCATACAGAGAAAAACAAAGTGGGGGAGACAGCAAGCATATGTCAACATGAGACTGAATCCAGTATGTGGTCCATCTGTATGCCCTGTTGTTAAGTAATAACATCATAAAAGAGGATGCATGCTCAGCAAAATGCGCACATGTACGTGCACACATGTTATTTCAGAAGCAGGTATTTTGCAGACTTTTGGCTCTGTGGGCATTGTGCAGTTATGTTTACATTTACGTACAGCATAGTCAACTGCACATTACATGGGTCATGTTAAAGGTATCTTGCTGCTGGTTCACGTTACAGCTTCACCTGATGAGGCACTGTCAGTAATAATACTGTAAGACATTTAACAGTTAAAAGTGTCATAATTACTACATTCAAGTTCTTTTTTTGTTTTGTTTTTTGCGCGTTTGGGGCATTTGCATCAAATGACGCTCATGACCCCCACCATCTCAGAAATCTGACGTCTTAAAAGCTTAATTTTCATGTGATTGGGTCATTCATTTCTGCAAAAGATTGTGGCTACTACAGTGAGATTAAAGTGTTCCTTTGAAACAATATTTAATATTCGCTCAGTTTTATCTTGAACAGAAAATGGTTTTGTAATTGGATATCATGATAAACAAGAAATCCTACGTAACTTATTTTTACTTTCATACTCACATATACAATACTTCTATATTGGCTGTGCCACCATCCATTTGATTTTGACCCCTAGATATGCAGCTGTTTATTTGTTTTCATTTGGTTTAGATTGCGAAGCGACAAAATGTTTCAGCCCTTTGTCACACTAGGGAGCTGCCCAAAGTGGATGGCCTTACCCCTCACATCTTCCTGTCTGCTCTGTCTGTACCCCTCCCCCTCTTCCAGCAACAAGCCCCTGTCCAGACCCCAGTCTCCTGACCTAATCTAGATGATTAAATCATTTTTCTTTAGCACAAATTTTGTCCCCCCGCTACTCTTGTCTGGTAGTTGTCGCACACCCTCCCCTATTGATCGTCATGCTGAGGAGATTACCCTAATAGCTGGGATTACCTCCCCACATGTTGGTTGACCACATACTGGGGGGGTGGAGGGGGGTGGGGGAGAGAGCTGGGGATGGTGCATGTTGTGCATGATGTGCAAGTGTATGGAAGACGGGTGGGAGGGGTGGGTGGTGGTTTTGGAGGGGTGGGGGGTGTAAAATACAAAATGTTCCGTGTTTGTTTATTGTCTGTGAGCACTAGAACATAAAAGAGCTTCAACCAGTGTCAGAGCTGATTGTCTGTGTAATTAGACCTTCTTTTTTTTGCAGCCTCAATAATAAAATCTCTCTCCTTCTCAGTGACGATCGGTCACAAGACAACAGCTTTTTATCTGCAGGGTCTGCAAACAACACCCTGGAGACCTGGGTGACACACACACACTGACCACATTTGTCCCCTCGTGCTGATTAACTCTACACAGCCTCAGCTTAAAGGCCAGTGACAAGTGACATCACCGGTCCTTGTGGTGCTGTTTACTAATTATGAAACAATTAGTCAATCGCCTCCGAATGACACAAACTCAATTATAAACTATTTCTGATAATTAGTGTATCATTTCAGTCAGTTATCCCGCACAGATGCCAAACATTCTTTGGCTGCAGCTTATCCTTTCTGAGGATTTACTGTTTGTGAATTAAACAAATCTTGATTTCACGCTGCTAAAACAAAACAAACATTTTTTTTTAAGATTGCTAACACAATTTTCTGATAATTCATAGACTAACTGGTGGGGGGGGGGGGAAGATGAGTTATTGCAGCCCAAGTGTTTCCAGCCACATGCCCTGAAAACAATAACTACAACCAGCCACTGTCCCGTCCACATGTTTCACTTAGAGCTCAGTTGGACATCTCTCTGGCTTGGTGGCTGCTGGCTGTCTGTGAGCTGTTTTAGTTTACTGTTTCTAACAAGTGCACAGGAGGCTGAATCGGCCTGAAATCGAGATGTTATACCCACAGAGACAGGCAGGCAGGCAGGCAGAGAGACTGAAGGCCATTCAGACGGTGCAGAGAAAAGGAATTCCGTTAATCCGCCGCTGATCCGGTACAATGGCAGCCTTGTTGTCTGTCCCGTTTGCACTCACTTACCACAAGTTTGCGTGCGTTGACAATGTTCACTGAGAGCAGGTTCACAGCTGTGTCAAACCGCAGTTTAGGGCTGACGATAATTATAATAATAGGGTAATAAACGGCGGTGATAACGTGAAAGGAGGGAGGTTTGAGGGAAGGAGGGGGGTCATCCCGCTTCGACACCCAGAGGACGGTGCGACTTGGCCCGGGTGTTTCTCTACTCTGTATCTATATTACCGAGTCACCCACGGGATGTTGCAGTGAACTTTCGCCCACACTAACTCCTAAAAAACAGAGCAGCCCTCACCCCCACCGAGCCGCTGTAGCATCCTGCCCCACTTTAGACTAGACTCACTATCTTTTGTTAGTTAACCGCCGCTCAGCCTCACTCCTCCTCCTTACCTCTCAGGGTTCAGGCGGCAGGTCGCTCCTGGAGGAATCCCATCATCATCATCATCATCATCACCACCGATAAAACAATGGCGCTTCAACAGATAAACACTTGTCGACAAACCGAGGCGCTGTGCTCCAGCCGCGGGCTCATCTCTGTCTATCTCTCTCTCTCTCTTCTCTGCAGCGTTGAAACTTCACTGTCTCTCAATCACAGCGGTGCACCTGAACCGCAGTCCCGTCCTCCTGCTACTACTCCTCCTCCTCCACCACCGCCTCCTCCTCCTCCTCCTCGGCAGGCAGCAGCAGCAGCAGCAGCAGCAGCAGCCGTCGTTGTTGCGGACATGAGTGACGCGAGAGATAACGTTATTAACGCTAATGGCAAAGCCAGCGCGATTGATCTCTGTGCCGTTCACTGCAACCCGAGGTGAGAGGTGACCGGTGAGCGCAACATTTGGCTTTGACTGACTGAGGTTAATTTAGTCGGTAGTCATGAAGTGTCTTAAACACAGGGACGGATAAGGAGGAAGTGGGACCCTGGGCAAGGATCAAAAGGTCCCCCCCACCCCTCCTACTTGGGTTTTTTTTTTTTTTTGTCTCTTAGAGGTTGATCCACCTATTTTCTAAATAGCTTATATAAACAGGGCAAGCCAAATGTAGACTATTTGTATGGCTCTGTATCATATCATCAATGTGTGTTACAGAATTAAAAGATGCACAAGTAGCCTACAACAACAAAACATAAAACAATATTAAATGTAGGATAATTAAATAGGTCAAAAGCACAAAAACAGTAAAAATTGTTATTTTGTGTGTAAAGTACACTCTTTACAAAAGAGTCTGTTTTTGAGTCTGTTGTCTGTTTTGTAAAAAAAAAAAAAAAACTTTTTTATGTTTGTTTTTTATTAACCGTATGAATGTTTCCTGAAATAGCCCATTGCTCCTAAAGCACCACACATTATGGATCTCTGTTGTCATGGATGGTTTTGTACACAATGACTACTGTTCCAATCGTCAACATGGTTACTAAAATAACAGTTGTGGCTTTATGAGGTTGCACAAGATCCAGAAGTAGGCACTAAAAATAGCCTACCTGATTAAGATCAGAAAATGAACACGATTTCTGTTGCATAAACGTTTGTTGTAAGAGTGAAATCAAACCCCGCTCTCCTGCATGGTTGTTTGATTGAGCCAGCCATCCATCACAGCCTCCTTGTGACCCACACTTCGCACTCCCTCTGCCCCTGTCATGATTACCACAGCCACTAGATGTCGACTCAAAAAAAAAACATAACTGTGGGTCATAATAAGCTGCTGAACAAATGACCTTTGGACTCATTTTTTTTACTGGATGAAGTTTCAATTCAATTAAAACAAAGAGAAAGAGATAAAGTGGTGAAACAATACAAAGTGTTATGAATAAATGATAAAAGCCAGAAACCTAGAGAGACCTCCATGGATAGGTACTTCACCAGTAATCAAAGAAGCAGAGTTCAATCAAACCTTATTTGTTATTAAACCTACAGTATGCAGTGTTTTCCCTCAATATTTTGAGTTCAAATATGCCTGAACATATTTATATGTAGGAGAGTGGTGCTTCTGTGACTCAGCCAGGCAGCAGTGCAGAGATATTCCCTCTTAAAGTTTATGACTCAGCCAGACATCCTGAAATGATCTGTGCATTTCTCAGTTGAATTGAGCTCTCAATTGTGAGCGAACATGCACTCACTCACTGATTCATTTACTGAATGTGCCACACAGTGAATGTGAGCCCTGAGTGACAGGCACTGGCTCCAACTGCTGGAAACAGGCCCAGCAAGTTCAAGTAATGCTGAACTGTAGATCAGTAGAAGAGACTGTAAAGGGAATTAAAAACAATAGAACCAGGAAACCATTTAAATATTAAGAATTATAAATGAATTAAGAGCACTGACAGTTGATATATACAGCCGTGGGACAACACAGTCTGTTCTCTGCTTAAGCACTTAACAATTCAATAAACAAATATGTGAACAAACTTCTTATCTGAGACAGTGAATATTATGAAGACTTAATAGAGAAACTAGTTTTAGTATTCTTCAGTGCCATTTGATAGCTGTGATATTGCTTTGTTATTGTTTGACCTGACCTGACTATTGTCTTAAAACAGCCTTGAAGACTGAATGTAACCTCCATAGTGATATGGATTTATTTTAGATCTTTTTTAGTCGACAGCATTGGATTTCCCAGGGTAGAACAGGCAACTGAGTTCATTTACAGTGGATTTTCCCTTTTTAAAGCACATATTGATAAATATTTGAATGCACTTTTTTCCCGGACATTTCCCCTCATGTAATTACACTGAAAGCACATATGGAAGGGATCTAGCAATGCACAATATGAACAAATGAAAAGATTACAGCAACCTGACTGTTGTATTAAGACAGATTTATTATGATGCAAAATAATATTTAAAAAAATGTAGGATTTATTGCGGGGCTTCTCATATTGTACCAGTTACAATGGTGAATGTGTAGAATTTGCAGTGTTTCTGTAATGTTGCACAGCTCAGATTTCATTTGGTTGTACAGCAGTAGAAACTGTAGTTTTATCTCTTAAACTCCTACTAATTGCATGCTCAGTTCAATCCTGCTTTGATTTACAGCAAATGAACACCCTCCATTTATTCGTAAAATAAGTCAATTTTAATGATGCAAAAATCATACCACATCTAAATCATCATCATTTGAATTTCATATGCTCAGACAGCTGAAGATGTGCTGTCACCAGGATTAGGATTATCTGTTTTACAAGGTCCCACAACAGGATTTATAGCAGTAATAAAGTGGCAACAGCAACAAAACCACTGCCTCCACCAAATGCAATCAATTGTTAAATGTGCAGTTTTGTATATAACTCCACTAAGGAAAAGCTCTGTGTTTGTTCCCTTTGTGTTTTTGATATATTCCCTCCCTGAACAGCTCCTCCCTCCATCATGGAGCAAATGGGCTCAGGCTGTTTGTTGTTAGGTCAGCCTTTTGTCACCAGAGGGCTCACTTTAAGCAAGTACTAAAGGGCCCTCCTCCTCCTCCTCCTCCTCCTTCCCTAAACACAGTGAAGTGTTGTGTCCTCATTCTTACAATGGGTGGCGACAAAGTCATGTCGCTGTAGTCCACACACTGTCCTCACAGACCTCAACTGGCCTGATGCACAGTAATGCACACAACATGGTGATGGAGACAGCATGGGCCCTAATAATGATAATAATAATAATAATAATAATAATAGTAATAATAAAAAATTATATTTATAGAGCGCTTTTCACCTGAAGAACAAGTCTCAAAGCGCTTACAATAAAAATTAGAAATAAAATAGAAAAGAAAAATAAAATAGAAATAAAGGGCCCTGGTATACAGTACATTTATTTGAGTTGAACACACAATACATACTGTACCTGAGCAAATGATTTGTATTTTGTAAAAGATAAAATGCAAAATGTATAACATCAAATGTGAGATTCACACCACTTAATTATCTTTGTTGAAAACCCTGTTTATTCAGATTTGTCATCATAAAATGTAACTGTTCTTGGACATTCTTATATGGTTTTGTAACAACACTTGAATAAAGATAAACATTAAGTCTCATTTCACACAGAGTTTATAACTAGTTTTTTTTTTATGATTTAAAATGAATTCATCAGAGGGGTTGCAAGGGTAAGCATTTTTAACGTAAAGGTTGAGGTGTCAGGAACTAGAGCGATGAAATGATGGGTAAGGTGAACAGGGTTTCGCTTACAGAATTAGATTGACAGTGTGGAGAATATTGACCATCTTGCTGGGAGGCTCAGTCTGCACTAAAAATGGATCTACAGCCAGGATTTTATTATCTTACCTCAGCATAAAGACTGTGAACAGCTAACAACGGTAACAAAATCCACCAGCACCTAAAGCTCTAATAATAGCCCAGCACTTAACCCTCTGTGAAACCACAACCTGTCGTTTTGACGCTTTGGGTTCTGTGCTCATTTAGAAAACACATATAGGTAATTGACACTTTTGACTGATCAAAAGATTGTCTGTGTATGTTATGTTAAATGATTAAAATTGATCCTTTATTCACGGCACAGAGGAAAATTTACAGGTTGGAAAGTGTTGTTTCTGTAGCCATGAAAACATGAGGAGTCAGGGAGCTGCACCGTTTGTCCAGCTAGTTTATGAAGATGGCTCGGTTCAGGCAGAGCAGCATTAATCAACCTCTCCACTCTTCCGCCTATTCCAAGCTAATCTCATTTAGTCATTCAGTGCTGATGTTCTTTCCACTATCAACGATTCATAATGAAGAGTCATCTCTGTAGCTCAATCTAATCTCGCGGCAACACCGAAGATATAAATAGAGAAAAAATAAAACAAATTGCCTCTGCTACAGTTTTATTTTCTGTTGAAGGCGTGCCATTTTTTCACCTGTATGTAAAGTCCGGGTGCCTGTAACAGCACCATCAATATTTCTTATCTGCAGCTTCTATGCAAAAACAAAGAGAGACTTATTAGCACTTTAATGAACTGTCTTCTCTGGAGAAAGAATAGGCTAATAATATGCTTTAAAGTTAACTAGTTTACTTTACAGTATGTGCTCTATTTAATCAATGAATGCTGAGCAAATGTATGTGTAAATTTTGAAAATGTAAAAATGTTAGAATAGTTGATAAATCCAGCTGCAGATCACAGTTGAATAAGAACAAGTTAAGTTCAAATTACAAAGTGCCTTAAAATCAAACAACAATAATAAAACAATTCACCCAAAGTTACAGAAAGTATAAGAGACAAAGGTCAAATGACGTAACACTTCCAGGCAGAAAACATAGAGCACATACTCATGATTTTAAGGCTTTGTATACAAGACAGTCAACAGTGGCTGTGGCTGCTGCTGTAGCAGTCAGTTAAAAGTGAAAATGTCATATAATGCTGCACAACTACTTCATGTGTAATCACGGTTTTGATTGCGTGACGCATTCAAGATACAGTCAGTTATCTGTCATTTACAGGAAAAAATGTGACCAAAAAAACTGAAGACAACGAATGATTTGTCAGGCAATGTTACTAAATTTGAAGAAAAGATGTGGAGGAAAATGAAATCAGTTAAAATTATTTTTTCCTGTGTGACTAAGAACAGTGGATTTCTCTTTTCATTACAGTAAAATACACTTTCTTTGCCACTGGTTTAATTTCCCATTTAAATTTATGCAAGAGCAGATATTTCTCTTTAGGCTAATTTCTCCCTTTCTTTGGTTTGGTTGTTTGCATTTCACTATATTCACTCCGTCTTCTGTTCTCCAGTGTTTCGGGGGCAGGTGATTTCCAGTCTGAATATGCAGAGTGAAAGTTAGAACAGGGTGGAGCATGAACTCTGGGTGGGTGACAACCACATTGTTGTTGTTGTTGACCGCCTCGAGACATTTCTGTGATGTGCAGCAGAGCTGGTGTCAAGAGCAACTGTTGAAATACTGAAGATTTAACACCTTTGATATACATTCAGGTAAGATATATATATATTTTTTTTTTACTTAACACAGGCAGAGCCTAAATACAGTATATTTATTGACATGTGAGCTTCCTAAAAGCAAACAAAAACTCTGATAGAGCGCTGTAAGTTTAAAATAATATCTAAAATGTTTAGATGTGGTTGTTATTGCAGGGTTATCAGACACAAGATTAGAAATACAAAGAAGCTCCAATAAAAAAAAATTTTCAGACTGATTGTTGTGTCTGGTAAGTGATTTGAGCAGGGTTTCTTGCAAAAAAAAATACCAAAAAAACAATATAATACAGGTAAATATACAACTAAATGACTAAAAGGTTGTGGATGTTGTTTTTATTTTTGACCCAGTACGTCAACACCACAGCAAGATTCCCACGGATGTAGAAAAGATTGAATAAAAAAAGGAAAGTGTATAAGAATTTAACCAAATGATGTGTATATGCTATTGTATGATGGGAAAAAGTGATTTGTGAGGACTCTTGACAGTCTTTTCCACTTCAAAGGCTGAATTGAGTTTAATCAGTTCACATGTTTATTCATGTTTCCTGACAGAGAAGTTTGTTTCTTTGAGATCTAAATTAGATTATCCAACTCTGTGGGTAACACTTTAGTGTAATTTGTTTATCTGACAAGGCTAATCTACTTATTTACTCATAAACTGCAGCGTCTATTATGTAATGATAATTTCCTCTTTCCTCGCAGGGATAGATGACTGTCAGCTCACAAACAGACAACCAGAACTTACATTTTTGATTCATTATCGGCACAAGGCGGACAAGCAGAAACATCTCGCATAATAACTGGACAACTTGAGCCATCCAACAGCTTGCCTTTGGGGTAGACAACATGTCAGACATTGACTTCAACAGGCCTCCTGAGAACATCCTGAGTGGCTGTGGTGTAGGCCCATCCTGTAATAACTCCCACCTGTTTTTCCACAACACCAGTTTTAACAATGGGTTGGAGATTTTTGATGACGGGTCCCCCTGGCTGCGAATAGTCATCTCTGTGGTGTACTTTGTTGTGGCTACAGCGGGAGTGTTGGGGAACTTGTTAGTGATCTTCCTGCTTTATTCCACTCACACCATCAACACAGGCACCATCAATTTCTTTGTGTTCAACTTGGCTTTGGCTGACCTGCTGTTCTCCCTGGCCTTGCCCTTTTGGGCCGTGGACATTGCGCTGGACTACAGCTGGCCTTTTAGCTTGACCACATGCAAGGCTGTATCCTTACTCACTGGTTTGAATGTCTTTGCCAGTTGCTTTTTCCTCACAGCCATGAGTTTGACCCGCTACTGCTACGTGGCAACTGCTCTGAAACCCAGTGCCTCCCTGTGCGCTAGATCTTGCACATCTCCGGTAGCCACAGCTTTTATCTGGGCTGGAGCTCTCATAGCAGCGGCACCCCGAGCTGTGTTTGCAGACCTGCGCCTTGTGGGTAGTGGCAATGACACAGCATGCCTGCTCCGTTTCCCAGATGGCACGGCGTGGCTTGGAATAAACCAACTCCTGCGTGTGGTGCTGGGATTTCTGCTGCCTTACGGCACCATCATCTTCTCCTACCTGCTTCTGCTGCGCTTCCTCTGTCGCCATAAGCTCAAAGGCAGCAACTCTCGGCGAAAGGCCGACATTTCAAAGTCAGTGGCAGTGGTGGTGCTTTCATTCTGTGCCTGCTGGTTCCCTTACAATGTCCTCACACTTTGGGGTGTCCTGATCCAACTTGACATCGTCGATATAAGCCCTTCGTACTTTTTGGCTCAAACATACTTCTTCCCTCTGGCTAACTGCTTGGCTTTCACCAGCAGCTGCTTCAACCCCGTCATCTACTGCCTGGTCAGAAAAGAGTACCGTTTGGCCCTCCATAACGTGCTCTTCAAATTAAGTATGGCCATTATGTCCAAGATGCCCTATGCCATTAGTTCTGAGGAGGGGTCCGCACAAGCTGGGCATCTGTCTATTCCTCTCAGCAACGTATACAGCCAGATAACCCAGTCTGACACAAGGAGATATGCACCACTGTCGACACTTCCAACTGTTGTGTCCACTCTGTAATCAGGTTCTTTACACAAATATTTAGAGTTTATTTCATTTTCAGAGTTTTCATTGTGTACTTCAGATAGACCTGTGTTTTCCCTCTAAAGATGTACAGGATGTATAGTTTAGATCTGTTGTAAAGAGGCTGCACCTGTGCTTTTGTGGGTCGTGTGATTTACAGTTTTAGCTGTCTGAATAGGCTAGAGTTAGGGTTGAGCCTAAGATCTGAGCCCAATTTTGATTTAGATTGAAACATTCACTCACATTCACTGATTCAATAGGAATTTAACAGTAAGGTGATTTCTGTCTGAGGCCTCCTCTCTCTCCTCTTCTCCTCATTCTCATTATTGTTAGTAGTATTGACATGAAGTACTCTATACCTGAAACTAATGTACAGATATTTACTACTAGAGTTTGGAATATTTGATATTGCTGTATTGTAGTCTTGGATTGTGATCGTCTTGGTATTAAATCGTGTAAATTTGTCATTTCTTTGAATTGTCGATAATGAATAAAACTATTCTTGACCTGCACTTTTCATGTTCATTGTGTTTTTTTTCTTCATTGAGTCTGTTTTCACACATTTCCTGTGCAGTGAAAGTAGAGTTAAGCATTAAGAACACTTATACCCTGTGAAGGTAAATTATGTAGTTTGTTACCTATATTGGAGATGGATTAGTGTTAGGTGTAAATTATACTGTAAATATGTCAGTTGTTCAGGTGTAGTGGCAAATACCAGACAGTAAAACAATACATCTTCATACCCCTCATTGAAATTGCATGTGACATGATATAGCACATGTACTACAGTTACAGTCCAATATAAGGCTGTGTCGTCTTCATAGTGTTGAAAATGTTGATATTGTTGAAGCTGTTTGTCAGAATGGAATGTGCTGGTTGTGTCCCAGAAAACTCCCCGAGGCCGGAGCCAAACAAGTAAACAGAGCCTTAGATGTCAGATAGCTCACAGATGTCCTGGATCAATGACCCATTGCCTAATTTAGGCAATAGAACTCTCCATGGCGCCATGTACTGTAACACCCACTGTGGTGTTTGGAAATAGGCAGAGAAAACGATGTGGAAGGATATGACAGTAGTGGAGGAAAAGAGGACCTGAGTGGGAGTGATCTGGGACAGAAGGGAAGGAGATCATGGAATCATATATTGATCGGGTCATTTAGAAGATTTGCAGACTTGTACTAAGAGACAAACTCTGATCCTTTGTGCCATTAAGAGTTTTAACTGAACATCTCCAGAAGTTTATCTCAACTACGACACGTGTTGTGCAACACTTTGACCAACTATAACCTTACATTCAAAGGTCATTAATGCAGGAAACAGGAACAGGCCCTATTACTCAGGACATGCTTTTTACAAAATCAACAATGATGAAGGGAAATTTGGCAATAGAATGACAAATCATAGCTCTTGAACACACTTGAGCCTGACATCTGATATCATGCAGCTTTACTGGTGATAGCGGGTGTTCTTTTCTTGTCTTTTCCTGGAGCTATATAAATGTATTTTAAATCAGAATGTTGTCACTGTTGTCACTACAATGTGTAATTTAAGATCCAAATAATATCAGTATACAGTAGCCTAAGTAACAGACCCTATGGAAAAGCCTCCTCCCCTTTTTAGCTTACCTTCTGTTCTCCCATTAGGCCACAAGATGGTGCTTTAGCTCAAATTTTGAAACTGAATGAGGCCTAAACTCACACAACATTCTTGTTAATGCAGCACAGTTTAAAAACACCTCAGACTTTTATATGAATATGAATGAATGGCAGTCAATACCACTCCGTCACCTGTGGGAAAATGTTCAACTGCTCCTTTAAGATAGTTTCTATATAGAAAATGTAGCTGACTCCGACATGTAGGCACGTATAGCAGATGTGCTGCACTGCAGACATTTATCTGTTTAGGAAGTATAATTGCATTTCAAGTATACATGATTCGCCTGTGATTCAATGTGTGATAGTGAGTGAGAAGAAAGCGCAGCAGCAGTGGGTGCTGTGAAACTGATTCACCCTCGTTTTCTTGAGTATAGGGCAGTTGGTTCTATCAAGCAGGTGGTCGTCTGCAGTCGTCTGGCATCATCATCTCTGTTGGAGAGCAGCTCGCATAGAAACTACTACCTGCTCAGCCATGAGGGAACGCTGGGCCAGGTTGTGAAGAGTGGCGAGAGGACGGAGTGTGTTTTTATTAGATTCTCTTCATTATTTGTCAGGATGAGCTCTGGAGGCTTACAGAGGTTGATCATCATGTAGAAGGTGTTAACACTGACACATCGTGCTGTTGGTATACCGCAGAGAGCTCCACTGTTATTGCAGATGTTGTTATTGATATGTAGCAAGCTGATACTGGTCAGCAGCTGTCTTAGCAGAGCTTTTATTTTTGGGCCATTCTGGGGCAGCAGAAAAAGCTGAAACCAAAACACATTGCATTTTAAAAGGATATATGGCAAATGTGTTAACAAACTGAGGCATATATTTACACATGGACCATGAAGCAACACTTGCAGTAATTTGGTGTGTGTTTCCTGCAATTTAATGTAGCTCAGTTTTTAGTGTCTGCCAACTCCTAAGAGAAATATGTGACTCTGTGGCTGCTGATTGCTCTGTTATGTCCGCCAGACACTGAATGTGCCATGCTTGCCATTTGCTGCTAAGTGCAGGTAGTGTAAAGTGGGTTTATCTGAGCTTTTTGCTTCAAACAGCTGCTTGGTGCTGAAAATATGGCTAATGAGACCGGTGAGAATAAACCAGTAAAGTTGATTAGCAGTAAGCTACAAGAGCCGAAAAAGGCATTGCAGATATAAAGGGAGCTGCAGAATTGGGCGATAATTCTCAGTGGGTTCATCACTATGCACAAGAATTCAACATACTGTTAATATAAAAATATCAATTAGTGCAGATTTAATGTTTCTAAAACCAAATGAAGTTCACGTCTTAAACCTGTGAGATCAAGACAGGCGACCTTCACCTCTTGATTTGTAATCCACTAATGTTCTTTGTTGCACTGCAACACTCAGAAAATGAACCCCAGGCTGTAGTAATAATAAAAATTCCTCTTGCCACAGCCACATTTCCATCTTTTCTAATTGAATTTCTTCAATCAATCTCCGATGAATCCAAAGAAAGCTTTACTTTAGATATTACTTTCACTCCTCAAAGAATCCAATGAAAGGCTTGTTCAAATATGAGCCTATATAAAACCCAATGTACAGTCAGATTTGAAAAAGCAGCTAGAGTAGCTCACTTACAATAAAAGATCTTCAATTAGGGATTTATTAATTTATTTAAATCACTCGGAAAAAATCACCTGAAAAATGAATACATTCCCTTTGTTCAAACAAAACAAATCATATCAATCAAGTATACTTACACTAATAATAATCATTACAAGCGCAATCATACCTACAATAACTACCATTGTAAATAAAACTACCAACATTAAACATCCACCATACAACATCAGGGGGGACTGGAGGGTATGGCTTATCCATGGGGGCATGGCTTATTTCAAAAGAAATGTCAAGTAAATTAAGGTATTACATCCAGTAGGCCTAATTCAAGTCAGAGACCCCACTAACTAATATATTTGTGACACAGTAGATCAATTGTGCAGAATAATAGCTGCCAAGAAAAATACTTTGTTTCATTCCTAAATGCTATACATCCATTTTTAGAAACATAAATATGTTGATTGATGTTATATACCCTTTTTCAAAATATACAAGATATCTCATTTCATTTGTTAGGTCCTGCTTTAGCTGCAGCAAAGGCAGCAGTTACTCTTCTCCGTCGGGTCTATAAAGGTTCATACATCCTCTAAAATGTCATGACTCTGTAAACATAAAGCACTTCTGCAATAGTAACTTCAATAATATTTCTTACCAAGTTTTATTACAGTGGAGCATTTGTCACATTTTTTATGTTTGGACCAAGAAGCAAAACTCTTGTTCCCTTTTTTAATGCAACATATAATACAAAACGAAAAGGTGTAACTATTTATCAGATGAGATATCAGGATCAAACCAAAATAAAAGGTTATTAGTTGCCTTACAGACGCCTCATTTCAAATGTGCTTTTTCAAATGTATCAACTTTAATGCTCAGATGCCGAAGATTGTGTCTTAACATTTTAGCATCAGAGATATTAAAAGATGTCTCTGTGTTCCTTCTAACACCTGAGAGTCTGATGAATACCTGGAACACAATCAGTCAGTCTCATTTCATAATTAAAAGGAGATTTATATGAATGAAATGTAATGGTAATGGCACTTAAATACAATAGTAAACAGGACAAACTTCAGAAATGGCCCTGTAATGGCAAAAGGTTTATATTTGAAATCTTAAAACAGCAATGAACAAGCAACCGAAAAACTCAAAACCTGACTTTGCAGCAGGTTATAAATAAAAATTAAAATATTTTTTCTTAGCATTGTCTCTTAAATAAATACATATTTTCCAGCCATGTGGAATAAAGTATCCTCTCAGGTTGTGGTATAAAGTGGAGTAAGGATCCTTGATTCCAGCAGAGACGGGAGATGAGAGGGCATGATTTCAGAGGTAGCACACTGTACCACTGCAGCTAACACAGAGAACATTTCAATTATACATGGGTATGTCTTTAAAAATAATTTTCCTCAATTTGTGGATTGCAGCTTCACGTACAATGAAAAACAGAAGTGCATCTTAAATGTTTCAAAATACTGTATTGCAATGCAGGCCAAATAAACAAACGCATATTTTAAAAGATGACTTAAAACTGCAATCCAGTATTCTTGAAAGCACCACTGCTATTTTGGTTTCACAACACAGGCGAGATATTTTGAGAATTTTTCGTATTGTTTCATCTCAAACAGAAGTGTGCTATGCTGGGAAATTATTCAGCTCTCATCCCATGAACACAGTCACATCATAGCACTATAGTTTCTGGATTGCAGCATTAAGAGTTATAATATATAAGAATCAGTGTTTACCACACGTTCAGCATGCCTGAAGGCCTACCCTTGATTTGAATACATTTTACATATAAGAATAGATATACATTAAGCTATTTTATACATTTCTGGTAACATAAACATATAATTTTGTATCATTGATATTTATCTTGAAAGAAAATGTCTTTTTAAAGGCAAGAGGTTAAGATAAATTATATCAACCATGAAATTCATAATATAAATGATTCTGACTAACATACAGGGTTAACCAACACACTGCTTATTATTTCATCACCTGACTACAAAAAAAGGACATTTTATATACAAAGTGTACAAGTTCTTTTGTATTGGCATTGTTATTTTGGGCCCTGTGGCACAGACTGTAAGGCAGTCAAGTCCTATGCACATATACTACATATCCCTGTGTGGAAACTCTTTATTGTTCGGGTGTTTTCACTGTGTCTCTGCTTTGTGTTCGTCTGCGATTTCAGTCCCATCAGAACTTTCATGTTGTATAATGCAAAAGGCTGAATGCCACCCTCTTCTGGAAAAACTAAAGAGTCAGCAGGTTGGATAAAAAAAAAGAAAAAAAAGATGCCTTCCAATAAGAAAGCCATGTCAAAGTTTGTTTTTGTTTTTTTGTACATTAGATTAATATCTGACAGCAAACTGACTTACTCGTCCCGGCGTTTAAAAAGCACATGCAGAACTGTTGCACATCTATGCTTCAGAAACATTAAACACAACAGATGAGTAATTCACTACTCGTGATAATATGATTTGTTTCCAGTTGCACATTATGTTTATAATCGTAGATATTAAAATGTATCTATATAGCACTTTTTTGAATCAATGTTACAAAGTGCTCCGCAACAAAATTAACATGAACAAAAGAAAAAATACCAGGCATGAAGGGCTGAGAGGCGAAAGGCCTTGATTTGATCACTCATCAGATTGATTACCATGATTTGTTTCCACCCCCACACCCCGATAAAGTTGGTTCAAATTGCAGCAGGAGAGAGGGAGATTGATTCGATGAGACAAACTACATCTGGAGGCGGTCTGGCTTCCTGCTAGCTTAAGAAAGCTTAGCAAAAAAAAGACACATAGAAGCAGTAGCTGGGAAATCTTCCCTCACAAAAAGTGATTCAGAAATGAATGACGGTCGTTAGTCACATGGCATGACCTCTTTAGCACTTTAGCTCATTTGCATATTGAGATCCAAGACGACGATGATGATACTTCTTAATACCAGGGATAAAGTCTAAAGAATAGATCCAGATACACATCACCTTTTAAGTGTACTGTAAATGGGAATGGGTCAAGTTGTCCTGCATTTCCCACAATGCAACCACTCTCTTTTTTAATTAGATCTTCCTCTGAGGTTTTACAGACTTTACACAGTTTCTAATGCACCTTTCATTCATCAATTTTTGTTGTCTCCAAGAGCAAGCCTGACGTTACAAAGCTCGTCCACAGCCACTGAAGACATTTTTATCCATATGATGATGAGAAAACTAACCTTTAAAAATCCCCCTTTTATCTATATTAAGTTTATGTTTCCACCTGTTTATGAAGCACTTTGTATCACTGTTTTGAAATGTCATATATAGATATAGATATATATTGTCATTATTATTACAGTGAACAAAAAACATTTTAATCTCAGATTGTTTTTGTAAAATATTTTCATTATTAAAGAATTTAAGAAATACCTCCTCTATACACTGAATTTCAAAACTGTAGAATTCAGATTGTGCTTAAAGCAGTTATAATGACCAACGTTGATGGTAGGACTTGTTTGGCATCTATTTAAGTAGGATGGCTGTACTATAACGGATGCACAAAAGATGCGAAAAATCATAACGATAACCACCTCTGGGAAGTGGAAGTATTTTTGCAGTGAGACAATGTTACTATATGATTTCATCAGAATCAAATGGTAACATACAGTAGGTCTTTGCTTGGGCCCCGCATCTGAGGATCATAGATGGAAAATGATTTAATAACATGCTTGTTGCTCGTCACAGGCGTCATCATGAGGGGATATGTGCTTGTAAAAGCCTTTTCTATACATTGTGTCTGCAGCCACTAAACTGAGAAGCAGGTGTGTTGCTTGTAGCAGGGAAAAATCAAGGCTCCATCTTCATCCTCAGTGTTTTACATGTATATCTTCTGATTAAATAAAGAAACTCATTAGGTTCAGTATTGCCGTTATTGTGGCATTGGCTTATATTTCAATCAACATGTGTAGAAGATTCGCCCACACATGTTGGTCCTCACGCTAAACTGATTGTCAAGTTCTGGTACAGGCAAAGTTTGAGTATGTGCAAAGATTTTTTTTGTTTAGTTTTTTTTTTTTTTTTTTTTAAAGAATATGATGGGATGAAGCTTCCAGTAAGTCCTGCTGGATCCACTGCAGAGCTTTGTTTTCATGGGGTTTTTGTAGAGGATGTGAATCAGTCTTCTTACACTCGAATGACCGTCATGAACTCTGGTCACTTTGGAACTGGCAGTCAGGATCCTGGGTGGCCATAGCCCTGGCTGATAGACTGAAGGGAGAGAAAACAGTCGAAATTACTTCTTATCTCCATTTATAGCTTCATGAGGGCGCAGGCTTAAAGGAATAGGTCAACGTTTTGGGTTGAATGGGTATTCATTTTCTCACTGAGAGCTAGAAGGGAAAATGAATACCGCTCTCATGTCTGTGGGACAGAGAGCCAGCAGCCTATTAGCTTAGCACAAAGACTGGAAGCAGGAGGAAACGGCTGCCCTGGCTCTATCTGAACAGGTAATTTACCATTTTTAGGGAAGGGTTTTTGTGATATTTCTTGGCTGAGAGCCACTGCCCGGCAACCAGCAGAGACTCCAGGAAGTCTTTGCTCCTGGCCAATAATAGTCAACTGCATAACTCCCTCTAAAATTGTTAAATTGTCATTTTCACACCTTGGTTTTGTACAGATTAAACAACCCAGATATAACATGTTAATCAATGAGCTTCAGAGGTGCTGTTGGGCAGATTTTGTTATCTCTACTTCCAGTCTTTGTGCTGTAAGCGACTGGCTGCTGACTGTAGCTTTATATTTACAGTACGCACACGTGAGAGTGATATTAATCTTCTCATCTAACTCTTTGCTCAAGAAAGTGAATCAAAAAAAGATTGTAAATTCTCAAAATCGTAATTCTCTTTTTTCTGTCTTTGGGAAAGAACTGTTCGTGCTTGCATGGGGTAATTAACGGGACTCTCCCACTCTGAAGGAATAGCAGTTCTCAACACTTAATTTTATTCCTCTTGTGCTCCAGGCACTGCAACATTCAATATGAGAGTGTGTGTTTATCTCTTAGCAGTGACTTTGAGCCAGAGAGGACGGCTTACAAACTAATCCTGCTCACTAGACTCAAATTTGAAGTTGCAGAGCTTGAGATCTGTCTTCATCACACATTCATTTGTTAAATAAGTCTGGTGTAAAACAATTACCAGACCAAGTAGAAAACATTTCTATAAATGGATTGATTTTTTTTTTCCAAGAGGCATTTTTTTCTGTTTTCTTTTCATATTGAGGGCTGCAAAGGAGGTGACAGTGAGTTATTTCAGCTCAAACGAAAACACACACGCGCGTCTAACATTAGCTGTGACACAACGATTCCCTCAGCGACTCTTAACCCTCAAACATCTGTGAGGACTGACCAAAATGTCCTCGCAGTGATGGTTTTTAACCAAAATTTGTCCGCACAAACACAGAAAAACATGTACACACACTACGCAGCCTCTTCACCTGCGTCACAATCCAGCCTACATAGAGCAGCATTCATGAGGCTGTGCCTTGAAGAATTACTGTGACGCTGCTGATGACTCACAGTCAAGGTTTTTTTTTAATGACGAATGCATTCTGTGGTATAATAAATATCTATTTGTGTGGCACTGGCTTATATTTTGGTTTCAGTGCCGAAGACGTGCTATTCCTTCACAGAATCATCTTAGATTAACCTCTGCACGTAGATTTAAGCTCTCGCATTTTAGGAGCAGCGTTGCGTTTTACACTCTGCCCTCAGACGTGTGCAGTAAAATGGTGAAATGTTGTTTCAGGTGTGACATAAACGTACTTTTGAAAAGATGGGAACAGGTGAAGTGCATGAAAGCTGCAAGCCCCCCCTCCCACCCCCCATACCCTCCCCCTGCACTGGCTTTGGCAAATGCTCTGGATATGATGTAAGAATGATGCAAAGTGTTTTAGGACATGACTGGTTTAGCGAATAGGGATGATAAAAGATGTAGACACAGGCACAAACCTGGTCTGTGAGGATTCGAGGCTTAATATCAGGAATGGCACCCCCTCTCAGCTCATCTTCCACAGCCATGAGTCTGACAACAGGGAAATAGAAACAAACATACCGGTTGAGAGGAATAGAACTACGAAGCCGGTGTTCTCCAAAGTTACTGTAGGATTATGTGGCCATATGATGATATTAAGGTCTTGACATGATCCTGCTATCCTCTGAGCATCCTGAGGCTGAATATGAACTCCCTTCAGGACAGTCAAGATAGTTCAAATTCAGCTGTTCAGTGAAAACGTGCGCGAGTGTGTGCAGGATAGTGAAGTGTGCACCCATCTGCTATATCTGGATTCAGAGTAAATAGAGTGTAAGAGTATTTGTTAACCGAAGGAGCTGTTGTACCAAATGAGATGAGATGTGCAGTTATACGAAACCTTGGCTTTAAGAAAATTTGATATGGGGCAATAAACATTTCATTGAGTAGCAGTGTGTGTATATATCTCCTTTAAATAAATGTAGCTGCAATCAGAATGAGGCTGGCTTGGTTTCCTCTGCCTTCATGATGAAGTTACTGAAATAAAAATGTGTGTTTCGTATGAAGTGTGAGCCCACTGGGTGTGCTTTTCGGTAGTCATGACATTCAAATGAGCTACATTTAAAGAAATAGTTCAACATTGTGGGAAATAACATGCTTATTTGCTTCAGTTTGTGTGTTCATGGTTCTCTGAGGAGGTTTTCAACCACAGGTGGCGCTGTGGTATGCAGCAGGCTTTCTTGTTGGTTTTCTGAACTGAATTTCCACAAAACCTGCATAAGAAATGCAAGTTATTGTGCATTTCCATCTGCTTTTATTTTGCAGTATTACAAGTTGGGGTCACATCAGGATAAACACCTGCAGGCACCAATTTGCCAGGTGCCATTTAACCACGGAGCAAGATGTTGTAAATAAAAGAGCACTGAACCTCAGATTGATGAAAACAAAGTAAAAAAAAATGTGATGAAAATATGGTGTTTGTATTTCATTCATGTTTTCTTTTTAGCCTTTTCTTTCTACTGCACATTATTGCATCACACTTTTATTGACACACCAACCATTTTAGAGTCAAAACTTAAAGATGGAGCCAAAGCCAGGAGGTGACTATTAACACCACTGAAATCCACTAATTAATATGTTGTACCTCATTTATTTAATCCAAAGAAAACTAGAAATGTAAAACCAGTAGCCAGTGGCACCTGGCTCCACTATATGAAAGTGGTATCTACTTCTCTTAGCAAGAAAGCAAATAAGCATATTGAATATTGAACTATCACTTTAAAATCAGATTCATATGACACAAATCAAGTTCTTTTCCAGTGGGAAAACTTGAGTTCACACCCAAAACATTTCTCTTAATGGAGAGCAGTGAAGCTGGTCACTGCCCTTACTTTGCCGTTATTTTCCCCATAGCTGTGTTTAGTTACTTCTATGTATTGTTTCCTTGTAGCACTCAAATGTGTTTTACAGCTGTAGTCCATTAGTTGTTACTCTTTCAAGTAACAGTAAAGATGGTTTGTGATATTGTGTTGAACTGCTGCTGTTGGAGCAGGTCACATGATCGTAAGAAGCAGAAACAGACTGTTGAGTGTCTCTGTGGTAAATGCACCACTTCAGATTCATCACGCTCAGCTACATAGCTGGATATAATCATGATATGGGGCATAATTTCATATAAAAATCCAGCCTAATTTCTGCCAGCTCTTGTTCAACCTTCACACTAATCACCTGCTGATGATGCCTTTGATTTGAGAGTCCTTCTCCACTTGCTGCTGCTTCAGGCGGCGCTCGCTGTCCTCCAGGCGGTTCTGATACTGCTGCAGGATCTTGCTTGTCTGCTGTTCCTGCGACATGAGTCTCTGCTCGTATTCTTCAAGCTTGCGATGAGACATCTTCAGCCGTTCTTTCAGGGAATGTATCTCCTCTTCGTACTCTTTTACCTGAGAGATGAAGGAAATAAAGTGACATCGGGTTATTTGTGTCTCGGATTCTGCAGCGTTCTTGAATGATGAGTGATGAGTGATTTGTATCAGCACAGACACCACAGATGGTTGCGAAGTAGCGAGCGCAGACGCATTGTGCTGGCCTTGAAGTTTCAATGTAATAAGCACCACACACAGTAGGAATCCATTTCTAATATAGACGCCAGTGTGGGAGTTATTCCTCATAGGAAACAAACTCTGTTAAAGCTCCACTACAGCATAATGACAGAATCAGTAGAACAGTCGCCTCAATGCAGGTGAGATACAGTTTTACAGGTTTGATATGGGTCTGCTAATTGAATGTTTGTTGAAATATTCATGCAGTAAATAATATAGGGGTGTAACTAATAACCAGTTTATTAGTTAACTGTTAACTGTTAACTGTAATACTATCGTTTTCAAATTCAGCAGTGTGTGCATTGTATTTCCAATGAAAATGTACTGATCTGGAAAACAGATGTTTAATGACTTATACTTTAGATGCCTGAAAGAGTCACCAGATAATGTTTGAGTTTCCTTTTTTAGCGTAGTTTTCACTTTAAATAGTGTCATATGTACTTTGAAGAAATTACACAAACATGCACACACAGTCTAGAAATACAGTTGCCTTTTTTTAGCCCAGTGCTGCAGGAAGGAAGTGAGTGTACTTCACACACAAAAAAAGGGGTGGGCAAAAGCACTAGTAAATGTACTAACCCTCTCTAATCGTGACTCATCCATGCTCTTGGAGTACTCTTTCAGCTGACCCTCACGGTCCGGCCGCAGGCTCTCGATGTCAGCGGAGAGATGAGGCATGTTGGACACCCAGGCCACTGTTCGCTCATTGAGCGCCGGGGTGCTCAAGGTCGACTGAGAACCCTGGAACAACAGAGCAGATCAGTCATGACTTTAGTAAATGTCTTCATAGTGAATTGAAGTGAGATTTTAAGTCTCTTCTCTCACTTCATGTCACATATAAACTGAGGTAGGAATTCTCATCTTTATATAGCAAAAATATCTTCATCCCTGATCAATTTCAAGTCAGACTGAAAGCCTTTCTGATATACCCCCACACCCACAATCATTTTACACTTATACATACTCATAATTTTATTTAAACTCTTTTGTTATAATAAGGCACTTGTATTGCTTTTTTGTTGTTGTTGTTGTTGATGAATTGTTTTTTGAATCCTTGCATATTTTTCAGGGAGGTATTTTGTATAAGCCCATATGGGGTTTTTAAACCTCTCCCACATTTACTATTCTTGTTTCATTTCTTTTTTTGTAATTGTACTTGATTTTTATGGTGCAAATATAAAAAACATAAAGAAAAACAAGAATGATTTTGGAGCACCTCATTAAATCAAAGGTTTCAAATTGGACTCACCTGTTTATTGGCACCTGGCTTGAGCAAATGTTGCTGTGGAGGCTGCAGCTGGGACGATTGAGGCTTCTTGGTGCTTTTTGTTGGAGTGTCTGTTGACTCCTCTCCAACTGCCGACGGACCCTGGTTCTCTTTGGCGGAGCTGGTCTGGTACGGGAGCCCGGGAGCTGGACTGTCCGTCACCGACAGCTGCGCATCCTGTTGTTGCAGCTGTTGTTGCAGCTGTTGTTGCAGCTGTTGTTGCAGCTGTTGTTGCAACTGCTGCTGCTGCTGTTGTTGCTGCTGCTGTTGCTGCTGCTGTTGCTGTTGTTGCTGTTGCTGTTGTTGCTGCTGCTGTTGCTGCTGCTGCTGTTGTTGTTGTGTCGACTGCTGAGAATGACGCTGTTTCGGCTGACTGCCACTGAAATTAGTGTCAGAGGAGTCGAGGAGGAGGTTCCTGCTCTGCGGGCGAACCTTTGGAGGGGTGGCGGTAGCTGGAGTGTTGATGGACCGCTGAGACTTGAGGTGTTGTGGTGGGGCCATGGACGACTGCCGAACAGGATGCACCGTGGTGGGAGGTGTCGCCAAAGATGCAGGGGTGCCCGTCCCAGTGGGTGTTTGAGATGTGACTCCCATTAGGTGCTGCTGCTGGAGAGACTCCTGAGAGGAAAGAATAATAATGATAAAAAAGAAATTATCAAGAAAATTAAGGAAGCTTAATTTCATTTACTGAGATCACTTTCTAATTACTTCCTTAATTGAATGTACTCAATAGCACTTTTTGTAGAATTGAAAATATCCATCTTTGATGGCCCTGGTTTCCAGTGAGGTGTGAATATGAGTGTGTGCGTCCTGTTCGTCGCTACATATCAGCCCTGTTATGGACTGGTGACTTTCCCAGGGTGCACTCCGCCCTCACCCTATGTCAGCTGGGATTGGCTCCAGCCCCCAGTGACCCTGCATGCATTAGCAGTATAGCCAGTGGATGGATGAAAATTCGCACACTATTTTATCCTATTTTCTACCAGATTTACTTTTTTTTCATAAACACAACTGATTCTCTCTGAATAATTCAAAAGATGCTATAACCACAAAATATATATCACTCATCCAGTGACATGGATGGACAGACAGATGGACAGACAGATGGGAGGGTGGATGATCAGCAAAGCAAGTTTATGGATGTATGGCACCTTCAAACGATGAGTGTTTGACAGTGTTTTATATGAGACATCAACACAAGAAAAAAAATGTTTAAGATAAAATTGCAGCAAAAAAAGTTAAATAAGAGAATTGTCAGGTCTCTGCTGTGCTCATCCTCTTTCCCCCTGTGTCTCCTCTGCCTTGTGTGTCTGTGTGATGGTGTCACTCTCTTTGCATGGGTGTGGTGAAGCACTGCGAGTTTGTTACACATGCAGCTAATCTCATGCAGCTCAGCAGGAAAACCCTGGTCTTCACCTCACTCTTCAGCTGTGAACTTCTCTCGTGAACTTTGAACCCCTGTTCCCTGGCTAAGTGTCCCTGCTCCCCTGGACGTCCCTTGTTATCTGTTGTTGTTTGGGCAATAAACTTTTTTTTTTAACTTGGCTGTTCAAGTGTGTGAATCTGCTCGGGGGTCCAACCAGAAAACTCAAACGTAAAGAATAAATGTTACAAATCAACAACAATGCAGTAGTGCAGCTCCAAATGTGATTGAATAAAAGGTCATGTCAAATATAAAGTTTTTGAGTTTGAGCAGAAGTGCCAAATCCTGATCCACTCTGAGCTCTCAGTGCCAGAGCAGAATGAATACATAGGTGATGATATTAAAGTACCAAGTCTCAACTTTAATGTATGTAGATTTACACCAATGTAGAAAGAATTGTTTGTCCATATACTTACTGTCAGGACAGACTGGATGGACAGACGGATGGATTGACAGGTAGATGGTACATAAATAATGCATAAAGCACTGTCCTGATGATAACACCATCTGTATCAATAAAACAAGAGGCTCTTATGATGTTTGTTCCATTAAGGCCCACGCAGCAGGACGGAAATAGCTTGAGACCAACATGACAGTATCATTAAATGCTGTAATTTTACACAGACATGCTGTAGTAAACTTATCAGATCAACAGCCCGTGACTGCACCATCAAGTCGACACTAAAAAAGATCAGCTCGGATCTCGTTTGATGGAACAGCTCTTAATGAAACCAAGTGAGTTCAGTTCAGGTTTGTAAGCTTGAACTGAACTTTAAGTGTCGGTTGAACATCTCTAAGTCTGATCTGACTACATAATACAATGATATATCAGCAGTTACAACACTTTTTTCTGCCCTATTGACCGACAGTGAGTTTCCAGCCCTATTGAAACAAGGACGCACAGGATGATAGTCAAGCACCCTACACAGTTCAGCAGAGGAGGCGAGTGAATGATCAGGCTTCAGTGTGTTGTCTGTAGCATAACAAGTGTCTCGCAAAAGTGCCCTCACATTACTGTTGGATTTGCATATTCTGCTGCACAGGAGTGGTAAACATTTCCCATTTTGTTTGCATCTGATGAACTGCAGGGGTTAATCTGAACGCAGCAGCTGATGCAGACATTTTTGTTGCCCAGTCGAGATGTTAAATGAATAATATAGCAATGGCCAAAAGTATGTTGTGTAATTTGGTTTGGAATTAGAAAATAAGATCTCCGGGGTCTTATTAACAAAACTGAGAAAATGAATTTTTGGCTGTGACAGTTCTTATCGCAATGTTTAAAGATCTATGAATGCTAATTAGACAAAATATTGTGTTGAATTTGGGAGCTCTAAAGGAAGAAAAGGGTATCCACAGTGATATTTACAACATATGAAACTTCTTTTGAATAATGTTACTGTTATTTGCTGGAAATTGTAAATTTTACATATCTCACTGATCCACTCAAATTTCAAGGGATTTGGTTAATAATGGACGAGTTGTTTCTTAGATAGCATTCGTTTCTCACATCTAGTGAAAAGAATAACTCAGACTAAATAACCAAAAAGACTCAAGAGAACTAAAAACAGCCTGTTACTGAAAATTATTTTAGTCTTTAACAGGGAATCTTGAAGTGTACAGCAGGCACACATAAATTACACTGCATGTTTAGCAATGTACTATACAAAGACTGTTGCTGCAGTTGATGAATGACATCTTAATGTACAATGAATGTCATTCAGCAGATCAGTAAACAGGCTTTTTGACATACATTCAAATAAAATGTCATGTTAATTGCTGATTATTATATAATCTATATTGAGGAGGCATGTGCCTGTATGAAGCCTGTAATTTTAGCTGTATCATGCCAAAAGTAACAAATGTTATGTTGATGCCTCCAAACATTAACTTTAACTGTTTGATGTAAATAATCCGACACCATATCTCAGCCCAAACTGAATAACTATGGGAGACATGTTGGACCAGCTCAGTGTCTCTTTGAATTACATCCATATTGGACAATTCTGCACCTCATGGTTTAATGTGCAGAGCCAACAGTGTGTGCCAGCACAGTGAGCGGTGTGCCCTTTAGGTAGTCAGGCAGAAAGTAAGGGTGTAGAAGTCAGAGCGGTGAATGGACATATGCCACATCTGACTGGAGTTCATGTCCCATCACAGAGCTGGAATTCAATTTCCCTTTTTTTTCTATATTCACTGTCTCCTTCATGGTTAATATATCGGTTGTAAATACTGGCATTTACAAGTTGTGATATTTGTTGTCAGGAAATAAAAGCGCTGCAACTAAACTTGAATTCTGGCAGTAGGGTTGTTGAGATGTTGCCCTCCACCACCAGCATCATCAAAACACATAAAGAGGGAACATATTTCAGAGGAATGTGGTACCATAACTTTAACTATAATAAAGTTCCTGAGATTGAAGAATCGATGGCAAGGAGCACTTCAACATTTCTGGAGGCCTCTGTAGCTGAAACTCTGAGACATTTCATTCTGGTTTGTTCCTTTAATTTGTCACTTATGTCACAAATTGTGATTTTATTTTTATCTATAATGTTGTTGCCTCATTGGACTGCATGCCCTATGTTGATTACATATGTCATTTCGATTTTATGTTTATTATCTGAAGGTCCTGAAAGAGAAAATGACTGTTGCATATTTTCTTCCTTAATGTGTGAAGGAAGGTGAGAGGTACCTACCTGCACCTGCAGTGACAGCTGGTGCCAGGCGTAGTCGTTGCTCTGATTCTGCCGGGTGAAATCATCACTGTAACTGTGTGAGTGGACAATGCTGGGCTGCACCAGACTGCTCTGTGACCGCAGGGCGGACAAGTCCTCGCTGCGGGAGAAAGCACTGTTGCCAAAGGCGGGTTGATAGTCATGGTGGCCATTCTCAGGCTCAGGGGCGAGGAGGAGAGGAGGGGGAGGCTGCTGAGACTGAGCTGGGGAGTTCTGGGCAGCCAGATGGAATAGTGGGTTCTGGAAAGACAAGGGGAAGTGCATGGCCGCTGCCGCTTGCTGTTGCTGTTGGGAGATGGATTCGGTCGGCCCCCCGATGTGGCCCATCTGGCTCAGCCTCAAACCAGAGCCCGATGAGCCCGGCGGCATATGCCCTCCCATACGAAGAGGACCGCCAAGGTTCCCGAAGCTGTGGCCGAGGCCGGCGATGGAGGCTTGAGAGGAGGTGAGCATGTCTCCCACGGAGTTCAGGTTGGAGATGCTGTTCATACGGGAGTCCTGAAGGTCCATCATAGAGACACTTTTATTCACACTGTGGACCTGAGACACACAGGAAGAACATTTGTTGTAGTTTCAATTTGATCACATCTACAAAGTTCTGCATCATTCATGACAAAAGAAAACTGTTCGTCTCACAATGAAACAGTAAAATGAAACACTAGCTTTCTTTATCAAATGTAGCAGACGTCCCTAGTCTGGCATCAGTCATAAGCTATTAAAAGAATTTGGAAAAAGGAAATTCAGAGTTTATGGACTCAAAAGGTCTGTTTCGTGTCTGGAGATAGTTTAATTGCATGAGGGCAGGAAGATAGAAGATCTCTCTTTCAAAACACAGACCACAGCTTTTTAAACATCACAGTGATAGATGACCAGCTCCAGAGGACCCACTAAATGGACACAAGGCAAAATGGGAGTAAACGACCAAAATCTCCACAGGAAGCTCATTCGATGACAATAAAAACATCATCTCTGACGGATATTTAACTGTTGCTTCCCCGGGGAACGTAACATTAAAGTCAGAAGTACTCATCACCACATACAGTATACACCCACCCACCCGCACACAGACACACTAATGTTTCCCCCTGTTTAGATAACACTCATAAATCACAAGCCACCTTCCTAAAGCTTTCTAACATGTGATTTCATTTTTTCAATCCCACATCTGTGACTGCATCAGTGCAGTCCATATTGCTTTTACATAATTAACTTCAATCCCCCAGTTTTATATCCTATAATCTGTTAAATGAAGAGCTCCAAGTAATTCAAAAACAAAGACTGCAATCAAAACTAAGAGCTCAACTCAAGCCTATAATACTGTGATACCAAAGTCATATCAGACTCACATGCCTCATTTTAATAATCACTTTATAATGTAAAGATGTTAGCTGGTTGTTTATCATACTATTTAAAAATGTATGCATTTCTCCTCTGAGGTATCAAACACATTCACAACACTGTAGTACAGTGTTTTTCAACCTTAGGGTCGGGATCCCATGTGGGGTCACCTGAAATGTCTAGGAATTGATAAAAAAAATTACTAATAAAAATATTTTTGTAACTGATTATTATTCTTTTTTACATTATGATTAAAAACACCACACACAATCTTAAACAACTGTATTCTATACTTTCACTTTCTTGAATATAAATCGTGTTCAAATAAAATGCAGAATATATCAAAAATCAAAAATATCTGAGCTGGCGCATCTTGATTGACGGGGTCGCCAGAAATTTGTGATGTCAAAATAGGGTCACGAGCCAAAAAAAGGTTGGGAACCACTGCTGTAGTACGTTGTATAGTGAACCACTTGACATCGTACCTTTGGATCAGGCTCAGTAATGTCCGAGCTGCTTGTGCAGTACGCAGGGCTGGATCGAGCCAGCGGTGGACGCGTGACGTAGAAAACTTCCCTCGACGAGCGAAGGTCTCGTTCTGCGTGACGCCGCATGTTCAGATTGGACGACAGGGATTCCACAGCTGACACTCCCGTGGTAGGGGACGGCAGGCGAGAGATGTCTATTGAACTGCAGAAACAAGAGAGAGAGAGACGTCACATCTCTGGGCTACAAGCTTACAGATCTTTAATTCTTTTCATTTCCTGTGGAGAGAAACAAGTGTTAAGCGTAGAATAGGTGCAAAAGGTAAACTAGTCTTCTGTCCAATGTTTTCACACTAGGTTGAGATATTTTAGGCCTTTCGGCTAGTAAACAGTAGAGAGATGGCACAAAAAACGGACTCCTAGTATCAGTTTTTGTCTTAATCAATGGGTAAAGCTACAGAAAGAATTAGAGATTAGAGACGTTTAGCTTTTTCCAATCCCTCATATGGGGTCACGACCCCCCGGTTAGGTTGGGAAACATACAAAATATATATCTATATATAATCGGAGAATGAAGCTAAGGAAACTCTAGCTTGTTAATTGTTATGAATTAAAAACTGCCGGGTGCTCTACCCTCTTTAATATTTTATACACTAAGCGGTTCATTTTAAAACAATCAACAGATTAAATGATAATGAAAATCATTAGTGCTGGCGCCTTAAATAAAGTAAGCATGGGAAGAGCAGTGTGCAAGATTGATTCTATGCGCTCATGTCTATAAGATTTAATGGTACGCAAACACAACATGTCTTATTGTATCAAGGTTGCGTAATGAAACACGGAAACCCAGTGAGAGGAAGGCGTCACCCCCTCCTGTCAGTCACTCGTAGCCTGATCCCTCTGGGGTTAGAGCGGGGAGGAATGGCAGGTGTGTCATTCTTTGTGTTGGTTTGAATTTCCATACGTTTGATCTCTGTCCTTTCACACCTGCCTGCAGCACAGTTAAGTCATTCTCACTCAATTACATGTTTATTTCTCCAGATTCTGTTCCCAGCAGACAACTGCTTGGTGGGAGGGACCTGTAATAGTAAACACAAAATAGCTGCTTGCGGAGTCCTTTGATATTAGCTCTGTTATTACTCTTACTTAAAGAGTTCTTATTCAAACAAGCTGTATGCCGCTGTCAGCAGTCTCTTGACAATAGCAGAGTACTGACGTGAATGAAAACACAGAGGAGAGGGGTTTGGGAACAGATGGTGTTATGGATTGATAGAACACTTAGAAAGCCTTAAGAGCTGCATTAGCATTAGCATTATGTGCTTGTGCACTCTCATTTATTTCGAGCTGTTGAATTCTCAATTATTGTGTATTCTTGGTCTTTTTGTGTGTCACTGTTAATTACACCCATGTGAAACTGTGATTCCCATGTTAATGTAAAACACATGCGTATTTGCAGTCATGAGCTTTTTCATTTGTCTTGATAAAAGCACAGCAGAGATCAAGCCACCATTCAAATGTAAAACTGTCATCATAATCTACTGTCATGAAAAGCACACAGTTTGCGAAGATGCAATAAACAACAACGGTAGTAATAATTATGATAATACTAATTAAATTAAGGAAAGAACGAGGAGATACCTGTTTAAGTCACGCATCATAAGGCTTTGGAAGTCAGAGGACATTAGACGATTGAACGATGGTCGTGAGAAGAGTCTGTCCTTCGGTCGCTCTGGCTGGTGATTTGAAGGCATGTGGAGCTGTGGGTTCCTCAAGGCCACGCTGATGTCATTCAGCAGCCGTGGGAGGGGTCCCAGTTTAAGAATAGCATCCTAAAACACGGAGACATTGATACAAATCAAGAGATCCTGCGTTTCCTTTGCTCACATGTCATGTGTGCCAGGGTTCACGACCTTTTGGGGGAACCACAGAGCCACTTTGTTAAGCATTTGACCAGAATAAAGGTCAACTCAAAGGCCCAACTCATTGTGAAATAAAATCAAAGTGAAAATAAACATTTGACTTTATAACTTTGAATCAGGCTCAGTGATCAAAAGTCAGCATAGATATTATGAGTATGGTATGGTATCCAATCAGTATTCAGTATAAGTATATTATCTTATTTTAGAGAAGAAGTTGGATCAGGGCATTTCTGAAATCATTATTCAGTGGTTTTTGCAGAGCCATCTCGTTTCTTTGCCTGGAAGCAAATGTTACATGGTCTGGTGCCCGACCATTCACCCAGAGGTTGGGAACATCTGCTATGTACTGTACTGTATGACTCACTTCATTATTCATGAAATTCAAATGACAGAGGAAAAAAAACACATAATATTATATAACCTTTGACACAGTTCAGGACAGACCATAAAGTATTTCTAACTTGCTTTATGCTACAACTACAGTGAAGCTTCATTAAATTAACAATGCAAGCAGAGTTAAATATTAAAGTACTAACTCCATCTCTGTTTTCAGAGTCCAAAAAATATTCATTGTGCTAGACAGAAAATGAAAGAACCTAATTTCCCGGCCCTCCATTTCCCACACTCTTCAGAGTGAGAGCGAAATCATATTAAATGTTTAATCTAAACCTTCTAGTCATTTATCTGGTTATTGCACCTACCTTGCTAAGCTGGCCCATGACTTCCCACAGTAAGCTGTGGAGCATGGACAGCTCTCTGCCCAGGTCAATGTAGCCTTCAAACCCCCCAGCGTTTCCTCCAGCGTCCATGTTGGAAATCTCATAAAGAAACTGCTGCATTGAGTCCCACTCCATGTCCAGGAACTCGTTCATGAAATACATGTATTCCTCCTTGGGTCCAAATCTGTGTGACAGGACACGTGAAGACAAAGAACAGCAGATTTGTGGCTCTAATGTTTACTGAAAACATGCAGAAGCTCAGGATTAAACTTGTTACACCTTCATTTTAACTGTTTTAGCATTTTTTGGACCTTAACTTCACTGTACTCACCTTCAGTTAATAAGACAGCTGACGATACACATTATAATACCTCAGGACACCAAAAGTAATGCATTATTTTACCCAATGTTCCTGAAGTCTTTTAAATTACCCAAAAACTTTTGATGTCTTAATAACAGCTGCCTGTTAAAGTCGGCAGAATTCTTTTTTAATATCATAAAAGAATGACAACAGAGAGTGAAGGTAAGAACAAATGGGTCGCAGCTGAAAGGTTCGGCAGTTTGACAGTTTATATCCATCAAAACGGCAACAGTCTGTTTCATCAGTGTCTGCATTTCTAAAGATGTACAGAAACAAATGTAAAGCTGAGGTAAGAGGGCAGGTGGTGAGGGAGACTCACTTGCTGAAGCTGGCCAGGTTCTGCATCACCTTGGCTATGAGAGTGAGCGTGCGGGACGTGCGTTCAGCGGGGTACTCCTGCATTAGGTTGAACAGGGAGGGGGACATGATGGCTGGGCACATGAAGCGAAGGAACAGGGAGGAGCTGATGAGGCTGTCAGCGAGATCCTCTCTTCCGCGCTCAGCACATCTGGCTCTCCATGAGGCGAAAACTTCCTTCAGCTCCCGGGGAAATATGCTGAAACAAGAACATGGTTTTATTACCCACTGTCGAGATAAAAACTCAGCAGCTCAACCAGACGAATTCAGCAAAGTCAAGGGACTGAAGCATATGGAAAATTACTGGACCATACGATGCTCAGAATGAAAAACATTTATAAAACCGTTTTTGGAGACATTAAGATGCTGATTTTACTAAAATATCAATGGAAAACATCTAAGTCGTGAAAGATGTGCTTGTTTAGTTATTTCTCTTTGAATATGAGAGCTTGTAAAAAGGAATATGAATGTTACTACTGTATGGCAAATGTTTGGTCAATTTGAAAGATGATGAATGAAGTAACAACTGTAACCTGACAGGAGATGTTTTTATCCTGTAGTCAAAAATAACAAGGCATGAATTTTTCTTTTCGATTCAAAAGTATTTTTGTTGATTCTCTGGAATTTCTTTCGAATAAATAATTTCTTTTCGTTTTTTAAATATATATTCATTTCTTCCCCTTGTTAAAAAATGGTTCACTGTCTCTACGTAAATCTATAATGAAGCAGCCCTTTAAATGACTTTTGTCCTTCTGTTGGCAGGGAGGTGTGAGTGACTGCATAATGAAGCAGGCTGACAGAGGAACTGACCAGAGAGAGTTGATAATCTTGCAGAGAAGCAGCTCGCAGCACATACGAAGGTTGGCTTGGTGGTCGGCGAGGACTGACGGCGGGACACGCATGGGGTCCACTTCACAGTTCTCCTCAGACTCATATAAGGCTCGAATGAAGTCACCTGAAAGTTGTAGATCAGACACTCATTATAGATAGATAGATAGATAGATAGATAGATAGATAGATAGATAGATAGATAGATAGATAGATAGATAGATAGATAGATAGATAGATAGATAGATAGATAGATAGATAGATAGATAGATAGAAACAAAGAAAGAATGTGTGAAGCACTAGAAAACTTAAATACCTTGCATACATTAGTTCCTGTGAAAGCATCACCTGATAAATATTCATAGGAGGCTTATAAGTAGGTTACAACTGTCTGTGATAATAATTACTAGTGAATATCAGTAAAGCTAAAAATAATAGTGAGCCTGTCAATGATCAAGGTCACTTGGTTTTCTAAAGAACAAGCTCCTGTAATTTGCTGGTGGCTAAAAAAGCTATCCATAAAAAAAAAAACAGCAGTCATTAGATGGGCCAAGGAGAAAACTATCACTACAAACCTATAAAATCACACAGATAAGATAAAGATGTGCAGTGGTAAACAATGGCTGCATAAATGGTACAAAATTAATTAATTAATAAAAAAAATGTATTTGATGTTGTAGAATGCTATTTCTAAAAAATCTAAAAACTCTAGACAGTGTCAATGTTGACTCCATTATGGTTGAACAAAATATATTGCTGTACTTGAGCGTCATTCAGTCAGAAGGAAATAAGAAACGCAGTGATATGATATGCAGTTTTTACCTATAGCATCCTTGAGGTATCTGTGACCTATCAGTTTGAGGTACTCTTCCACAGCCTTAGTGGCGAGCGTGTTCTCCCGAAAGATCAAGTGCTCACGGTCCATGAATCGATCCACCTCACACATCGCCATGTCGGAGAGGAACTCCTGCGAAAACATCACATTTCAAGTTTTTTAAAAATGTGCAGGAAAAGGAAGGACACTTTTTTCAATGGAAAGCACACTTTCCACAGAAATATAACATCTTGCCATGTCGAGGAGTCAAATGATTGTTAACATTGCTGATTTGTGTAAAAACGGCATGCAGTCAAGTGACCTCTTGTTTACCTTTGTCTTCCCTGTGCTTTGAAGAATGTGCACCAGAGCAAAGGCCACCTCCTCTTTGCTTTTCACACTCAGCAGCGGCTCCAGAACTGCACACAGTGTTCGGTAGTTGTTGGTAATGTATTCAGCAAACTCCTTGTACAGCTCCATGGGGAGGATGTTCATTGTCTGATAGCGAGACTTAACGCGCAATGAGGCGTTGATGACTTTGGCGCTTCCAACACCACCGCTTTTGGCCAAAACACTGGATTGTATCACCGGGTACCACTGCTCCACAAACTGCCGGCCCGTGATGCTGGAGATGGGGATGCTGACAAGGCCAAGGTATGTGCTTTTTTCCTACGTGACAAACCAATCAATATTTTTGCATGATCATTTTTTAACTCTATTTGCTGTTAAAAAGCTTATTTTTACTGACTCACTTTCTTTACCTTGCGTCTTTTTTTGTCTGTTTCCTTGTAGAGGTGCAGGCGAAGGCTACGAATGGTAGGCAAATTGTTGAATTCAAAATGCTCGCCCCAGAAGACGGTGTCGGTCCGGGGTTTGCTGGTGGTGCGTGCATACAGCATGTCGTCCAGACACAGCTCACAATAGTAGCGTTTCTTAGCTGGAAGGTCTCGAGCTTCAATGATCCACAACTTGAGCACATTGTCAACCCGCCTGCTGTTGTCCTTGAATTGAAACGAAGAATTCTGTTACTGGATAATAACAGTCCTTATTTACATCTGTCCGTAATGTTACAAATAACAGGTTGTCGAGGGTTTGGATAGAAAAAATTCTGACAGAAAGCAAAAACATTTATTGTATCTACCTTGTTAGGTTTGACAGCTCGTTGCAGATTCTCAATCCACTTGTCTCTTTCTGAAGCCGAGCGACAGGCAAAACATTTTGTCCCTGAACTGGTGGTCACCTTCAGACACAAAATACAGTTTTATCATATTTGTAAATACGTAAAAAAAATTTTAAAAAAATAAAAGATGTTTTCTCAATATATGAATGAATCTGTAGTTCAGAAATTGTCTGAAATGCTGAAAAATTACCATCACAGTTTCCAGCATGTTTAGAGCTTGGAACGTTTTAGCACTTCTGCTTAAGTAAAAGATGTGAATTGAATAATCAACTGAATTGTTTCAGCACTAATTCCCTAGACCACCAGGTCGCCTCATTTCTCTGATTTTCAAGAGAGGTGTAAAGTGGCTTCGTAGTGACACATGAACTATATTTATATCTAAAAACATTTTCACACATAAAATTGATTTGATCTATCCACGATATAAATATAATTTAAAAAAAAGAAATCCTGTAGTCGGTGGGAGAGACTCTGGTTAAAGGGTGAAAGGTGGAACAACTCAACGCACCTCAAAGCAGTACTCTTGTCCTAAAATGCTAGAATGGACAGGTTTGATTATGGCCTCTTCATCCAAAACTAGGTCCAAAGCCTCCGCGGCACTGCTAGGAGAAAGTAGGGACTCATGGGAGTGGGATTCTTTGAAGCTTTGCATCAAGCGAGTCCTGGTGAGAGACGAAGAACAAGTGGAGATTTATTTACAACCCATATTTAAATCGGTGTTTTCGTATAATTAAAAAATGAGTCACCACAGCAGAGGAATGTATGAGTCACTCCTGCAATTTTGGTATGATTTCTGTGATCTGATCCTTTTATAACGAGTCTATGAAAAAGTTAAGACTTCCAGATTTTCAAATCTGGTGTTTGTAATCTGTTGATCGGCTCCCGTGACTCACTGTATGTGAGGAAACAGACCACAGTGTTTCAGATTGCAATGCTCTCTGGAAATGCAAACCTTTTTATTTTTATACACCTAGATTTTAAATTGCTAATGTAATGTTTGTCACACTTGGCAGGAATATTGTAATGCATATGAAAATGCACAGAGCATTAGGACTAATCGTGAGGTAACCTTTAGAAGAGGGAGGCTCCATCAAGGGAGAGAGAAAAGTGTTGGTGGAAGTGGAAGCCGGAAGGTGAGTGATTGCTGTTTCTCAGGTGAAGTAAGGTCAGTGGGCCAAATGGAAAAAAAAATTGAGGAAGGAAATCTTTTTCTGAAGGGTTATGGGAAAAGGAGGCAAACCGAATTAAATCCATTATCGGAACAACTTGAGTGTGTGTGTGTGTGTGTGTGTGTGTGTGTGTGTTGCCATCTCAGCCAGTGAGTGGGTGCATGCCCTTTTGGTTCAGCTGTAGCTTTTCAGGCTAAGGTGCAGCAAATAGAGACTGAATGTGAACCAGTAAATTGATTTGCTGGCTGGTGGAGCTACAAAACACAGAGGGGGAAGTTCCAGCTCTGCAGGGAAAAATACAGAGCTCCAGCTGGTCATTTTAGATTTAAAAGGATCTTGGCCAGAGTTAGATGAGAACATTGATGTATCTCATTCCTCTACCTACTCTGAATGAGAAGCTAGAGTCAGCAGCTAGTTAGCTTAGCATAAAAACTAGAGGTAGTTAGGAAGTTAAGCCCACAAATGAACATGTTATATTTGATTTATGCAATTAAAAAAAAAAAGTGTAGAAGAATTTACCATTTTACAGGCAGTTGTCTCAGATTGTGTTTACAGTCTTCATATTCAGCTCAGCTAACTAGCTCCTGGCAATTGTTTCATATTTAATAAACAAATAAGAGCGGAATTAAACTTCCCATCTAACTCTCAGCAAGAAAGTGAACTAGTGTAATTCCCTTCACAATTTCTGAAATTAGTTTTGAATCCTCATGACATTTGCTTTGAACATTAGAGAGAAAATACAAAGCGAGGAGAAAGACGCGCAGAAACGAGTCAAAGGCAAAATGATAAAACACACGATAACTACAAATGACAAGCAGTAATGTGAGGCCATATTCACAGCAAATCATCTACTTTAAGGAGATGACGGTGCCATCGCAGGATCCAGCAGCAGCACATGAAAAATGCTTTGGTAAACCGAGTTGGCAGCAGAGGTGGAGCAGCTGCGTTGGAAAGCTAGAGTGTGAAGTTGGACGCAGAGGGTTTATAGCAAAGTCAACTTAACACTACCAAGTGAATTAAGCGCGTGTGGGCAGAGCTCAAAGCAGGCAGTGAAGGCAGCTGTCTGCAGCAGCGGTGGCAGCCGGTGAATGGCCGTGGTTGGAGGGGATGGCACACTGACTGAGGCAGAGTCACTTTAACCCCTAAGCAAGTCTCCACCTCCTCCAGTGCTGCCTCCACAGAAACCCCCTGGGCTCTGCATTATCCTCTGCATTTTAGAATGAAGATCTTTACATCCTTTGCTTTAAAGGGATAGTTCAACATTTTGGCAATTTGGCAAATAATGTAACGTTACGAGACAGAGTTGTTTTCGAGGCAAATGCAGAGACTGCTTGCTGAAAAACTGTCCCCGACGGGAACGTGCATCAGCGGTTTTGCATGAATTTGTCTCTAAAACATCTCTGTCTCATAACGTTCCATTATTATCTCATAGCGTGGTGAATGTGCAGGTCACAACTTTTACATGAGAGTGTTTTGGAGTTGTTGAAGTGTGTATTTGATGAGTTTGATGAGGGAAAACAATAAATCCCATTAGCCTCCGTAGCGTAGCTCGTTCTAAAAATAGCTTGCACCGACAATTTGCCAAAATGTTGAACTATCCCTTTAACAACGTATTCCACATCTCTGGGCGTCGGACATCCTCACCTGCCCTGAAACTATCCATTACACATCTCCTGTGGCGAGAGGAAAGTGTACTGTCAGCATAACATTTTCTGTCTCCTTCTCTGTGTCTGTGCCATATGTGCATCTGTCGTGGCTGGATTGTGTGAAGACTGCATAAAATTTTGATCACAATGCAAGTGAGATTCCTCTGGGATGTGACCTCACGTCAGAATAAAACAAGAAAAAGCTGTCACGAGAGCCTCCAGAGCTGCGAGCTGCCGCATCCTGACACAATCGGATGATAGAATTCACACTGACAAGATCAACGTGAGCCTGTTGTAAATCGAGCAGTCCCTCCAGAAAGTCCAACAGACTTGTGATGTTAATATCTTTTACCAAAATTAGGCTTTTGTTCGCTGTCCTGTTGTATATCAATAATAAGACTGCACGTTTATACAACTACATATTTATGAGGGGGGGGGGAGTCCCCAGGTCAGACAACCAGACTATGCTCGTTGCATCTCCTGTCTGTCTCTACTGCCTCTATCACATGAACTCATAAAATTGGAAAAACAATAGGATGATGGTACATCATGGTAGGATTATGGTAGTCACAAACTGATTCAGAAATGTTTGATAAATAATCCTCAGTAACTAAATTTTGCTAACATTATCCATCCTAAGCAAATGGTAATCTCAGACGAGGCAAGACAATCCCCTCAGTTTAGTGAAATGAACAATAGACTGTTTATTGTCCTATGAATTCAACTTTTATGTATAAAAGGATGTGATATAATACTGCTTTGTGACGTCTCTTTAAATAGTAATTGCAATATTTTAGTAGTGTGTCCTGACCTTGCTCTCAGTCGAGCCACATGTTTGGCCGAGACACCATAATACAAACAGGACAACTTCACACTTCACAGTATGAATATAACAGGTTTCATAAATATCATCAGTCTCCTCAGTAACAATTGCAGCACACTCTTCAATACAGAGCACTATAATTAGAACATCTACGCTATACTGTAATCACAAACAATACATAATCAGCTGATAGGTTAAAGGCCGTGTAGCAGCAGCAAAATAAAAAAAAGGACGGTAGCCTTGGGCAGCAAAGGTGAGAGGTTCCCATGCAGAGGAATTGTAGTGCAGTGTGCTAATCCACTAAAATAAATCAGCACACAAAGCAGCATGTCAGCCATCCAAGCAAGAACAGATTTCATTGTTTATGGATGAGTTGTGTCAGAGGCTCAAAGCTGCTCACCATGTGAGTGTATAAAAAGGCTTCTTTTTCCAAGTTACATTTACTGTATGTTTCATCTTTGTGATGGATGTGGAGCAGAACTGTGAGGCCCTAGTAGTGGAAATCAAACTATCAATTAAAGGCAAAATGCCTAACGGGCTCATCCTGCATATATCCTCCTGTTGCTTGATCATAACAGACAGATTATGCATTTACAATGTCAGAAATAGCTTTGATTAGGGGCGGTGCGTGGCGCAGTGGTTAAAGCGGCCGCCCCATGTAGAGGCTACAGTCCTCAACGCAGGCGTCCCCGGTTCGAATCCCGCGTCGGGCAGATCTTTCCTGCATGTCACCCCCCACTCTCTGCTTCCCCCTTTCCTGTCTATCTCACTGTGTACTATCAAATAAAGCCAAAAAAATATACTTAAAAAAAAAAAAAAGAAATAGCTTTGATTTGATAAAGTTAATATAAACCATGAGGAAACACACAGTTGATTTAAAAGCCTTTCCATAATGTATTTGTGGGACCTGTGATAAACTGACAACCTGTCCACAGTCTTCAACTTGGCTTTTGCCCAGAACATCCTGGGACAGACTCCAACCACCCATGAGACTCAGAATATGCAACCAGACTCTGGATGTGTGGTGGTGTAACCATAAAATTACAGCAGGGCTTCACACTGTCAGTGTTAGTTACCTCTCTTGGTCAGCACTCCGAAACCGGGGCAAAATCATCTGTCTGAAGCTGCTGGTCCGGTCCAGTTTGGGCTGACTTTTAGCCCTCTTGATGGAACCCTTCAACCTTCGATTGAGAAAACTCTGAAGATTTAACAAAGGAAAAATGGACAAAAAAACACAGTTCAGAAGAGAAGCATATGGCACAAACCCATAAAAAGAGCCGTGATTAATAAGCACACAAATGTATGTATGGGAATTTTACAGTTTTGATTCCTATCTATGAAAGTGTCAACTCTCATTCAAGCATCAAATTGTTTTTGCTTCCCTAGTGAGAATTAGTAATCTACAATATCAGACTGGACCCCAAAAAAAGCCAATCTGTATTTATTTTCTGTAAGAGATGGCACTGTAAGATATGACAGGCTTTGCTGTACTCACCGGCTGTCTGAAGGGCTGTGGAGTGGTGTTGGGAGGGGTTTCCATGCTTGACTGTCTTACAGAGGCAAAACTTGCCCTGCGAGATTGGTCTATGAAGAAAAAATGCCAAAAAGAAATAAGAAAATGAAAAAAGGACAAAAGTTGATCAATAAATATGAAATACAGACACAATGGGTTATTCTAGATACTATAAACTAGTTTGTGTTTGATTTTCTTTTCTGCATCTGGCTACAAAAACAGAAAAAAGATGCTGGTGTTATGTTACACCTAAAGATGCAATAAGTTGCACCTTTTATGACCCACATTTAATTTTCAATTTCTTAAGAGAGGACCATTTTTGTACATTATCACAATTTATAACAATGTCTTATTCAGAGTTTATTATTACCCTGGAGCTGCCTTGGTAACATATATAGAGAGAAAGAGAGTCCAAAATCACAGCAACAGCACACGCAAGCAAGCTACCAGCACATCAACAACGCAGAATAGCAGGTGGACGTGAAGCTCACCAACAAAGACAGACAGCTACAGCCTCCAAAGAACTACAAAGAACAACAGTGTGACAGTCTGAAAGACGCTTGTATGTTGTCTGCAAAAGCAGCTATTTTTCCTCCCTGACACTTAAATACGTTTTGAATCTAGCGGAAAATGGTGTGGGAACTATATTGGACACCTATATAATCTGAAGAGGAGACACGCTCTTATGAGTCATCTTGAAGCTCCCAGGCTTTGTCTGACTTTAAGCCTGTGCAAACTCTGGAACATGGAGCCGGATCTATAAAAGTATGAGCAGCTATCTTTAGGGAATCAGATCTGATGCTTCCTCTATATATGACTGTGTGCTGACTAAAAAAGACAGGGCCGAGGCCCCGGAGCAGGGGAATCATGAATACTCCATACATTGCTCTTTATCTCACCATACAAACAGAAATTCAAGAGGGTTTTTAAAAAAAAAGAAGAAAAAAAAACAGCAGAATGAATGTGAGTTTTGGAGCACGGTGTAAATTTCCTCCCTCTTTCATTCCTAATCGTCCTGTTTCTTTGCCTGGTGAATCACTGCCCATATGCTCCATTGGTTTGATTCAAATCAGTCCGGTATTTCCCTCATTGAAGCAATTTCCCCCTGTCACAGAAATCGTTGACCAGTCAGGTGCGACAAAGAATAAGGAAGCCATCTCTCAGTGTAGCTGGCTCGATGCGTAACTACAGTATAATCATTGAAAATAGGGGACAGAATAGTAGCGGTAAGCCTTGATGAGACTGATGCTGTCCTCTGACAACTCTTGTGTTGACACATTGATCAAATGTGAAAAATATGTTAACCGCTACCACAGCCTCCGTGTCAACTGAAAACTACAATAGTGGGACAGATGTATCACTTCCTACCAGTTTAAAGATCAGGGCAAAACATTTATGAAATACCTACCCTCCCTTTGCTTTAGGAACATGATGTTACTAGTTTACCCCACACAGATCAGGGTTTGTGACGACAGAAGTACAAAGGGTAGCTAAAGGTAAAATGTGTTCCAGTACTTGTTAGAACCACATTCTTCTTTTTATTCATGTTTTCAGCTATTGTTAGGTTTTTATTCATCGCTTAAGTCGGTTATAATCAATAACATCCATCATACATTTGATCCTTTGAAGCCACAGATTCATGCATAGATTAGTCTCTTAAAGCTAAAAATGTGATCAGGCCTCATGTTGATATTCACTCGCGCGCTTCTATTTTTATCTCTGATTGATCCGTTGAGGTAATTTTTTTCTTTTTTCTTTTCTTTTCTTTTCTTTTTTTTCTGAAATTACCCATTACCCAAAGGAGCTGTTTTTTTTCCCTTTGCTACAGAGAATCAAAACACTCTGTCATCCTATGATTTCCCTGCTCCCAAAGCCTGTAAATAGGCTACTCTCCAGGTTCTATTCTGAATCCCAGCTAATTGTTTGGTATCCATGGAAACAACTCCGAGGGCTTCTACTTGAACCGTAGAAGATATTGGCACACAACTGCACAATAAAGATGATGAAAAAGTAACATGCAGCACACAACACACAGCGTTTGTGTGACCTGATGCTCAGACCTATCAGCTGCCCGCCCGCGAGGGGGAATCGTCCTCAGCTGGAGGAAACGTTTCAGCTTCCATTGTGTCTCATGTGTTTGGGGCTGAATCCTGACACTTCTGTGAAGGCAGATCGAACGAGGATGCGGAGGAAAATTATTGTTTAGCATCTTTTTCCGATTCTAACGCGGCTGTTCGGCTAAAAGAGTCACCTGCAACATGTGGTGCTCTAAGTAAACGTGACATACTAGAACACATGGATGTGTTCACATGGGCTATTCTGAATGTAAATTGCTGTCAGGACGGAGTGTGTGGGCGGCAACAGCCTCTAGCTAACTGAGATGCAGAGGGAGAGAAAGACAGAAAGAGGAAGACTCTGAGTGGGTGTTGGAGAAACATACTCAACCTTTACTTTTCTTTTACTAATACATATTTAGAAACTTGGTTGCTTTTTTAATAAACTAGACAAAACCATAACCTCTTTATAGGAGGAGTATGGTTATAGTTAAATATAGAACAGTAGGCTATAATGTAGTTAAATATATGCAGTATTTTTCAAGGGAGTGATCACAACCTGCGCAGGCTTAGAAAAATATAAATTTAAATACTTGCTTCTGTAAAAACCATGAAATATAGCAGCTATTCATTTACCAAATAGTTAGTACTTTATAATCACAATTGCATAGAGTCATGAAAAAACTGAAATTACTGAAACTATAATTAGGGATGCACTGCTCCAATCTACTGGACTGCCTTATCAGCTATGATGAAACCCTCATTTATTGCATATAAATGCTTCATTAAACAATCAAACTTGAGAAATTGCCATGTTTTCGAGGTATTTGGTCATAAACCAAAACATTTGGACAAAAGTCAGGGTACCATCAAAGTCATAGGACTCTGGCCACCACATTTCATGGCACTCAATCTAATACCTGTTTGTGGATCAAAGTGGTTTGACTGACCGACCCACGGATAATGATCCCAATGAGTTCTACACAGACTTTACATTTGGAAAAGGGAGCATAATGGCACCGGTTAGCACTGTGTATGATCAGATACCATGAGTTGAGGTATCAGGATCAGAGAAATGTTGGATTGGCGGGTCTTCAGCTATCCTAAATGCTGCCTGTTTGTTGGGTTGCAGATGCACTTTCTTAAAAAGAAAAGGCTCACTACTCTATGTGAACAAGTTTTCACACGTATTACAAAACAGTTCACAGACCCACACAGTTATTTAAGTTATTTTACAGTTTGACTGCGTCCTCTCAAGTGACGCCTCTGTCATCTGGAGGACACAACTATGACTAAAGTAATAATAGCCTTGCCAAAATTCCCACAGAGACTGGTGCTAGGATGATATATGGCTTTCAGGATGGTCTGTCTATATATAGTATATTTGTCATTTTTAATGGAAAATCACACCAGTATGGATGCTTTTGCTGATGCCAAGAAGAACACTAAAATATGAACAGTCAGTAGCATTGTCACTCATGGTGAGAATGTGCGATTGTTTATATATGTAAACGTCAAAATGTAGGCTACCCTCTTTACAGCTCTAATACATTTTCTGTTTTGTCACATATACGAGCCCGTTCCAGTGTTGTGAGAGCTACAAAATACATAATTTACATCTCATGGTACACCACATTTAGGGTGGGAGCCGACCCATTTGGTAAGGTGAGTGTATTTGATTTTATTGTGACAACTGTAATGTCCATTTTGGAACGACAGCGTTTCCAAAAACAGATCATTCTCAGTTGTTATGTCTGGTCTGGAGACTTCATGACAACGAGGAGCCTCTGGTGACTGGGGCAGATGTTGCATCTATGTCATATGGACGTCTGTGTAATTACGATATTCTGACTGACCACATGACCAACAATAAACTGGTAATAATGTCTGGGAATTTGCCAACCTTTCCAACAGCTTAATGTCCATAAAAAAAATAAATCCTGATATAATGGTGCTGTGAAATGCAGGATGCCTACAAAGAACTGTTGAACAAGAACAACTGGGAAAATGTTATCAAATTAAAGCAGGTAATTAAATTAAAGCAGGGGTTGGTTTTTTTTTTGGGGGGGGGGGGGTACAAGTATCTGGCATCTATTCAACACAACACAGTGTTTTTTAACAGTAACATGATGCTGAGGCAAAAGTTTTTGTTTTTGTTTTTCACTGAGGACACTGTAACTGATCTGCTTTATGGTAATTCATAGTTTACACTGTATGTACCTATTCAAAAGCATTTGACGACACAGGATATTAATTTAAAACTATAATTACTCCCTCACAGCTACAGTATACGCATCTGCCAACCAACCAAGATATAGAAAATAGTGTCACAATCTCAGCTCTCTGAGTCACAGCATTGAATAGTGGCCAGAGGTGATTTTATAGAAAATGTTAATGTCATATATGAAGTTGACCTTTGGCCATCTGGATATAAAATGTAATGATTTTTATCAGTGATGCTGGACGTTTGTTTTAAACTGTGTCATAATTTCCATATAATGTGTGAGTTGTTTGTGTGATTTGTGACATCACTGTAGCCTTGACCTTTGCCCTGTGCCCACTTAAGTCTAGTCAATTTCTCTTTGAGTCCGAGAGTACCTTTGTCCAACAATCAAAGAAATTCCCTCAAGGAGTTACTGAGTCATCGCATTCACAAGAATATGGTGGATGAATGAACAGACGGGCAAATATGAAGGTATTCTTTTAGGGAGACAAGGTCAAAAAACTGAACCTTGTGACATGTCTGTGACTTCGACCTTTGACCACAGGAGTCTAAACACATGTAATTTATCCTTGTTTCTATAATGGTATATTAGAAGAAAATCCTTCAAAGCTTTACTAAGATATTGTGTTTAGATTAACATTTGACCACCAAAATCTAATCACTACATAAATATATAACACCTTTGATGAACGTTCTCTTACGATATGTCTGAGAATTTAGACTCAACGCTCATGTTGTGATCAGGAAGCTCACACAATGATCCGTCCCGATGCTGGCTTAAACAATATGATGTTAGGCAACTGTTTGTGGATGTTGAGTCTGCAGCGTTATTTCAAACAATAACTGCAACATTACATTACGTGATCATGACACCCCAACTCACACAGGTCAATGACTGACATGTGACCTCACCACTGTAAGTCTCAAGGTGTCAACAAGCTCACAAGAGGCTGAACAAGCCTTCTGGATGCACTCATTTGGCAGACTGTCCTTGCCTATACCTTGTAAGTTGGCAGATGCTTTTATCCAAAGCCATGCGAGAGGTGAAAGGTCTTCATACAGCACTAAGAAGTACAAAGATCTGGATGACTAATTATCTTTACGTACCCAAGAAAGGCTACATAAATACAGATTGATAAAGTACACTGGGTCAAAGGTGGCTTACATGCCATTATTAATGCATAACAGTGTCACAGCTGTTGAAAAACCACACACACAGTGAGTGTGTGTAGAAAGTTAAGGCCATTCATTAACAGCGAGCTGTCCAAACAATCAGTTTGAGTGACTGACAGGAGCAAAATCTCACTACATCAACCTTGTGGCTCTTTGACAAGCCAGCAGCATCGCCCCAGGAGGTTTGATGCCGTTCAAGTGTGAGCAGTGATTTACAGAGCGCAGAATGACGTTGGAGAAGCCAAACACACAGAGACATACACCGCTGGCATTTAGAGAATCACCTGCCTGATGGAATAAACTCTTGTCTCGCAACGCCTGGTGATTTCAAATGAAAGGTGAATAAACATGAGGGCTACTGTTGAATACAGTTAAACTGCCTTTTGAGTACAAACTCAGGAACTGATATATTCAAACTGGCTAAATTATGCACCCTGCATGATGCATGCACTCAAAAGTTGAGCAAAAATAAGGACCGGTGACACTTCCGACTATGTTCAGTGGCACTCCGGCGCTATGTTTAGATACTGCACTGTAATCAAGTAAATGTAAAATGCACAGAAGAGGCAGAGCTGCAGGATTTGAAAGCAGAGGTGGGTGGAGGGGTTGAGGAATCAGGGGCAGTGTGGGCGCGAGGGAGCCACGGGAAAGAACCTGCGATCTGCTTGAAAACTGACAGATATTTTTGGAGGAACAGAAAGAAAAGTGACTTCTAACATCCTGCAGTGTAACCACGGTTTCTTAGGGCCAAGAGACAGGATTTTTTTCTTTCTTTTTTTCAAATGTAAATGCTCTCTGAGCGGAGGAAGGCATGAGAACAGTCACCTAAAAAAAAAACACACACAATCTGAAGTAGCTCTCCATCACGCGTGTTTTCCAGCGTTCCCAGCTCTCTCCTGCTTGTCCCTCTGCCTGTGTGTGAGCCAGCCAAGGGGAGTGTGGCCTAGTTACCATAGGAACATGTTTGTAGCGTGTGCACTGCTCTCCATCAACACTACCTTCATTTTAGCTAATGTATTTAGAAGCATTATTGCTGTGCTTGTAAATGAGCAGACCCAAATTAAAGAGCTGGAAATGGTGAAAATGATATCCTTAGAAATTAAGCAGTGATTCGAAGCTCTTATCACTGACTGTTCTCAGCTACTTCTGTATTAAATCACCACATTATAGTTCACATCAGCCAAGACTTCCCCAGCATTATGAACCATCTCTTGTTTGTTTCAACTCAAAACAACACTGGCAGGCTAAGTGTTTGAGATGAAATAACGGCTTTACATGCTCCACTAACTCACAAAAAATTATTTGTCTTCCTGTTCTTTCGTGGGAGCAGAAATGGCAGCTTTCATTTGTGGAAGTAAAGAGCACCGAGAGGAGGAGGAAGACTCGGAGAATGTCAGAGCTGGAGTTAAAAGGTAAATGGCGCTATCAAACCTAGCGGATGTCAAAATTAAACTCCAGGAGTGTGACAAAGCAGGGCTCAGAGAGTGAGTGATGCTCCGGTGTAGGATTGAGTGGTAAAAATCCTCGATATATTGAGGTACTGTAAAGCTTCGTGGCGCTGAAAAGCACAGGAAAACGAGCAGAGCGGCACAGCTCGGGCTAAAGTGTGTGTCAAACCTTTCATTAACCATTGCCAACAGACGTGTCGATGTGTGTCAGAGAAAACGGTGCACATATAAAAAACATTTAGAACAGAGAAAAATAAAATCTCATTGGACCACAACAGACTGGAGACGAGGCTGAGAAACTGCAGGAGGGACAGCTGACAGTGCAGAGACGTCGACCGGTTTGGGGCCAAACCGACTCACTTGGGGTTAAAACTCCAGATCCGCCACAGCAAACCTCCGCTTGACCAACCAACCCAAACTGACTCTGATGCGGCAGCCACGTCTTTGAAGATGTGTCCATGCAGCTATATGGCACAGACACAGGTTTGTTTGTGTTTTTAGCTTTTGACATTGCTGGCCCATTAGTCACTATACAACAATGACAAAAACAAAAAGAATACAAGACAAGTATTAACAGGTTGTTGTGCTTTCAGAATAACAAATAAATGAAAGTAAGTTCAAAATCCCCCCCCCCCCCCAAAACAAAATGGTTAGAAAGTGCATCATTTCTGGCTCATGTTTTGCAAAAAAAACAAGGAGAACTGTTTGAATTTGGGAATACAGTCACACCTTCATGTTACATACCATAATGAAAAAAACTGAAAGCCGGCAGGACACAGCAAATCATGATTTTGAATTACAAGTCACACTCAACTGATCGGAGCTGCCCTTTATAGACTTGTAAGCAAAATGTCATTATGCTGCTTAACCACAAGCTGTTTCTATGATTAATTGATAAGCATTCCTACAGACACATCAGCATTTGATTTCCATGTTTTCCCTGACTGGAACTTCGGGAGAGGAGGCTGAATGCATTATACATATTTCAAGTGTCATGCAGGCAAACGGGGACAACTTGGAAAACATTCAGGATATTTGATCAGCCTCTCATGACCATGGACATGACGCCAGCTTCAGCAGGGACTGAACAACAGCTGTTGGTTACAGGCTTGGTTGCATGAGATGATAACTAGTAAGGCTGTCGACTTAAATGAGGCATCTGAAGTGGCTAACTCTTGCTACAGATTAAGAGGAAGATGATGCGAGGAAGGGTTTGTTGAGCAGCTCTGCGAGGACAAAATTAAGAGTATTTTGTGGCAGTAGGTTGTTAAATTGTTCTAAGTGAAAACAGAGGCTCAGGATGGAAAAAATCACTGCAAAGATTTAAAAAAAAAAAACTTGTTTTTTCTCTCTTGGGTTACTCTTGAAATTATAAGGAAGGGAAAACAGATCGTGGCTAGAGGCGAAATAGAACAATTTGAGAAGATTGCAGGACAGGAGCTCGTTGACAGACTCCTCTAATATATATTTTTTGTCTTTTAGAGAACATTCGAACAGACTGACAAAGCCTTTCTGTCCTTGGCAGTCAGAGAAAGCCCCCTCTGTGCACTGAAGATGGCTAAAAAGCAGCAGAATTACGACGGGAACTTGGTGTTGGAGAAGAGTCAGCTCTTTGCCGGCTGTCAGGCTCTCGGCTGTCGACTGTGGCAGAGTGGCAAGAGGACCAGATTCTCACCCGCTCACTAACAAATTAATTCCATCAAGATATGTGCAATATAGTTCTTATCCCGCATAGATGGAAATTACATATGGAGGAAGATGAGGGAATCCTGCAAGGGGCAATGAGTCAGAGTGAGCTGGACTTATCTCGTTCTATCGAGTGTGCAGCCTCAGACATTTCATTAACTGAGACTCTTCTCTCTCCACTGCATTATGTTTTTTGGTTATTTTTTTTTTGTTAAGGTGGGGAACTGTATTCACAAGGACACAGTCTCTTGCAATATGAAGATGGTGGCCACCAATCATATCATCACTGTTATAAAGTGTCCAAACATCAGTTACATTTGTTCTTATGGAGGAAAACTGTCACCACTGTCAAATCTCCTTTTTTATCAATTACTAATTCAACCCTGGGAAATCCTGGTTTGTATTTTACTTTGGAAGTTGGGTGAAATTACAGAATCATATCTTGACGCATCATTATGCATATCTGAGCTCCCAGAAACCCTCCTGTAGTCGGTGCAGGTGTTCACTGTGCAACACCCAGTGATAGCTAATTAGCAAACTGCAGGTATCAGTGAAATCTCTGCAAAATGGCATTAAAAAAACAACAACTCTGAGCTGCTCACTGCCAATCAACCGAGAGCCATGCACTGACTTTGTGCAGAGATTACATTTAAAATTCTCTTGAATAAATAACTCAGATGAATTTATAATATTCCCCCGAGTGTGCAATGATATAGGAGTAATTTGATTATTCTATGTACAAGATGCACCCTGAGGGCAACACTGGGTAAACTGTGACACCTTTGGATGCCACGAAATTGCATTCAGAAAAAAAAAAAAGCCTGGATAACTTGATAACTAGATTTTGTAGCACAAACTACATTTTGTGTTCTATGGAAATTCAGCAAGTGATAATGTAAGGCCTCATATCCTCCGAAGAACATGGTGCATAATCAGGCCTGTGTGAAAACTGTCTTATCAAACAGCCAGGAAGTGCTTGCAGGGGAAAATTTGGATTTTGTGCCAAATAACCAAAACAACCAACACATTTATTAGGAGAATGTTTCTAGAATAATCCATACGACTATTCTGGGGGGGAAAATCCTACTGAAAAAACACATGATTGACATGCGCACTAGGTGGTTATATGAAATCATAAGGCTATATCAGATGTCATGCAGCCTGCAATGGATCGCCTTAGAACAGGTTACGGTTCAGCACAACTCTGTATCTGAACACCTGTCCTCTGTCTGCCGGTGTGTTGGACACCTGAGCAGCAGGAGTGACCTTCACAGCTGTATCAACAGCTGCTGTACATCCTGAGCTGTAGACTTAGGCTGCATACAGTAGGCTACACGCTTTTGTAAGGTGGACACCCATCAGCTTTAGCAACTCAATCAGTGGGCAGCAGCTATCTCTGACTGCACTGTGACGTCAGGTGAATATACCGTATAGGATATGGCAAGTTTTAGGGTGTGAGACACTGTCCCCTCTGTCCACAGTGGATGTACAACACTTACCCAAAAACTCAGGACTTCCTGGTGATGAAATCTTGACAGCTTAGTTACATCTATGGATGCAGACTGTATCCTGTGGGTTTCCAGGGCACTTGGGAAGGGGCTGAGGTTCCAGGTTTAACTTGCTTTGTTTTGTTTTTTTTGGGGGACAAAGGTAGAATCAGTTTGTGCAGACCTGAGAGACGTTTTCCAAATAAAAAGGCCGGTGTTGTCCTCTGTGAGAGACAGTTGTGTTTCAATCATTAGGGCCAATGTGTTGTGTTCAAAGCAAGGCAGCTCTTGTTTCTCACCTATGCTGCAGTGTGTCCGTGCATGCCTTTTGTCAGGTGTGAAGGCTCCAGAGAGGGAAAAACGTGAAGCTGGCTGTCACAGGGATCCACCTCCACCTTCAGCTCAGTCCATCACTGTAGCCACAGCTTGCCCATCAGCGGCGGCGGCTCTGTCGTGCAGCTCAGCAGCTCTCTTCTGCTTCTCCTCCCTCTCTTCTCCCTCGGCTCCCTGTCCTCCAACTCTATTGCAATCCAGGAACTGAGATGTGATCCCAACGCAGCTTCTTCGGTAATAAAGAGAATCCCTTCTGAGGACGGATTTTGTCATCTTAATTGTTTGTTCTGGGCGCATGTGACTTCAAACAGCCCCTGCGTCGCTCCAGTATTTGAGAATATTATCAACTCCTGTTTGTGCTTTTTTTTTTCTGTATAACGATCCACAGAGCCAATTAGTTCATCACTTACATTAAAACACTCCACAGAGATCAGCGACACTTAACACGGATGCTGTACGGTTACGTCTGCAGCACTGTGCACATCAATCATGCCGATTACTGATATTGAAATAAGGATAATGTTGGAGGTGATGCCTGTGGGCTGTGCCAACTCTGAGCATCACACGGACCTCACTGCACACCGCGCGCACTAAAAGCACAAAAGCATCACAATAAACATCCCAGGGGTATTTACAGGCGAAATCCCGATGTTGTGCAGCAGCAGCAGCAGCAGCAGCACCTGAGCATCTGTTTCATGTACATTTTTCTTTTCTTCTTTTTTTTTTTGACGTGCTCCTTGTTTTTCTAGCTCGGCTGATTCAATCTTGGAAAGCGTCTGTAGTTCACCCTGCGTGGCATAACGACGTCCCCATAATCCAAAAAAAAAAAAATCGAAACGAGGGAGGTGAATCCGGTGCCAAATTTGACGCTGTGTCCTTTGCGCTCTCTCGCAGTCCGTCACACCTAATTTCGATTTAACGGCGGCGCTTGAAGAAAGGTGCTCGCTAAACCGAGAAGTCTCTCCCTGGAGGGCGGAGATAGTGCGTGAGATAGACAGAGAGAGAAACCAACGCCTCCAAAGGAAGGCGAGTCCGCCCTGCGCTGCTCCATCTCTGGAGTTTGTAACACCCGAAAATAAAAAACCAAGTGATGACGGCCGGCCGCCCACTGCGCCGAATAATTACGACGGAGATGAGGATGGGGAGTATAACAAAGTTCATTGAAGTTACTTTTTTTGAATATGCAGAGTGGTTGCTGCTGCACTTTTAATAAGGCTGAACTTTGCACACCTGAAAAATCTCCATGAACTTAGGCTATTTTTAGCCAACAGCAGGTGGGGAAGTGGTGCCTGTCATTTGGGATCAGTCAGACAGAAATAGGATCTAATACATTTCCCTGTAAACAACATTTTTAATAAGACAACACTCTGGGCAGCAGCTGCGGAGCCCATTGGTGACAAATGGGGGAAATAAGAGGTGGGCTGGCTCAACAGATTCTGATAACAAGATCCCCTGGGCCCAAGAAAAGCCTCAGGTTCACAGAGTAAGGATGGGGGGTTTGTGGGGGGCGTCAATTTAACTTTGCTTTGGAACTTGAGCCACTTTGACTTTTTCACCAGACAACCCTGGGATTGTTTACTTACATCTGCAGGTCCCATCTTCACTTCACTTCACTTCACTTCACACACTGCAACTTGTGGAAAAAAACACATGCAAAGACTCAGTTGTGCCACAAAATCTTAACAACATATGCCAACACACAAACGCAACACAATGTTAGTGTTTCCAGGGTGACAAAAAAGTTTTTGACTGTAGAAGTGCTGAAGACGGCTTTCCTGTTGAAAAAAAGGGAGTTTATTTTGACATAAATGTCACATGATTCAGATGTTATTGCAAATGTGTAGCCTACTGTTAGCTTAGCATTGGTATTTGTCACTTTTTGTGGTCCTGAAAGCATCTCTGTTGTGTTGTCAAATTAATGTTTGTTGTATGTTGTTTTCTGAATTCGTAGCACGTTCGTGGCTTTGCATGTGTTTTCTCTCAGGTTGTAGTGGGTTGAGCTCTCAGGGCCACCGTAGGTGTGAGCATTCAGCTGTCTGAGTGAGCTAAATCAAGTCATTCTTTACTTCTATTGCATGAAATTGTCCATCTGTGTGTGAACAGTGTTTCCTTGCCGAGACGCAGTGGAGGTACAGCAACACTAAAAGGCTAAAAGTGTAACTTTTAGAGGATACACGCTGGATGTGATTCAGATTTCTGCCCCTGGTGTTACAGCTCCTGCTGCTGCTGAACTGTGCACTGCTGCTGCTGTCCTGCTACAAAAGGAGGAGGAGAAATAACAAAAGACCAACATCATCTTCAGTGTACAACATAGGCAGGAGTGGACTGTTTATTGACGCCTTGAACAAAATGTGACCCTCTCCCTTTAAAGCTCTCAGTGATGTTTTCTGTGTTTGAAAAAAAAAAAACAATACCCAGGAGAAATTAAAGTCATTGGGTGACTCATTTGGATTTTAATAGCCTATAATCTGTTTTATTCTGGTCACTGAACAAAAGTGTCCATATAGGTGGAGAAGTGTGGAGGCAAGAGCAATTGTTCCAGATGAAAGGACTGTTTACTTTGCTATATGCTGTGTAAACACGTTACATAAATGTATTGCTAATTATTAAAATCTGATGTGTCATAGATCATTTTGTGGGACAAATATATAAAGGAGGTCTTATGTAAATCGCTAGGTGTTTCCCCTCTAAATCACAAACACGGTGCCAGTGTTGAACTGTGGGTATGAAATGGAGATGTGAGTAATGATGACCTTTTTCCTAAACCACAACAGCCCCCTGAATAAATCATTAAAGGTTCAAAGAGGGTAAACAGACTACATTAAAACAGAAAACAGATCAGCAATTGCTGTCGCGTTTATAGACTGTGACATGGCTCTACTTTACACTAAATGATGGATGCACTAGAGTCTTTTGAAATGTTTTTTCCTAGTATAAATCAAGCACTTGCATACACAGAAAAAAGGAGATTTAGCTAAACCAGCTAAGGAGAAGCAAAAAAAACCTCTATTATATTGGTGTTTCTCAAAAAAAAGAAAAAAAAAAAAAAAAAGAAAAGAAATATAAAAATAACTTAGGTTGGGACAGTGTACGGCACAGGAAGGCTTCAAAAATACACCACAAATATAAACTGGAAATGACACATCCTCACTCTTTCACTCTCAACCCCTCACTCAATCACTCACATGCACACACACACACACACACACAAAGAGACACACAGAAAGAAACACATCTCCATGGAAACTGATAAAAGAATAGCTGGCCTGCAAAAAGAAGAGATTGACAAAGCATATATAGGAACTTAGATGGTCAGCAAGTAGCAAATTTATGGAATAAAGAAAAAATCCAGGAGGATTTTGAGGTATGTAAGAACGAAAAAGGGACGGCAGTCACAGGATATTAACCGTCTACAGAATAAATAAAACAAAACAAGAAGGAAACACTACTCAGTCAAATCTTGTGTACAAACAGAAGCATCAAATACACTCTCAATTAAATTATCTTCTTATTAGTTGTTTGTTTTTTTCTTGAGGGGGGAGGTTTAAATTACAGGATATAGTATATTTAACTGGCTGATGCAACAATGCAAATCCGCCAGAAAACCCACCGAGCGGAACGATTTGAGAAAATATGAAGGAATGAAAGTTACGTGGATGTTGCAGATAGCAGAACAGAGAGGGTGGGCAACGGCAGAGGGGAGAGGACAAGGGAAGGAGTACAGCGCAGAGTACAGCACAGTACACCACCTACACTCGTCTCCATGGCAACTACCACACTAGAACGAGTGATAATGCAGTTCCCTCTCTTCCTATTCTGAAAACTGTTCAATTGGTACCATATGCACTGTGCACTATGTGGGAGACAAAGCTTTCAGTGTTCTGTTGTTGCAGATGATACGAGAAGTGTTGAAGCATTATTAAACTGCGAGTCTGCGACGCTTCTCAAAACACTTCTGGGCGAAATATTTCAGCTGCATATAGGCTATGTCTCATCCATCTATGCACCAGAGACACCGGCTCGGCCTGACACTGAATGCATCATCATCGCTTTAAGGGATAACTTGTTATTTTTTTTGAATTAATGTGTTGCACAGAGTGTGGGCAGCAGTCGCTTTCAAAGAGCAACTACTGAGGTTGATGGAATTGAAATGATTTCTTCTTTTTTTTCTTCCCCCCAATGGGGTTCCTGCTGTTTCTGCTGCGAATGTAAAGCGACACCTTTAGCAACTTAAAGCTTTTTTTTTTTTATTTATACATGCCTTTGTGCTGCATAGTCTTTTGAAATCTGTATCTTCTGACAATGAAGGCACCAGTGTGCTGAATATACAGCTTGACTTGGGGGCATCACTGTGAAATAATGTGGCAACAATGTGTAGATGACACTGCACAAACTGTGTGTACAGCCTGTGCTAAATTGTATTTTGGGTTTGGACAATTAGTCTTTGCTACACCCACGCTCCCTTTTTTTAGCCCTCGTTTCAGGGGCCGTTCATCCTCGTCTGTGTATTTTGTTTTCTCAAACTGCTTGTTCTACTCCACAGAACGCTGATGCTAGAATAACTAATGTTCCCGAAAAACCCAAACAAAACAATGAATCAGTTTGGTCATGTCAGTCTGAGGGTTTTTTTTTTCTTTGTCTGGTCGTCTGTCTTTCGGTGTTAATTTGCCGGGCAGACTGTCACGATTACTGCAAAGTACAATCAGTCTGTCCGTCAAGTCAGCAGATGACAAATACGGAGTGAGTGAGGTTGGTCGCCGGGCAGCCCACCAGACGGCCGCTCCGCCTCTGCTCTTCACATCGTCAGCTTTGTTTGCATCGTGACAGAGGCCGTCAGACTGCTTCCACTACAGTCAAGAGATCTTTAATAATGGCATCACCTCCTGCTATATGCTCATCTTTAGCGTGTGCTGGATTTTCTGAGATATCGACATATTTACTATTTTACACGGGAAAAATTAAACTTCGAAGTGTTCTGTAAAAAATTATGTCAAATATAAAATAAAAAAAATTGTCAATTAACAGCAACTACATTTTAAAAGTAAAAGGTAAACTGAAATGTTTGTCTCTAGCTTTTCAAACGTGAAGCTTTTCTTGGTCATTTATGATGGTAAACTGAATATTACAGGATTTCGGACAGTTGGTCAGACAAAACAAAGTCATGTGAAGACATATCCTTCAAATGAGCGTTTTAACTGTTAGACAAAACAATAAGCAGTTAACCATGGCAGATTAATCAATTATGAAAATAATTGGTAAATGAGGTCCTAGTTATTTTTACTATCTGACATGTTCCTGGGACTAATATACTCTTTGAGTTCAACCAACAGCATCTTCGCCTGCTTCTTCTGGACATAAGCCTGGACATAGTATTTTTTTTCTTTGCCACATTCCCTTTGTGAACATACTTCATACTTCATACTAAAGCTGCTTAGATTTAGTATGTATTGTGGATTTAGAACACGTCTAATATCAAAGACGTTCATCTTGAAATGAAACCTTGCTATTCTCGTTAAGTCTTTTCCCTTCAATCTACAAAACAGACTGCGTTCACAGAACATCTGAGGCATGTACAGTAGTTGGTACTGTAGTCGCTTAGCGAGCAGAGCAGACAAAAAGAGCTAATGAGGCTCAGGCATCAAAAGCCTAGTGACATCACCAACATCATCAGGACATTACAGGAACAGCAGGACAAAATCTTCTGGAAATGTCGGAGCCTTCTTGCAAAAAAATGTTTGCCTGAACCATCTGCTGGAGGCTCAGCTGACATGAAGCAGACACAAGAGAGTATCTGTACCTGAAACTCCACTGAAATTAAATGTTAGCTCCACCAGGCAGTCATGATGACATCACCATCCTCATCGATCAGCAGTCCCGTTATGATTGCCTTGAAAACAAGCCCTTATTTTTTTCTTCATGTTGTGACTTATTGTATTTCAGAAGTGTGATTTTACTTCTGAATATTTTACCAGCACTGGAGGATGTTTGAGTAAACATTCAACATGTTTTTCTTTCCCAGCAGACTATTATATTCAAATATAACAGAGACTGGCTGAAATGGCTAAAAGCTACTGGACACTGTGAAGACGAGTCTTTCTTTTTTATTGTATGAGGGGTCAAAGGTGCCGCGCTAGTCAAGTACCGATTAGTGTTCAGGGTTAGTTGCTCTGTGAATAAAGAAAGCCCAATTTAATGTCTAGAAGGATCAACACGACACTATCGTTCACTGTGACACTTGAGGCTGGAGCTCAAGCAATTTTCTGTTATTGACCATAAAAGAAAAAGCTTTCATAGCTTCACAATACACTCAAACATATTCAACCTCTTGTAGACAAACTGTCTGGCCTCCTGCAATAAAATAAAATTGACTGACATTATTCAATGTCTCATCTCTCCTGGTGTCTGGCAGTTGGTCAAAATCTGTATTAGAATTAGACTCAAAGTTAAGAAGTGGACATTAAAAGGACACTAAAAGGGAATGAAACATAGGTTTGCTGTCAGTAACACCAAAGTCTTTAATATTTCAATGCTTGCTGCACTGTTAGAAATTAACAATGAGGATTTTTTATGTTACGTGATTTCAGTGGAGTTGGAATGAAGGGTGAGAGTAAGGTTTGGCAAAATAAACCTTGAGTTAGTTCTGCTGACACCAAAAACCTCTGACTGTCTGGGGGGGATTCAAGCTGGATTTGAAGTCCTGAGGAGCATTTTCAGTGCAGTTTCACAAAGGACCTTGTAGTGTTGCTGTTGTTTCAGTGTTTGATGTTTGAGTGTTAGAGTTCACGAAAACAGAAAATATAAATTATTGAATGTTTGAATTATTTATTTTTTGTTGAGAAGTATGTACATTTGTAAAGACAAAAAACTATTGACAGTTTAAAAAAAAAAAGGTAAAAAAGAAAAAATAGCTGCCAATGTGCAGAGTCAAGTCTATTTTGAATTCCAAACCCAAGTTGTAGTTTTGCTTCCACTCAACCCGAGTTTGTAACGTGTTAACGTACACAACAAACTCTCATACACAAGAGACAACATAAGTACGACTTGTTTCACTGTTTAAAGGAACACTTCTGGTTTATCCAAAATTTGTTGTTGTACTTTTTGTGATTTCATTTTGCCCAGGCAAGGATGACACTGAAAATATTTGCAAAATATTGCTTTTCCTCACTTGACTCATAATTATCACAGCTACTGCTTAATCCCAAAATGTCTTTTTCTGTTAACTCATGGAGCCAGTTGCCAAGTTGTTTTGAAGAAATGGTAGCTGTGGTGGTGGTGGAAGCTTGACGAGTATGGTTTTCTCACATGTCACATTATCAAGTCAGTGTGCCTGAATTGAGAAATATTTGAGAAAAAAACACACAGAAAAACCTGTATCCAATTTTTTTTAAAGAAACTAACCTATGTTGCAACTGCGCTCTGCTTGACAACCATTTTCTGGCGAGCGCCTTTAGATGCGGAGGAGTCAAGTCCTGTCACCCCACCCGAAGTGTTGGGAAATCCGTGAGCAGCCACGTATTTACGGTACGCTTCCCGGATGATGCGGAAGGCCCGCGTGTTAGCGTAAGGTATATCAGTGACTGGGTCTCGGTACAGTGCGGCCTTGTGGGTGACGGGACAAACCTCCTGGACGGGAAGCTGAGGACTGGACTGCGCGCTGTGTGGAAAGGCCGCTTCGAAGGCCTCGTCGTCACTGAAGGTGATGTAGGTACGGGAGCACAGGCCTCCTGCGGCCTGCTGGGAGGGTGTGGTGGGATTTTGAGGCGCAGTCTGAGGAACATCCTGATCCAACCTTTGAAAAAGGATAAAATGTCAAAAATGCAATTTAGGCCACATCATCCGTCCTGGGTGAGGGATCCCTCCTCTGTTGCTCACCCTGAGGTTTCTCAGATTTTTCCCTGTTAAAAGGGTTTTCTATGGAGTTTTTCCTCAGTCGATGTGAGGGTCTAAGGGCAGAGGATGTTGTTACGATGCCATGTAAAGCCCTTTGAGACAAACTGTTTGTAAAAACAGGCCATATAAATAAAATTGACTTGCCTTGCTTTGTCATCATATGGCAATAGTTTATACGCTTGGTTATACATCACTCTAAAAAATGATTAAATACCTCAGGGTGATGATTTAAAATAAATATTTTCCACCTGATCAGATTACTTGTCATAAATACAAAATTGTACAGCAAATACTGGTTCAGTGACGTATGTAAACTATCTGCATAGCATGAGACAATCCAGTAAGGCTCATACTCACCCCTCAACATCTACATTTTCTTCTTTGAGGACTGAGTGAGAGACAAGGGGCATCAGGACTGAATGGTAACGGATGGTTGGTCCTTCAAACCGTCGCTTCTTGTGGACTTGTTTCTTCTTGTCTGCCTCCAGACGCTCATAGTTCTCTGCACAGACAAAACCGTGTGAGTGGGGACACCATCATTTTATGTTTGCTGTCATTAAGTGAAGCAGCTGGAGACAACTTGAGACAATATATATGTAAATAAACCCGTCCAGCTAAGTCATAATTTCAGAGCAACTACAATAACTTTATGCATCTCCATAAAAAAGGGGGAACCGAAGTCAGGCAGATATGATCATATTAGTCATCACTATAACAATCTGTATACAGAAGCTCAAGCACTATAATATTGTATTGAAGATGCAGACGATTCTGGTGCCAGTAACTCGACCGACATGAACTCACCGAGTGATCGGATGTTGATCTCAGCTGTTATCTTGGCCTCGGCCAGCAGTTCTTCCTGGGTAAGAGGCCGGTCTCGATGAGCACCTCTCCTTCTCCGAGGGGCATCCTGACGCTCTTGTAGGCGCAGATTGGTCTTTCGGGTGTGTTCACTAGTCGACTGTCGCACAGACTTCCGAGCTAAACAGTCAAGATATACAGTTCAAACAAACTCATGTTAAAACTATTAATTTACTAGAACACCCAACCTTCATCATGATGGGCTTGTTTCATGGTGGTGTTGCGTAATAAAATAATTTGAGAGAACAGTGCAGTTTCAGTGGGAGGGTTGTAATAAACTTACTCTCGCTAAAATCTTGGAATTCTTGTGGAATCCTCCTTTTGAGCTCCACTTTAGTTTTCTCGGTTTTCTTCTGTTCCTCTGAGGGTCTTTTTGGTTTGGGTTTTGCCACTTTAATAGGTTCCTTTGGATTCAACAAAGATAAAAGTTACACGTGTAACGAATCCAAAAAAAATTAAGTCCACACTTCCCTTACAGCAATTTACAAGAGTTTGTGACCATTATGTGACTTGACTCTACAGTGGGGAGGCAGAGCTAAATGAAATATCATTCTGCTGTGGCATCCACAGTAAAAAAGCAGCTTGTAAGGGTTTCATGCGTGGAGTTGACTCAATATAAACCGGGTTCAAAAGCACACATGCTGAGAAAAAATATTTCACAGGATGATGCAGAGAATAAATAAAGTGGCTAAAAGCTAATAAATATGTCTTTTTTTGTGTGAAAAAAAAAATTTCTATGCTCATTCCATGGGAAAGAAATGCTCTTACTGTAGGTCAAAATAACCCAGAATTTTATGCCACGGTGTCTTTTAAAAGGTCTCTTGGGTATGAGTGCAAACTCACGAACATAATTAAATTCACTTTTTTAATGCTGAGACCTGCTCCAGAGTCTGACAGCTGCAGAAATGACTTTCACTACCTTATAAGCTTTAGTGACAACTCGACTTTTCCGCCGAGGCGCATCCTCCTCCTGGTCGCTGTCTGGCTCATCTCCCTCATCGATGTCAAAGTCGCTGTCCACCTCGTCCTCTGTGTCTGAATGTTCTCCATGATACTCATCATCCCCCGATTCCTGAAAGGACACAAAAGACACAATTATTTAACCTAAAATGACTGAAATATGATTAATGGACATTACAGAAATAGACACAAAACCATAGACTGTAAAAAAAAAAACAGATTCTTAATTAGCAGTAATTTCAGCATTACTACACACTGCGATGCAACTTATACTGTGCATGAGAGACAACTTATCAATTAATTTAATTGTAATATTAAAATATTGCTACACAATATTGTACCTAAGATTAGCATTTAAATTAAAGTGTGTGAACAGAGATAGAGACAGTGCCAGCAGAAATGACTGTGGCATCTCAGGATTTGTTTGTAATTTTTTATTAATCTAGCTACTCTTGTCAAACTCAGCTGAGACTAACGTCAGAACTGCCAGCGCTTCCACTGCCAAATCCCCCTACACAAGTTGACCCTTCACCCAGCAGCTGTTTAAAATTAGCAAGACTGTTAATTGTGGAAACCAATCAACAGCTTAAAATGCAAGCCTAAAATGAGGATGCTGGTATATCAAAAATTAGCATGTTATGTTCTCACACACAATACAGCTTGAAGCCTTTAATCTGCTGCCTCTCTTCTCTTTTTGGACCTGATGCAAAAAAGGATTGGCACTCTCTCATCTAGTCTGCACAGATTTGCTAGAAAGATGTTGCAAGAAGGGATGAGCCAGGATATTTTAGGGTTGTGGTCAGATATATACAAAGACGGTAAATAGAGTATCTTTGATGTATATGCCGTTGGCATGGTGATGTTGATGACCAGAGCTGCTGCTAGCCTGGGTTTTGTTAGTGTCACTTGAGGTTTTTTTTGGAGTTTAATTAACAATGAATAATAAATTAGTCCCGGTGCACAAAACAGTTCCATACGTCCATATTTGACATTACTGCAAAATATATTTTAATGTGTTTCTCCTTTACTTCGTGAAATAAAAATGATAACATTGGCTTAACTATCAGACAGGTTACATGCATCATTCATAAATTGTGATTTTAAGGTTGATATGTCGATAAAAAGTGAATAAAATAAATATGTTCGTAGTTCTCAGGTGCAGACCACCCAATATTTTACAATTTAACAACACGTCCCTATTGCGCTATTATGACTAACTCTAGCTAGCCGGGAGCTAATGCTAACTGAGTGTATTGTATCCGTCCGTTTGATTACTCACATCGTTAAAGCCTCCGTATGTAGTCTTGTAAAACTCATCCTCTTCTTCAGCATCCAGGAGTTTGGACATGCGGTTCCCCGCAGTCTTTCTGGGTTCCCGGCCGACTACCAGACTCATGGCTGTTTATTTCTAAACAATGATAACTTACGTGGGTACGTAGCTGGTAGCTAGTGTTGTGCTAACCCGTATGGACTACAATGCTCTTTTTTTTACGTCGTCGTCACTCACTATGCTCCCTCGGTTATATGCCTTTACCCATGTTTAAATTCATTTTGAAAACGATTTAATTTCCGACCAATATCACAATATAACGTTAGTACGATGAAATTACAACACAGCTAGGGCTAGCCGCTGCTACTCACTGCTTTCTGGAAGCTAACTAGCACATCCGGGTTAGGCGATGTACTTCCGGGCTACGGGCAGAGGCCACTTTCAAAATAAAATGGCTCTGAACTTTGTTTGTACATTTAGATTTCTGATTTTTGTATGCTATCATATTGCTTTTTTTCACTGTAGGGAGTACCCGTATCATGAAAATTTACATCACAGAGATTCAAACTGTGGATTAGACTAGCCTTGTTAGCCAAACATTAACATAGGCATACACAAACATATTGGTGAAATATTAAAGCCTTATGATATCTCAGACATGGGCAGATTAAAACTAAAACTGTTTCTCTGCCCAATTGTGGCTCTTCATTTGCTTCTATAGCCTAGTATGTATTCAGTGTTCCTATGATTTTTTTAAGGTTTTTAAGATTTTTTTTAAATGACCACAGTTAAAAAATATTCACACTAGCCTATATAGCCGTGCTGTGTGTAGCCCATGTATAGCTATGTAGCTTATGTCAGTTTTGGACTGTGAGTCACTGAAAAAAGGACAACAAAATACACAAAATTACATTCTTGAAACCACAACAATTTTATTTTATGCTGCTTTTTGAAAGAAATTGATGACGTGATTTATTGGAGAATAAGAAACAAGCACACATACACTCATTAAAAATATGACAGTATCAGAATACTGGCAAAACATGTATTTATCAAATTAAGTTGAATAGAAATGACATGCTATATAGCTTAACATTACTAATAATAATCTGTTGTATATTTTTTTCATTTTCACTAAGGTGTTTGCCATAATGCTCATATTTGTATGAAATATTAATTGCAGGCTCTGAACTATTCTAATTGTGACTATGTCTAGAAATTGGGACTTTAATTTCTTTAAAATTGAAAATAGATATTCCAATTAGTCATATTAGCTTCATGGTGAATCTGCTTGTCTCCGTATTGCCTGTGCCTCCCTTATTATTCGACATGGCACCTCGTGGTACATATGCAATCGTGGCTGTGTGCTTTATTTGTCCTTTGCTCTTACTCCAGAAGAACATGAAAATGAAACAAATGCTCACAGAGCTGAAAAATGAAAGAAACCCAATTGTGGCTGCTACTAGTAACGTCTTGACATCAAATGGGAGTTGCTGATTTCCATTCACACCCGGAGAGGCAGATGGAAAGGCAAACCAACCTTTAAGATGGAACGGGTTTTTAGAAGACGGTGGAAAGGCTCGGACATGGAGGCTGACAGGAAGGCTGTCATTTCCTGCTGCATTAGATGCCACACAGAGATAAGTGCCACTGTCTTGAGGCTGAGCATAACGAACCTCCAATGAGCCATTAGAGAGAGCCCATATTCTACCAATAGCTGATAAAGGTCTTAACTGTGGGTTTAGCCAGTTTACAGATGGCAAAGGGTCCCCTTCTGCATTGCAATAAAACATCACCGTGTGTCCCTGATCTACTGTCACTCCTTGAGGTTTGCGGTTGAGGATTCGGGGCTGGCGACAGGTGAGCAGACTTGGTAGCTCAACTTCAGAGATGTCAAGAAAATTCTCCCAGCCCTGCAGCTCGACCGAGGTCGTGCAGGTCGGTGACTGTCCACCAAAGTCCAGGTACGGGCGTCTTCGCACCACCCACAGCAAACGGCAGTCACATGCCAGTGGGTTGTTATCAAGTCCCAGAGTTTTCAGGGTGTCCACTGATTGAAAAGCACCCGCCTCGAGTGCAGTGAGAAGGTTTCGAGATACATTCAGCAATTTGAAATGTGTTAAACCCCTGAATGCCCCGATTTCAATGCCTAACAATGATCCCCCAACCAGATGGAGCTCTTGGAGCCGTAGCAAGTCTCCAAGCTGGTTCCCATGAATGTAAGTGATGGGATTGAAGGAAAGGTCCAGGTACACAAGGTATACGAGATGATGCAAAGGAATGTAGGGGACAGCACTGAGGTTGCAGTGTCTAATGGTGAGGGATGTAAGATTTAGGCCAAAGAGGCTGTTTCCTGACAGTGTCTCCAGCCAGGGGCAATGAGAAATGACGAGTTCTTTGAGGTGCACTAGATGATGAAAAGAATAGTTTGGCAGTGTGGTGAGGCCCAGTCGGTGAAAATGAAGGCTTCTGAGTACGCTGAGCTGTGTGAGCGCCTCTGTTGGCACCGCAGTAAGGTTGCAGCCATCAAGGTGAAGCTCTTGTAGACTGGTCAGTCCGGCAAATGCTTGATTAGAGATGAAAACTAAGTCATTATCTGCTGCTTTCATACACTGAAGGGCTGTCAGGTCATGGAAGGTAAAATCTAAGAAAACAAGAAGCTCATTGCTGCTTATGTCCAGTAACTGCAGGTTTGGTAATCCAGAAAACGCTCCCACAGGAATAATCTTCAGGTGATTGCGGGCAAGACGAAGAGTAACCAGACTTTGCAAGCCACGAAAGGCCCCCAGTTCAATCACTGCTAGGAAGTTGTCACTTAGATCCAAGTCTAAAAGTTGTGTTAAAGTCGGGAACTGCTGATGCACCAGAGTCTTTATGTTATTATGAGTTAGGTTTAGTAGTTTAACATCTTGTGAGAGATTGTTAGGCAGCGTGTTAAGTTGGCTATGAGAGCAATTCACCTCCAGCAGCTCAGGGTTGCAGCGACACGACTGTGGACACGGCCGATGAGTTTCAGATGTTAATGCCACCCCTGTGGCCAGCAAGTAGAAAAATCCCCAGCAAAGCCGTTGGTGGATGACAATCCCCTCAAACATCTGGTGGGATGCCTGCATGTGTGAGAAGACTGTAAGGACATCACATAAGGAAAATGTAAGACATTAACAACAAAGCTGACAGTGTTTAGATGTCACCTTTCACATTAATCTTACGTAACTGTGAATAATTGTCTTATTCTTTTTCTTACCTCTTGGGTAAAAGGAAGTAGCTTTTCATAACCAGACAGCTGCTGATGGAGCATCCCGTCTTCACAGACTCACAAATACTGAAGAAAAGATGAGACAGAGAGAAAAGCAGGCTGTCAAATGTTGCTCATCTTTGTCAGACTTTGATTTAAGTTTGTACTTGTATTGATTGCAGCACTGCAGTTATCGTAGATGACAAGCTGCAGAGGTACAGCCCATCATCACACAAAGTCTCAGACAAGAGCTCTCTAGATTTTATACCTTTGTGAGTTTTCACTTTGTTCTATCCATCCATTGTAATTTCTTCTTTCTGTGAACTATTTTCTAACTTCTATTGTGATTTTCTTGATCATCTAGTAACTGAGCCACCTTTATTCACAAGCCATGAGATGCAGCTGAAAGATCCTAGTAAGTAGACCACAGAGCTGAGGATATTGTTATTACACTAGCAAAACTCTTCCATGCTGAGGTTGATGTTTTTTGCAGCGATTGTACAAAATAATGCTGCTGGCACCGCAAAAATGCAAACATCATCACTAAACGTCAACAAACAAACTACTTGCAGACAGGAAGGGAGCAGGTTTAAGACGAGGCTCCAACATTTCCAGTGAAGATGTTGGTTTTGTAGCTGGTGTGTGAGACTGTGTAGCCTGAGTTCTTAGGACTGAAGTAAGATGGATCTACATTTGAGCTCTATACACCTCTAAACACCACTTTCAATCCACTGTAGACCTTTATGAGACCAACAGAAAGTCAAGGTGCTTATCTCCTGTATGACTGTGAACCATACAACTTTCTGCATGACTTCAGTTGGTGTCCATCAGATACTAAAACAAGTGTTAAACTGTCACTGTACAGCCAAGCTGCTGCACTGTGCCTCCAAGACGCCATGCACCGTCCTGTGGATAGTTTTATTCTAACTTGACAGCTCCACCTGGAATAGATAAAATAAAATGCAAGAGCAGGTTGTCAGTTCCACCCCTTCTTTTTAGTTTATTTATGCAGTTGAAGGCAGAGAGTGTAAACCTGCACCACATGAGCCACATGGACATAAATGCTCAATTATCTGGAGGTCCTGAATCATTGTAAACATCATCTGTCTTTGGGCAAATTGTAACTGTCATATCCTCAGCATTTATTACAGTATTTGATATTTTTGTTTATGATGCTGTTCTGATGAGTCTGAAAACAGATTGCAGGTTGATTTAAAAGACTCTTTGGCATTTTGGAGTATATTGTGCATCTTTCAGGGCATGTAGAGTCACTCAGCTGGAAAGTAATGTGGACTTCGAGGTTAACTACTTCTCATAGCATATGTTGTTTCTCTTAGAGACAACCACACCTTTTGTTTTTCATTAGATGACCGTTTCATAATGTGTTCAGAACCCTTCAGGCAGAGATCATATTGCTTTTCTTGTACTATTTCATTTCATTTAGCATTATTTCATTTAAGGAGAGAAAGACCACCAATACAAATATCTTTGCAGCCTATTTATTTAATATTTTGAAGGGTTATATTGCACATATTGCTGGTCTTATCTATTTTTGGTCAAAAATGTGGCCACGTCAACAAAATGAAACAATGTTTTATTCATCTTTTAAACCTGTTTCATCTCAATATTTTTCTCAAACAAAATAACAAGCTGGCTAAATTGTATATTTTATTTTTACTTATTATTTACAGGTTACATTTTGCTGATGCTAGAAGAAAATAAGGTTCATTTCTTGTTGTTTTAAACACACTCTCACATTTTCTAAAACCTGTACCAACAATAATAGCAGCAATATTTGCTGTTTAATGTTAAGACTATGTAGAGAACCACTACAAATAACATTTGATCATCTATTTTTATTTGAACAGTTGCTTAAACCACCAGTAGGTAGCGACAAGCACAGAAATACATCAGTTAGAAATGTGGGGATGCTGTCAGTGTGCAGGCATTTTTTTTAACAATGCATGAAAAAATAATGTAATGGTAAAACTGCTATCATCACATTGTCATCTGTAATGACACAAGTCTCAAAATTCACTTATACTGTATGTGATCATGTCATGTAAGCATGGAAACAGATGGCTTTTCTTAGGAAGACATGAGGTAGCAAAAAAACTATGTCTTTAAAAAATCATAAGGGGGCCTCAGAGCTCATAAAAAAGAAAAGAAAAAAAAGTGTAACTTGCTGAAATGCGCTGCTCAAATTCCCAAGAGACCGAAGGAAAAACAACAACACCTTCTGGTGCGATGCCACCCTCTGCTTTGGCAGCTCTCCTCACACATTGTTGTGTTGAAGGATGCGACACTGTAGAGAATGTGCAAAAAAGGATGGAGGGGGAAAAAGACAGTGGGATACATGATACATCAGATCCATCTGTGACATTTTCTGCAGAAATCTGTGATCATAAATGTAGAATATCAAATCAATCGTTTATTGCATGCCTTTTCTTGTCCCTGAAAACGAATTTATTCTATATTTAATATTAGACATCCCTGAATGACGTTATACTTTTAAACTTGTGGTTGCCTGGGGAACTTGGTCTCAAAATTTCAGCAAGCAAACACACCAGAGTGAAGGAGCTTAAAATGATCTCTTGTGTTTTCCAGGTGGCAATTCTCTGTTGGCACATATTTTTATGGACCTTGGGAGTACAGTCTGACTGCTGGTGATGACAGCAACTCCCCAGAGCGGTGAATGATGGAGGCTGATTCCTCTTGAACTCCTCTGGATACGCACATGCCGGAGAGTGAAAATAGTGTGCAGAGATGCAATTGCAGTCATTTACTGTGACAGCCTCAATAGCTCAGATACAAAAAGGGAGGCGATGTAAAAGTCACAGAAATTACAGTGATTTGTGAGTAGAGAAAAAGAAAATTAAGCATTGTAACTCACCATCTCTTCAGTCTGGAGCGCTGGTCATTGTCATGGCTTCATTTTCAAATTTTCATTGAAAAATAAAACACACAGGAGTACATTTACAAGTGTAGTTTTCTTTCACTGAAATTATGTCTTCATTCAAGTGTAGAGACTTTAAAGTTCAAAAATACATCCAAATGAAACCTGTAATGTGAGAGAAACAGAGAGACGTGTCACAACGAGAGAGCTTCATCCTCTTATTCAGATTTTTTAGACTCCAGCGTAACCGCGTTGCTGCAGCTCAGTTCCCCTGTTGCTTCGCTCTCCGCATGGCAACAGCAACCTCGCTCTGGACAGACGCTTGAGTGCTCTGTGCATGCTGGGGGATTATATGCAGTAGCTTCTGGACTCCATCCAGCACTATGCTCTAGATGACAGGAGGCAGCCACAGGTCAGCCAAATGCAGAGATTTAGGAGTGACAACAGATGGGAATGATTTTATGCACTGACACTTAAAGGAGTATCTTTTAATCTCTCGTTTTCTCCGAGCTATTTAGAAGTTGGATCCCCATCTATTGTTTTTGCTTGTAAATCCATGGTCTGCACTGAATAAAGGGTGGTGCTTTGGGGTAAAAATAACAACAGTCAGATAAAAGTTGTCAGACGTATTACTATTATTGGACTATTAGTATGAGTAACTCCATCACAACTGATCTGTCAGTCCTATTGTGTCAATCCTGAAAACCTGAATAGGTGTAATTAGTTCACCTGAAACAGACAAAATTATTGGACATGAAACTTTGCAGGTGTGTAGTGGACATCAAAGTGCTGAGTTCAAAGCTGGGGGTGGTCAGACCTATTTTAGTCATGTAAAAACTTAGTAATGTGTAATAATGTAGTAGTAATTATAATGTAGTGGTAATATACTCAGTACCTCCTGGGTCGTCATAGCAGCTGTGATCCCATCATAAGATGGTCTGTAGTTTCTGTCCAAGTGACTTTGTTTTGTCCTTGTATTTACCTTTAAGTTAACTGACTATTCACTGGCACTTTAAGTGAAACTTGTGTAGTTTCACTTCAATATTTAATAGTTTTTCTGATCAATTTCAATTTAACAGCAGTTAGATAGTTAAACAAACTGAGGCTTTATTGTTTGTAATTACAGAGCCAGAAATAAAAGATATAAGCACAGTTTCTGGATTGGCTCTGTGGCTATAGAGAAAACTTGTGCAGGTCCTAGTAGATTTATCTAAAAGCAATACAATATCACATGCCACAGTGTGTGTGTCTGTGTCAGTGCCAGACTCTCCACTCCATATATTCCCTACTTTTTGGTCATGTGAATCTCATGCCATCGCATGAGTATTGTGGTTTTACAACAGCATCACCTTCGCATCGTCACAACAGTTTTGCAACGTTAAATTTAAAAGTGGTCCTGACCGCAGTGTGGTCCTCGAAAATGACAATAGTTCTCCAATTGTTTATAGGTAGTGATGCTGTTTGTTGTACATGTTAAATTATGTACTTTGAATGTTTGTTGCTATAATTCAGCAGGTTACACTGCAAATCATGTTGACAGTGTATTAAAATCTGGTTTCACGTGCCCTTTTTCATCCTTGACTTGCGCATCCATAGGTTTCACAGTCCTGAAACAACCCGATGTTTCTCTTGACATCAAACTCTCAGCTCTTCGTGTCGCCTGTGAAACAAGAGAGGAAAGTCTAAATGTCTTGAGACAAGGGGTTGAGAATGGTCAACTTAAATGTCATATGTCAACTTAGATTATATAAATAATGGTGTAAGACATAATATAATTAATTAATGATCATATCTATAAAGGATGACACTGCAAAAACTGTAAATATATGAATCTGTCATGTCTTCATTGGCTCCATTTGCTCTAAATCAATTCTCTTCAATTATATAATTGGTGTTTTTAGACACATCAGCTGATTCAATTCAAAATTAGCTACACGGTAAATCTATGTCAGGTTTCAATATGAAGATGTGGGTGGTTACATCTTCTTTGATGCATTTGACAGAAAGATGCTTTTCTTTCCCCCTCTGTGATTGAATATCATCCCACGTCTCTGAGAGACTTGAATAATTGGCTCCCAAGTATAACGAGTGTACATTCATTTGTGAATTTCTGTACTCTTTGTGTTTACACCCACACCGATCGGCATGTTAGTTCTATTATTCAAGCACTTTGTTTGTTTAATTAACAAACATGCGCCTCAGATTCAATGAAAGTTCAATTAATGGTAAAAAAAAACAAAAAAAACAATGAGTTTTCTGAATAGAGCTGTCCTCCTCTCTGCTTCGCTGCAGGATTATGTGGTGTGCTGACCCAAAGGATGACCACCACAGAGGAAGACCGGGTGCTGAGTCAGGAACTCACCATCTGGTACCTCAGGGAACCTGCACTCATCAGCGAATCTCCGTCCAACCCCGGATTCAGGAAGAGAAAGATCAGAGATGGACGCCAATTACAGCCTCGGCCAAATCAGAGCTCCACGTTGCATAATATGCTCCTGTCCTTTTATTATCATAATGTTGCGTCATTATTAATCCCTGCTGTGATGACTGCTGTGATGTTTTTGGTTCCCTGTCTTTATTAGATGGATTGAATGAAAAAGATGACTGGATATTAGGGGATATGTATGTATGATAATTATCTATTTGTTTTGTTGCTGAGAATTGGATGAGAAAATCAATAACACTGTCATGCCTGTGTGTGTGGTAGCCTAATTAATACTGTGAAATGCTACAACCAGCAGATGGATCGCTCAGTTTAGCTTATCTTTTTAGCTTAGCCTAGGTTAGCATTAGGACTGAAAACAGAAGGAAACAGCAGTTTAGGTTTGTCCCAAAGTAACACAATTAGTGAAGTCCTCTAACTCTCTAATACGATTTGTAGGAGCGTCTCTAAACAGCGGCACAGGATAGGAATCTATGTGTTGTCATGGTTACTGTGTTAATGAATTTTGCTTAACACACTTGGATAAAACCTACTTGACTACAAAACAACAGGCCAAGAAATAGTCCAGTACTGGATGTAGTCAGTTAGATTTGATTTCCTTTGTGCAGAGGATGTTTCCTCAGCTGTTTCCATCTTATTGATACACTGCTAGATCAAAAGAAAGTATGGAGTAACACATTTACAGCTTGTGATCACAGTATGCTACATGTTAACCATAATTATACACACATTAAAGGCACTTTTTCAGCACTGTCACTGCTGTATGTCTGATCCTATAGAAATCAACTTAAAGTGAACTAGGCCTATAACCTTTGATACTGAAACCTGTACACCACAGCCGCTCACAAAACAGGAAATAGGCTACATCAAATGGCAGCATACATGAACGACTCCCTAACAACTGCATTATAAGACTTTTAATCACGATATATCTTCCTCTGATGGCTCAACCTTATTGTCTGACACTGACAGAAATAAACAATGTGTCAGTGTCGCCTATTGTTGAAGTGTTGATTATAAATCAGAAAATAACAATAGGCTATACTATGGAATTAAAAAAAGAAAATTACTACAAATGACCTCGAGTTTTATGATCACAACTTATCCTGACATTAGTTTAATGATTTCTAAATGTCCAAAATGTTTGTTTGTATTGTTTTGTTGTTTTTTCTCACTTGTAGCTATTGTTTCTCCACCAGTTTCATTTACATCTGTCATGTTACTTTTGTGACTTCCACCTCTCGTACTGGAGGCGTGTTTTGGGCAACTGCAGATGCCTGTAAATTAGACTCACATGATGAGTCAGAGAGCAGATGCACTGAAAAAAAACACTGAGTATTAAAGGAAACTATACTTCCTCTTTTATGTGAGAAGGTTGTCGGTCGGTTGAACACGGGTGCACTCTCTTCCTGGGACAAGAATAACCCTGCTGCTGATTATTCTGCAACGAGGTAAACGTTTTATTTGCTGGAGTGAATTTGTTGATTTGTTGCTCTACTGATTTTCTGCTGAGTGTGTCGATGCCAAATGCCTGTCACAGTCAATGTTGTGCAGTGTGTGTGTATGAATAACAGCGCAGAAGAGATTTGTATAGAGTAAGAGAGGAGAAGAGATTCCAGTCAAACGGGTTTTAACTTCTCCTTTTTTAAAGAGAAAGAGAAGAAAAACTGAGAAGCTGACAGATTAAGTAAAAAAAGAGACCGGCAACATTTCTGACTCTTAACTTTGACGTGAAGGTTTCACAGCCTTTCCCATATGAACTGGCACCTTTGACTTTATGTTATTGTTGCATGCAGTGCACCATGTTGTCGGTTTAGTTTTGTTTAGCTTAGCTCAACTGCGTTGTGTACATATGAAAATGGAGTCTTAAATCTTAAATTGTGCAGAGACTAACTTTAGGGGTTACATCCTATGTTACATCCTATACTATGTACTGTGTGATCAATTTGTAAAAAAAGAAGTTTTAAAATCTCTTTGTGTTTTATTGGAAGATTTTTCATGTGCCTGTTTTTCCACAATGTTTGTGATTTTGCTAAATTTATGCAAAATTAGAGCAGAAAGTTATTGTTTTGATTAATGCTGACCTGTCTGAAGGGCCATAGATACAGTATATTGTTATTTAGCTGGATGTTTTCTGAATATTCTAGGCTCAATATGTTTAAGTGCAGAGACTTGACCTGGGACTGAGGGGGCTGGAGCCCGAGCAACAGAGGCCAGGTGGCGAATAAGGGAAGGTGCAGGAGAATGGAGGTCATATAGAGTGGAGGGGCTGATCCAGGGCTTTAGAGGGAATAAGACTGATGAGTAGAGGCCAGATCCAAATGCAGGTATAAACTGGTTGGTGGCTGAAGACCGGAGGGTTTAGGATCAGGCTGAGGCACAGAGGAAAGAAACAGGTGTAAACTAAAAAGGTTCACAAACATGAGAAAAACTCAAGGGCGTCACCAGCCCCAGTATATATGAGCTGTGCCTCAGTATAAATGTCATAGGCAATACACTTTAATGCTTGAAGAATAAGCAAAGGCAGTTCAGACCATAGGCGCAGATCCCGTGGGTTCTCCAGAGCTTGAGCACCCACTGAAACGGCTGAGCAGCCACTGGGGGCAGACTTTATTTTGACTCACCGATTGGAACCGGTACCTATTTGATTGGATCTTGGATATAAAACATAAATTGTATAGTTCAGACTGAGTTGTGCCCCAGTAGAGCTTAATGGCTAGCAACTCTTGATAAGATACAAAACAAAAAAACTGGGCCGACGGTTTGTAACCTGTGTTTCCTGAACAATCTGACGGAGCGGTAGAAAAGGTGTTTGTAGTTCACTGAGGTTATGGCATGTAGGTGTGTCACTCTCCACGATCAGGTACTGTCAGGGAGCCACGCCCACTGCACAAAAAACAAACAAACAAACAAAGAGAGCACAGAGATATTCCTACCAGGGATGGGACCTACAACCACCACCATAAGGCCAACAAAAATTGTTTCCGCATTTGCCAGCCAGGATTGTTCAACATTTATTGTTGTTACGCATACTGTAATTTTCTCATGTGGCTCAAATCATAACATTTCTGTAAAACAAATGGCTTTAACCTTCCTAATGTAATTAAAATCATTTAAAAATGCACCTCCCAAGTAATCAGAAGAAGCAAGAATGACATCTTCACATGGATAGGAGGAGAGTTTACTGTCAAATCAGGACAAACAGCCTCATAATTAAAATGTTACAATTAACTGAGGAATGTTTTTCTGAGGGTGAAAAATCTACTCTTGTTTTTTCCCCCCTCTTTGCAGGATGCACATTTTGTATGTGGTGCTGCTTTTGGCCTTCCTGGTCCTTGGCCACTCTGCATCTATTTTAGATAAGATGTGGGAAGAGTGGAAAATCGAACATCACAAGGTTTATGATAATCAGGTAGGACCTCTGTGTCTCTGTCGTTACACACACGATCTAACCCACCCCAAAGGTCAGTGGGATCACAGTCAGTGTTTTGGTTTCAGACGGAGATGGTGTACAGGAGAGCAGTGTGGCAGAAGAACTTGGTCCTGGTGCTGAGACACAACCAGGAGGCATCAGTAGGGAAACACAACTTCACTCTGGGCATGAACCACCTGGCAGACATGGTAGGATCCTGCTCCAACACATACAGCAGCTCTTGGTTTTAAGTTTCTGTTGCTGAGGAAACAGACTCTCATTACGCCTCAGTTTTGCAATATGACTGTTGTGAAATTTCTCAAAACTTAAACTTTGACCGTTTCATTTTGACTCACATAAATTGTTCTTGTAACTACAAAAAAATACATAGAAGGCTTATTTTCACCTCTTTCACTAACTTGGTGTTTAGTGAAATTCCAGGTCCCAGTTTACCCCTTTGACCTGCTTTGAGATCAGTTTTTCTGATTTTGACGATGGATTTCAACCATTCACCATTACAGTTACACCAGAGCAAAATGATTAAAATACAAAGAAAAAAAGAAAAGAAAAAAATCACAATCTTTTATTTGCATTTTTATGAGCTTCGGGTTGAATTTCCCTGCAAAGTAAAATCTAACAGACTGGAACTTTTCCTTTTATCTTATTTTTATTCCTTTTATCAATTTATAGTTCACTTCTCTCTTCCTGCAATAAAGCAGATACCTGTTTTGATCTTGTAGAATGAATTTTATGTTGATTAAATACCAATAGTAAACTAGATTATTGTTTGATTTTCTGTGCTATAACTATAGAACCTACTTTTGTTGGTGTTCAAGACATTAGTATTACTGCCAAATCAATCTCCATCTGACGAACCAGAGTGGAGTTTGTTTAGGACCAAAATGTATCAGAGAGACCTCTACTGGTTACAGACTATCTTCACCCTCACATATCACTGCACTCCCAGGATCTCTGCAGGACGAGACATCATTGCCTAAAGTGCATTCACACTCACTGACCTTTGCAGGTGCAAGATGGTGGACCGACCGAAACTGCTAATATGCGTTTAAACCTGCAGCATGTTGGCTTAATTTAAACCCTGACCTATAGAGCTGCTTTAATCTTCCTTTACACAATGTGATTAATTTAATCCTGTGTAGGCTGCACCAATCTGGTTATATGACCTACTGTACATGCAGGAATAAGGCTAACAAAAGTTACGATTTTGATAAAACACTGTCTGTAAAATATTCACAAATACAGTTAGAGGTGCATTTTGCCTTATCACTTAAAAAAAGGACTCCAAAGTTAATCATCTTCAAACAATAGCACTATATCAGCTGAATACAAAAAATATAATAATCATGTATTGTATAAACAAAAGAAAAACAAAGAAAAAATTCTGATCATGTGTCCTATCAATTTCACGTTGATTGCACTATTGATTGTAGTATCCGTGAAGAAACTATTCAAGACAATAGAAACAAGTTACAATTTATTACGTAGGCCTAAATATTTAGAAAAACAGAGGAACTTTGTTTATTGTGCAGCTGAGAAATTGAATTTCCTTCGGGATAAATAAAGTATCTATCTATCTATCTATCTATCTATCTATCTATCTATCTATCTATCTATCTATCTATCTATCTATCTATCTATCTATCTATCTATCTATCTATCTATCTATCTATCTTTCTAACGAGTGCAAGTTTTAAAATGCCATAAATATCCCTTCACACATGTGTCCCTTCTCCCTGGTGAATGTCTGTCTCTCAGTCCCTACAGTATCAAAAAAGTATGGTCGTTGTTTACGTAATATTACCACCATCAACTGAAGTATGAATAGAAACATACTGATCATTGTGTATTAAAAAATATACAGTCATTAAAACAAACACGTTATTGTATGTCATGTTGCAGTGTGGTCTGGTCTCTGTTCAGGCCACTGCTTCACCTGAGTGTAGGAATGAAGGTTTTGTAAGGAAGATAAACCAGGGAGGGAGGGAGGGAGGGAGGATTTCTATCTTATTTAATTTTGGAGCCTGAAGACGGCAGGAAACCTGAGGAGTGGATCCCTGTGTGGGAGTGACGTAGGAACTCTGCGGGAAACTGGCAACAGTGTTTGGGACACTCTGGAGTTTTTGGCCTCTAGTCAGAAATCCCCAGAGAAGGACAGTGTGCTGTACTTGAAAATGAATTTGACTGTGCGTGCTCTCTCTCTCTCTTTCTGTTGAAAGCTGAAGTTGAAATTTTGATAAGAATCGGAGGAAGTTGTGGTTAATCTTTTAATTGTTTGCTGGTGTCAATGATACTGAGGGAAAACACATCAAAAATAAAACCTTGACAGGAGATTCATGGGAGGAAGGTGAAACCATTAACGCGGATGATGATCCTTTCTGACCATAAACAGAGATGATTCAGTAAAAAGTGATCCAAAGAGAACGAGGCTGTAAACTCAAGATGGACTTTCAGCACAGTGACATGTGAGTCCTTGAACTGCTTGGACACTGGACATTGTAATGTTTCTATTACGGTACATGTGTCTTTTATTTTCTATTATAGACAGCTGAGGAGATCAATGAGAAGATGAATGGCTTGAAGCTGGAGGAGCCTGTCCATTTCACAAACTACTCTTTTAAGGAAGTGAGCGACTCATCGATACCTCAGAGTGTGGACTGGAGGAAGAGCGGCATGGTCAGTCCTGTCCAAGACCAAGTAAGATCGACTTCTTTAAGATGGTTAATTAGTTATCAATAAGCATAAGGACATTATAGCATTTGCTACTTTGCTTGCCTGCCGAAGGATTTTGTTGCACTGGAAATCCCCCAAACCACCCAGCACCTCCTTATGGATGAGTGACCTTATGCTCCATTTAAGTCTTGAAAAGATCAAATACACACTTAGAGGGTCGAAAAACCTATTTTATTCCACCTGGAGCCCAGTAATGTCTTTCATAAACAAACTTAAAACTCTCCCCGATAACTCATGAATCCACTGGTACTATATCCTGAAGGGTGATGCATGATGTTGCACAGCAAACACAGCCTCCTCATTTATTCTCAAACTTGATACTTAAACTTAATTTCTTCATATATGTTGAATGATACCTTTACCTGTCAAGATCATAACCTTTATTTATTTATATACTTATTTAATTCTCTTGAAATGGGATGCACCCGATGTTGCAGGGGTGGGTGGGTTGGGTGGGGGTGTTTGTTTGTATATGTGTTCTGAGAAAAATCAAAAATGTTGTCTTTCTATATTACTGTCTCTTTGTACCTTGTTTTCAATAAAAAGATAGTTGAAAAAAAAGATGGTTAATTAGCACAACCCCAATGAAAAATCAGTGGTACTGAGGCTCAGTAATGTCTCCCCTTTGTGTTTTTAAAGGGCCTATGTGGCTCCTGCTGGGCCTTCAGCTCTATGGGAGCTCTTGAGGCGCAGATGAAGAAACAGACAGGTGTCCTCATTCCCTTGAGTCCACAGAACCTGGTGGACTGCAGCATCAGCGATGGAAACCTTGGCTGCAGAGGAGGGTACATCTCCAAAGCCTTCAAATACGTCATCCGCAACAACGGCGTCGACTCAGAGAAATCTTACCCCTATGAACACCAGGTTGATAAAGCATGAAGGAGCATTTTCTCTCTCCTTGTTTCTTTCTTTCATTGTTTTAATGACAGTGTATTTCCACCTTGGCACTGCAGTGAACCAGTGACACTCTCATTTAAACAGGGAAAAATATGATGAAGATAGATATTATTCATACACTGTATTTCTGGTTTAGAAAGATAATATTAATGGAATAATAAATAATGATTATTGTTTCTGTTTGTAGGATGGTAAATGTCGCTACTCTGTGAAGGGAAAGGCTGGTCACTGCTCTAATTACCACATCATTCCACAAGGAGATGAGAGGGCTCTGCAGGCCGTGGTGGCATCGGTAGGACCTGTCGCCGTGGCCGTGAATGCCATGCTGCCGTCTTTCCATCAATACAGAGGAGGTGAGGACAAAGGTCTCCTGAATGTGGAAATATGAGACAAATATGTATGTAAACTTGTGTTGTGTACAAAGCTAGCATACTATGGTATTTATTTTAGTAAACTGTGTCTCCCTCTATTTTTCTTGGAAGGTTCCAGGAGTAAAAAACAAAATCGGTAGCCTATGCAATTGATTTTAGATTACATCTAGATGACAGATTACAGCTGATAGACTGCAACACAGGAGCTCTGTTCACTCATCAAAAGCTACACAAGAAAAATAAGCAAGCGTCAGGCATTTTCTCAGCCACTGTTACTAACCCTGTGGATGTTTTAGGTTTATATAGCGCCCCTGACTGCAACCCAAGGTTTACAAATCACGCCGTCTTGGTTGTGGGCTATGGCACAGACAGAGGACAGGACTACTGGCTCGTGAAAAACAGGTGAACTTGTCTTTTTTTGGCTGCATAGTTAAAGAAATGTTCTGTCCTGTTACCCTACGCGTGCAAAGACATTCACATGTTTGAACAAACGTAGATGATGTTTTGTTTTTTTGTTTTTTTTGTGGTTGCAGTTGGGGAACTCAGTGGGGAGAGGAAGGTTTCATTCGACTTGCAAGGAACAAGCACAATCTCTGTGGCATCGCCAGTTTTGCCATCTACCCAACACTGTGACTCATCACCTCAGAAGAATTTATCTATCCAGATGTTTGTGGTGTTTGTTTTTAACACAGAAACTACAGGTGCTGTCAAAAAATAATAGAATAAAAGTTGTATTCAAGGAGTTTTTAAAATGTTATTTCACAAAATCTAGTTATTTGCTGAGGTTGACTTTCACAATATTGTTTTGATTTATGAACAAGAGATTGCTTGGTATGTACCTTTAAAAATGTTTTGTAATTTGACACTGCATTATTTGATGTGTTAATGTAAATATTAATATTGTCAAAATGTATTTAATGTATGAATAAACCTCTTGATGATAATGTTTAAAAAAAAATCTGATGTAAAATATTTCTTATTTGTTGTACTTACAATTTCTATTAACTTTTTTATTCATATTATTTCCCTTGTCCGTCCTCAAGTCACCAAAGTTTTCTTCAAGTGTTGTAATTTATTTGTGTTTAGTGAAGTTCAAAGAGTGGTGCAAAGACCGGTTTTAAAGTGTGTCTGTTGTTGTAAAACTTAAATGAACACAATGAACATTAAAGCAGAAGTGAGCGATCCGGTCGTTTTGGCTAATGCTGCGTTCCAGGCAGGTTTTTGAAATCGTAAATTACAGCTTCAAGTCACAACTTACGACTTTGTAGCGTTTCAGGCAACCCACTCGTGTTTTTCCGACCTGTTTTACCTGTGAAAGTCACTATAACGGCCACTCGTAACTTCCAACCCGTGAACTCGTGCTAGATCAAACTGATACAACTTCACAGGTCGGAAAAACAGGAGTTACGAGTTTCCTTGAACGCACCATAACAGTCCTCGTCCCTACGTCGCCACATTCACGGCGTCCCTTGGCTGCACACACAGCCCTGCATGCCGTTCTCTCTCCTCATTGGATAAAGGTTGTAGGATACGATAAATGTTTTCTCCTCGGCTCAGAGCAGAGCAGAGGGACTGAGAGACCCGTGTTTCAGTCCAAACACTCTATATAAGTGATTGCTGTCGGAAGATATAACTATTTAAGACTTATATTAACACAAATATATCACTTACTTCTGCTTTAAATCACACTTTTAAAAAAAAATCTTAACTCTTCACTTTATGTAAACCCCTACTCGGACTGTTGTGTTTAAATACGTGTTTGAGCATAAACTTTTCTAATCTATTGATTTGAAGATCACTGCGTCTAATTGTTAATTGTTCTCACCTGGAGGAGTTTGAATCTGCTGCAGCTGCCTAATCAAGGCCTGAGCCAGGAGGCCGACTGAGCTCTGTTAAAGCCTCATTCCTCCCTGACGGTGGTTGGATCAACAGTTGTCCCACGCAGACATGTTTCGGAGCCTGCTTTTCACAGCACTGTGTGGTTTTGCAGCGGCCGTCACCAGTCAGCTACTCGATCAGCACTGGGAACTATGGAAGAAGATGCATAAAAAAGTGTATTCACATGAGGTAAATGTTTTAGATGCTTGTCAGCCATGTCACTACCAAACAACATTATTTGGTGATAAGTTGTTTTGTCCCGAGTTTAGTTGTAAACTAAGTCTGGCTCAGTGATTTTCCTGTTATATGATATGCATTGGTGACCTCACTCGAAAAACCCTTAAAAATCAACAAGGCAAGTACTGTGGTGGTGGATATATTAACTGTTGGATAATATCTTTAATGCTCTACATTCCAGATTGAGGAACTGGGTCGCAGGCGGATATGGGAAGAAAACCTGGAAATTATTAATGTCCACAACCTGGAAGCATCCCTGGGTTTGCATACGTATGAACTGGCAATGAACCACCTGGGAGACCTGGTGACTAGATGAATTGGCAGTTTTTGTTTCACCAAACCACTGAGTATGTGCCCCATAAACTCATATCCTTTTGTATGTTTGTTTGTTTTCTAAGACGACTGAGGAGATTAATAAGATGTTAATGGGGACCGTCGTGCCCACTGACCTGGAGAGAAGTGCTCCCGGCTCCATCGGGGTCCACGCTTCTCCACCAGCATCAGTGGACTGGAGGGATAAAGGCCTGGTCACTGAAGTCAAAATGCAGGTGAGGACCTGTGGGTGACATCTTCAAGCGTCAGCATGTTTCCACAGAGCATATGGACTTGATTGGGTTTCTTCTAGGGTTCCTGTGGTTCTTGCTGGGCCTTCAGTGCGGTTGGTGCTCTCGAGGGGCAACTGAAGAAGTCCACAGGTGTCCTGAAGTCCCTCAGTCCTCAAAACCTGGTGGACTGCTCCTCAAAATACGGCAACCACGGGTGCAATGGTGGCTTCATGACAAGTGCCTTTGAGTATGTCATGAAAAACCAAGGCATTAACTCCAATGCAGCCTACCCCTACACTGGGAAAGTGAGTCACATGATCAATCAATGCATCTTTAAATTTCCAAGTTTCTGTCAGAACATGCAGTAATTTGGCACAATTTTCTTTTCAGCGCGGCCAATGCAAGTATAACCCAAGGTATAAAGCTGCTAACTGTTCCAGTTATGGCTTGTTACCAGAGGGAGATGAATTTGTGTTAAAAGCGGCATTGGCCGCCATCGGCCCCATCTCTGTTGCAATTGACGCTTCCAGACCGAACTTTGCCTTCTACCGTCACGGTGAGTGGATATCTAAAAAAAAATCTTGGTTGGGTGTGAGGAAGTGAGTGTTTTTTGTCCCATGATCAGTCTTGTTTCATGTCTCCTGTGTCCCAACAGGTGTGTACACTGACCACAAGTGCAGTAAGAATGTGAACCACGGCGTGCTGGCTGTGGGTTATGGCAGCGAGGGGGGACATGACTACTGGCTGGTCAAAAACAGGTTTGTTGGTTTGAATTTCAGGTTCATTTCCCCTGACTTGAGTGTTTTTGTTGTTTGTTTTTTTTATTGTAATGTGCTTTGATTGCAGTTGGGGCGTATACTATGGAGATCATGGCTACATCAAGATGGCACGAAACAAACATGACCAGTGTGGCATTGCGCTCTACGCTTGTTTCCCCATCATGTGATCAACAGACGGCCTGGAGTTTGTCCTCTAGATGAAGAATGACGCTGTAGATTAATTTAGTTTAAGAGTTGGAAATGTCTTCAAGATCTTATAAATGTACTGAATAAACATTCTTGTGCCATCATGTGCAGCACCTCTCTGCTTCTCAGCAGTCAAATACTGAAAGCCTTAATCATGAGCCAGCAGGCTTCAAGGACCTCCTCCTTGTGAGGGAAAACTACTGCACTTCCTAACTGTACATGTATCAAATGGCTTTGAAGCCAGTTAAATTATTGCTCATGCACAGCAAGACACTGTTTGGCACAAAAAGTCACAATCTGGCTGCTGTGTCTGTGCAGGCACGATGCAATACTGATACAGAGCAGCAGGGCATGCTGGGAAACATTGTACTAAATCAGTGACTCCTAAACACAGGGGATGTGGAAAGATTATGGAGCCTGGCAAATGAAATTAAAATTATGATGGTTGAATCTGGCCTTCACATAAACACACCTTGGAAACCACACAGTGCAAAAGATAATGTGTGGTGGAAAACTTTTTGAAAGTGGCTGGAAAAACTGAAGGTAGTGCACTGAAACCACACCACAGTGACAGCAGTAGCCTAACTGTGAAAGCGAAAGAGAGCAAACCTTCACAGTCCCAGGTTGATGGTGGGGGTGTGGAATGATGGCGTTCTTGAGCTCATCCGATTAGGCCGGTGAAGGGAGCACTGGAGGGGGGAAAAATGGTTGGGAACAACTGAATTGGTCGGCTCCTAGGAATAGATTAACAGACGGGCACTGTTAACGTTGCAATTACATTACTAACTATAGAACAACATGCTACAGGCCCTGTGACAAGATCCTAAAAAAGTGGGAGGGTAAACAAAATATATTGTTTTCTAATCTCACACAGTTTGCTTCACAATAAAAATATTTGTTTTTCTAATCTCATGGAAAAGTCATCTCCACTAACTAAGACAAGATGGATGAACAGCATTTAACTGTACGGTAGGTCATTTACATGTTGTCAAGTAAGTGCAGAATAACATTTGAAGAGAAGCTTTCATATGAAACCGATCTCTACAATGCAAACAAAGACATTTTTTTTCTTTTCTTCAAGTTTTATTTTCATTATCATTTTCTTCATAGAATCGGATAGATGGCACAAAAGTGCAAATCCCAGCATAATGAACAACTCTCACATAAAATAAATACAGCACCTTTTCAGCATCACTAAAATATTTTCAATATCCAGAAGTAATAAATACTGAATTTACCAAGATTTTCAGTCTTCATTTACAAAACACAAAGACAACACACAATAGATTTTTGTGTCATATTGAACTATTTTTGGAAATGTTTTCCTTGATCTTTTGTTCCACAATTTCCATACTTGCACATACAAACATCTACAGTTTCTACACACAGTACACATTGGTTTTTGAATTGAACTCACATTTAGAGAAGAACTTTTTATCATTTAATAAACAGGTCAGAGTCAAAACTGAAGAAAACAAAAACAGGAAACTCCTTCAGTCCAAACTACAGTGAAGGATTCTTGCAGTTCTTTGCAGATGAAGGAGTTGTTTTCTGGCATTGGTTGGTCCTTAAGTCGGGATTCATTCGGGACTGATCCGTGTGCTCTTTAGAGTTGACCAGGAAACCATGCCATAAAAAGTCCTCCATTCCTTTGACAAACCATCATCATTCAGGGAAGTCTTCAGGCTGGTGTTCGCTTTATTTTGACCACATCCCAATCTATCACGGCCATCGTTATAGATAAAACTCAAACCAGTGACACCTTTGATAGTTTGTACATTTATATATATGTATATATATATGTATATAGAATCAAAATTCTACACATAATAACATTAAGTAGTAAACTTTTACATTTTGGACAGGAGCTTCAATTTGACATAGGGCACTCTTTTGATGAGTTTATAAACTGCGGTCCTTTCGAGTTTAACCTTAAGAAACAGGGAAAGCCTCCACTTTATTGCTCACACTTCCCCCCTTTTAAATGGACTCACATGGACAAACAGGTTTCTGTCAAATTGCACTTTCTGTACTTAAATTTATGCACATTTTCAGCCCCCTATACTTAAGTGTATTGCCTTTTTCCGGCCATAGTGATCTTGTATCTCTGCGACAAGATAAATTGCACGATTACAAGCATCCTCCTCAGAAATTCAAGGTATATATGCATATATATATTATATATAAATATATATACACATACAAGTTACCTGGGTCCAAGGTAAATGGGGAGCACAGTCACCACTAAATTACTTTCAGAACACATACTCAAGTTTCACCAATTTTAACCCCACTTTGATTAAGAACAATCACTGCAAGCAACAAATCTATGTCATCATACAACAATGAAAACACAAGTTCTTGCTTTAGACAAAAATAGCTGGCATACAGGACGTCCAAGAAGTCAGACAATACGATACAAACATGCGTCACGATCGGTTGAATACAGAAGGATTAGGGGGTAAGTCGTCTTAATTTAAGATATGATCCTTTCACCATGTTTCTAAACGGAGGAACAGATCACAAATTATCTCTGAGACCGGCTGTCTTTGATGGGTTTTGTTTTAAAGGCTGAATTGTTTCAGCAAAAGAGCACCCGCGTCTATCATGAAGAACAACACATTTCTACACTGCATATATTGCATTAGGTTTCTCTTTTTTTTTCTCCTCTCAAAGTGTAAATATATTTTTCTGTGGTCCCCAACTGAGCTGTGTTTATCACAGGGATTCATCAGCGCAACAGAAAGAAGTAGAAAAATATGTGAAAGACGATTTAGAGTCAGCTTATACACACACACACACATCGTACACATACATTCACATACTAACAACACATCCAATCAGCCTCTCAAACATGAATAAGACGGGACAAAGCTGTTCATTGAAAACGCACAAGACTTTCTACACCAACAGCAAAGGAGAGATTTGACTGCAATCTAGGATTTTACAACATTAAAGGAATAGTTCGACATTTCATGTTGAGGGTTAGATGAAGATTGGCACCACTCTCACATCGGCCGGTTAGCGTAGCTTAGCATAAAGACTAGAAGAAAGGGGAAACTGTTAGCCTGGTCCCGACACCTGCCTCTAAACCATAACAATTAACATTTTACACCTTGTCTCTTAATCTGGACAAACACAGAAGAGTAAAAATAAATAATAATTTCCGTTGGACAGAGCCAGGCTCACTGTTTTGCCCGCCTGCTCCTAGTCTTTTGCGGAAAAATGTCAAACTATAACTTTATAGTCTCTCTCTCACACACCCATGCACACATACTGTACAGAGTTTCAGCAGTCAGACACGCCACCTGTAGCTGAGATCATATCCGTTATCCATCTAATGGGTGTGTGTTTGTGTTGTGGAGGACTTGACAACAGACAACATCAAAGCCTCTAACATCCTGAACACACACACGCACAATCCAGAGGACGTCTTTAGGTCAACACATCACACTCTACTAACAGGACGGCAGCAGCAGCCCCCACAAAGTCACTCAATGATTGTCAGCACACATATTAATGTACACCTTTGGAGAAATGATACCGAAGTAGTGATATGTATAAATAATGGCACTCAGTTAGCTTCCCCTTGTGTCAAATTTTTTAAAATCAAATTCACAGCAGAGAGTTTGTAAAGTATTTGTGGTAGCATTGAGGACGGGTCAAAGGAGCAGAGTGAACAGGTTTTTTCACTCATCATGGTACAAATGGAGGCAGTGAAGGAACAGGAGCCCTTTAACTGAAATTAGACAGCTGTGTTTATAATCAATGTTTTCTCTTTGTGCTTCACTCCCTGCCTGATCAATATGAAACAGCTGCTCTTTCTTATTCTTCTATTGGTCCCATTTGTGCTTATGAAGCCAATTAAGTCATGATAGCATGACCTTTAGGGGGTATAACATAAGTATAAGAAATGATAAAGTGTAATTTTTATGTTTTGAGCCCAAACAAAAAAAGACACAAGAGCTTTTGTTGACAAGACAACTGTGAGGTTCAGTTAAAAGCTTTGGGAAAAAGCTGATGAATGTAAAACCAGTTTCCAAGGTCATAAATGAACGTTCACACTCACTCAGATGACTTGTGTGGTGACTTGTTTTCATATTAAGGCTAAAAGGCTAATTAATGCAGCTTTGCGCAATGGACAATTATCCTGCATGTGCAGTAATTTGGTGCAGTGCTGCTAAAATATAATATGAGCTGTAAACAAGGTCTGAGCATTTCACCACACCTGAGCTGCTGCATGAATTATATCTGATACTATTTCTAATCTAATTAGCCTAAAACATGTGAGACTGCTGTTCTGTACATTCTGCTGTTGGATTAATAGAACATCAAAAATAATATAAACAAATAAAGACTGATAAAATATGGTCTGTACGGCCACACTGATCTGATGAAATGATGGCGTTTGAGGGAGTAAATCAAACGTTTTCTCGCATTTGTACACATTCAGTCGCTCTCACTCACATTTAAACACACTCACACTTCTAATTTAGCAAATTTCATATCCGCGCTCACATTTAACTCTTGACCAAAATCCGTCCCACAGACGTTCCTGTGTTGCAGACATGAACATCGTCACACTGCCCCACAGTTGTATGGTTCAACAACAGGAGGGAAAAATGTTAGTTTAACACTGAACACCGGGGAACTGGATCAAACTATTCCCATTTACAACAGAGAATCCTGTGAAATGCATCTTCACCGTCTTTTTTGAGGCTGTACAAGGAGGAAGAGACTGGATTTATGCAGCGACAAAAAGGCTGAAACTCTCTGTTTCTGAATGAATCCGGCCTCACTGGAATGTTTTATATTATCATTTGGTGGTAACAGCTCTCAGCAGGTCTATAGCTTCAGTCGTCGGCAGTGATGAAGGGTCAGGGGCGCATTTAGAGATAAAATAACCACCCTGATATGAATTTGATATATTTTTTTGTTTCCAAAGAAAACATCTGTGAGCATCAGTCTTAACGATAATGTTGAGTGAACTGTACCAGTAATGTCACAGTAAAATTAAAAAAAGCAGCACTGAAAACCAGCAAAACACAGTCAGATGTCAAAATTGTCCTCATACGTGGACTAAATGTTTTCACACTTTCTCCCAGAAATGGCTTCTTTTTCTGTTTAGTTTGACCTCTTGTCTTTTCACTGTAGATCTATGGGCATGGTAACGTAACGGCACATTTCCATTTGTGCTGCATCATCACCCTTTGGGTAAAACACTTCTGTGAAAGGTAAAATTTGTTTCTATAATACCTGACAGGTATGAATAAAGCGTTTATGGAAGTAGTTGTGTTATCACGACACAGGTGACCATTTCTACATCTGTGTGCTCTTCTGTTAATCTCTGTGGCTTTAGACTTTGAAAGATGCAGTCCATGTTTCAAAGGATTCTGGGCTTTACAATGGGGGGTGGGGTGGGGAGGGGGTGGCAGTCTGCTCTGTTGGTGTGTGATGCACAGCGCTGCAGCTCTCAGGGATGTTTGGGCTCTAGTTGTCAAACACACACTCCAGCTGGACTCTGTCGCCCACTGCTGGTCATCTGCTTTACTGCAACACTTGGCCTCGTGTTTCTGGCAACTTTGTCGCGAGGAAACTACCTGCAGCGAGCGCGCCAGCAGCAAACAGGATGGGCAGGGCCTTGGTGATGCCCACGAATGACTGGAAGATGCTGATGCCCAGGACGGCGGCCAGCTTACAGAGAGCGTTCAGGAAGCCGAACGCCGTGGTCCTTCAGACAAGGAGAGAGGGACACACACACGTTTAAAACACTTGGCACATTTTCTCGTTTGCTCTGGCTCAAAAACACTAAGCTCAAACCTCTGGGCAGTTAGTTTGTCTTTCACAAAAGGTCAAAATGTGTAGTTTTGGGACAGGTGTGCAAAAGAGTAAAATATGCATTACATAAAAAAATATGCAATGCATTTGAGCATCAAATGTGAAATAATCTATTCAATTATCAAATTCTATAAGAATTAGTGTAACAAAACTGACTTAACCAGTCTGCCTTCAGTGATAGATAACTGTAACTGTGTTTGAACTTTGAATTTACTTTACTGATCCTTCTCTATAAGGCAAAAATCATCAGATCTCTGTTATGACTTCATATGTGACTGCAAACAATCACAGGCTATACAGGTAATATTCACCAAAAAGAAGAGTTTCTTCACTGAAATATACTTTTCTATAATCGTCTGACCTGATAAAGTCATTAAAGGACATTTTACTTATAGATAGATGGATGGATGGATGGATGGATGGATGGATGGATGGATGGATGGATGGATGGATGGATGGATGGATGGATGGATGGATGGATGGATGGATAGATAGATAGATAGATAGATAGATAGATAGATAGATAGATAGATAGATAGATAGATAGATAGATAGATAGATAGATAGATAGATAGATAGATAGATAGATAGATAGATAGATAGATACCTTTTGTCAGAGGGGTAGAGCTCCACTGTGATCACATCCAGGGCGTTCCACGAGGCGATGCTGATGCCACCAAACAGACACAAGAGGGCGATCATCCCTGACTCACTGTTGCCGAACATGAGGAAGAAGCAGCTGACACATGATATGACACTGGATCCCGCTGTTCGGAGAGAGGAAGGAGGATCACGTTTAGTTAAACCGCCTTTACGTTCAAAAGTGAATTATCTGCAGTGATTCAATTTACCTACCCAGCATCCGTAAACGACCTATTTTGTCCATTAATAGAGCTGACACGATGTTGCCAGGCAACACCGCCAACGTGCCAAGGAAGTTGACAAAGTATATCATGTAAGCGTTGTTGAAGTCGTCGCTGAAGTCGAGCATGCAGCCCTCCTTGTTGTGTAGAAATGTGCTGTTGACCAGTTTACAGTCGATAAACCGGTATTTGAACAGATCTTATGAAAGGAAGAGAAGAAGAGAAGAATAAATGTGAGGGTGTAATGTACGGGAGGAGAGAGGGAAGAGAGGAGCTGTTGGAAAAGGGTCAAATGCATCATCTAAACTGAATTGAGATGTGTTTGCAGACTTTGAAAAATAGTTTTAATGCCCTGGATTTTGCGTCTCAGCCAAAATACAGGTCAGCCAGGGAAAAATAGGTGCTGCAAACAACACTGAGGGCAAAATATACCTAAATCATTTTATGCAGGTTTTAACTTAGTTATCTTTTCTCTAAGAGGGTAGTGCTCTTTATTGTAAATATACGATATTATTAACCATATCATGTTCATATCAGTGGAGATTAACCATGAATATAAGTCAAGTTGGAGCATTTAAAATACAGGTGTAAATGATTTTTAAAAATATTTTTATTCTCCTGAGCTAATCATTAGGCCTACATAAAACATAATAAGTATTAAACATTTTAATATTCTTTCATTTTGAATGGAAAAGATCTGACTTCATTGAATTTGCCCACTTCTGAAACCAAATCTGCAGCCTACGCTGTCAGTCTGTTAATCAAAATTGCCTTAAGGCCGAGATTAAACATAGAAACAGAGTTGAATACAATCATTTTTCTTCCTCCAGACTTCTTAAAATATACAGTACATAAGGAAAACAGACATACGACTTCACAGCCAGCTTACAGGGCCTGTTACTTTACTTGTTGTTCAAACTGAGCAGCTGAAAACTGCATTATTGGATTTTCTGATGACACTGCTGGAACTGCCTCCAATAACCAATAACAGTTTTATTAACGGAAGTCAGTGCTGGATGAAAGTGCTGAATGATCGTAAAAGTTTAGATGCACAAATGACACAAACATAAAAGAATGTATCACTGGCTTCGGAGAAGAAACTGCTGCTGGAAACTAAAAGTGTTGCAGCTGGATGGACGGTGATGGATGTGACCGTTTTTAGTTTTCGTTTTCCTGCTCTGAATCTGACATGTTGTCAATAACACACCGTGAGGCTCACATACAAATGAGCCGTAGCTGTAAAAAGCTCCCGCTTCACATCTAATCCCACCATCAAAAAAAAAAAACCTGGGCTGCATTTGTTTACGTTGCTACAGTAACCAGTTAGCTGCAGCGTAACCCAGGGATACTAGCAGCATCAGAGTGTCTCTATGGTAACGCAGCCCTGTTGAAGAGCTGTTATATTTTCCTCCTCTTTTTTTTCCTCTTTTACTTTAAGCTTGAGTAAAAATGTTCAAAATCCATATTTAATCTCGGTGTGATGAGAGCACAGAGATCATTAACACCTGTTTCCCCACAGTGTATTTAAAACTACAGCTCAAATCATGAGTCAGTGCCCAGAGCCGAGCTGCAGTTTCTCTCGTTTTGCATAAATCAATAGTGTTGTACTAACAATGAATAAAATTCCTCACGACCTCGTCTCAGCAGAGCATTTCAGTGTCTTTTAACTCATTATCTGGGGGGTTTCTACTCCAAAAGTCCTTTAGGATTTTCTTTTTCCAATAAAAGTATCTACATTTACACTGTGCTATTGGAGATCTTTTTTTATACCACTGCACCAAATTTTGAATATATCATGTCACTCTGTCTGTGATATGTATTCCGTAGCTGTCAACAAAGTTACTGTATCGGTTCATCAGTGAATATTTTGCAGCCACAAGTAGCAACTGGAAAGCAGAAAATATCTGACAGACATTTCTTGGGAGGCCAGAAACTTGACTCTAAACACATGCTAATGTTGCCTTGTCCCCCAAATGTGTAAATAGGGAACACTTCCCCAAAGCAGTCAGCAGTCAGTCTTTGCATAGTTAGACTTTCATGGGTTGTGACGGGCATCTTTCACTTCTTCCATATATTTTATAGACAAAACGATTGGGAAAAATAATCTCAGAAAGATTAGATTTAGAAAGACTCCCTTGTGACGCTGACTGCACGTCCACTCGTTGATATTTACCTGTGTTATAGAACAAAGTGGCGATGAAGGTGCAGTTTCTGAAGATGGTGTGCGTGGAGGTGATGTCCTCGAAGTAGCACTCCTCAAACATCGAGTCTTCAAACACCATCGATTTCATCTTCAGATTGAGGAACCTAATCAACACAAATAGTCGTTTTAATTATTGTTTTATATTAATAATCAACTGCGTTCTGCAGCTGCAACAAAACCTGCTTACTTGTCGTTGAAGTAGTGTCCCTGGCGATGCACTTGGTTTTCCAGAGTGAAGTTGAACGTGACGTGTTCCACTCGCTCCTTAGCGAAGGTCTTTGTCTTTGCTTCATACTCCTGCTTCTGGATGTATTTGATCATGTCTGGGAACCACACCGTCAGGCCGTAATAGCTGCAAAGTGGTGAGAGTTGAGAACAGGTCGGATGAGGATCAACACAGTGAACATGAATCATGACACAGCAAAAAGCTTTAAGAGTCTTTAGTTCACCTGAAGGACATGGTGAACCACACAGCCATGAGCATGAATGTCGTCCGTTTATATTCAGGGCTGAAGCAGGCGAGGATGTTGTTCTTTATCTGCAACACATGAACAAAAACACACAGCTTTTGACTGATATATTTAATATTTCTGAACATGAACATGCAACTTTTCATCCAAAAACGTCCTGCTGTGAGAGAGCGATCTCCATGTAAATCTACATTTTTAGTGCTTCAGCTCTTATTGTCAAGACTTTTCTTAGCAGACATTAAGCGGGTGGTAGCAGATTCAGAAGAACATGGAGGGTGTAGGTGTGTGTGTGTGTGTGTGTGTGTGTGTGTAGGCTGAATGTAAATTAAACTCAGGCACGAAGCTGGCAAAGTTTCTACCCAAAGCACAATGAGCAAACGAGTTTAAACACATGACAGTCAAATACAAACAACAAAATCACTGTTGCTAATTTACTCACATGTTAAAAATGAACAATAATTTTTTTTTTTAAAAGAGAGAAAAAGCAGCTGAGAAAATCAGCATGTGGTTGAAAGCAATTACTTTTTTGTGATTTAATAAAAAAAGTCAAGAACACAAAATTATTGATTAGGAAAGAGATGATTTAAACTGTTAAGCTGCTTTTGAACCACAACCACGTCCACCTCCATCTCATCAATACCAGCTCCACTGAGGCCTTTTACAGCTTGGGGCCGGTTGTAAAAGGCCTCAGGCTCATGCTCTTGTATAATAACTGTAATGCTACAGTGATCTCAGGGACGTTTCACGCCTTTAAAACTTTGCTGCAGGCACTTGGTCACAGTTTTGTTTCAAGGAGAGCCTGCACAACCACTAATCTCTGCTTTACTCCAACATTTACTCCAAAGAGACGCTTTCTTATCAGATTTCTTTTACGAAAACAACGACTTGTGTGAATTATATTTTCATCCTCCTCGTTCGGCTTCACTCACCTGTTGGGAGAGGCTCATGATCTTCAGTCTGTAGCGTTGCCAGACCGGAGTGTCGGTGCCGGTGTCCACCAGTTCATCCATCTGTTTCACTGTTTTGATTGTGGTGACCTTGGATAGAAGAGACAAAAGTCCTTCAGGGGAACAATCTCAGCCAGATGTTGTGGTTTTCTAACTACAGTGAAACTTCTGGAGGCTCTTTAGGAATGCAGCAGAAACAGGAAACTGTCTCTATGTACCTGATAGTTACAATCCATGTTAGCTTATACTGTACCACTAAATCTATATTTAGATTTCCTGCTGTGAAGGTCCGCCATACATCCACGATGTGAAGGAAAAACACACTGCAGAGATGTGAATGTTTGCAGTGCTGAACAAAACAATATAAGAGACTGTGTACTCACTGAAAACACCTTCTCTGGGTATCCTTTTGCACGCATGTTTGTGTCGTGAACTTGCTTCAGAATCATCCAGCCTTCGTCATGTTTGCCGTTCTGTTCGAAGAAAAAAGGAAAGGTCACACTCTATTGGTGTATTTATATGCGTTTATCCCATCTATTTGACCTTTATGTGGGAAATATAAGGAACCATATATATATATAAGCTGCTAATATTGCCAGAAACACATGTGCTGACCTCCAGGTAGAAGCGTGGGCTCTCTGGCATGGCGCTGAGGGCAGCGATGGCGGCAACAGAGGGGAACGCGCACACTAACACAAACACACGCCAGCTGTGGAACTGATACGCCGAGCCCATCTGGAAACTCCATCCTGCCAAAGACCAAAACAACCAACAACAATGTGAAGAAAAGGAGCTCATTACTTGTAGCTTCACTCTGTAAATGTGAATCAATAACAGATAAGGTCAAACGATCAATCTTTATAATAAAGGACAGTCTGGAGTACAGTTAATATGATGTGGCATTGTATGAACCGTGTCCTTATTTCTTCCCGCAGGGTAGGCAGAGGTCAGAGGTCGGCCTCAGTGCTGTGTGTCTAGGCAGATGTTTACCAGCAAATGAGCTTCAGCCTTTATATTATTACCTGCTGCCAAAACTAAAGCTTAGAAAGTTTTTAAATGTCAAGAAATAACTGGAAATATAATTGTTAATCCTATTTATAGAACTGGCATCACTCCTGTGTCCACGTGTTAAAATATAGCCTCCTGCCAATTAGCTTATCTTAAAAAAGACTTTAAAAAGACTGCACAGAAAGTCTGGATGAGTCCAGTGGTACCAAAATCAGCCACTCAACACTAATTAACACTTCACATCTTGTTTGTTCAATTAAACTTTGCAGAAGGGTTGTGGACCAGACAATCAGAACCAAATATAGGAAATACAAGATATGTTATTTAGTGGCTTTTACCTTTATCTAGTGGGTGGATTTCAGACTTTCAGAGATGCCAGGTTAGCTGTTACCTGTGTTTCCAAGTTTTACTCAATGGACAAACACTGTATGAACATGGCTTCTTTGTCAAAAACCTGCTAGCCTAGTTCCTAAATTGTTCAAACAATGACTTTACGTGAATAAAAAAGGGCTGATACCAGCTAGATGAGCTAGGGATATGTTACTGTACTCACCGTAATGTGGGATAATGGCCCAGGCCATAGCGGATGCGTAAATTCCTCCAATCATCCAGAACATGCAGAGCCAGCTGAGGTGCTCGCCACGCTTTTCTTGGGCCAGGAATTCAGAGTAGTAGGAAAACACGATGGGAATCGAACCACCGATCCTGCAAAGATGAGAAACCCACTGAACCCAGAGCTGAAGATCCAGAGATGCACACAGGTTGTTGATGCTCAGGTTGTCAGATTAAAATTTAGATTTATGACCAGTACCACTGTAAAATAGTGATTTAATTCACATACACACCACACGTCCTTCATTAAAGTGCTAACACACCTGCTCAGGCTCTTGTTTACTTTTTATAACAGTATGATAGATATGAGAATATGTCAAAGCACCAAAAAGAGCAAATTACTTGAAATCTGAGCTTAAACTACAGCAGCTGAACTGTTCCGACCTTTTCTTTACTGCAGTGGTTTGGTTTGTTTATTGTTCCTTTCGATCTCTACACACTTGTGTGTGTGACTCAGTCACCATGGTGCAACGCTACGGGAAAGTGATTGATTTTAGCACCACTGGAAACAATTTCAGTGTCTCAATTTGCCACTTCACTAAACCAGAAAAGCTTCTGTTTTTAATAAAGTCAAGACTCTGGTGCCATTAAAAGTGGAGTGGTAAAACTGAGAGGGTAACAGTAATAATTAATGAGCACCACCCTGCTGTTATTTAACTTAAAATGGTGGAGCCTGGTGTACAACCATTCAGTTTTGTCTGGCTGGTAACTACAGTGATTTTGTGAAACACATTAATGATTATTTTGGTGATTTCTGGCCACTAATTTTATATCATAGCCCCCCACTAGTCGTGTGTGTTTCCTTTATTTCAGAAAATCTTAAAGACTGAAATGTCATATTTATGTAATAACATATGGTTATGTAATCATTAATCTGATTTTTGAGGTTTACTTTTAGCGCTGTTAATTCAATTCAATATCTTTATTGTCCACAATGTGGAAATTTGTCTTTGGCTTCACCACATAAAACCACATAAAATACCACATGAAATCACACAATAACACACATTAAATAAATAACATGTCATTCAATACACAAAGAAAAAGTAAAAGAGTAAAAGAGTAAAAGGGTGATGTATAGCTCTAAAATGTCCTGGAATGCTTTTAAGAATTTAATATTGTAATTGTGTGCGGTATGAATGATTTCTTATGAATATTTTTCGTAGTTTTGGCAGCTCTATACATTATAGTATAAAACAGAAGTTCCTGTAAACTTTAATATATCTTATGTTAAATTAAGTGACTAACTGACTAATCAGATCAGTGAATCTGATTTAAAAAAAACTGGAAAGTGGAAATGATTTTTCCACTCACCCAACACCTGACAGGAGCCGGCAAAACAGAAAGGTGCTGTAGCCCTGGACAAAGGAGGAGAAGAAGGAGAAGACACTGTTGATGGAGAGAGAGATGAGGAGAGACTGCCGACGGCCGATCCGGTCGGCCAGAGCCCCCCAGAGGAAGGCCCCGACCATCATCCCAAAGTAAACAATCAGACCTGTGGAGAGAGCAAAGGAAATGTGACTCTTAGGCATTGAAATGTAAAACAGCAGTTTTAATTGTTGTCATCATATATTTTTGTGGTTGTTGTTTTTGAGTGGTTTGATCATTGTTCTATTTCTATCTTTACGGCAACTTTTTTCTGCATTGCCACCGATGTGAGTTTGTCTTGGCATCTTCAAATCATTTCTGTCCTTTGATCCTTTGATTTTATTCTGTTGACAGTTGCTCTCACAAAACAGCTAGGGATAACCATTTGAATATAAAGAGTGACGACCCCCTCCTCTATCTAAAATATCAGGTTCTCTTTCAAATACTGTCAACAAGTCCAACCAAAGTACATTTGATGGACTCGATCTTCTTGTGAATGTAGTAAGTAAGTAAAATTCTGTATTTGTTCGGGACTATTGGATTAATATACATGTGATGCTTAGTGAGTATTTAAAGCAGCTAGAGTGTGCATTTGTGATTCGTGACAATAAACTACAATGTCTATGTTCATCACAGTGGAGAAAAGTCAATGGCTGAAGAGGAACGAGATATGTGACCTTTTGGGAGCACAGAAAAACGTCCGTCACTGTGATGATAATAACGGGATTTGGCGAGGAGGCACAACCACCTGTGAAACTTACCCAGCATGCTTTTGTTAGGTTCAGACAGGCACATGTCCTTCTCAGCGCTGGGGAGGACGAAGCCGACCACAAAGATCTCGACACCATCTGCCATGAGAGCCAGACCCAGGACGAAGTAGAGGGTCCACTGGAACTTCCCGTGACCGCACTCTTGTAAAATGGTCTCGTATTGTTGAGCCAGCTCCTCCTGGTCCTTCCTCCTCTCGGCCTCCGACACCCCGATATCTCTGAACTGCTGAGCTCCGGCCCCCATGGAGCCGGGCCCTCCGGCCAGGCTGCCTTTTCCCGACTCAGCCCTGGGGATTCCTTGGTATTCGCCCTCATAGATCTCATCATCCTCATCGTGACCCTCTGTGGAGTCGCTGTGGCCGCCCTCGTCGTCATTGGCCGCCTGGCTGTCTCCACGGTAGTAACCACCATCCTGGCTTCCCTGCATTGGATAATCATCATCATCGTCCTCTTCAAAACGACTGTAGGAGCGCTTGCTGTACTCGTCGCTCATCCTGTCCACTGAGCGGCCGACCTTCTTGGAGGCTTTCCTCTTGACTTCTTTGGCAATGTCTTTGGCACCTTTGATGAAGGCGGTCCGGTTCTGGTAGCCGTCCTCCATGTTGAAGATGTTCGGGGGACGCTAACGCGGTCAAACGACGTGTCAGGAGGCCACCTGAACGTGCCGATGTTTCAGTTTGTTCAGAAGACACCTCAAAGATCTCAAGAGTTGACGTTCCCTGACTCACAACGGGTTCTTTTTGTGCCTGAAGAGGAAGTGGAAAGATAACTCAGTCAAGAGATGGTGGGAGCTCCAAAAGCAACAACACACATTTCTGGTGACCTCTTTACCTTTGAAAAGTAAGTCATGAAGAATGATTTTGATGATTGGCAAGAAGGAATAATAAACCAATCAGACCATGTTCTGTCAACTTAATCAGGTGGAAAAGCCTGGATGTCAGAATTACTGTGACTCTAAGTTAGGGATTGGTACCGAACTCGGTTCTTTTATTGGTACCGACCGAATTCCCACCAAAGTACCGAGCATCGATTCATGAGAAGTCAAACGATACCACATTTTGGTACCTGAACACACATTTGCGTTGCGTGCGTCAGCGAGAGTGGATACAGTCTATGGGAGGGTCTGTCTGACGAGACAAGATAGTGGATAGTCTCATAAACTATTCTTTTTTTGTTCATTCAATTCGAAAATCGTTTCCCATCCCTAAAACATAAAATACTCTGAGGAATTTTGACGCTGTTGAGAAATAGATATTTAAAATTCAGAATTTTGACATTTTTTTTTATAGACAAAATAACTTTAATTACCACACTCAAAAAAAGTACCGAAAACAGGTACCGTTGTATACCAGTACCGGTTCCCAGGTACCGAGTATCGGTAAGGTATCGATTTAAATGTGAAAGGTACCCATCCCTACTCTAAGTCCTTTATTGGTTTGATTTTTATCTATTGCTGCTTGTTGTTCCTTGTATGAACACAAGTATCTATGCGTTGCCTCTTTTTTGTGAGTATGGTCTGGGTAAGCTGCAAAGAAATCATCTTTCTGTTCTTGGTATGATATAAAGTTATCTGAATCTGAATGATGATAAAGGCGGTAATAGAATATATAACTAAGTGCATTTACTCCAGTAGCCTAATGTTCGGAAACAACAGCACATAGATGCACATTATCCACTGGGCGGCTCCACAGAGAAGCACAAAATATCATAACACAGCTGGGGGTCATGTTGTTCATATACTGTAGGATGCAGAGGGGTGGGGGTCTGCATGTCTGTACCCAGCGGCCTATTACTGTCCAAACACATCTCTCTCTTTGAACTGATCATACTTTGTAAGCAGGACTTAATGATGCTTTTTCCTCCTGACTACACCTGTTGCATTTCCATATCCGCCCAGTGTGTTGCTCTGCACTGAACCGCAGATGGACCCGAGCAGTAATTACAGGGCGAGACATCAAGCGAGACATTAATGTCTTAAATGTCTCAGCTCATGGTGAAGAGCAACAGAACATCAGCGTGAGTCAAGTCTGATCCGACTGAGATAATGATGCAGCGGATCCAACACTAGTTTGGACTAAAAGAACAAGAACACTGTATGTTCTGTCGTTTGTGGTCGTCGCATCGCTTCATTGTGTTACATCCTGTTGTCCTTCTGGGTCAAATTAACCCAGTCTGTTCCCTATTCTTTCCTTCCTTTCTCCCTTCCTTCCTTCTTTCCTTCCTTCCTTCCCTTCGTCCTTACTTCTTCTTCCTTCCTCTTTTGATCCAATAGACCTGATCTGTTCACTCCCTCCATCTTTCTTTCCTTCCTGTTTCCCCTTCCTTCTTCCCACAATCCTTTTCCCCTCCCCCCTTCCTTCCTTCCTTCCCTTCGTCCTTACTTCTTCCTTACTTCTTCCTTCCTTTTTGACCCAATCTGTTCCCTCCCTCCTTCTATCGTTCCTTCCTTTTCCCCTTCCTTCTTTCCTCCCATCTTTCCCTTTGTCCTTCCTTCCTTCCTTCCTTGAACGAATCTGTTCCCTCCCGCCTTCTATCTTTCCTTCATTTTTTCCTTCCTTCTTTCCACAATCCTTTTCCCCTCCCTCCCTTCCTTCCTTCCTTCCTTCCCTTCGTCCTTACTTCTTCTTTCCTTTTTGCCCCAATCCTCCTTCCTTCTTTCCTCCCATCTTTCCCTTCGTCCTTCCTTCCTTCCTTCCTTCCTTCCTTGACCCAGGAGGGCAACAGGAGGGTTAACAAAGTTCTTCAGTCTTCTGCACCATTTATTATCAGGTTTATAATAACACATTAACACTATTGAATAAAACACAGTTCACACCATCGATTAATCAAATAAAGCTGTAAACAACTGAACTGTAAGTGCTGATTTAGAGACACTGTGTTACAGTTTTTCTCAGTTGCTAAAACACTAAACCCTATTGCCTGAACCAAATTCTCAGTTGCCTGAACCCACTGATTGAATCAGTCACTCTTTTGTCAAAACCATCAGCACTTTTCACCTGTTTAGACACATCTTGCCAACACATTTTCATTGTGATGCACCTGTGTTGCATAATGCTGAGCACAGGTGGCAAAAGTCAAACACAAGTAAAGCACAAGTTTCACCGGTTGAACACAACAACTCAAAATTGATCACACTTGTGTCCAATGATGTGAGGGCACATATACTGTAAGCTAGTTCAGGATGAAGTCCTGTGGCCTGATCCAATACAGAGAAATGATGTTGTGGCTGAGTTGTGCACTTCTCATTTCTATATTTTTGTACTTTATTTTTATGTAGGTTTACTGTATACAAGTACTAAATGCACAAGATTTCTGTTTGTTTTTGTACTGTACAAGTGCTATGTGTAAAATGCACAGGATTTCTGGTTTTTGTACTTTTTTTTTTTTACTGTACTATGTGCAAGTGCTAAATGCACAGGTTTTTTGTTTTGCAAGAGGAGAAGATGAGAGACGACAGGGTGAAGGAAGAAAGGATGAGGGAGGGAGGGAGGGAGGGAGGGATGAACTGGGAAGAAAAAAGAAGAAGGAAGGAAAAGGGGATGAAATGGATGTGGGGAGGGAGGGAGGAAGGTGAAAGAAAGGGAAGGAGAGAAGTGCTACAGTGTAAATGCACAGGTTTTTTTGTTTTGCAACACACATTTAGCCTACAGTGAACAATAAACATTTATCTCTTCAGCTTCATGTCCTGAGCATTGTGTTTTCTATTTTTCTAGGTAGTGTTTAGTGACTGCTCAGTAGTGTTTTTAATTTTGATTGACTCGGGGCACAATTTGACAACAAAGTTCAGTTTTGGGCACAGATTGAACTGTTTTGAGGTGAAAGTTTGGTTTTGCAAGAAGAGTCTGAGGTTTTGTGAATGTAGCTTGAAAATTGGGGTTTGTGCTCACAGTTTAGAGAAAATGAGAGAAGCTTTCGAGAAATGTGTCTTAGCAATCGAGAAAAACTGTAAAACAAATTAAGATTGAGACTGATGGTCATTTTTACTGCAGCATCATTTCTCTTTCTTAGAAATACTCATCCTAAACAACATTTATAAGGAACCCGCTTGTAGAGTTAATTGGAAACCATACATCTTCTCCATGTTGGTGAAGATGCCGTGCGTTTCACGTCAGCAATGGAATAATAACATGTCACTTTGAATTTGTGCTGCAGTGGAACAACAGACAGAGAATGAGAGGCATCTCAACAACGCCTTCTGTGAACAAAAACAGAGGCTGACAGTTAATAACAGGCCTGACACAGCTTTAAGAGTCTGACAGGTATGTGGTGTATCGATATAGAATCAGAGCCAGAGCAAGGATTTTATTATTTTCTTCCTGCGTTTTACCATTATCATCTGTTTTCTGTAAATTGCATAGCAAGTCATGATGGTCTGAATGCTGCTTCAAAGCTTCCTCCACACTCCCAGCACATAACTGTAATGGAGAAATACTAAAACCCCTCATTATGTTTTAATCTGTGTATTTCTTTCTCTTTTTTTAACTAAAACCACTTAGATTTAAATGAACTATATCAAAAACAGCCTAAAAAACCTAACGTGCAAATGTACAGAGGAATAAAACTGCTCAATCCTCATATTGAGAGGGATCACATCATCACTTTTCTTTTTTGTGCACCTGCAACATCGTTTTTTTATGGCTTTTATTGTGCTTGACACTTTTATGATTTTATTGTGTTTTTGTTTCATGCCACTTGAATGTAGAGTGACATTGCTGTTTCTAGTACCTATAGGACATTTTCATATCTTTTTCTCAGCTCCATCATAAACAAGGTCTCTACCTCAATGTGTTCCCAAGTTCAGATAGAGGTTAAATGAAAATAAAGAGACTGACTAATAATTGATGAGTCATTTCATCTAGAAAAATGCCCGGTCAGAGAAAACGTGCAAATCCTCACTCTGGACCCAGACAGGAATCAGACGACATTTGGCATCTCTGCATAAAAGACAGGACTGAATGTTGAAACCAAAACAGTTGTCACTCTCTTATTTCTGTAAATCCACTAATTGTTTCACCTACAGGATCTTTACCAGGGGGAATTACGCCGCCACCTGCATCCTGCTCAGTGCAAAACACTCGGTTCATTTGTCTGTGTTAAATTTCACTCAGACATCATCTCTCCAGTCATAAGGCCACAGGCAGATTTACTGGCACGGATCAAAGGAGCCCCACCAGGCCTGGGCAGCAGGGCTAAACTGTGGGACTCTAACCTAATAATGTCTCAGACCAAAGCACTCACAGGCCTGTAATCACGATCCCTTACAAAACACGAGCCTATCGAAAACAATATGAGCATATGGGGCCACGAGCAAATAAAAAAAAACAACCAAGCTGTTTCATTTCGAAGCCCTCGCGCCCACATGTCCAGCCCACACAGGTGTTGTCTCCTATTTCGCCTGATGGGACACAGGTATTACAAACAACATTAACGACGGCTGCATGTCTCACTGAACCAATAGAAACAACACGGGTGAACCTGAAAGACAAGCAGCCACCATTCATTTTGTCATTCACACATGCTGTCATGTCATGTGTGAGGAGCCAGGAAAACTGAAATCACCTGCATTTCATGGTGTTGGCACAACATAAGAAGACAACTCCATAATAATAATAATAATAATGTTCACAGTCTCTGTAGGAAGCAGTTTAAACATCAACCACAGTAAATCAATAAAGTGCTTTAGGCCATCAGTGCATATTACCATGCACTCCTTTACATTTACAAATAATGTGGACTAAAGGAAAATAAAGATGAGGCTGGCAGCTTCTCCTGCAAAGCTGTGCAGTAGTAAACAATACAAATGATGAAAATGTGTAGGCTGGAGCTACAGCTCATTGCACCGACTGCTTTTTTTTTTTTTTTTTTTCCTGTTCTCCCTTAAACACAACCTTAAACATGCACATTACACCCCCTCCTGCTGGTTGTACATCCTGTGGGGTAAAAAAAAAAGCTGCAGACTGGTTGGACTCAAACCAAAGCTTAAAAAACCCCACTTTTCCCCCACCTCCCCATCTCAGTTTGACAGTACAGCTCCACAGCCAGAGAAGAGGAGGGCCTGAGGATCTGAGGAGGATGGGAATTACTGCTCCCTGGTGCCTTTTATTTATTTATTTATTTATTTTTCCTCCCATCGTCCTCAAAAAATCAATCAGCATCAGTTTACCACCTCCTTTGCAAGAGAAGGCCAAGAAGGACAGATAGCCATCACATCTCTCTCACACACACACACACACACACACACACACACACACACACACACACACACACACACACACACACACACACACACACACATACACACGCAGTCTTGAGATTTCTATCGGTCAAGTGCCGCGATGAATAATCTGGACACCTGAAGATAGCATCGCATCCACCACCACAGTCGAAGACCCCCACGACCCCCACCACTTAGAACAAACCACAATAGATACAGGCCTAAATTCTTCTTTAACGCGAAAATGTGTTATTTCTGCACAAGCAGCAACAAGCACGGTGAAAAATGTGAGTGTAGTGGGGGGGGAAATGAGCGGATTCTGGCTCCTCCAGTTGTGTTCAGTCACAGTGATGTTAAGAAGAGAAAAGAAAAAAAAAACAGGCCTCGTCGCTAACAGGCCAATTTACACAGCCTCGCAATATGCGGCCGGATTAAAACACAAAATGTGACACCGACAGGAGCCGAGTGTGCGCTCCTGCCTGGCTGCAGCACCGACATCTGCGCTCATTCTTAGAAATCACAGGCAGCATCTTGTCACGATTTACATTAGATTATAGGCCGCGCGTCTCGATTCACAAAATCGATCCTAATTGCTGTGTGAAGAGAACACGCCCATCGTGTCCTCCTCAGGATGTCTCCATGCAACACATACAAAAAAAAAAGAAAAGGAAAATATCCACGGACACAAAACACCATCAGCTAATTTACCGGATTTTAATCTCACCTTTAATTCCTGCGATGTGTGTGGTGGTGGTGGTGATGTGTGTGAGAGATCTCCCCCCCTCTTCAGCCTGGGAGATGGTGAGGATGAGGAGGAAGGAGGAAGGAGGTGGAGGAGGAGGAGGATGCGTACGAGGCTGTCGCTGTGAGCCGAGTGACGGTGATGATGGTAGTTGTGGTGGTGGTGGTGATGCTGTGCGGTTTGGAGGAGAGAAGCCCACGCCATCCACGCACACACATAGGCTCGCTCTACTCGCGGTGGTGGTGGTGATGATGATGATGCGCAGGGGTCCCCTCCCCCCATGCGAAACCCTCACGAGCGCACGAGCACATTATTATAAACGCCTTCATATCTGGAGGGGTTTGGTTTGGCGCATATCTGCACACGATCTGCGGCTCTGTGCGTTATTCTGCTGTTGCGCCTTTTTTTTTAAAGCTCGTGCAAGCTAGATTTATTTTCCACATCTAAATCATCGTTTAAAAAAAAAAAAAAAAAGATGACAGTTTTGTTGTGCAGCCACTGGTCAAGAAACACGGATTTCTTATAACCTACGCATATTCTCACACGCATGCGCGCTCTACTTCGATCCACCAATTTTTGTGTTTGTTTTTTTACTAATAGATGTCTTGATTGTCATTACACATGACTATCAGACGACACACACGTGCAAGCGCACCTGACTCCGGTTGCCATGCCAACCACTTGCCATATTATTTGTCGATCCCCCTTTTTTTTTTACTGCATCAAAGACTTTGCCACGAAGAAAGTGGTTGTGATCGCCTGTAAATGGATGAATTGCATTTGAACAGCACAAAGCTAATTGTTTCCATGTGTCAGACACAGTGGGGTGTGTAGTAGTAGTAGGCTAGTAGTGCAAGGAACTGGAAGCATTTTAAAAAGCTACAGCTGAAAAAGAAATGTGATGAAATCCACAAGATGTTTTTTAAAAAATATATCACCAGTGCTTATAATAAAATATGAAACAGCCTGTTACACACTCTTCTCACAGCTGCGGTTGTTACCTACAGGTTCAGGGATCCTGATCTGCAGGTTTTCGTGTGAGGGAGGAAATCAAGATGCTTAGAAAAATGTTTTGCACCATGTCATGTCATCCTGGGGAGCAAAGTGTCATAAATAATGGAGAGAAACAAACTGTGCAGGCCTCTTTCTAGTCCTCGTCCTGACAGTCAGTGGTAGAGGTATAGGAGCAGTGGTGCGTTCACTGTCGCAAGACATTGTGAATGTTACTTTAGCAGCTCAGAGTTGGCAAACTATACCTAATATGTCGAAAATACTTGCATCCAATTTCAGTGCTGCATACATAACATTGGTTTGGTTAGGTTAAATGCTTTGTGTACTTTTCTATAAACCTGGATAAACCTCATGAAAACTGTGTATTGCTGACCAACCAATCAAATGACGTAATTGATTCTGTGGCGGCTGCTAAAAGACAGTGATGCTGCTGCTCAGAAATTAAAGGGGAACTATGCAAGTCCGGTCACTTTTTGACTGTATTGCTAACCCTCCTCCTGGCCATGTGCATTTGTTTTCAACGAAGCCGACGAGAAAGCAATCCATGGAGCTATATATCATATACAATGTTACGTGTATATTTTGTGTACGCATATTCTCACTTATATTTTGTGTACGCATATTCTCACACACATGCACGCTCTACTTCAATTCACCAGTGTACGACGTGTATATTTTGTGTAGTCTTATCTGTCATAAACTAGAGATTGCGGGTTACATGGCGTGTTGGTGACGCATTGCTGCCGTGACGAGAGCTGGGACACCGGGGCGGCGGCTCTGATCTTGCAATGTTGGTTTTTCGGCCAAAGAGACGCTACGTGGAAAGCAGAGAGCTTCCATCCTACCTCGTAATAAGATGCAAGTCATTTATTTAACCATCACAATTACTCCGAAACTGTTTAAGGTAAAAAATAGTTCCTCTTTAATAACTGGTTTATTTGACCTGTTCTGGTCTAAACCTCCACCTACACAGTAAACATTTAAATGTACTGGCCTTTTTCTTCAAGTGGACATCTTGACCTCTACAGCAGTTAAACCACAGGGGGAGCCAATCGCAAAAATGACAGCTCCATTTACCAGAAGTGTACAAACAAGCAGTGCCAGTGATTCAGCAGCCAGGAAACAGGACACCTAGATAAAGATGCAGCTATTATTGATGGGTTGGGTTTTTTGTTTTTTTTGCACATTTACTTCTACTCCCTCTGTGACGTGTCAAGATGTCTGCAGTGAAACGGGCCGACTGCCAAGGGGACGCTCAACCACACTGAGTCCACTCAGAGTGAAAACTGTTTTCACATACCACTGGTATGGATTGACCTAAAAGGGCCCCCGTAGACGAATAAGATCCAACTAATTGTTTGCTTTCTATTTCTTACATTTCTATGGGGCTGTGCTTCAGGACCAAATGTACTGTACAATAACCCCTAAAGGTGAGAAAAATATGTCCAAAACTTGTACTAAAAACTTTATTCATCAAAAAGGTCCTTCAACTGTACAATGACCCCAAAAAAAAACAAAAAAAAGAAACAAGAACAGGTTAAATTATTCTCACAATTACAAATTGAAGTAGGTCTAACGATGTTAAAAAAAAAAAAAAAAAAAATCAAAATCAGAGCCTGTTTCTGCAGTCTGAGATGGATTACGGTGGCATTGGTGCTCTCATGGGGACGCGTGGTGGGGCACCAGGGGGCCTTGGAGGCATCGGGGGTCCTCTCTGGAAGCCAAACGGAGGTGGACGAGGGGGGCCGGCACCGTAGCCAGGTGGAGGCATGGGAGGAGGCCCTCTCATACCTGGGGGCACAGGGTGACCTGAGGGATACAAAGAGGAGGAAAAATGAGAAAACATTTGATTCTGTGACCTTTCCCAAGCCAAAGATAACCACAGATAAAATAGCAATTTAACTTTAAAAATACACACTTGAATGATATTCTGATTTATGGTTAAATTTAAACACATTATATGCACTAATTCTACACTAATGTCACGAACCAATGTTGGATACAGATCCGTATGTCTTTCTGGTGACTCACTTCCTGAACGTGATGAAACTCAACTGCGTGTGTGTGGGCGCGTTTACACTGTGCTATAACAACAATGTTACACATTCGTTGTACGCTGGACTGTGCGAGATGGTAAAATATTGATGACAGTCTGTCAGGCTGTATAACAACAACGGTGAGGCATGTCAGATGGTGAAATGTAGCTTTATGAGATGTAAAAAAAAGATGGAAGAAACACAGGTACTCTTATGTTTTGGAAATGTTGTGAAATAATAAATTGGCTCTATCAACACTGTTCACTGCACTTCTATGCACTGAGAGCCTTCAATAAAAAACAGAGGAGGAGGAGGAGGAGGAGGGTCACTGCCAGGAAAGAAAAAGCAACATGAAAATAATGGTTTTGCATATTGAGTTGTTGTCTGTTTTTTCCCCCAGCTTTTTAATAGCTGGTATTTTGTTCATCTTTTCAGCAGTGCACAATAAACGAAAAACGATACATGAAAATGTGTTTTAAGAATTCAATGTGTGGTGATGGCTCGGACACAAAATTTGGTTTGGTGCAACATATCAATACTGCAAATTGTTACATCTATTCTGTGGCATAATAAAGATATGCAGAGGAGATGCTATTGACCATTTTGCTGCTCTTTTTTTTTTTAGACTGTACACTGTACTGCAATTAAAACATACGCAAATCTTTGTTTAAATGACAGAGATAATGTTTGTGAGCTGAGAGTTTTGACAACAAAGAGCCTCAACGCTCACCCATGGGAGGTCCATATGGTGCTCTGGGTGGCATGCCCATAGGTGGGGGTGGAGGCATGCCAGGCGGTGGCGGTGCCCGTGCTTGATTTGCTCCTGGAGGAGCAGGAGGTGGAGGCACCATGCCAGGAGGACCAGGAGGAGGCATGGGCATCTGCGGCATACCTGTGGGACACAAACAAACAGAACGTGTAGGCGACGGCGTTACAGTTTCTTCTTACTGCAATACCAAACAATTGAAATGAAAACGTTTGTGTGCTCAAAGAGAGAGAAAAGATGAATCACAACTGCCTTTCTTGGTGAATTACACTTTTTATGTTTGAACCGTTTTACAAGTGATCATAAATGTGCTTTTGTCATTCTTGTCACGAGAGGCAGCAGGATAAGAAACTGTACTAAATTATGTGTTTGTCTGTCAATCACTTACTCACAACAAGCAGTGCTTCATTACAATGTGTGTGTGTAGGTTGCAAGCTTGGTCATACACAGTTATAAACATTAAACTGTGGCAGGGCAACTTACACTTTGTATTTATTTACTAAGACAAATATCATCTTGAAATTTGCAAACATATGAACTATTGGTGACATCACCAGCCATCAGCACATGAGTGAACCTGTCAATATAGTAATATAGTATACCGTCTTGGGCCCTTTCACTTGCACATTAAAAACACATTTTAACAAGCCATTACCTGGATGCATGTTGGCAGGGGGGAATGGTGGTGGTCCGGGTGGAGGTCCTCCACCTCCGCCCTGGGGGCCTGGTGTCCCTGCGTTTGGAGGCATGGCCATATTTGGGGGCATATTTGGAGGCATCGATCCCGGAGGAGGAACAGGAGGGAAAGCACCAGGAGGTGGCATGCCTGCATAGAAAGAAGAAAGAAAAAGTTTGATTAACAATTTCAGGTATAACAAAACACAGTTCAACCAATGCACAAAGCTGATAATCTGTCTGACTGATTAATTTGTTACATATCATGAAGAATGGAAGGAGTTCCACCGCACATAATGTGGTCATTTCAACACTGATTTATTGTTAAAGGTAAAGCAACGCGTTTCACCCTGTGGGCTTCATCAGGCGCTTGTTAAATATCATGGTGATCGGTCAGCTCAGGTGCCATGTTGACTGTTTGATAAATCACTCAAGATGAAATCAAAGTTAAACTCATTATCGCCTAAAGAGACAAAGAAATGCACCGCATTCAACTACCTAATCTATAACCATTAATCAGCAAAAACAGCAACAAAAAAAAATCAAGATAACATATATCGAAATTGTAATTTCAACATGTAGGGTGTTTGTTTCATGGCTGAGACTGATTTATAGCAGAAACTGTATCTTTTGTTAATGTTGTTGAGATTTTTGACTTTTAGAGAGATTTAAGAGAAAATGCAACTTGTGAAGAAAAAAATGTCGACCAAGATGGTAGCCCACCTCAATTCTTTACATAAGGGTTGAGGCATAGTTACATCTGTTCCACACTGTGTAGGCATGTGACCTAATATAAAACCAACTGATGACTTTCTCAACCACAGAATAACTGAAAATGTTCTTCGTTACACTACGAGAGCAGTTAAACACAAACACAGACCCTCCGACATCCACCACATCCCCAGTCGTACCTGGCATCGGCATCCCAGCTCCCATTGAGGTAAGAACCGGTGTCGGGGCGCTCGGTGGTGGCGGGGCGTCTGCAAACAGCTGGTGAGGCCTGTCAGCCTGGGAGAGCGGGTTCTGTGCCGCCAGGAGTCGCTCTGCGGCCGAGCCGTGTCGCTCTCCTTTAGAGTCCTTCTTGAAGGCGTACGACACCGTGATGGGCCTGTTGCAGAGGTACTGGCCGTTCATGGCCTCGATGGCGGCATCGGACGCGTCGAAGCTGGCGAAATTGATGAAAGCATAACCCTTGGAGTTGCCGGTGTCGGGATCTCGCATGATCTTTGGCGTCTGGAGGATCACGCCGAAGGCACTGAATGTGTCGTAGAGCAGTTTCTCGTCAATCTCTGGGTCCAGGTTACCGATGAAGATGTTTGCGCCCACATCCAAGTTTTTGTTGTGCGCCGAGGCCTTATTAACTCGAATTGGTTTGCCATACAGCTTTATCATATTCATGATTTTGATGGCATAGTCGGCATCTTCCTCACTAAGAAACTCCACAAAGCCATAACCTGAGAGGGGAAAAAAACAAATTTAGAGGAATGTCATTTCTCGTCTGATATTTGGTTGCCTTGGTAATCACCAACTTTTAACGCATGTAAGCTCATGATACTCACCCTGATGCTGTCCAGTGACCCTGTCTTTGGGCATGTGAGTGTTGACTACAGGGCCAGCCTGCAGGAAAAGCTCCCATAGCAGTGGTTCTGAAACCTTCTCATCCAAACCACCGACATACACGGTGGCATCTGAAAAAAGGGTAAAAATGTCAAATCTGATCAATATGAAAATGTCTATCATGTTCAAATTAGACACATTTTTATATGAGTTTGGATCAAATAAGATGACAAACCAATAAAGATGCTTAATGACATATTATTTACATGTTGTCTTTGACTCTACACAGTTAATCTACATGACCAAAACACCCCAAGACGATCTTTGGACAGTAAAATTTGCAACTGCAGAGTATATCTTAAAACCCTTTACTCCTTAATCACTATTACCTAGGTACAACCTGACTGATTCTTATTCCTGATGTTTCATCAATACGACCCATAATGTTTAAATGAAACCACAGCAACTGTAGTTGGTGACACAGATTGATATGAGCAACAGTGGATATTGTCTGACACTTTATGCTGAAACGTAAAATGAAGCTACCATCAACTTGTATGAGCTTTTTCATTCATAACATCGATTGGACCGTATCTTCCTCACAGGCGTTACACGTATAATCTGATACAACATGAAAACCTGATGGAAATATCCTGACAAAACGACACCAGGTAGTGTGATACACACCGTTTGATGACTTGTTTAGTATTTATCCACATTTTATCCCCGCATTTGCCACAGACTCGCATGTAACTAAACGTTACGTTACTGTTAGCTCTGTTAACTACGCTAACTTAGCCGGACAAGCTAACCGCTAGCCAATATAGATAACCTGACTAAGTTAACGTTACACATCTAAAATAGTCGCCACACATGAGAAACCAATCAGTAACTCAGCAACACAGATACCGCCATTTGCACCACGCAAGCAAGATAGACATAGGTACGAGAAGTTATGATGAATTGTTAAATTAGCGGCAGGTCAAGCTAACGACAACTGCACACTCCCATGTGACCGAGCCATCGAGTTAGCTCACCAACAGGCAAACGGTGCTAAACAAAACAGCGGAGAGACTTTGAAGTGCAACCAAGAAGTAGATTCATAAAAGACCATGAGAAAAAAAAGAAACGCATGTTTTAATAGATTATTTACCTTGGTTTCTTTCTGAAATTGGTCCCGCCGCCATGTTGAATGAACAACGGAAGGCGAGCGTCGCTAACCGAAGCCCCGCCTCTTCCTGTACGACGCGCCGTACGTGACCGGAAGTAAATACAATAAAAGTATTTTCAAAATATGTGAAATTCAGTTCAGTTCACTTTTATATATTTCTTATAAATGTTTTTGAAATTGGATGTGGTTTTTGTATCTAAGTTAATTGACAACAAGGTAAGTAACCAGCTGCTCACAAATAAACTTTAGTGTTAGGGTGAATTTTCCTTTCAACATTGAACATTTATATCTACTGATTAAATCTGAGCATTATAGCCTTATGACTGTTGATTAAAACTGAACATTTATGTCTACACTGAAGATTTCTAATGAGCACTGAACATTTATCCTTACTCCCTTACCTACTGATTAAAACTGGACTGAATAAAGTTCTCTTTCATCGATTAACTGCTTGCAGACCACGATTTCCAAATTAGAGACAATCCTTGTACAAGATTCTTAAACCAACACGCCTGACAATACCAATACATTTTTTTTATCAGCCAATTTATTACATCATATAAATCTACTAAAAGTATAAACATGGAATACAAAATGTTCATAGAAAATACATACAATAACAGCCTTCAGAAACACTTAAAAACAATACTGAATAAAATATGAAACTTATAAAAACAGAAATCAACACAACATGCATCAAAGCCAAAGGATGAAAAGCCAAAGTCTGTTTTTTTGTTTTTTTTTATAAAATGGATAGCAAAAAATATACTGTTTTAAAAAAGCCTTCATCAATAATGATCACAAAGAAAGGTTCAAAGGCATTTGTAAGAAGAGACTTCTGAGATTAATGGCTTGTTGTCAGAAATCACATACATCATAAGAACTGAATCAGAGGAAATATGTAAAAACACATAATTCAGGAGCTCCAGCCTCAATCCTATAACCAGCTCAACGTAATACTTGTTGAGTATTTTCCACATTAATTACATTTTAGCACTGGTACAAGTGCACCGGCAAGTCAGACTTGAAACCTGTTCATGACACATTGTTAAAATTGTTTGAGCTGGTTATTCAAAATGTAAAGTGAAAAGGAAAATGACCGATGAATGAGGCTGGATTCAAGCTGCAGAACAGTGAGGTCAAAGTGTGCATTACATCAGTTCAACTGTCTATCTTAACATTTCAGTATTCACTGAAGAGCGCTGCAGGGTCTTTGCCAAGAGGACAAAATAAGTCGCTGCTGCACTTGTATGTTACGAGCTGAGTACCAAACCAAAGATATATATTGGTTATACATGTATAACAAAGGTAGTAAGATTGAATAAATCCTTCATAACAACATATTAAGGTATTATAGCAGTAACATAGCATGTAATCTATAACATCACCTTTACATGTAAGAGAAAGGATTTAAAATAGAGTAGCACCAGCCTTTTAAAGACCCTGTGAAATGAAAGTTAATGGTTCCAACCACTGTATGCTACCTATTTCAGAAAGGCACAATGATCCCAGAGAACAGATGCAGCTTAAGAATATTAAAATCGATCTGGCTTTAATCATACTACATTCCTGCCTCTTTTGTTTTTTACTTGCTGTCTCCCCTTTAATTTTATGTAATGACTTTCTTCTGTTGACAATCCAACACTCAGCAGCAACATGAGGTCTCCTGCTGTTTAACTTGGGCAACTCACTGCCCACATTTCCTTCCAACGGGAGCCACACATTATCAATTTAACTCTCACTTCCATTCCCCAGGGTCTTTAAAAGGCTACTCTTTGAAATGCCTTCATTCCTATAATGTAATAAAAAATACATTTTAGACAGACAGGAAAATGAGGATATCACATTTACAGTATAAAATAAATCAGGTCCTTCAACATAAAATATTTGAAAGGTGATAAGTGCGAGTTACATACGTCGTTTTTTAGCTTGTGGACGAACACCAGCGCTGAAAAACAAACTCTCCAATATCTTAAAAAACAGAAACCACAACCACTGGTACTGTTTTGTATCGACTACGATGACTCACACATGACTCACACATGATGAATAAGCTTGTTAAAAAGCCAAACTTGGTTATAAGGAAAGATCCCTCGGCTCGGTGTTTTGGACTCTTTACTGTTTTCGCTGAGACCCCTCACCTCGTCTCTCACCTCGTCTCTCACTTAGTTTCCCAATTACCAGCTCTTTTAATATCCTCTGGATGACAAACACAACTTCTATCACAAGAGCAATTCTAGAGTCTGAACAGCATCGCTTTGCAGGTCCTTTAGCTGAGAGCACACTGAAAATATACATTCAGCTCGTGTCGTGGCCACCAAGCATACAATGTAACATAAAAAATAACACAAAGCGATGGTTCACTATCTGATTTTTCAAAAACCTGAGCTGCTGTCAGAGCGATCACTCCCCTGCTGACATTTCTGCAAAGTACCCACAACTTTTTACATGAGCCAATAAGTATTTTTCAACGCTTACTGGAATAGTTACATACCTCCTACATTATATTCTCATTACAAGTGGTAGGATAATGTCTAATGTTGACACTATATGGGATCTTTTATCCTCTTCCGTGCTGGTAATATTTTAGAAATACTGTTTATTAGCAAATACAAGGTACTTGCTATCAGGGTTTAAAGCTTGTGAAAGAAAGTTTCACTTCAGGTATTTTCTCTACACTCTTATGATACTTCTTAACCACTTTGCCTTGTCAGAGTCCATGATACTATAAGTGCTGTAAGTGAACCGACCCAAAAAGAAACACGCTGGTTTGACTTAAAAATGATCTTAACCTCATGTGTGTTTGGATTTTTGGGCCTCATGACTTGTACATTCACTGATGAAAGGCAGGTTTTGTTTTGTTGCAGTGTGATATAACCAAAACACATGTACACCCCAGAAAGCTGGTGTGCCAAGCAAGTTTACAGGGATTTTTTTTTTGTTTTTTTTGTTTTTTTTAAGAAAAAAAGCACTGATATCCTGTAATCACTAGGCACAAAGAGGTAACGGCTATAGCGGCAAATGTTTGTTTTATGGATGGATGTGCATACTGTAAAATTCAAGGCCTGATTACCTGGTTTCCACAACAACACACAATATACAAAACCTAAGAAATCAGATGAATCATCTTTATCTCTATGAAATGTTCAATACTGTTACCAGGAATCCTACGGAATGTGAAGGCTTGTTTCCGTATGTCGGGTTTTTAGTGTGACGGCAGGGTGGCGGTGTTGGCTGCACTGAGCTGACCCACGGCTAACATCAGGATATCTTTCTTCTCTTTGTAAAAACGCAGTTCTCTGCCCGCCAGCCTGGCGTCCTCCAGTTCTCGCTCCGTGGAGGCCAGCTCCTGCGCAATCATGCCCGCCACGCTCTGCTCTCGGTTCACCCAGTCGGCGGCCATCTGTGTGCGCATGTCGTCGTCCAGAGCCCGGTGGGAATAGTGAGCCAGCACCTCCTGCGAAGATCGGCGATAGCAAAGAGTCAGAGAGTGCAATGTAATGTACACATCAACTCAAATCCCCCTAACCCTTTAGTTGTGGTGCTGGAGGAAACGAGAGTTGCAGTTTATACTCTCCTTTATTTTTCAGGGAGAGGATATAAAATATCATGTCTCATATGAAGGTGAATGATGATTTGCATTACAGATAAACAACCTAGAGCAGTATTATATATATATATATATATTTTAAAATATGTTTTCTGCAACCAAACTGACGCTAATTTCTCGAAGTTTTACAAATGATATATATTATTTGTTGGGAAAGTCTCTGTAGAAGAAATTTATTGCGGTGGCACCTAAAGAATAAACAAAACTTTATCTAAAATCCATCTGCAGATTCAGAATCACATACAGGGAATTTGACTGCAGTTTTTCATTACTATCAGTTCTTACCTATAAATAGGCATATAGTTAGGAATAAGGGCAGTAAAGAAACTTAACTGGTAAGATTAAAAAAAATCCTTTAATTATTTTAGTTTTGCCTGTTTGTCTGTTCATTGCGTCAGAAGAACTTCCTATGGTATTTCCCAGCTTGCCACTGCTCTCTCATGGTGAGAGAGGAAACTGTCTGATCTATCCAGAACAATCCTGTTATGCAGGAAAACATCAGATAATTAGTTCTCTCTCTCAAAAAAAAAAAGTGTGATGTGAAAGCTGAAATCCACTGCTGCTTTTGGGTAATTGAGCCCATCTGTGAGACGGGGTTTGAATCTCATACGGTACCTGTCGGGAACACTGTCGTTCTCTCATGGCTTTGAGGCTGCCATTCCAATGCAGCAGCTGAAACACAGTCATCAGCTCCTGAACACACAAACACAGACAAACCAGCGGGAACATGAGGCCAAAATCACTTCAGGACGCTCAATATTTAGTCATCCAGTAGTGTAAACCACAGGTGCTGCCTTCAGACGTCTAATTTTCTAGTTTGAACTGGGGTTACGATGTTCCAGCTTCAAGCTCATGTGGGCTCAAGTTACTGTACATAACCACTGGAGGTCTACGAGCTGCATCCACATAGACTGTTTGTATATTTATCAATGTCTGTTAATGGTATGCTAAAGCCACACCAGCTAGTAATCTCTTTACAGACATTTTAGATTTCTAATTTAAAGGGGAACTATATAAGTCCGGTCGCTTTTCCACTGTTTTGCTAACCCTCCTCCTGGCCATGTGCAATTGTTTACAACAAACCCGACTAGAAAGCAATCAATAGAGCGGTACATAACGTTATATACCATATACGATGTCACAATGTGTATATTTGTGTAGTCTTATCTGTCATAAACAAGAGATTACGGGTTACAGGGTGCGTTTGTGTCACGGTGCGCTGAGACGAGAGCTGGGACACCGGGGTGGCGGCCCCGATCTTACGAGGTTGGTTTTCAGCCAAGGGACGCTACATGAAAGGCATTCTCCCAAAAACATATTGAAAGTAATGTATTTAACCATCACAATTACTCTGAAGCTGTTTTTATTCACCTGAAACTCCAGCATTGATTTTCCCTTGTTGGACTCCAGCATGAAGCGAAATGCCCCAATTCCTGTGTTGGGATTGTCAGCCTCTTCTCTGTTTCCCTGTAAATGTCAACAGGCAGTTAGTGACTGTGCTGTGCATGTGGGCTCACATACTTGGGACTGTCAGCCACCAACACAGAGGAGGATTACCTAAACATGGTGCATAACTCTCTAGCACATTGGTATTTTGTGATGCAGCAGTGCTTTCTAGAGCGGCTCCCTGTTTTGTTTGTTCTGGTGCACACAGTGACCTGACTCACACTCTTGCCAGCTGTTTCACACCATTCCTCTGATGTACAGGTGTTGGTAAGAAATGTAAAAATGAGCCAGTGAGGCAACCTACAAAAAAAATCTGCTTTGCAAATGTTTAATGGAAAAGAAATATACACCAATTGGTTAAGACTTAAACATACACTACCAACTTTATGCAAGTCTCTGGAAGCAAAATCCTCAGTAGTTTGTTTTCAAAATTCTATTTTCTGCAAATGAGTTTTCTTCCTTGGGAGATTTATTGCATCTGGTTTCAATTGAACTAAATAGGAGACACAATGCCAAAAGTCAGTGTGTATGGGACCCCGTCCAGGGAACTAATATTTAACTTAATTCTGACAGCATTTTGCAAAGCAACTACTGGATTTCAAAAGTCAGAGTGTATTATCTGGCTTTCTTCATATACAACAGGCCCGTGGCATACTTCCAGTCACATGTACCATGAAAAAGCATTTACGGTCACACTTAAGAATCATTTACAGCATCTAATATATGTTTGCATGCAGTATATCCCCTTGGAACCAGTGTGGGGGTCTAGGACACTGTAGATTGATTGTTTCCTACTGACTGGCAGCTACTGTACATGCAACTTTCAGCAATTGATGAAAACTTACATTGAAGGAGGCCAGAGCCTCACTCACGCTCTTCTCAATGAAGTCGTCTGTGATGCGACGAGAGGGGTGTTCATTGAAAACAGAGTTCATGAGGGCGATCTTGGCAGCGCTGCGTCTTGCCTCAGCCTTAGTGGGACAGAACTGTCAAACAGTGAAGAAAATGTGTGTTAGCAGCGGTCAGATACAATCAGATGCATACCGTACGGTCAGAAGGCCGAAGGCATGCAGTGTTTACATGGAGCGGAGTAAGCAACAGTGTGTGCACAGATCTTAAGTTACTGGTCTTGTGATTGAATCCATACTTGGTATGTTGTGGTTGCATGGAGTTTTCTAAGCTTGTGACATGGTGCTTTAATGGCCTTTTTTTGTTGTTGGATAAATCATTCAATGTGATGGGTTTGTGTACCTGGAAACTTCCGAAGCAGCTGCCTCCTGGAAGACTGACATAGCAAACGTAGGGTGGGCTGTTGGATGGGACCATTTCATAAACAACTAAAGCTCCGTTCCTCAGGTCAGCTCCTCTGCTCAGCTTCATCTGCCAGAACTCCTGCAGAGCCTCCACCACATTCACTGCATGGGACAGATAGAAATATAAAACTATCACATTATGGTATACAAACCCTGTCTTTTATCAGTAACAGAGAAAAAGTATTATAGTACCCAGATATCTAAATGTTTACTGCGATCAGTTTGCATCTAAAGTGTGATTAGTCCTTGGCTGTGCTCTGCAACATCCTCTCTAAACACAAAGATGGAAAGGGTTGGGGGGGGAAGGTCACTTCAAGGATGCCAGGGGATTTTCCTGAAAAGATTTAGGTGGCTGCCGAGAGGAAATTCTGCATCACTACAGAGGAACTGCTTAAAGAAACACGCGCTCAACCCTTCTTGGTTCTAAAGCGCTCATGAGAGAAAGTTACATTCCTGTCGTCTAGAAACAAGACAACACCAAAGAAAAGCAGTCAAATTCGCAGCTCGGTCATAAATAATTATTTGGGTTTGGGTCTGCAGGGAGATGTGAGTGCGGCCAACATTATCCAGGTCTCTTTCACTGCTGTTCGTGCTCGGCTCGTTCCCACTGAGCTCCCACTGTTTGATACCAACACAGGCTGACTGCTTCTCCCTCACACACAGAGTCTGGAGCCCGATCAGTATGTTTCAAAGGCCCCAGCTTAGCCAAACAAAGACATAAAAAAACACAAAAGCATACTCTGACATCAGATATATAAATCCCTGAACTGCAATCCAAGTAATTTTGTTATTGCTCTTACTGTGCGAAAGCAAAACGCTCTATAAACTATAAACTGTTCTCTTGTTGTAGCCAAATATAAAGTAATAACTTGTGTGCTTTTGTAAGAGTTGTGATGTTACTCTCACAACAGAAATCGATCAATACTGCTATCTATTTAAAATATTATTGAGTGTATTGTTTATTGGATATAATTAGCCATAGATGTTCCGTATAAACACAGTAGTTCCTCTAAAGCAGAGGTCAAACAAAGGAAATCCAACTTTTTCCAATTCTGAGTGTGACAGAGAGGGATTTTTGTGCATCTATAGAGATCACAACAGTGATAAGATAATGCATTTCCTTACATATGAAAAACAAAAAGTCAGGAAATATTGGGAGATAGCACAATGCGATATACGTATTATAACAATGGGTGCTGTCCCGGCTCAGACCCACAGAGCGACAGTCAGACACATGACACTTTGACCACAGATCCACTGTAGAAAAACCTAAATCACATCTCTCTAAAGAAGCTCCTAAGCAGCTTTTGAGCGTAAAGAATTGGACTAAATGTAATTCCCCCCTTTTCTAACCCAAGAGTAAATCACTAAATTGGAGCAACAGTAAGACAAAGTCACAGCCGGTGTACAGTCTTTGTGCCACTGCCAATGTTGATGGTGTTAAGTAGCCTAAATGGGATAGAGTAGGAAAGAGGCTGTTAGTCAGAGCACGGAGGGACAATCTTTTGGAAATAAATCCTATTAGCGCAGGACGGGAACACTTGTATTAGGACCGACTGCCAACATTATTGTGGATTTTGGTTTAATGTTTGTTTTAAGCACACAATTTGCCAATGTGCTGCAGCGATTGACTACAAAGTAAAGAGATGGGTAAACTATCACCAATGGGGTCATCAGACACATAAAACACACATTATGCACAAATTAAATATTTGTAAAGTTCAGAAATAATTCATATTAATGCTTTTTTTTAATGAATGGTTCTTACACATATAATACAATGCAGCCATCTACTAGAATGTACTGTGGGGTATAGTTTGGATTAAATATGAGATATTCTGATCATATCTGAAAACAATTGATAAACTGATCATATATTTGTTCTCTGTTTTTTAAAACAACAGCATGGTTTTACAAACATATTCACTACTGACAACCCCCTTTTTTCCACAGCTGGCATGTACAGTAGGCTACATGGCCAGCACTGTACCGTGTCCAATGTAAAGTTAATTTACTTTATTGTAGTGTGTATAATAGTTTATTGTTCATAGACTTAAACCCCCATGCAGAGCCTTGATAGTTAATCCTGTAATGACAAAGCTGAAGGTATGGTCACTGTATAGCTATGTCGGAAATAAGAAGAAAACTCCAGAGAAACATCACATCTGGTTAAAATGACCACATCTCAGAGTGAAACAAAGACAAAGTGAACATATTTGACGTTGTGCAGCTGAACATGACTGTAACAGTATGAGTATGTTTATGTTTTCCGTGGCTGATCCACTTCCAAACAAATGGCGCAGCTAAAAGTGGTTTTCTGGACTCCCCCTCCCCAACTACACCCAGGCTCTATCACACTGATTCACACCGTTATTTACACGTTTAACGGGACTTTTACTTTATTTATTCACGGCACAATGTAGTTAGTTTTAGTTACCTCTGCCGTAGCCTTGTGTGTGTTTGGCGAAGCTGCGGACCACCGCCTCCACCGCCTCCTTCAGCACCGCCGGGTTCCCCGGGTTGCAGTGCGCAGCCCCCGGCCCCAGCCCCGCTGCCATGCCGCCGTACAGGCTGTGCAGCTGCAGCGGCGGCGGCGGCGGCGGAGGCCCGGACGAGGCGGCCAGAGAGGCCGGGGAGGGCAGCAGCGGCGCGATGGGGACCGTCACCCCGGGCCGGAGAGAGGAGCGGAGGGTCCCGGTCGGTCCCGAGCCGAAGCCGATCCCCGGCTGCAGCCGCGGAGGGCGGACGCTGTCCGGGAGCAGGTTGGATTCCATTGTCCCGACGTAACGTCTGCGGAGTCGGTGGGTTGGGGAGGAAATGTGGACCGATCAACCGGAGGGGTTCAGGCCGAGACACGGGCTGGAGGAGCCGGGCGGACGAAGTGTTAACGCGGGGGTTTTAGTCAATCACGGCCGAAGAATGAGTGTGAGCCGACGGGTCCCTGGACACATAACACCGCTGCTATGCATCCTCACTCTCTGGATTAGACTGCGGGGCTGCCAGTCAAATGCTGCGTTCACGGCCTCCTGGTAGTTTCCTGCATCAGAAATCAGCCCCAACTGTAAGCACTTTTAAATCCAGGTTAAAAACATTTCTCTTTTCACGTGCTTATAGCTGAGCTCTTTTAAGAACTTAAAACTTTTATTTATTTATTTTATATTATCTATTTTCTTTTATTTTACTTTTATTTGCTCTTGCTTTTAACTTTTTTTTAAATGTTTTGTCTTTATGTAAAGCACATTGAGTTGCCTTGGTATGAAATGCGCTAGGCTATATAAATAAAGATGCCTTGCCTTGCCTTGCCTTGCATCTGCTTTAAAGCACCAACAAGTCAGTGTTGTTCAGCCCTAACATGTTTTAGCCATAATTATCTGTGTGGTTCTAGCTTTTTACATCTCAGTTGCTGCATTACACATAATTGTATGATGGTTTTGTGTAACATGACACAAACGTGACGCTATTCTAATGTTACAGCTATTTTTTCTGTGTTGTTTTTATACTGTCTTCTCATCCCTGACAGTGGGACTCCTCTGGTTGTTCCTTTCGTCTGATGATCAATTTTCCTCCCTGGAACTGGGGATCCAAGGACACAGGATGTTGAATACGGTAAATAATTGGGGTTAAGGCGGCTGGGGTCATTGTGGGATTGTAGACATACTGGGTTATATGAACAACAATAACAGTAACCTTGACCTTGACTTTGATTCATTGTTTCATTTGAAATGTCTTAAAGTGTCTTATCACATAGGCCTACAACTAAAATTTACCTTGAAAGCTAAAATTATGTGTTTTTATTTTCACGTTCTGATTACCAGATTACCATCGACCAGAATTTACTGCCAGATAGCTACAACAACATCCAAACAAACATATGACCAGCCACTACAAACTCACCTGTTAATGACAGAAGACTTCATTTATCTGAAATAAATAATCAAACAAACAAATGAAAATTTTAATCTAATAGTCAATGCTTGTTTCTACTGTTACTTTGTTCACTAATCTGTGAAACCAAGACTTAACTTTGTCAGTCTGGTAGGCTACAAACTGAGACAGTAGCATGCCAATTCTGTTCCACATCAGATGTCACAAATAGAAATCAACAATGTGCAATTGACCCATCGCTTTTCAAAATAAAATAAAGCCTTAAATCAGAGGTAATTTATAACTACAATTATTTTTAAACTACTGTATTTTTAACCAAATGACTGATCAGTGTTGACCTTTGAAACACTGAAACCTGTTTCTCAGACAGTATTTCCTCAGTGACCCCACATCAACGCATAATGTCTAAACATGCTGGAGTGTGCTTACAAACAACACAAATGTCACATTTCTGCAATGCCAGAGTCAGAAAGACACACCTTCACTTGACACGTTGATGTTGAGTAAGCTGCTTGTTATATCCGTGTTTCCGACTTTTCAAGCAGACCGTGAAGGCAACACTAGAAAGTCAGAGAAATATCAAGCCAAGAAATCTGAGCCTCCTGTGTTCTCCAACAGAGAACAACTACAGTGAGGGCTCACAGCCCCAGCCTCTGCAGCCTGAAGCATGTGATTAAAACTTGAAAGCAGAATAACTACGTTTAGTCATAAGAGAGCAAAAATAATTACATTTTTCAGAAAAAGGCAAAGAAGTAAAGTAGAAATAGTTACAGGGTTTAAATGTGAGTCAGTAGACCACCAACTCTGTACAAAACAAATACTTGGGAGAGGAAATGGGACCTCCTCTTGCGCTTCCTAAGTGTTTTTTATGACTGTAGGGGCCTTGTGTGATTTTTCATTCTTTCTGTGGTCTGGGATGAGGCCAGAGGAGCTCAGGAGGAGGAACTGCAGGGAGCATTTGATTGAAGCGTATTTTGCATTAGATTCAGTCACTGTGCATCTGGTTCCACTAAAAAACAAATTTTTAAGCAAATCAGTACAAAAGTGCAAGACTGTGAAAATCTCACAAAAGTCAGAGGCAGTGTCTTTAAATGTAACAATGTGAGGCTGTGGCTGGTTGCCTTGTTTACTAGAGGAGTACACACACACAAACAGAAACAAGTATGTACAGTCATATATCACAACTGTAATGAGTGTTTGGCTCACTGGAGGGCACACTCTCATTTCATTGCATCACTTAATATGAAGCCTGTGTTCCTCTGACATAATATGATGTAGATCTCCAGTTGTCTTGTGTGTTTGTTGTTGCCACTTTAATATTACAACCTCTTGTCATTTATAGCCTACTAATCAAATTATTATTGGCCTGTATCACCCACCCCAAATGTGTCATCATTGCTTATTATTGGAATGAACTGTAATGAATGAAGTGTACAGAACAAAAATAAGTATAATTAGGCTACTATGGTTATTTAGTATTTCACAAAACTTAACACTTACTTATTTATACAAGTTTATTTTATTCAACAAACAAAACTTTTAAAATGCCAACACATAATTTCACCTCGCTCTCTTTTTTAAATGATCAGAGAGAGGATTAATCTTATATAATCTGCCCCTTCTCTCACACAAATTAACAAATACATTTGAATAAGAATGGCTGTCGGCTGCAACACAGCCACTCACTCCCTTCACTCAGTTCCAAGTACCAAAATTATTACTTACTATTACTAATTATTACCTTTCAGAATAAAACTGAACAGAAAAAAACATTAAGAAGTTAATAATTTTAACTAAGAACTACTTCTGTAGCAGAGCATTGTTTTCTCTTTCTTCTTTTTCATTCCTCTCCCAGTTGTCATGTTGCGACCCCTCAAATTTCTCATGTGACCCTCCTCAGGGGTCCTGGTCTTTGTTTTGACAACCACTGGAAATAATGGCAAATTAGTTCAACTTCAAACACACTTGACTCCTCCATGTTACTACATTTGTATTTACAATCTAATATAATATAATCTACACTTTGCAGATTGTACTTCTGTACATTTCTTTAGGGTGCTTGATTGCAGCTCTCTAAACTGTAATAAATGTTTACTCGAGCAAAGGTTGAAGTGCTTCTTCCATCAGTGTTTTCAGTTTATTTGACTTGGTGTTGACGTATAGTTACTCTACAGATTAAAACCACATGATCAGTTTGTATATATTACTGATACTTTTACTCACTTGTAACTGAGTTTCTTTTTTTTCTCTTTTCTTTTACTGTGTTCTTCTTGCTCCTACTGCTTCAGTTAAGTATCTGAGCTTCTTTCAACTTTTGGCAAAACACAATGTGGGTAATGAGTCTTGAATTTACTGTGCTATCATTGAGCCAGCTCTGAGCTGAGCCTAATAAATCTTTACTGAGAGTATCAGAGGGTCAAAGAAGCAGACGTGTAAAACCTTTGAAATCAGGCAGAGTCGGGGCTTATTCTCGTTCGGCCCTTTTTAAAATAAACAACACACATCTAGTTTACATTTCTCTGATGCTGCACGGTTTGTTTTCATGCCTCCTCCATCACTTTTGGGCAGTATTCAGATCTGTGTCACCCCTACACTCCATGCATACCACAGCAAAGATGTCTGGAATCCTTATTCTTTTCTTTTTTTAGGTTCGGAGGACGGGTTTGAGGGATGTAAACAACCAAGTCAATTCCAACAGACTGGTGGCAAACAGACTGTGGACTGAGAGAATAATCTCTGGTTGAAAATGTTCCCACATCTGCTTCTAATCAAAGCTTTACAGTCACAATCTGACTTTTAAAACTGCAGTGCAGGAACTTTAGATGAATACACACTCACAGGACCGTCTTTTACATACAATAAACACTGTGTGTTGTTTATATTCCCTGCACATGTATTCTTATTCACCCACGTTTTTTTCACCTGTACCAAATTGTTTATTAGCAACTGGGTTGAGATTGGGTTGAGAATTAATTACTTTACTACAGCAATAAAGATAAACTCAGCATAACACGCTGTTGGACGTAAACCAAAGGTAGAAGGTTTACATCCACATGGCTCAGTGTGATTGATGAGAGTCCACACCAAAGCACATCTGACGTGACATTAGAGACATTGGATTAAAATTTAGATTAATAAAATACATTTTACATATTTGAATGCATTTTATTTTCTTTAATGTGTTTTTTCCTTTTCTTTAATTTCTGTTCCAGTCGTTGTCCAATTGAAAACAGCTCCAAAGACAAACTTAAAAAAAAAAAATGTTATTGACTGTAGACAGAGAACAGAAGTCTTATAACGTTTACTCAACAGTCTTTATGTATTTAGTGTTTGGTCTCAGATTGATACTTTTCTGAAAGGGAAATGACAAGAAACAGAGGAACAACAAAAATAAGTATTTGATCTCCTGCTGATTTTGTAAGTTTGCTCCCCTACAAAGAAATGGACTGTCTATAGTTTTTATGGTAAGTTTATTTTAACAGAGAGAGACATAATATCAACAACAACAAAAATACAGAAATAATATCATCTTATAAAGGTTATAAATTAATTTACATTTGATCAAGTGAAATAAGGGTAAAACCCAGCAGGGGATCAAATACATTTATTTCCCCCTCTCTATATATAAAGATATTATAATAACCATAATGGTAAAACTACATTTAAAGATCACTTTTCTTAACAAAAATGACTATGTGCTTTACACCATTAAAACACCAGCAACAAAAATGCAATGATTTGAAGTCAAATGAAGTCAAAATAGACAGTAAAGCAAACATAGAGTAAGAAAATAAAAACTAAAACACAGCACTCTGTCTCTTATCTTAGCTGTTATTGGATCTGTTGGACCTGATGTGGCAATATCAAACATAACTGCCCCCTCAGTGACGCTGTGACTGGTGATTAAGTGTTTTTATTTAATCACTGTGATAAGATGCACACTCATTTGGATGTTGGACAGTCAGCAGAGGGACTGTTGGACTTTGGTTTTTGTTTGCCCAGCTGGCAGAGTGAACAGCAAGGGTCAAGACTGTGATTCCCTCACTAGGCGCAAACATCCAATAACGTCTTGTTTCCTCATCTCGACCAATCAGATTCGCCTGCTGCACTATAAAAGGTGTGAGAGACCCACAGAAAGGCACCATCCGGTCCAAATTCTCCTGCGGTACAGGTGAGTCTACCTTTGCTTCCTTCTCCTACTAGGACTTAAACTGCAGATGGCACACTGAGACACAAACCATCTGTTCTTTTTCTGTACTAAACTACTTAATTGCATTCAGTTAGATTAAAATTACATAGATGCAGTATGTGCGTCGTGTTGTTCAGTTTTAACTTCTATAGTTACAGCATAATTATCACAAATCTGGTTTAAGCTGTGTCATTTTGGACTGAATCAGCAACATACACATGTTGATGTGTGTTAAATGACTGAAACCAGAAATTAAGTTTCAAATGAAATTACTAATGATTCAGAATTAATTCTTAATACAGGCCACAACAAGCTTGTTTTAATGTGGTGGTTTCATGTGTAAAATATAATGTCTTTACATTTGTGTACAATAATTAGATTTCCTTAGTGTCTCATCATCATTTGATTTAAAGGCTTAAAATCAACAGCACAGCTGCTGGAAATAGGCTGTGAAACATTGGACTGACTCGAAACACTCAGACTTAAATATTCAATCACACTTGTTCACTTCAGTAAAGACGTGTACAGTACCTGTAGTCATCCTCAATACATTACCACTCTGTTTCTATAAGTATAGAATTTACATCCTTAATTTAATTCAGTCGTCTTCAATCTGAAAGTCCATAACACCAAACCAATAGAAGTTGTTGATTGTTTTTGTTTTTTTATTTCATTACTTTATCTTAAACTCTAATCCATTGTTAAAAATTAAAAGATTTAGCTACATCATGATAATACAACATTGGCACTCTTGTCATTTCTGTGACCTTCTTATAAATTACTGACTTTTACTACTGACTGTAATAAAAAGATTTTTTAGACATACAGAGTGTCTTGACACCTTTATCTGTGATAAACTCTTAAACTCAAGGTTCACTCAGCTCAATTAGGAGCTCACAGTGACCGGACTTCTGTGATAAGGAAGATAAAGAAGATAAAGCATAGCAACAAAATAATAATTATCTTATGTCCTTGTGACCAAAAAGAGCGGCCGTGATTCTTAGAAAATGTGACAGTTTTTATCAGTGAGTCATCCGATTGAGCAACAGGAGACCTCAGGTGCTGACAAACAGCCACACAACATGCGTTTTTAAAGGGGAAACTCACAGGGAAGTTAAATCAAGAATCAGGTGATGATTGCTCTAGATGAAGTCAAACGTATAGAACAATAACTGAGACATGTTTGTGTCTGTCTGCAGGTCTTCACCAGTCAGCAACCATGAAATTCTCCCTCATCGCCGCCGTCGTCCTGCTTGCCCTGGCTCAGGGTACGAACCTCACACCTCGACATCAACTTCTCCAAACACAACTGTTTTGTCTATTAGAGGCTTCTTAACTCACTGACTGACTTCTTTGTTTTTTTCTAATCCCACAGGAAGCTTTGCCCAAGATGTTGCCGATCTTGAGAGGCTCGGTCAGCAGTTTGAGGACATTAAGAACAAGATGACTATGGAGCTGACTGAGCTACTCCGCAACCAGGATCTGACCAACCAGGCTCAGTGAGTACAGTGAACGGCCCACCGCTCCACCTTCACTCTTTAAGTCGAGATCAAGGTCATGGACCACAGTCAGGAGGATGATTCAGACCTTCTCGCTGTTCATCACACTGCATTTTGTCCATTATTAAATAGAAGCTCTAGAAAGAACATTTACTGTAGTAATATTTGTACTTAACTCAAGTTTTTCTTTTGAGCTATATAGAATGTACACACGATTACATTTTTTGTGATTGGGTGTTTTTATGATTTTGTATTACTTTTGATAATCAAAGTCAAGATTTCTGACAGTTCTAGATTTAAATCGGAATCCACATAGGAAAGAAATTGAACAGTTTTTCCCCCTAATATTAAAAGCTTAAAGTTTGGTTTTCTATGTTGAGTGTTGTTGAGAAAAACTAAACAGGCAAAGACAGAACTGAAATGTATCCTCCCATTGATACAAACATCTCTGTGCACTGTGGTTGACCGTCGTGGTGTTTTTTTTTTCTCCACAGGACCTTCCTGGAGGACAAGAAGACCCAGCTGGAGCCCATTGTCGCTCAGGTCCAGGAACAGCTGAAGACTGCTGCCACCAGCATGGAGGAGCAGATCAAACCTCTGGCTGCCAACGTGCAGGCTCAGCTCCAGCCCATGGTTGACAACTTCAAGGCACAGATGGAAGCCATCGTCCAGAGGATGTTCGAGCAAGGCCGCGCCATCGCCAACTAAGCCAAACCCGCCGTTCTTCAGAAAGATGCAAACGTGCCACCAAACCACCATCTACCATCTTCTCTGCTGTGGACTGAGCTAATGGAGCTACTTGCATCCAAGGCTGGCCTCAACATGAAGGCATAAGTAAAACAGCCTCACATGTGTTTCAGTGCTTGTTAACATTGGTATTTATTATCTCTGTCTCAAAGCACAAATAAAAACTTGAAACACAATTGAATGGTATTGATCTAATTTCATCTGCATGTGGTAACGTGAGGGGTACTTTTCTTTTAAATTGTTTGACCATCAGGAATTCTGAATAATTATGATATAAATCAGATTATAACTCTTACCACAATCAAAATGGTATCAGGAAACTGGAACAGGCTCAAACTTGAGTAATGACTCTAATTTCTCTAACAGTCAACCACAGACACATACTGATTATTTCATATCATTTTTATTCAAGCAAGCAAAGGTCAAGGGAATTTTCACAATAACAGGCTCCGACAGCCCAAACATTCAAACATTTAAAAGGGATAAAATGGCAGAAAAGCAATGCTTTCCATCTTATTTTGTCACTAAATTTTTAGTTTTACCTTAACTTTTACTCTTTTTTTTGGTATATTTTCTCTTTTTTACTCAACAAACCAGGCCTATCGTTCCTGTTCGTCATAAGCCTGGCTGGAGACTTGTTTCCATTGGTTTTTTTAATATATTATTTGATTTCTTTTTACTTTGTTTTGTGTATTTTTAGTTTTTCACTGTTAGATTTTTTTTTTCCCCCTCATCGGTGAAGCTAGTCTCAAGGTTGCCAACTCCTGTGAAAACAACACAAAAATAGTATATATGAGTTCACAGTGGGCACAGTTCACAACTCACTCTTGAATACATAACTGATAGGATTAACAAGGAACAGCAGTGTCATCATGAGGCGCCAAAACCTCTTGACAACACTGCCTTGTTACAGCATCTGTGGCCGTACCTTGGGTTCAGACACTTGGGACACCAGCTGAATTAGTCACAGTCTTCTGAGCGGCCTCCTTGGCCTGGTGGGCCTGAAGCACAGCCACCGCCTCATCCACCTACGAACATCAAGTTAACTATAAGATACTTTCACCAAACTTCCTGTAAGCCCCCTGCGGGTGAGCTCCACGGAGAATCAACTGAGGGAAGTTTTCAACATTGATGAGCTTGAGTACTGACCTTTGAGCGGAGAGACTCTGGGGACTCCAGCATGTGGAGCAGCTCCGAGTTGTCGATCTCCAGCAGCATGCCAGTGATCTTCCCTGCTAGGCTGGGATGCATGTTCTGGATCAATGGGAACAGACGCTCACCTACAGCAGTGACAGATACGGAGGATTTAAGACAGGCTGTAGTCAACACTTGCCAATTTCATACTTGAGCGTTTAGTCTTTGGTGGAGAAATCCAGACCCATGTTAGTGAGACAATAACAAGTATATGTTGTGTAGAAGGGGGTGTAGAGGGGGCATCTTAGATGAAGACAGAAGTAGCATGTTCCGACTTAAAGGGATAGTTCAACATTTTGGCAAATTCGCCTATTGCCATAATCCCTATAGTCACAGGAGTAGGTTCATTCCCTTTAATTATCAGTGCATGTTGTTTTGAGAGACATGAGCTGCTCTGTGAACACAATGGAGGGGAATGGTACTGGTCCTCTGTCCCTCAAAACTCATCAAATACACAATCCAACAACTCCAAAACGCTCTCATGGAAAAGTTGTGACCTGCACATTCACCACGCTATGAAATATCATGTATAATTATGTAACATTACGACACACAGAGCAAATACTCAGAACTACTTGTGCTTTGAAATCACTCCGCCGAACAGCCGTGTCTGGAATGTAGTTCAGGTTGCATTTGCCTCGAAAACAACTCTGTCTCGTATTGTTACATTATTATTTCATAGTGTGGTGAATGTGCGGGACACAACTATAGGGATTATGGCAATAGGCTAATTTGCCAAAATGTTGAACTATCCCTTTAAGAGATTCTACATCTAGCTGTTGTGGTATGTGCTTATGTAGAGCTCTTCAATCTTACCCAGCATCTGCTTCTGCTCCTGTGGTGGAGCTGCAGCCAGCATGGAGGCAGTCAGAGGCTCCTGTCCCTGAACATGGACTGCAGGCTGACGATGCAAGAAAACTAAAGGTCAGACAGAGAATCTCCAAATCAACTTTTTTTTTCTAGAGGCGAGTAGAAATATGCATCTCACCTGCTGCATGGAGACTTGTGGCTGAGCGGTCATGTGCTGCTGGGGATTGCGAACGCCGGGGGCGTACTTGTACTGAGGGACTCCACGTACTGGAGCGGCTGCAGCAGCGGCGGCGGTGGCCGGTCTGGGCCCCATGCTCTGTGCGGCTGTAAGAAGCGCCAATAGAACGACAGAGTCATCAACACAAAAAAGGTACAAGCAACATTGTTTGTAGTAGTAGCAGTATTGTTGAACTGTATTTGTGGTGGAATTAGACTCTAGGTGAGTATGTGAGACTGACCGACACGCTGGGTGGACATCATACGAGGCACCTGGGAAGCAGGCCGCATGGTGCTGAAGGCCTGAGGGCGTGGTGCAGAGGGACGCATGGCTCCTGGGATGTTCTGGAAGTCTGTGAACACACAAAATCATATAATCCTCATGTACAACTACGAGCAAATGACCAACTGCTTTTGTTCCACTGTATCAAGTGTTTTTACAATTACGGCAAATGTAATCTGGACGTTGAGAGAGGGATACTCACGTTGTGGCCGGACTCCCTGGGTGGTCCAGCGCGGGCTGGGGCGCAGCTGGGCCATCTGGCCGGCAGCTGGATAGTAAGCGGCACGGTTCTGGGCCTGAGGAATGGCTGCCATGAAGTAACCCGAGGGCGGAGCCGGCTGGTAGGGATTGATGACTGGGTTTGGCACTGCACGCACACTGGCCATGCGTTGCATGTACTGGTTGGTCAAGTGGGCTTGACGCTCCTCTTTGCGCTGGGCAAGGGCCACATACAACGGCTTGGTGGCTACGATGCGTCCGTTCATTTCAGTCACAGCTTTGGTGGCCTCCTCCGGGGATGAGAAGCAGACGAAGCCGAAGCCTTTGCTGCGCCCGCCTTCCATCATCACCTGAGAGGAGAGCACAGTGAAATTTATTCTACATGAATAAGCATTTCTATCAGTTGATTATTCAGCTAAGGAGTGACAGTGACAGTGCTGCTGACTTAAACCGATACCTCTGAATTATTGATAAAATAAGCGAACAGCTGAGTCTTACCTTGGCACTAGTTATGGTGCCAAATGGCGAGAACTCCTTTCGCAGGCGTTCGTCGTCAATTCCATCATCAAGGTTCTTCACATACAAGTTGACACCCTGAGAATAGGAGAGGTGCTTTTTAGACAATAGTACATTAAAACAGGAGAATGTTCCCTTGTGGTTCAATGAACATATTTTGTCTGTAGTACATATTTATCCCCAGAGTCTGTAGAGAAGAAACATGGGGCCCATGAACTACAGTGTCACTGTCGCAGCCATTTTGGCCAGTGCAACCTACTGAAGAGGAAGAACTGAATTTGACAAAGCTGCAGTCTTTCACCCAGATAATGCATTGAAACTACGAAGGTAATTTGTCTCCAAGTTAGTTTTGTACCTGGTATCGAGTCATACGATCTTGTTTCATTTGCTCAAACTTGCGCTTGAGCTCCGTCTGTCGCTCCACCTTCTTCTGGGCGCGGCCGACATAGATGAGCTTGCCGTTCAACTCCTTCCCGTTCATCTCATCCACCGCCTGTGGAAACCAGGAGAAAAATGTCAACTTTGTGGCCAGAAATGGAAGACGGTTCTCGGTGGTCAGAAAATTGCTGGTTCATCTCTTACTTTCTGGGCGTCCTCGTGTCTCTCAAAGCTGACGAACCCAAAGCCTCGAGACTTTCCGTTGTCATCCGTCATAACACGTATACTCATGGCATTTCCTTAACAACAGAGAGACTCGAACCTTAGTGACCATATTTTGCCCCAAATGTTGTTTGTATAATCTGTAGAAGAAAATCTTTTGCACTACCTGACTGACCATACTTGCTGAAGAGTTCCCTCAGCTTTTCATCATCCATGTCTTCACCAAAGTTTTTTATGTAGACATTTGTAAACTCTTTTGCTCGGGCACCCAGCTCAGCCTCACGCTCCTTGCGAGATTTGAAACGACCCACAAATCTGCATTGAAATGGGGATTTAGATCAAATACATTATAAACAGCATAAATGTCTTGAATTGTGACTCTACAGCAATAAATTCACAAATCTATTCATTCAAACATCTTTGCAAAACAACACTGACTCATTACACATTATGCATCATTATGAAACATTTAAACATCAGTCAGACCAGGCAGAATATTAATTACATAGAATCCCTGTTGTTTTTCAAACATTAGTATGAACTCATTTGAAATTAGTTAACACATTCACTTACACTTTACGGTCATTGAGCAGCATGCCGTTCATTTTCTCAATGGCTCGTTCGGCTGCCTCCTGAGTCTCAAAATGCACAAAGCCGTAGCCTTTAGAGCCATTCTCGTCACAAACCACCTTAGAGAAGGAAGAGACATGCTGTGTTTATGCCACACACGCGCACACACATGCAATAATAGTATAGTACACCACCTGAAATGTTTGTTGAATCACATCTAAAATATTTCTGAACATTTAATGAACCCGCAATGGAAGTGAAACTTAACTGCTGTGACTTTTTCATATCATGTAATGTGACTGTGCTCTGCCAAAAACACGTCTCTAACCTTGGCTCATTGTTATATTAGGAATATTTTCTTTTGCAGAGTCACTCTGGGAGGCTGAGTATCAGGCCAGTCAACTTTATATTAGTTAACAAATTTGTGGTTTGGTTTAGGGAACACACACCTCATGTAGTACAGACACTTCTCAGTATCACCTTTCACTCGCTTTATTCCTTTGTGTATTCCCACAGGCTTACACCATCTACAGCTCCGTGTATATCTACGGATCCATTATTTGTTTTATCTAGTGTGAGAACAAGGTATTCTGGTATCACCTGCTGGGCAATTGAAGCAACCGACTACTGGGGAGCAGGTCTTTCAAGTATAGTGCAAACAGGACGGGGGCATTTAAGTACACACATGCAAATTATGCCAACAAAATGCTAAACTGCTCCAATGACAGGTGACCACCCCCCTTCTTTCAGGTTGGAAAGAGCAAAGCAGAGATGGCTGCTGGTCTTTTACCTTGCATGATAGGATGTTGCCAAAAGCAGAGAAGGTGTCATAAAGAGCTTTGTTGTCAATGGACTTGTCAAGATTTTTGATGAAGATGTTTCCCACGCCGCTCTTTCTCAGTGATGGATCACGCTGCGACCACATGATGCGTACAGGCCGCCCCTTGATCACGTCAAAGTTCATTGTGTCCAGTGCACGCTCAGCTGTGAGGAGGAACACATGGACATGGGTTAGGGTTTTTTTTTGCTACATTTTCAGGAGCTGGATATCAAGCAACATATGTTAAAAGGTGTGGTTGTTAGTCTTGAGCTTCAGGGCAGCTGGGTAAAGTGAATAATATCAGAAAACTGGATCTTCAACCTTCTCTCCAGGCAGTTAGATAAAAAGATGGTAAACAGTATGTGATGATGGCTGTTACACATATTTGCATCTGATACTACTCAATGTGTCAACTTTCTTTCAGTTTCTTGCCCCAGGGCAGCAGCCGGACTGTAGGGGTTGCGGCATTTATCTACTTCCCCTGGTCTTGGGTTTCAAACCGAGCCTTCCTGGTCACAAGTGTGTCAGCAGAACTGCATTAGCATCTGTGGCAGCTTGCCAGCTCAGACCAGTAGAACATTTTTTTAGAAAGTTCAACTAATGGTGATGAATGAATTGTTTATCTACGTGGCACACACGCCCCTGATATGTGGGATACTGAGAGGCTACAGGAGAGTAACACTGAACAGAGTATATCTCAGTAACAACACAGGAACACACCCAAGAGAAGCAGAGGGCAGATGCAGATGTGTGCTACTATCAATGCACTGCAGACACAGTAGATATTTGGGTTAATAGGGTACAGGACTGACATATTCTAACAGTTTTAGGAAGTGATACATGATACATCACATCAACTGATGACTGGCAATTATTAAGGAAGATGTAATCAGTGTGTCAGCTCTTTAGACTGAACAGTGTTGGGGTGTTGTCCTCACATAATAACAGAGATTAAAAAAAAGGCATTGAGTAGTCAGTTGGCTTGGCAGCTAGCAGCAGTCCTATGCTACATTGCCGGGCTGGGCTGGGCCGGGCCGGGGCTGGACGTGCTGCTTTTCTGCTACGCCACTGCTGGGAGGGAGGTTCACATGAGGAGACCCTACCAACAACATGTCGGCCGCAGTCACGTGTAGAGACAGAGAGAGAGAGAAGCTAGCTCTCACTTGTCACTTGACATTTGAAACACATTTGACACATTTTTGATGAAAACCCACATACCGTCCGCTGGCTGTTGGAAGTTGACATAGGCGTATCCAAGGGAACGCCGGGTGATCATGTCCCTACAGACCCGGATCGACAGGATAGCTCCGGCAGGGCTGAATTTCTCGTAGAGCATGGCCTCGGTCACATCTTGATGCAGATCCCCGACGTACAGGGAGGCCATGGGGTAACTGGGAGCACTGGGGTTCATTATTCTCGTTGGCTGTGGAGGAGACTAAGCGAAGTACTGCTCGGACGAAGCTTAACGGAAAGAAAAAGTTTTCGGCGACGAATGTCAAGTTTCCAAACGTTCACTAACGTCACGTCAGTTCGGGGCAGAATGCTGATGGTAAACGTTGCAACCGTTGGCTTGTTGTCAGTTAAAAGGGAATGTTTTCGGGTAAAACTGCCAAGATGGCTATGTTAAAATGGCACAATGTCGACTTCTAATGGGGTTAAAACTGTCATTCAAATCTGACACACGGCGTTTAAAAGCAAATCTGACGTTACTTGGCCTCTCTTCTGAACCTGTAACACGTCGACTAAATAAAAAAATGTTGGTCGTTCGAGTTAACGTTAGGCAGCCCCCCCTTTTTTCTTGTACGTTACCGTCCGGTCCGCGAATGTCTACTCCAGCTTCACCGACTTGTTACAAAAAGAAAAAAAAAAAAAATGATTTTTTGGCTTTTTTTATGTTTTAAATTTTTTTTGTATTTTTATTTTTTTATAGAATGTGTGCCGAGCGAGCTCAGGAGCACACACGCACTCACACAGCACTAACAGCCGGGGTTGAGGGGGAGGACACCACGAGGAAGTTGTCTGCTATATACTAGAGGGCGCGTCATCGAGGCCGACCAATCACGGCGCAGCTTGGTTGGGGGAAAAAAAAGTCAACAAAGGGGCGTTAACCTTCACTGTACGCATGATGATGAAATCATGTTAAAACCGTACTGTTAAGGGCTGAAACTGACTTATTGTATTGACAACAATGCCCGTTTATTCAGCGGGGCTCTATGGGGATGGCTTGAATGCGTCCTGGATCTCAGGAGCAATAAACAATGCCCGCAATGAACACACACACACACACTCATACTCAGAAAACACCAGCTACTATAACCAGCTCACTACCGGAGGAGATGTCATGGGCTGGTCATGCCTTAGTTATGGCATTTTACTGCATTGCCACTCGTGATATCCCCGATGATTGCATAACAAAATGAAAGCCTACATTTTAAATGTACCCTTTTTTTTATTTTTTTTTAGAGGTGTGGTAGTAGCCTTCATATGTGCTGCAGGAGTCTTACCAGCTGCAGTACAGAGAATACAGAAGACAGAGCCTCCTTATTTAATCCACTACATTTCTTCTCTTAAAGGCCATTGATCCAATCTAAATAGCTCACATATGTCACTGTAATGGGTGCACCGTTTGAGGACTGACCCTTTGGTGTAGTATATTGTGATAGGCTCACTATTACTCATAGATGTGTGGTTATAACAGATTAGGGTTTGTGCATTTATGCAAAAATCTAATCAAGAGACACAGTGCATTGTCATCTCTCATGTGAGTTAGACTTGTTTTATATTGAGACAGATTTTGACTCATCAGGGTTTTGACTGTCCAAGGTTTTGGTCTGTGTAGCTTTAAATGAGCACATGACAAATATCTGTAAAGCACAATGTAATCAGTATTGATTCAATTAGCTACTGCAGCATGACAGATAATGTCAAATGTGTTTATTTTTCCTCCATTTTACACAAAGCACTAATGCTTGAAATGATTGATCATTGTTCAGACCTCCTTTGAATCGTCTAATCATGGATAGAGTGCTGTATTAATCCTGAAGGGGAAATGCAGCAGTATATCTTATATGCAGCACAACACAGTTCTTAAAATGGCCATCTACAGAGGGCAGTGTTGTCAGTGAAAAAGAAACTGCAACTCTGCAGCTCTGTCAAGCTGCCATTCTACCGAAGACAAAGCTATTTAGTCAAGTTAATGATTTTTATATTGTAAGGTACAGTATTTTTCCACCTTGCTGCTCGGTCATCAGCGCAGCAGTCTTCTTCCGGACAGGCTCATCATGAGTCATCATCAGGGTGTCATGACTTTTTGCAGCATCATTTGTATTTTAATGTCCGACTTGAAAGGGTTTCGTCTCACATATCAGTCTGAACTTAAGAGATATTGTGGCTTTGAATCAATCACTGTTGTGACTCATGAAGGAATGAATTTCTGGCTGTGTGTGACTGGTGACATTCATATGCAGCCAATTCACTGACTGTCGATGTGACAGTCCTCATCACTTGAATACATTCACAGATCAGTGAGGATTTTTTTTTAATATGAGCAGCTTTAATATGACACATCTCCCAGCTGGCGTGGTTAATAGTGGCAGATTGGTCTGATGAACCGACAGTGGCCTGACGCAGATTCTCATTTATCATCAATATTGTAAAAATGTCAGTCCACATGTACAGAGACAGAGAAAGAAAAAAAACAAAAAACAAACACGCTGAGCACGGCACATTTCATTTTAATGTTTTAATTCCACTTACATGAAAGCACATAACCAAATAACGTACTCAGAGTGTAATTGCAAATTCCGATTCCTGCATCCCATCTTTCTTTTTTTAAAAACCAAGATACTGTAATTAGAAGAAACTGGCACTACTTTTGTGACTACTGAATGGCCATAACGCAGCTTTCTACCGAGTTACATTTTATAATCATGTTATATTTAGAATTATTTTAGTTCGTCTTCTCACAATGTACTTTCAAGGAAGGTATATGTTACTGTAAACCACCTGGTTCAAGCTAAATCCTAAACTGCCAGTTTCAAAGCACGCCTAAACCCTCACACCATACTACTGAGAACCACATACATTCCAGGAGTCAAATCAAGAGTCAAAGGGAATAAAATACACAAAAAGAAAATACAAAAAACACCTGAATAGAAAAAGAGTAGAAAGCCACATAAAAGCACATGGCAAAAGTATCTTCTGCACTGCTGAAAAGATAAAATATCAAAAGTTACAGTATCGCGCCATTATATCAAGTTGTTCACTTTATCTTAGGCTGTCTCTACCTTGTCATGTGGTATGGAAAAAAATCCGGGAAATCATAAGTCTACATACTTTCACAAAGAGTGAAAAGATGTCAGTAAAATGGAATGTAATCCTCTCAACAAAACTATCAACCAAGGTTTAACTAGTTTTCGCAAGTGGCCACTCATACAGAAAACTTTTCCTACACCTGAATGTACATCGAACCCACTGAGCCATGACACGTGTACCATCCATAAAAATCACTACCTGCTACACTGGACACAGACAGGACGGGATGAATACAAGCAATATGGTAATAGATCGTTACCAAGATAAATGCTGCCATCTATACAGTACAATCACTGCTAGTATCAGATGAGACCTATTATAGTTTAGTGAATTCAGATTGCTGTCACCACTTTAACAGTTGGCACGTTTCAAAGGGGTTTCGTAGACCCAAGTGTCACAAAGATTGAAAATGTTCAGTTCAAGTAAAAACATACAATTTATCAAAATTACAGTTAGAGGTTTTTTTGTTTGTGTTTTTCCTGCAACAGCAGCAGTTTGCTACAGAGAATAAGGTTAGAGAGAATGGGGCTGATTTGGATCTAAAGGAGGGATTTCATCTGGACCAAACCACGGACAAAAAAAAAACCAAACAAACAAAAAGAAACAATAAAATAAACATCCACTGTTTCACATAATGAGTAATGTCCAAAAAAACCAAACAAACAAATCAGAACAGGTCTATTCCATTCTTTTCTCTGTGGAGGTGCTCACACAATTAACACACATACTTCAATGTATCTGCACACACACACTGTACTTTACACATTGTGAGTGGAGTGTAAACATACATATCTGTGCATGTATGTGCACACACAACCACACACACAACTTAGGCTGGTGAGAGGTAAAAAATGTGTGTTTTTGTTTTATTTATTTTTTTTTATATTTCTCTGAAGTTCAGTTCTTCTCAGCTGCCTGCTCCGTCTCCTCTCCCTCACCCTCGCCCTCACCCTGGGCGTCTGACATCCACAGCTGCAATAAAAAAAAAGCACAGGATATCAGGATTGGTGCACGCTCAGAAAACCACTGCAACTTCGAAAAACTAAGTTAAGATTGACGAGTAATAATGTCAAAGTCAAACCAAACCAGTACAGACATGACGGACAGAAGAAAGGGAGAGAGTAAGGCACAGCAGACATGTGGGGACATTGAGTCAAGACACTCACTGTCAGATTGTCACGAAGCAGCTGCATGATCAAGGTGCTGTCTTTGTAGGAGTCACTGTTGAGGGAGTCCAGCATGGCGATGGCCTCATCAAAGGCCTGGAGGACACAGAGACAGACAGCCGTCAGTACTTCCACAAACAACACAGACTCCTAGAAGCACTTGTGTATTCACCAACAAGACATATCTAAATAAACCAAACAAACTCTGGACAATAACGAAGAGACAACAATGTGAATAAAAACTAACAGGTTCAGAGTTGGTCAGTGTAGCATGTCTTTTTGTCTGCTAACTCAGGAAGGAAGTGAATTTATCAGCGCAAAATGTGAAATATTAGACCCAAACATAAACATGGCTTAAATGGTTAACTTTTCCAACGCCTATAGACTTGGTAATACACAAATTCAATGTCCTGTTACAGTCAGAGAACTTGGGGGAAAAAAATGTGCTAAAAATGTTTTCCAGGTGTAATTAAAGCAAAAGTTAGACATTTTTCTTATTCACCTTAATACCATGAGTTAGTTAGTTATTTAAATATAAGGCTCTGCCTACAGGCCACAGGATCCACCAACCAGCACCTCTACAGCCTCTCATGTCTGGGACAGAGAGACCGATTAGGGAACTTCTCATCAAATGCTCAGCCAAAAAGTAAATAAACCTATTTCACAAGCTGGAATTTATTGTGTAGATGAGTAGTACTGTGATATTATCATACCATTTACATAGCCACTTCTAAGCAGTCAAATTTACTTTGCATTCACTTACAGTCCGGCCGCTGTTCAGCCGTCACTGTGTTTGCATTCACCTTATCTCAAGTTCCTGACTACACATGAACAGTGTCAGAAGCAGGGAAGCTCTCAATAAGCATCAACACCTCCATTTTTAAGTATTATGTGCATCATTTTGTGGAAGGAACCCCTCGAAAATGAGATGATTCACCTCAAGGGGCTATCCTGAATAAATAAATTCAAATTCAAATTCAAGTACAGTCAGACTACCAGAGCACTGCGCCCACTTAAAACCACTTATTAGACTTTTGACCACCTTCAGGACAACTCTTCATTTGAAAAGAACATATAGCAAACACAAAAATAAAGACGATGGTGAGATATAAACCATCAGCTCTTACCGTCTTAGCCAGTTGGCAGGCCTTGTCAGGAGAGTTGACGATCTCGTAGTAGAAGACGGAGAAGTTGAGAGCAAGGCCCAGGCGGATGGGATGTGTAGGCTGCATTTCTTTGTAGCTGATGTCCAAGGCCTTCTGGTAGGCTTCTTGTGAGCTATTGATAATGGCTACAAAAAGGAAAACAAGGCCAGTCAGGAAGCAGATATTCACTGCTCAGTGGAAGGGAAAAAAACACAAGGTTTCTTGGGGTTTGTTCATATTACTTTGTTAACTGCCCTAAATGAGACTACACTTTGCTGTGCGCCATCTGTGTGAGCATAATGGTGCATGTTACTGCTTTCCAGATCTTCCTTTGGCAATGAGAACCACTTTCTCTCAATATTTACACACATATTAAGGATGCAAAAACAAATTTCACAGCCTGCTATCTGCTCAATTACAGTTCGGCCCTGCCCATACCCAACTGTCTGGGAAGGCTGCAGTTTATGATTATTTTGATGATCATGTAATACACAGAATATTTTAATCATTTGATCAATAAAACATCAAACAAGAACTGCCATCACAATTTCCTTGACCAAGACCAAGACGATAAACAGCTGGAGCCCAATAATACTCAGTTTACTGTTAATAAGACAAAGGCAAATCTGGACAACAAAGAAGGTGGACTGATGTGAAAAACAGAGTAAAAAGATGCTGCATTTCAATAAATTTTCTGTAAATCATCATTTCAACAACAACTGTCCAGTACTGTTGTCCAAAACAGTTGTTTGCCAAGACCCACATTGGGCTGGAGCCAGTAGATTACAGTAAAAAAAACAAAAAAACCTCACTTCAGCCACCTGAATGACAAACAGCAAAGACAAGATAAAACCATATTTAATGAGTTTGTATAAATGTTTCTTTAAATGTATAAAAAGTTCTCCTCAAAGCCAAAGAAATATCACGCACCACATGTGCAGTAGTTTGGATAAACCCTCAGAGAAAGATAATACACTCCACAAGATCAACGTCTCCATAAAGAAAACCTCTCCCTGCTGATTTAGGCCGTTTCCTCTGCGCTTACTATCAACAGCCAAAAATCCAGACTGGAGAATTACAGCTCTGAGACTGAGGAAGCAAAAGGTGACACAAAGCCCAGAGGGGATTATTATGGATTTTACATGGAGATCTAACAGTCCCCTAAATTACATGGGATATTCATTGCAAATACGTAGCTGAGGAAAACAACATGACTCACAAAACAAGACAACCTGAAATTACGGGAGGAAAAAAAAAAAAACTCATCACCCTGGCAGTCTGGCTCGCCACACAGCCGCTGAAGAAACTCTAAAACCGCCTCCCGGCAACCAGTCGCAGCCAACACCCTTGTGCTGCCCCTGTTGCCATGGCAACCCAGCAGCAGTCCTTGCCTGTGTTTTCGGTTGACAGTTGTAGGTCAAGGACGGACGGACAGACAGGGGGAGGTGGTGTCAGCGCTCTGGCCACCAACACGACACGACACGACAACACCTGAAGCAAACCTGGTCCCATCGTCTTAGAGAGAGGGATTGTTGTTTGTTTCTAAGGCCCACAAATCGGCATCCGCCGTCACCGACAGATGTGTAACAAACCGTCACCATGGCAACAAAGACCCCATCACACAGCGGCATGTTTTTAGCAGTAGGTGGCACCATTAACTTTTTTTTGTGCGTTTCAACACGTCTTGCACACTGTTCATGAATACAAAGCAAAAAAATTGGTGCTGCTGTCTCATTTCTAGATAGATAGATAGATAGATAGATAGATAGATAGATAGATAGATACTTTACTCACCCTCCTTGTCCTCTCCAATGGCCACCTCCGCCAGGTAGCGGAAGTAGTCTCCCTTCATCTTCAGATAGAAGACTTTGCTGTCAGCAGGCGTAGCATTAGGGATCAGATGTTTGTCAAGCAGGTCCTGCAACAAATCAGAGTTTGAGCGTGAGTTGACATTACCACATAGCCATCTTGAGTGTGCAACCACAACCTTGAGATTGAATAGTCCCTATATTTAAGTGCCTCGTCATCATCTGCCCACTTCCTGCATTCCTTTACCATCACTGCCACCGTGAGTATCTAGGTCTTTCTTCACACATGTGCTACGTAACGTAAACCACCTATTCATTCATTCATTCTCTAAAAAAAGTTAGATTAAGAATGAAGGATGACGACATACAGCAGGTAGAGCAGCCGAACTACTTTTGCTTTGGTTTGTCTCCAGCAGATTAACAGGATATTGTCTGGTGTGATTTCAAAGAGTTTGGGTGACTTAAGCTTAATGTAGAATATGTCACACAAAAAAAAAGGTCTTTGGAAATGGGGAAAAAATACTGTTACATGTCTCACTGATACAGCATCTTGTTCAAAACTGTACAAGCTGTTCTGTAGGAATACAGTGAGTCTATGAAATGAACTGGGACAGAATGAGTGATGTGGTGGTGGAGCATGTTTGAAAGGGATGGAAATCTTTTGAAGGTTAAAAAAAAAAAACCTAGAGAAACCACCAAGGAATTCTCCTTTTGAATTCATCGGTCTGAAGAATAGTGGACAGTGAGTGTGTGAATACATGATGTCCAAACCAACCAAGTCCATCTGTAGCATTTTCACACATCTGGCGGGCCAGAGAGCCGTCATTTGCATAAAGAATGACTCTTTGACATCTCCTGCACACCAAGGCACAACATGGTCACACAACCACGCTACTATTTATGTATCTAACCATTCAAAACGCACCAGAAGTGTGAAGAGGGCAAACCAATATCTATAAAGACAGTGGTGTGGATTGTGGACGACCTGTGCCATAAAACCATAAAAAGGTGTCCAGTATCTCTTATACTTACAGCATTTGCATATGTAAACTGCCCCTAATAATGAAGGTTTACACTGTCCCTCTTACTCTCTTCAGTCCCGGCCACACACAGACACAGCCAACCAGTAGGGGTCACTAGCACAATGACAAGATCCCTCACTGGCCTCCCATTCACTCATTCATATTTAATGAAAACTTCTCAGCCAGCACCTACATGAGAGAAGCTCCACTGTGGACTGTGATGAAGAGACTCAACCTCCTGCCTAAAACCACCTCCTTCCACTTACAGGTAGGTGTCGGTGATATACAGAATATATTTGAATCTCAGCTGCAGAATGAGGCAGTGGCGCCTTTTTCTTCTGCAGCACATGATGTAAATGGAGAAAAAGACTCAGGGCACAAATATAATTGGAGGTTGATTCAAACTGGAATAACTTCTTGGTTCTACTATAAAGCTACAAATAGCGAGCCCTGTGGCTATAGATTTCTCCTCATTGAAACATTTGACATTTTAAGAACTAGGTGAGGTACTTTCTTTACCTACTGCACCTCTTCCTCCTGCCTTAAGATATCAACACGCAGGAACAGCCTGCTGGAGGATTAGTTAGTTATATTCTTCATATCATTATTTAATGCCTTTGTGCCTTTATACGCAGCCTATATATTTAACTTATATTTAACACATATTCGTTTTTCATGGACCCAAAATAAAAATAAAAGAAGAGAGATGGGATAACATCACTGTTTGTCTAGTTTTTCTAGTCCCACTTGCCAGTTAGTATCTCCTCAGGCATCAGACACAAGAGAATTCATTAGAGAATTATGGCAAAAATGTCTAATTGATTGGCAACCATAAAAACATTGCACCAAATGATTACACTTGCTTAAAAACACAAGAATTCTCAATAAAACACCTTATCAACTAGTTTGGCATGATCTCATATTATGACCCATGTATTTATTTTCAACTATACTCATTTTTTCCCAACTATTTATAAGTTATTGCCATTGTTGAGCATTAATCTCTAAAACTGAGCTGCATTTTGATTAGCATGACCGGCGTCAATAAAGCTTGATTCTTCAACTCCTCGCTAGCAAACAGCCATCACGTCCACATCACCAGAGTTTTTACCTGAACCCCTCTGTCTTCCCATCTCTCCACCTCAGTTTATGTAATCCCTCTCCTCGCTGCCTCCCCCTCTCCAGCACCTCTCTCTGCTTCTTACCAGGACTTCCTTGCAGATGTCGTTCAGCTCCTTCTCGATCTTCTCTCTGTACTCCTTGGCCAGCGCCGTCTTCCCGCTGTCATCAGACTTCTGCTCCATGCTAGACACCACCCGCCAGGAGGACCTCCGAGCCCCCACCACATTCTTGTAGGCGACAGAGAGCAGGTTGCGCTCCTCGTTGCTGAGCTCCGTGCCCTCCTCCGTAACAGCCTTCATGGCTGCGGCCATGTCATCGTAACGCTCAGCCTGCTCGGCCAGTTTGGCTTTCTGTACCTGCTCCTCCTTGTCTGCCATGGCTCCTGTGTGGGCTGAGGAAGGAAGGACAGAGGAGAGGGAGTTGGGAAGGACAAAACAAAGGGGACAGGGGGACGGATTAGAAAGACAGAGGAGAGAGAGTAGGGGGAGGGAAGGAACAAGGAGAGAAAGAGAGGAGCAACATGATGGGAAAGGGGGGAGGGATTTGATCATTTGAGTTCAAGAGGGACTACAGTGCTTGTAAACGTGCTGCCCTTCCTGCACAATATGATGATTTCATGATACAAAATGGCAATTAGTCTCAATTCCTCTTGATGACAAAAAGTGTAGGTCATATACATTCATCAGATATGGTATATTTTGGATAATCCTATCATCACAGCCAATGCTTGGGAACACTATAACATCTCTTGGGTGTGTACACACCAGCATTTTTAAGCACCTTTTTGGATTCCACCCAGCTTGGCTCATTTGCACCTGTTCCAGCATAGACATCTATTGGTACTTCAGTCTATTGGCATCTCAGTAATTTAGAAATACAAGACAGCGGCTTATTTTTTCTTCTTCAGTCATTGTCTCTCTTGACAGATTCATGTCAAGAGAGAAATCTGCAAAGTAGCATGACTGTCCTTGCCACATAAGGGCCACAACAGCAAAGATAGTTTGTTCAGGTTTCATCAGGAATGCAACTAATGATCCTAACTATTACTAATCCTATGACTGTAGTTCAAACAACATTATGCAACTAGAAATGCTGTGAAATAATGACTAATGGAGACTACTGATCTAACGTCAACTTAATGTTGACAAGATAATCATCAGATTATTTCCTCTCAGAATGCATTGGTTACTTGGTCTTTGTCATTAAACGCCACACAAACGCAAGACTCAATAATATACAAGATGTTAAAAATCAAATCATGTCTTAGTCGAAAAATACCAAAGCATTCTGTTAACTATAGTTTGACTGTAGACCAGGAAACCTCACGTTGACGTAGCTGGGACCTCTGAATGTTTGGCATTTTTTTGCCTTAAAATAATTCATACATATCATTTAACAAAATATTTGCAGATAAGCTTTACATTTTCTAACATTACACCAGAGAACAATACAGCACAAATGATTAACTCCACAAAATACTCACTATTCATTTTCAGTAATTTTTTCCCCCAAATCTGACCTATACACCAGTTTATATGCAGGACAGAAAAGCTAATCCAACCAAAACACACCATTAGAGTAATGCAGGTGAGGAAAAAACAACCAATACGGTCAATATAGTCAATATTGATCCTTTTGTGATTACACACTGCTGACACCCTGCTTCCTAGCTGATATATCTAGATTTTTTCAACAATTCAACCCTCCCACATCTCAGTGTACCCTACTGCAGGACTGTTGCGGTGCATAAACTGAACTATATCAAATTTTGCTAAATGGCTGCTTGAACAAACCTGGGACGAGTCCTTGAAGAAAACAGAGGGGGGAAGAGAAAGAAAATCACACAGTGACTGAGTCAGATTTACCAGAAACCCAGACACCTGCACCCTTCTGAGGAATGTCGGCCACCCAGTTTCACGTCTGTCTCTCTCTCTCTCACACACACACACACACACACACATACACAAGCGCGCACGTACACACACGCACACGCACACACACACACACACCTGCCCGACGAGCTCCAACTGGACGATAAGGATAAAAAAAAACGCACAAATGGTCTCCCTGTGAGATCTGCCTTTGATATTTCCGATGTTTAAATGGCTGATGCCGCCGCAGAAAGGCAGACGAGACCCGGGAACAGTGTCACCGAGTCGGTTAAACTGGAATGAAAGGAACCTCGCTTAGTTCACTCCACAGTGAACGCCCTTTTTCCGCTTCCCGGAAAACAAACCATGGCTTATAGGTTCAGGCGAGCGTTATGTGTTAATTTTAGTAGCTCCATTCACAAAAAGCTGATGTGGTTTAACCAGAAACCTGTACTCCAACACGGCCAGTGAAAAACAATAGCTGGGTTAAAGTGCAGTAGCGCTTCCCATTCAGCGAGCGAGCGCCGAACAATGACTGAGCAGCGGAGCATCACTGGCTTCCCCCTTTTACAGTCAGTAGCGACGATTCACGCTGGATTAAAAGCGCATCCAAAAGCACACAGAGCAAATTTAACGATTTCCTGTCGAACACAGCGCTGATCATCGGCAGTAAATAACCGTGAACTAACCTGTGAGTGTCGTTAGACGATGCTGTTCCTGATTCCCGGCCGCACAGCTGATGATCTCTCCCGCTCATCCACGGGGTTTCCCTCCAATCAAAGACTCAGCGGCAGGGTCGCACCGGGACGGATGACGTCAGAATCGTGTTGCTGGGGCAACCAAATGTACGGGCAGAAAATTTCAAAAGCCATGTAAACTGTAGACAGTGGACAGTTTTAAAGAGTTTATGAGATATATTTTATGAGTAACCTCACGTTATTCGATTTTTAATTTTGAAAACAAAGTAAATACATGACATCTTTTGTTTTTTAATTCCCCTAACTGTAAAAGTAATTGAAGCAAGTGTCTCTGAGTCTTGCTTGTTGTATGACTGCAGAAAAGTAGGTATAATATCCATTTGCCCAACAACGGCCACAAAGGCTCGTAGAAGATGTACTTGGCGAATTCCATCTTTGTGTAGAAAGAGTTATTATTTTACTGATTAGTAGTAGATGTCTTTAAAACATAAGGACCGAAAAGAGTACCGTATCAACAAAATAAAATCGTGCAAGACGTGCCATATAGACAAAATGGACACAGGGTCTAACCCGGAAGTGGTCTGATACACACACACACACACACACACACACACACACACACACGTATATCTATGCACACACACCATAGACTGTATGATGCTCTCTCTCTCTCTCTCTCTCTCTCTCTCTCTCTCTCTCTGTAGGCTACACTCCTAAATGCTGATTGCTGTCGGTTGCTATGGAAACTGTGGATGTAGGATACTCAATTCAGTTTCACAACATGTGAAAACAATTAAATGCAAAATTGCCATTCTCGACCATCCCCAGGAGGCCCATACACACAAAAAATGTACATTATAGCATGAAACCATGAGGGAACATTTGGTTTTATAAAAACGAATAACAGCAAATGGATTTATCATTCAAAATAAAATAAAAACTGTAACCCTACTATACCTCATTCACTTCTTAAATGCTGCTGATTTAATTGCATAAGTGGGAATATACAGTAATGACACCTCTAAGGAGAGGAATGTATCATGGCCCAGCTTTTTTCACATATAAAATGTTCATAATTTAACACAAAATGCATCAAAATTCCCCAGAAGTTTACCAAGTAATGTTACATGATGTTTTGACTTTGATCAGCCCTGCTGTAGTAGCTCTGCTGAGCCCTCTGAGAGATGACATCGTTTTTAACCCCGACCTTATCTGGGTTACCTTAAAATTTCAGTTTTAATAGTCCTCTCACTTTTGCAAAGACATGATACTTGGCTGCCTAACCCAGTTTTACAACAAATCAACATGCATCTCCTGAAGCCAGAGAACATTTGCACCCCACTAGGCTCATGGTGGTTCTTCCAGATGTTATGGCCTGTTCATCTAGTTCCACTAGTTTACAAATAGCCACAAATTAAACCTGGTATCATCACACATGATTAACCACATCAGTTGACGTGTCTTACTTAAGAAAAAAGAAAGAAAAAATCAATATGAAATTCTGTGTGAGTGTAAGAGGGCCAAACATAGGGGCATCAGGTGGGCACAGTATCAGACAGTGATCTGGACCCTGGCCACTGACATAATGCCCAACAGCCTTTCTTCACAGGGAAAGTGTCTGATGCCTGAGAAGATACTAACTGGCAAGTGGGACTAGAAAAACTAGATAAACAGTGATGTTATCCCATTCAAAACCATTCAGATATAGCTTCCAACACTTTTTTTTAAATCAACAAACAGCAGAGAGCAGATAAGGCAGCCACACATACATTATAGGCTACTTGAATAAAAAATGTTTCCCCTACAATGCTCTGCTAATGGAAAAATGCCCCAAACTCTGAGGGCTCCACCTAGTGTTTGCCCAGAAAATTAACTGAGGAAATAAAATGACAAAATAATACAAAAGAGGCACAATTACAGTAATAGTTATTTTGAAGCATGCCAGTAGATGGCAATGGGTTTCAGCTGGCCACTGATTGTTTTGGGCCTACAACACAACTGTACTATTGCCTTGGTGGTCCCTGGTCAGTGTAATTCAGTATAGTAGAGTTTGTGTTTCTAAAAATCAAAACGTATATAAACAATTGTCCACTGATTACATAAAGCCAAAAAAACCCAGTGTTACAGAATGCCATTATCACCAGTACAATGAGAGCAGATCATGGTTTGCAGCTGTTTTCATCTCCTCAAAAACTGAGATGTGGCCGGAAATAGATGATCTATAGCCGGTGGGAATATAATTAATTCCTTCACCTAATTAAGACAACTAATTTCATTTTGTGCAAGTGCTCCTCTTTTTCTTGTCAACCGTGGGCCTGGATTCAAACAAACAGGCCATAACACAGACAGACGAGATCTCACAGATGTGTGTGTGTGTGCGCGCGTGTGTGTATGAATGAACATATCTCGTGTTTTTTTCATTCACAAGGTTGCAGATGGGAAGGAAGGAGGTGGGTTATGTGTGAGAACACAGAGGAACAATGTGGGCTATGACTCATTCAGCTGAGCTGCTTGAGCCATAAAAAAAATAAAAAACAAAAAATGATTTAAATGTTACAAAGTTGATACGTTTTGTGGCTTTTAATGACTACTGTCTCTGACCTTACTGATACACGTGTCAGAGCTGGAGAAAAGGAAACAGTGGGAGTTTGTGATGAAAAGCTCTTTCTTGAATGAGTCCAGACAGGATTCATATCTTTTGTTAAATAGACAGAAAGTGCTGAGGTTTGACTCATTTCCTGTTGTTATGAGGCTTTCATGACAGTTGTCATCAGGTTCAACATCATGTCACTGACGTAACTATTTCAGTTTTAGCTCTGATGTTTTTGGTCATTGCTCCAAAGTTATATTTTACATGTCATCTTTTTCCTTCAGTTTCCCAATAAGTATTTGTGCGGAGCTTTCAAGGCAAAAACATACTCACAAATTCAGATTCGCAACCTTGTTACCTGCAAGATGTTTCAATTCTGTCCTTCTATCTGTCCGCAAGATTTTGCTAAGCCATGTTGACTATCACAAAACTCTCATTATCATTTTCGGCACATTCTGAGTGACAGCTTAAGTCCTAGGAGGGATTCACATTTACATAATGTGAAAAACAAACATTTATTTTTGCAAGTAGTCGATTTGGATGGAGAATATTTAACCATCAGGCTAACAAAACCTCAAAATCAAGAGCAGACAGGGTGTTTTAGGAGTCACACATACAGTATCAGTATCTGACAGGTCAAACAAAAAACTACTGTCTGGCCAGATACAGGATTCTTTCTAAATATCTACTGAAAGACACAATGTTTGCGTGGAATATTATCAGAGAAAACTATCAAAAGAAGCCATTCCAAGAAAAACGCAGATATACAACAAAGTAAAATTTAATAAAACGCTATAATACATCATTGGAGCATAAAATCATTTTCCAAGCATACAAATGTTGTGGACAAGCTCCCGTAAAGTTTTATTAACTTGCAATTCATGTAGCAGCTTGGAAATAGCTGGCGAAATTTCATATTTTTATGACCCCACATAAAATCATGATTAACTAGATGAGAGATTGCAGTACAACAGGGCAGACAGGGCTTGTGAAGGAACTGATATCAGGGAGAAAAAAAATCTCACTGCTGCCATTTTCCTCATTACTTAACACTCAAAGCCAAATATAAGTGAATTACTAATAAAACAGATGAGGTCACATTTGCGACAAACTATAAAGTCAAATTAAAACATTTTGTCTACATCCCATCCAATCCAAATCCATGCTTTGTAAGCAAACTGTGTGTTAACCTCATGTGGCATGCTGGCTGTAAAGGTTTTAATCAGATACTCAATCCTGTAAAGCTTCAGATAAAGAGGTACAAGAGCTAGCAGCAAGAAATATCCCTATGTGCACGACACATCGTGGGTGAGGAGGCGTTTGTTCAGAGAAACTGAGAGAATGAAGCCAGAACTTTTCATTCACCGCTTGGATCATAAAAGTCACCAGTGACCCAGAAAAAAAAAAACGAAAAAAAAAACACCATTTGGCCTTAGCCCCTCATGTATTTGAACACAAGCAAAAACAGGACTGGATGGGAGGAAGGATTGCGTCGAAGGCAACCTGGCCTGTTGAAGTCTAAACGAAGGTAACTGCTTCATGTTGTTTACATCAATTCATCCATTGCTGTCAGACTGAGACAAGTGCAGAGTAGGTGCAGGGCCTTGAAGAACTCGGTTAGGTGTCCTGGGTAGCTGCTTACGCCTCCACTCCCTCCAACTCAGGGGGCAGGGGAGATTTTGGATGCTTGCTCTCAAAGTGTTGCTTGAAGGTTTTTGGGTCGGGCATCTGGGACTAGAGAAGACAGCAACACATCGAACAAAAACAATGTTATAGTTTAAGGAAATGGAACAAAACTTTCATTTAGTTAAAAATAAAATTTCACTGTGGTCAAAAAACTTTACACAAGTCAAACAAGGGACCAAATAGCTCCAGAGATTAAAATTAAAAAGGTGAAGCTTCATACTCACCCGGCACACGGCGCAGGTGAACACTAGTGCCGCCTTAGCTGCCGTCTTTTGATCGTGACCTTTGGCTTTCTTCATTTCTGCCTGTTTCTTGGCATTTTTCTGCTGAGACTGGATCTTCTGATGCCCACGTGCCATGATGGCAAAGCCTAGAGACGGGGGATACAAGGACAGAGGGCTTAATGTTTACTGTTGTTGGACATATACTGCATGTGGTTTTTATTGTGTTTGGTACACACCTACTATACAAATATCTGTTAGTAAAAGCCTATTGTTAATCGTTTTGTTCTCACTGTAATGATACAATGATACCAAAGGCAAATTAGAGATGATAGACCATTATTAAGTACAGTGTACACAATTTCCATGACATCAGTCTTTATCAGGGACAATGCCAGGCTTTTCTTGGAGGCAGCTGAAGGTTTGATGGCTACAAGGCTCAAAACAAGAGCAAACAACTGCCAGGGTCAGGCAAATTAAACAAGATAACACTACAGTCTGGCCTCAACTGATATACAGGTGTTTCAGGTGAACAACAGTCAGCATGTGGTTCATTGTATGAGCACAGGAGTTGTGTCATTTCTGAAAGATATATTTAGGACAAGGGAATACAAACAACATCAGAACAGCTAAGCATTGTGGGTGGTCTTTATTGACTTATCTGGGCCATTACACTGAATGATCACAAAACCACCTTAAATAAAAACTGGTTCCAGGTTGGTTTTTTTAAACCAGCTGAGATAACAAACTTGTTTCTGGGAACAGGTCCAGGTTTTTTCTACAGTGTTATTGACATTTAGTGGGGGAGAAACAAGTTCTCCCTTGTCCTTATCAGGGATTTTAACAAGGAAACCTATTAATAAACTAGTTTCCCCTGCAGGACAAGCTCCACAGAAGACGCCACCCTCAGTAGGATGCCTCCTTTAGTTTAAGGCTGGTGTGGCTATTTGGCAAGATCTTCAATCCCGACTACAACTACAACTACAGGTGGAAACCATAGAAATGCAAGCTTATAAGTGTGGCCTGATTAAAATGAGCCATGACCCTTCAAATTTGATGCAGAGTACCAACATTATGTTGCATCTACTTTACAAAGCTTGTGCCATTATAGTTAAACTGTGCACAGACCTTCAACAATAAATGTCCAGTTATCCAAGTTTCACCACTCTGATTGAACCTCAGTTTGTGCCCCTGCAGGTGTTGGGGCTGGAGGAAGTTGCCCACTTTGCTGTTGCTAATCTAGCCTTGCTTACTAGCGACTTCTATAAATAGTATGCGGAGTAGCCAGATATTAATTTAGTGTTGTTAACCAGTGTTGGTTTATCTTAGGAGAAAACTGCTAAGCCTGTTAAGCACCCTGCATGTTGACCCCCCTGTCAACACCATATGCTATTAAAATGATTTAAATAAACTCCTCGGTGATTGCGAAATCCAATGCAATATGATAATTTTGGTGATGTAATACTTCACGTGTGGGGTCGTTGAAAATACAGACGAGTTAGCAACGTTAGCAGTGAAGTGTTTTCTGTCTCGTATGCTCACATCGTGTTGACCTTTTCGTTTACAGTCATAGTGATAGGCACTTTCTTACAAACACCGCACCTGACTCACTGTCATCGAAGCGACGCTCGACTGGTTTGTCCTGCTTTAATTCAGCAGTTTATTCGGAGCTGAACTTCAAATCATCAGTTGTAACGTGGGTTAGCCTGCATGCTAACTAGCTTCCTCCGGTCGGTAACGTTAGCGTTAGCTAGCCGGCTAACAGACTTCATGAGAACTTCCTTCGGCTTGAGGCGAACTAACGATATGTTGCCGATTTTTAAATGCTATATACATATACATATATGAAAGGACAGCAAGTCTTACCTCTTAAAAATACGAATACGTGTTGTTTGCTGGGTGCCCACACTCAAATGTGACAGCTGCACAGTTCACAGAGAACCGATGGCTAACGCTGCGTTTAGAGGCACTCGTAAAATGCAGCTTCAAAACTAATAAACAGCGTCTTGGGTTAAAACAAAACTGATGCTTTCTTTCTTTTTTCTCTAAAATTTAACCATATTAAATGTTTAAACAAATATTATGCACATTGGGATCAGTGTACCGAATTGTGACTTTTGCAAAAGACAGAAAAACATAGATCACATATTAGTATCGAGATATATTTTCCGCTAATAACAGAAGTCAGTAAATGCACCGGAAGAGCAGGCTCATTGAAGCGGCCGGGCTGCAGGTACATGACATTGACAATGTTGCCCCCAAGCGGTAGAGTTTGGTCAGTGCATTGCCCCCATAAAACTGCAGGTTTACTTTATATCAGTTGGTTTTAACATTGAACAGTGGGATGCAGTTGTGTGCGCATGATATCTGCTGCACGGGGCTGGTAATGTTTAATTTTTCATTCAGAATTTATGGAGATGCTTTCAATTATCTACATAAACATGCTAAACATCATGGTTATGTTATGTCATGTTGTTTTATGTTTACACCTTTCACGTTTTCTTCTTACAGCATAGACACTGCCTTGCAAAATATGTCGAGATTTTTTCAATTATCTACATATTTGCACAACTTGCAGGAAAATAAGTTAAAGAACATGATTTAATTGTTCAATTTTAACTGTTATATATATATTTTTTTTTTTCAATAAACAATTAACATAAATTAACTTTTCAATCTGTGCTGTTGGTCAGAAAATTTGCTTTTGTTGAACTCTTTGCACCTCACCTGTTCCTGAGCAAATACATCACACAGGACCAAGACTCCCTGTGTCACCCATCAACACTGAGAGCTAACACTGGGGGGCAGGCATGGAGAAAGACTGTACACTTTCCATTTAAATAATGCAGTGAGCGTCTCAGTGGTGCCAACATCCACATAATGAGACCTCTAACACATAGCACAATCTTATATTGATATGCACCTAATACAATACTGTTGTACCTCTGTTTCTAATCACAGTTACACAAATACTGCAGCAGCATGGCCATAATGTGACCTCCATAATGTGGACTAAGTTGGATATTTATCTTTTGTATCTGTGACTGTGGTTAAGCCGTCAGGTGGGAACAGTGGAGCTGTTCACCTGTGCTCAGTATTTGACTAAATTCAGCTAATATGTAAATGCACTGCAGCTCCGGGTTCTCACATGATGGAAACTGAGGCCCATGTGTTATCAGAATAATACGTCTAAATACAGTATCAATCAGTGTATAGAGAAAATAGCTAAATCAAAAACTTTCTTTTCTCAGTGCCGAGATGCCTGAGTTAGGTGTCATGATTTTTCTTGAGAGAAATCTTATCATTGTGAGAAAAGTCTCCAGCCAGCCATTGTCCCCCCCCCCCCCCCCCCTCCCCCACCTCACCCCTCTCCACCTTCCTGCTGTTTTTTTTCTCATCATAAGAAAAGAGAGACAATCCTTTCAGTCTTTTGTGAAAGGGGGGGAAATATCTCTCAAGAGAGAAGGATGTGATTATGCTTTCAGAAAGGGGGCAAAAAGTAAAAGAAAGAAAGGGAGGGGGGTTTAACAAAAATGACAAAAGCCACACATTGCTCAAGTTCCCCCACCCTGGAGGTTGTTGTGCAGGGACTTGCTAGCTTAAGTTTGGGGTGGGGTTGTCCAGCCTTAGGGCCTGTGTGAAAGCAAATCTTCCAGGTGTCAGCTTTTCAATAGGAGAGGAGAATATTATCTGGTTGTCCATTGTGCGTATGAATAAGCAGGGGTTTGCCACCGACAGCCTGAGATATTTTTTTTCCACAATTTGGGTCTTTTTTCCTCCCGCCACAAGGGCTTTCAGGTTCACTCTCAGCTCAGCCAAGTTGTTGTTTTTTTCTTTCTTCTCTTACCGCCCTTCTCTAAGCTCCTCAGACTGCAGGTACTAGTTTCTAGTTTCTCACCAGAAAAACTGATGTAAGCTGCTTTTTAACTCAATGTCCATCATGTCTAACTCTGGAGAACAAAACTTCACACGGAGCGGGAGAAACAGTGGCTGTCGCTAGGGTTTAGTGTGTGACCTCTTTCTTACTCTGGAAGCTGTTGAGGAAGAGGAAGTTGGATTTCATCTTCCCTATTGGCCACTTCCTCTCTCTCAGCTAGCTACCCCTCCTCGTGCTTTCCCTTTCTTAAAAAAAAACAAACCAACAGGTTTTGCCACAGTCCACAGAACCACTGTGACATGCCTCAATGTTGCCAGACCAGTCGGCCCGTACACAAGCCACGGCGCAGTCACAACACAGGCACATGCTGGTGATAACTTTCACTGCTAAGGCTGGCTGGATTAACATAGAGCACACAGAGAGAGAGAGAGGGGGGGGGGGGGGGGGTTGTTGAAGCATATAATGGCAGTGTTTAGGGAAAGATAAAAGAAAAAAATTAAAAATTAAACCACCAGTATCACACAAATCTCAGCACTTGAACTCTCCTCAGAGGGAGAATAAGTTAAAAGAAAACTTAATAGCTAAGCTTAGTGCAGCCTCAGATTTTTGTGCAGCGTGTTGTGCAATGATGCAAATGCATGTGTTCATTGTCTCATTAAAAGTGACCCCTGGGAAACCACAAGGAATCACATCAAGAGGGCAAACCATGCCTTCAGGCTAGTGTATTTCTTATACTCACACAAACACACACACACACACACACACACACACACACACACACACACACACACACAGTGCAACTGAAGGAGAGCTGAGGTCTGGGGTCGGCCAGACAGAGGCTGATTGTGAAGGTGGTGACAGCGCTCAGTAACCTCACTAAACAGCAGCGGCTCTCTCTTGTGCCAAATGCAACTGTTATAGTGAATGGAGTTAAATATACAAGTTTTAACACAACTGTAATGAAATATCAGATTTTCCGGACCATTTCATCTGAACAGTCACCAGTTTAACCCTGTAGCTGCTGTGACGTCATTGTGTTTGTGCTGTAGCTCAACAGGAGAGAGGTTCAAGTAAAAAGTTAGTTATAAAGTTATATAAATAACAAATGCATATGAATAAAGAAATATGAATATGCTGTATATATATAGAGAGAGACATTTAAAAAAAAAATGGTGTGCCATTTTAGCAACATTTGAAACATTTAAAGTAGCCTACTATATGAATACAATGAACTAATTTAGATGAAATAATACAGAACTTAAAATCAAGTCCACTTTTAGATTTTGCTTTACGTAAGTTACTTGCTAGCATTTCTAAGACATCTCCATGACATCTCTATCCAGTGGTGAAGACCACAGATTATGGTTGAAACTCCAGAAAACAAATAATAAATGGGCACTGAGTCAATAAAGAAGTGCCCCAGTCAACATTAACATTCAAATAAAAACGTCCAAAGTACAATGCTAACAGTATATAATCTTTATACTGTATGGCTCTTCTTTTTGTGGGCCCTGACAGGTCGTGATGAGATGAGTTGAAGAGGAGCGGCACAGTTTGGGGCCAACTGCTTTAAAAGTATTTGATTGTATCAGTTCATTTCATGCACACAGACAGATGACAAGTCAGAGGAAAATGAAAGGGACCTGCACTCAAACAGGTAGACTGAAGACACCTAATCCTGGCCAAGTCCAGACAAGCTGCTTCTCCCCGCAAAAAAACTCCTGGTATGTAGGATACACCTTTCACCTCTCTCACCAGAGTGGGACACACACACACACACACACACAAACACACACACACAGATAAAGGTATTTATGGCTCTCGGCCCCTGGATTTCCAGCCTTGTCCTTACCTGCTTGTGGCAGCTTGTACAGTAGCCCTCACATTATTCCAGCTGTCTAACATGGCAGCAGACATTCCTGCAGGCAGAAGTCAGAGAGGGAGAGCTGCAGATAAGAGACAAGCTCATACAGTATATAACCATTATTTTTCATTAACGCAAGCAGAGCATGCCTCTCGCTTTATTTTTCTAGAGTGAAGTGACTCATTCATGAGCAGCGACAGATTTTGAGGCAACAGGCCTCTGGGCACATTCACTGTCAGCTCCGACCCCTCCTCCACCGAGACAACAGACACCTACACTGACAGAGACACCAAATGTTGTTGGTAATTTGTTTCTCTTTGTGGTAGTTTATGATTCTCTCTGGTAGTTTTGTGTCCACTCTTGGATATTTTTTTGTTTCTTTGTGGTAGTAGTCTTGTATCGGTTTTGTATTTTGTGACATCTCCTCAGGGTAATGTTGCATCTTTTTTGTGAGGTTTCCATCTCTTTGTCGTAGTTTCTTGTCTCTTTTTAGCCAGTTTTCTCCTCAATTATGCATCCCTTGTGTTAGTGCTGTATTTCTTCATGGTAGTTTAATATCCTTTTGTGGAAGTTTATTTGTCTCTGTGAAAGTTTTTTTTGTCTCTTTTTGGGATATTTTGCATCTCTGTGTTAGTTCTGTGTCCCTTTGTGGTAGTTTTAAATCTGTTTCCTGACTAACTTTTCAACAGCCTACATTAAACTGCTCTGGGCACACAAAAGTCAAGTCAGTGATCAGCCATCTTCATTGAAAAAAATTGAAAAGTGGTAAACGATGATTATGATTACAAATATGCTTGAAATTCATCCGCCACTCATTATCCCTTCACTATTTTCTACATTTGTTTATGCTCACTTTAAAGCAGATATCAGTGGCACGGCCGTTTCGGCTAATGCTGTGTTCAAGGCAGGCTTTTGAAACCGTAAGTTACAGCTTCAAGTCACAACTACGACTTGGTAGCGTTCCAGGTAACCCGTAGCTCGTGTTTTTACCGTCCTGTTGTCTGTGAAAGTTCCCTATAACGGCCACTCGTAACTTCCGACCCGTGAACTCGTACCAGATCGAACTGGTATGACTTCACAGGAAGGAAAAACACAAAGTACGAGTTTCCTTGAACGCACCATGAGTTAGCAGCCCCCGCCCTTGTCAGGCATCAATTGGTCCTCGTGCTACGTCACCACATTCACGCGCATCCCTTGGCTGCACACACAGCCCTTCATGCCGTTCTCTCCCCTCATTGGATAACACTTGTATCCCACAAGGAAAATTTTCTCCTCGGGTTACAGCAGAGCAGAGTGACGGAGAGACTCGTGTTTAGGCTGAAATACTTCATGTAAGTGATTGCTGACGGAAAATAGGACTATTTAGGACTTATATTAACAAAAACATTCCACTGATATCTGCTTTAAATTAAATCTTCTATATTTCCCGCTCTTTTGTCTCTCTTACTCATCTCTGTGTGTTGTCAGGAGAAAAGGCCCCACCTGTATTTATCTTGCCGTCCCATTTAAACACACTCAGACAGAGAAAGAGCTCAGCAAAGGCCCAGGTGCTCTGTAAAACAAATTAGACAAGGGAGGATGGTAGCGTTCATGCACAGGGCACGCAAACACAAGCATGGCATGCTAGTCTCACCCCCCCGCACATACACACACACACACACAAACTGTACACACACTGACGGTTAAACTGAATCTGAAACGTCATTTTTAAATTTCCATACAGGGGCGCCTGAGGGCAATCTTAAGCAAAAGGCCCCACATTTTGTCATGCAAACACTTTGACAGGACAGCAAACCAGTTTGGAAAACCAACCGTTCCAGACAAAATCCAACTGAGGGGAAGTTTATCTTGTCCTCTAAGTTTTAAAAAATCCTGTATGTATTTAAGCAAAAATAATAAACTAAAGTATATTCAAAGGAAGAGGTGAAAACCACCCTGAAAAAATAGACCCTCACATTAGTAGATTGTTAGTAATAATGCAACTATGCATAAATCTGAACAGTTGTGAAGAGGAAAGAAAAAATAACTTTATCATTCAATCTTTAAGATAGAACTGTTTTTAAAGAATACCTCATGCACATGCACATGCACACACACACATACATACATACACACACACACACTCACATACACATTGTTTGCTCTGACAGGGTAATCCCAAACACTGGGATCCCCTCATACAATGGCTTCATTAAGAGGACAATGGCATTGTGTCAGCTAATGACAGGGCTCCTCCCTGCCTTCTGTCTGCTCTGAGATTACTTGAAACACACACACAGGGTCATTATTTATCATTAGATTTAAGCGTGGAGAGAGGGTTGAATCGGGGGCGATTGGTGTCAGAAAACCTGAGGATGTGTGAGGTTGAGCAGCCAATAGCATTAGAGTCTTATGAAATAAATGTAATAAAGTAAAATATCTCCTAAATTCAAAACAAAGATGCAGAAGTTCATGTTTCTGGACTGCGTCTCTCTTTCTTACCTCTGTGTACCTGTGATGCTCTCAGGTGAAGGTGGGCCTCTACCTGCCCCCTCGCTGAGCCAACAGCCAATCAGAGCCCAGCTCCGCTCCGCAGCAGCCAATCAGCGCCAGACTCGCCCTCGCCTCGATAATTATTTCACAGTGAAAGAATTTCAGCACAAACTTGACCCGTTGCCATTAAAACTAAGGGAATAAGCCGAATAATTAAAATGCACGGCCGCCGGATATGTTGATATTTGTCAGAACTATATTCTCACAAGGTGAAGGAGGGAGAAGCTGAGGGAGGGAGGTGCCGGGGAGGTGGAGGGGGGGACAAAGGCGGCTTTACCTGCCAGGTGGAGCGGAGGAGAGTCGGTCAGAGAGGGGCAGGGAGAAAAGAAGCGGGGCGAGAAAAGTCGACTTACCTGTAGCCCAACTTCTGGCAACTCGCTCACTCTATTACCTGCTCTGACTTGAAAGTCCAGTTTCACAAGGAAGAATCGTAGAGGAAGCGAAATATGTCACAGGAGACAGACAAGTAAGTGATCGAGCCGGCGGAGGAGAGGATCTTTGATGGTTTCAACCTGAAGGGGGAAAGAGAGAGAGAGAGAAAAAACTTTTTCAAACTCTTTTCACTTTAGAGATAAGCTGCTTTAAAATCGGACTCACTTTGTTTTGAGGATTTAAAAACAAAACAAAACAAGGGGATCTTCACTTTGTGGTTGTGTTACGGTTGGATTATTTAGGACAAATATTAAAGATTCTCAGGCCTGGAGGAAAAGTTGACATGCAGAACTTGGCGCCGTGGATTTTGTTAGACCTGAATTCGCCATTTTTGACTGATGGTGTTGAGAAAAAGCCTTGAAAATGCAACGAATTGGATTTTAAACAGAAAACAAGAAAACCACGTCATATAATTGATTCAAAAAATAGCTTTAGACCTACTTTATGCATTGCATTGCATTTTTTCCAATGTAAGGCCTGTGCAGAGAGCGATGGTCTGTTTAGTGTAAAGGACAGTTTGTGCAGCCTGTTGGCCTGTGCAATGTGCTGTTTTATAACATTGGAAACATTTTTACAACATTTGTAGGCAATTATGGCAACATCGTTTAATAATAATGGATACACTTTAAGTTTAAATCTTATTATATATGATAAATAACAGTGTTTGACTTGACTGACAAAAATCTCTAAATGTTCCAGATGATCTGATGTAGGCTACTAGTTTAACAAAATCCCAGTAAAAATGTCATGACCAAAATACCTATTGATTATCTTTTTCTTTTCTTTTTTACACAGTAATTGCATAATAATAATAAACTAAATTAATTGTTTTATATTTATATTTATTGCATTGTGTTATTGTTGTAGCCCTTCTTGTGGCATCAGTGCAGTAATGTGTTTTTAAATATCTTTACTAAGTGTCCTTAGTGCATGCAGCTTATTTCTCAGTGGTTGCACTGTGGCGGTGGTGGAAACAACAGGTGTATGCCACTATTGTGACACACAGCGGTAATATTCAGTCAAATACAACAGAGTAGAGTGGTTCAAAACATAAACACCACCAGCCTCCATGTCTTCTGTGGCCTTTTTATACCCGCATGTCAGATCTGTGGATGTCACAAAGAAACTGGGACCAATGCAGGAAGGATGCAGTTTGATTTGAAGCTAAAGAATAAAAAGTGTGTGATGTGATTTGCATTCATTAAAAAAAGTTAGGTGGAAAAGGAAAAGCATGGTAGAACAGATTGTGTTGTACCATGTCTGTTGTCTGTGGTTGCCTCTTTTCTACTATTACATCCTTTTCTGTAAAAGTTTGCATCAAAGTGACATCAGAGATCAGAGGCGGGGCTGTTTTATTGTGTTTTATTTGGCAATCCTGGCGGGCGGCAGTTTGTGTCAATTAGAGAAAACCACAATGAGTTATTTCTTGTTGTTATCACTATTATTAGTGATGTAGATTTCAAGCCCCCTGATTATTACAGTCAGCAAACATTGTCTAGTTTGTTTCAAGTGTATTGTTATAGCCACAATAAATAAAGGCTAAAGCAGTGGACGTGTATGAGGCTGTGGTGTAATCACTAGCGTCTTTTATGGCTGATTTGTTTTCACAAAGGTGCAATAATTCTACTGATATGATATTGCTCATTGTGCGGCAAGTTGACATATCCAGAGCCTTTGCTGTGATAGGCTCTGTTCGAAGAGATGTTGTGGCAACACTGTGTGTTTAACTGGTCTGTGATCTTGACTTAAGTGGGCCTACGGAGTAAAGAGAGCAACTTGCACCAGACAGGCCTGAAGCACGCTACAGCTGGTACTTGTCAATATCAGTATTTGAAATACACTGTTGCCCATTAAGTTTGGATTAATTTTGTTTTCAGACACATTCCTCTTTTTATTCCCATTTATACACAGTCATAAACTTTGACCAGGTGCAATGATTACATACAGTACTGACTCCCAGTTACCAGAAGATATACACTTTATCTATCAAGAATAAATCACATTGTCACAATCAGTCAGAGGGGAAAATATGTTTTATTCCAACTTAATGGACAACAATGAAGTTTGTTTCATATAGAAACGTTCAGAAATGGTGAGAAATGAAAGGCCTTGTTTTTCAATCCAACAGGCCAGAGCTATTAATTTCATACAGGAGGAAACTGTCGAGAACAGATCAGATTTTCAAAGCTTTTCCTGAGCCTCTGGGTGAAAGAGCCTAATCTTTTTACACTTTTGAATTCAGTTGTTTTCAATTTGTTTCATGTGTGTCTGCCAGTAAGCGTCTGGTGGTGGTGGTCCCCAACGAGAGCTCCTTCCCCGCAGTGCGGCGGGCCTACACCAGCGAGGACGAGGCATGGAGGTCGTACCTGGAGAACCCACTGACGGCCGCCACCAAAGCCATGATGAGCATCAACGGGGACGAGGACAGCGCCAACGCTCTGGGCCTCCTCTACGACTACTACAAGGTTTGGAAACATGGTCGAACCCACTTTTGTGGTGCAAGGACAAAGAAAACTGAAAGAAACAGGAAATGTGTTTTGTTTTTTTATTGTTTCATGGACATGTAATTTGCTTATCAACTGACTTTTTGAAATCTTGTCACAAATACAGAGAAAAATGTTCAAAGGAAGCAGCAAGATGAGGTCAACCAACACATAACGGCCTCTTTTTTTCTACCTCCAGGTGCCGAAGGAAAAGAGGCTCCTGCCAGTTCCCAAAGTCGCTGAAATTATAGAGGAACAGGAGAAGAGGTCAGTGAATCTCTTAGTGTCTCAGTCAAGGTTGCACATGTCCAGACAGAAAGACAGAAATGCCTTCACAGCGGTGATGTGATGTTAAATATTTGGCCTCAGCAGCTGCAGCATCTGACATCTTTCACATGTGGTTACATGTAAAAACAACTTCATATGAAAACCTTTGCATTAGAAAATGATTTTCCATCATAAAGAGCGATGTGCTGCAGATAATAGTAGGCTAATATCTGTCAATGAAGAAACAGATACACATTTAAAAATCCATAAAACATCAGATTTACATTTATCCACTAACCTGAAGTGCAGTAAATGCAGAATAAATTGTAGTATGTTGCATTTGCACCTCGGCATCAAAGAGTTGACTGGGAGCTTTCACTGTGTGTGTCCAGGCCAACGTTGCCTAGCAACCCCAACAGCCAAAACGAGGTGGAGACGGTGGACAACCGGGTTCAAGTCCTCAAATCTGTCCCCGTCAACCTGTCGCTGAACACGGAGCAGCACCAGGACGCCAAACGGGAGCAGTTCACCAACTCGACGGGGACCGGCACGGGGTCGGGCGCCTTGGTGAAGGCCGAGGCGTACGCGCCCGTGTTCACGGCGACGGCACCGGGGCATCACTACCGGGTGGAAGGAGAGGAGTCGGCGAGGGTGATCTACGAACAGAGTCCGTATGAGGTGACCACCGTCAGTCACAACTCGTACGCTAAAGAAGACCAGCAGAGTCCGCCTGACAGCCCGTACGAGGAGGAGAGAGATGGGGTGAGAGCAGACGCCACCGTTTCAACAGATCCTGTGTTACGAAGCAATTAAAGACAAAGAAATCACCTTTTATTTAATCAAGCAGTGGTTGACTTATAGATGCCACACATATCCTACATTCATTTGTCAGACAGTTTAGTTACAACAGCTCCAAAACATATTATTACTGCTGAAAATAGCTGTTCTTTGCATTTCAATGTCCAATTGTTTTATTGGATCCTATTGCAGCAGATAGTAAGTGTCAAAACTTTAACCGCAAGTTGGGTTTTACTTTGATAGAAGAAGGGCTAAGCTTTCACTTTTTTCAACAGGATGAACTAGTTTTTTAACTGCTGTGATTATTTTGCCATTGTTATTATCTTCTCCATCTACACATACAAACCACAGGTATAGTGAGGGTTAAAAGGCACCGTGGGAAAATGTAGGAGGGCAAAAGCAAAGACAGCAGATTGATAAACACCAAACGGGGAAAACTACAGCAGTCCAAGTGTCACACACTGACGATCCGTAGCAGTGTTGGCTGGGTGGAGCTGCTCTGTCATCGTCCGTGAAGACAGATAGATGTTTGAATATGATTCAGAGTCCAAAGGTTCGTTATACCTGAACAAGAATCTACAAGTGGTTGTTAAATTTGTTTTCCATAAGCTTGAGAACAGAAAATCTCTGAGAATACTACTGCTGAATATGCAAGTGTTTTTTTTGTTTTTTTTTCATCATCTACATTGAATTGTTTAACCAGTTCCTCTCAGGCCAAATTATCTTTGTGCCAAAATAAATTCCTCTTTGTGTGTTTTTCTCTGCAGAAGTACCACACACCTTCCTCTCTGGGTCCAGATGACTTCGTATTTCATCAGGAGAGAGTGTAAGTCCCTGTTGTTATAACAGGAAATTATCAATATATGTCACAGTGTAAATATTCAGATATGTGTCACTTGGAAATCAAAATAGTGACGGGTAGTGATCCAGAAAGGAATGCAAAATTGTGTGTTGTACCTGTATCTTACCTTGTTATTTCTAATCACATATCAACTGTGTGCGCGCTCGCAGTGACAGCTTCCGGTACACGCTGGATGCCACTCGTTCGTTGCGCCAGAAGCAGGGCGAGGGGCCGATGACCTACCTGAACAAAGGCCAGTTCTACGCCGTGACGCTCAACGAGCTCAGCGCCAACAATCGTCTTCGTCACCCCATCAGCAAAGTCCGGGTAAAGGAAGTCACCTCCGCCTCTCTTCATCCTCACCTCTTTTATTTCCCATCTTCTAGCCTTAATGCCTCCAGTCAGCTGTGGATTTAGCTGTAGTTTATATATGACACAGAGAAAAGTTCTTTTGTATGTAATTTATGTCTACATATAACAAAAACCTTGAGACTGTGTGTTTATAAAACCTGCTGTAATCTATATTTGTGTGAAAACAGTGGATTAGATAGATGACTATATGTTTGTTTATTGTCCACTCATCTCTATGGAACATCTTTACCCACTCGCTGTCATGGCTTCCCTCATGTGTTGAAAGAGAGGAAGTATTGAACTTATATTCATCAGGTGAAGACAAACACAGTCTTAGTAAATGATAGTATTGTCCTGTATCTGCTGAATATGTAAATAAGCAACTTATACCTATAGCTAAAGGTTGGTTAGCTTGTTAGCTAACAGCTCAACACTTACAACTTGTTTCTAAAAGTGATTTTAAGGCAGTAATGTCTTCAATCTTTTTATTATTATTATTATGTACAATATTAAACATAAATGTTGCAATTTAATGTATTGCATCAGAGTTATTTTCAGGCTTATAGCCTATGTCTTCTCTCAATGAAGACTGGTTGAAGACTGTAAACTGAAAGAGACATACGTAATTATAGGAGTGTTAAATTCTTTATGCATGCTGTAAAGAAAGACAAAAGCCAGTCTGTGTCACATACCATTTGCTTTTCTTTTCTTTTCCACATACGTCTGACTGTGGTTTGCGGATGGTTTATGATAATCTGACAGTTCATTCTTGCCTAATCATACTTCTGTTTAGCAATATCACTGCATTACCGGACAAGTTTAAAGTCATTGTTACCGATAGCAATAATACCCATGTTATAATATAAGTTGAATTGTGAGAAAGACAAGAATCCGGTGGGATTCACAAACACAAACAATGGAGATCATCCTCAGCATCTTGACCTAAAACTCGACTATCCTTTAATAGACATTCATCATAACTTCTTGTGTCTGTTTTCAGAGTGTGATCATGGTCGTGTTCAGCGAGGACAAGAACCGAGATGAGCAGCTGAAGTACTGGAAGTACTGGCACTCACGGCAGCACACGGCCAAACAGAGAGTCCTTGACATCGGTAAGACTTTTATTGCGCTGCTCTTTCCTCCAAAACATTCGTGTTGACAATAGCAAAGGCTTCGGCAGCTCAATTAAGGAATGAAAAAACACATGAGCCGTGAGACAGTGACAGATTTATGTTATGGCACATGCTGGAATGCACTGAGCTAATAAACAAGGCATGACCAAACTAAGAGCAAATAAGCCCCCACCCAGCTGTCTGCCTGAGGCGGCTCTGGTGCCCACCATCATCCACAATCAGACTGGAGGCTGAGCCGTCTTACACACACTCACATGCACACACACACACTCAACAACTCCACACAGCTGAATCTTTTAATGTCTCGGTGTTGCTGAAACACACAATGTAAATCCTCTAATCTCCCCTACATCACCTGGGAGATTGAGCAAAACATTGCTTCATGAAAAATATCTCAACAACCCAAACCAGCATGTCAAAAACTTTCCCTGGCCGCAGTTTCCCACGGGTGTACGTGTGCCGCTCTGCAGCCTCATACTTGTGACTTAACGCTATTCACCTTTTTGACTGTGGGTGTTTTGTCGGTTGATGGTTTTGAATGTGAACCGATCTTTTCTACGTCTTTTGGAATAAGTGTGTGTGTGTGAGAAGCTTGTAGGCGGTTTGCGTTTGACAAGCTTGGGCCTGCTTGACAGAGGCAGAGATGGCAGAGGTATGTGGGAGACTCAGGGTGGATGGGAGACACACAATCACACACATACACACACACACACACACCTATACACAGCTTGTTGGGACAGGGAGAGGAATGTTAGCCACACTGTTACCTCGACTGGTCCTGGTCTGTTGAAAGTGATTCTTGCCCAATTGAGATCTAATTTCTATATTTACATGAACAAACACAAATCCTGAGTTATCTTACATGTTTTTACAACAAGGGTGTCGAAAGATCAATTGAAGATTGAGAGATGGTCACTGTGGAAATAAATTAATTTTTATATATTTTTATAAAGAATCAGAAGCCAAAAATGTCTGTAACCTCTCTTCCAACTCAGAATATCTAAGTACTATAGGTTTTCTGATGATGTCAATGAGTTGACTTCTTACTGCAGCATCTCTAAGTTGAAGCTGAAAGTAAATATGGTAGCTTTAAATATAACTGCCAGTCGTTCCCGTTTAGAGGAAGTGTTTCATCTTCTCCAGTGTGGTCACTTTTCTGTTTGGCATTTGCCAGTGTAATGAGTCTGTGTTTGCAGCTTTGTGTGCGTGTTTGTTTGTGTGTAAGTGCCATACGGTTGATCTGTATCTACAGCTCGTCCCAGAGGGCGAGCCGAGCACACATAGATATATATCTGCACATATTCACACGCATTCTGCGTGTACGAACATACTCCACACAGACAGGGACGCTTGTGGTTGTTTGTGGTCATATATTCATCATTAGTGCTGCAACTTGCAATTGCAACACACACACAACAATGTGTGTGTGTGTGTGTGTGTGTGTGTGTGTGTAGCATCAGGATGGGGGGATGTCTGTTCAAGCAGCTCCGTAGGTCAGATGACAGACCGGCCTCCACCCTGCTCCTCAGAGCCAGATCGGCCTGTAGCTGGTTGCAGCCTGTAACCTGAAGCTGGTCCAGAGAACTGATTTGAATAGCGGTGGAGGGTTTTATCAGGCGGGGGTGGGGGAGTGGGAGGTGGAGGGGGGGCGGTGGGGTCATGAATGGATCATTTGAATGGGGTTATTTAATGGCAGGAGGGGGTTGGAGGGTGGTACTGGCAGATAGGCATGTTGCTGCCTGCCCTGCTGCTTTGTGCACCTGCTAAAGATCCAGGAAGTGTCAGTACTGAGGCCGTCAGGATGATGGAGGAGGTCCGAGACGACGGGGGGGGGGGATGCTTTAAGATGTGATGAGCAGAACTGTTGTTCTGTGTCTCATCCTATCAGCATTTCTCATACAGACTCACTATACAGATACCAATATCAACACTAATCTGTAAACTGCTTTCTTGTCTGTACACAACATCTATTGCACGTCTGCCTGTCCAGGGTGAGGGATCCCTCCTCTGTTGCTCACCCTGAGGTTTCTCCTGGTTTTTTTCCCTGTTAAGGGATTTCTTGGGAATTTTTTTCTCAGTCGATGTGAGGGTCTAAGGGCAGAGGATGTTGTTATGATCTATGTAAAGCCCTTTGAGACAAACTGTTTGTAAAAATGGGCTATACCAATAAATTTGCCTTACCTAAACGAAAATATCCTAACGAAGTAATTTCAGAAAAAAGTATAAACATCACAATCCTTATTCTTTAAATTAGCTTTAAGACTCTTGAATTATTTGGAGCACTGATGTGAGTCAGCTCTGCACATTTTACTCTTATGAACAAATACTACTGTTGGTAAATGTTTGTTTGTTTGTTTGTTTGTTTGTTTGTTTAGATATTACGTAAGAGCTTCTGAAGTCTCACTTGATTTCTAGCATCCCTGTTTTTTTTATACAAGGAGTTGTAAAAGGTTTACATGAAACTAAAGGTCATCAGATTTTCCCTAAATGCAGATTAGGCATTATGCATATCTTTTGTTAAAATGAGTGGATTCATATTGACAGTGGCATTGTGGCATCTTTGGCTCATTTTAACTCTCTATGTATTTACACTGGATTTCTTTTCTCTGAAATCACAGACCCCCCCCCAGGTCAATAACCCTCGGCCAGTGCTCTTGTATGACTGGCTCTCAGTCTGGCCCACTGAGCCCAATCGTTTCCTGTGTTTCCTCCTGTTGCCTTTGAAGCCTTTGAGTTTGTTTGCTCAAGCAGATAAGGTTTTATCTTATAAAATTGAAGCGTGCCATTTGATTGCTTATCTCGACAAACAATAGCTACCATATTTGTGTCATTTATTGACCAATTTCTGCGGTTTATAGAGGGATTTATTAAAGGCTGAAAGCTTTTTTATAGATATTTGACAAAATATTACAATACAACATAGTTTGGATAGTTTTTAGGGAATGTTTATGCAGAAAAAGTTTTGTTTCTGGGGTGAATGTGATTGTGGGAATAAACCATGTCCTTCTTTGTCCCCACAGCCGATTACAAGGAGAGCTTCAACACAATTGGCAACATTGAAGAAATTGCCTACAATGCCATCTCCTTCACCTGGGATGTGAATGAAGAGGCCAAGGTACAAAACACAAACACAAATATTACACAAATATTGTACAGGTTTTTTTCTTTGTGAGAAATAAATGCCTTTGTAATTTCTCCACAAACCGGTTCCCTCTCTCTGGAGGTGTGTTGTGAATGTGAGAAAAGCAGTGGGACAGGTTTTTTGTGCTGATTCAGATGTTGGCAAACAAATGCACACACTCGACAAATTAACGGGCTTTTGACTGTGATGCAAACTCCCAGCGTGTCGACATCACAAACAGTAACGAGCTCACAGAAACAACAGTGGATTCAGTTTTTTTTTCTTCCAAATGTCGAAGCTGAAAGCAACTTCCTTCATCTTCGCTCTCGTGTTTTAGACTGCCCATCATAAAACTGATGGGGAGTGTTGTGTACTCGTTCTGTTTGCCTTCTTTGTCTTTGTGTAGCCCACTCCTTTGTGGCCGCTCCTTAAATGAAGCCCCGTCTCTGTTTGAACTCCAGAGTCCCCCAAGGGCCAACACTCACCAAGCCCGGTCCCCACCCTCTCCTGTTTGTTTTGCCCTCATTTCTGTGTGAATGCTAGTGACTAGTGTGTGTGTGTGTGTGTGTGTGTGTGTGTGTCTGTGTAATGTGGCTCTTTCATTGTAATAGCAGCCTGGGGACAAAGACATTGCTGGAGGAAATCCAAGCACACGTCTCTGGGCCAATATTGACTCTTTCTCTCTCTCTAGCTCTTTCCCACTCATTCTCTTAATCTGTGTGACTATTGAGCTTCAATATACCTGATGCTCTGCAGGAACAGGTGCAACCACCAGGTAGTTTCATGTTCACGCTGCTGCTGCTGCTGCTGCAGGTCTAAAGGACAAGTGAAAGAATGGGTTAAAACAACTTCTCAAATTTCTCCAAAATAAAACTAGAAGTTGATAAGAGTATCAAAATAAATAGGATACACGAGAGAGACAGTTTGAATCACAACTAAAATCAATTGTGTGTATTTATACTAAAACCTGTGGGGTGAGTTGTGAAGTAAATAAGACCATTCAGTTTTGAGAGAGATTAGTTTAACATTTAGAGAAAGTGCTCATAAAAAGGTCAAGACAACTATATCAGCTCAGAATATAAACATGTTCTACTATTCCTGTGTATTTAGAGTAAGAAACGGAAACTATAGAGCGACAGAGAGACACACCATAACAAGTTGACTGGGAGTGATCCAATGTGTTCATACTGGACGAGTTATGAGGCTCCGCTCGGTGCAGTTAAATGTGTCATAGGTTGTGGAGTTGACGTGTTTTCACGGAGGTTTCCAGTTTCAAGATGGCTGAAAGTCGAGCTGTCAGTCACTAGAGCTTCATCTGGGTAAATCTTTGCAGAGCAGTAATCCTAGAGCTCAGTGTCATCGAAAAGACCACACCCGTGCTTAAATAGGTAAACAAATGGGAAAAAGAGTTCACAATAATAATTATAGTTGAGCAGGAAAATACACAGATATATCATATTATAAAAAGTTAGTTTGGATTTTCCTCTTGTTTTAGTTCCTTTTCTTTTTAATGAAGCAGTATCAGATTCATGCAACCAGTGACAACAGGTTCCTTTATTTTTAAGTGGTCACAGGGCAAAAAGAGCTGGTTAACCACTGATCTCGATTCTTGGAGCCAGAGTGCAGTCGGAGCTCCTGTTTCTCTGCTGGGTGAAATGAGGGTCTCCTCGTGGCTGCTGCAGCTAATGGAGATTTTATGGCTCCAGAACCAAACACCAAAGATGTGTGTAAAGATGCGTTAAAAGGCGGGGAAGGGGGAGAAGAAGAAATGTAGAAACACAATGCTGAGATGTTACAAAAAAGAAAAAAAACCCTGCAAGGCACAGCTAATGTTAGCAGAGGTTGGTTAGTTTATCAAAAGTTCACGACATGACAATCATTGCTGTGTGACCATGCTGATACATGTAGACGTAGTGTTGATCTCTGTAGACCAGGGGTGTGGAAATATCGAAGAATTTGCCACCAGCCAAATGGAACAAAGGTGAAAGGTTGTTCACGATTTTCTCAATGAGCTGTATAACCACTGTGAAAGTATTCATTACGCTCTGCACTGAACTGTTTCATGGTTTAGAAATGAAAACTCAACCACAAATACGTTGAAAAACATCCAAATAGATTCAGGTATTTCCTTTGATGTAGAGCCACATTGCTTTGCACCCGTCAGTATTTTGAGATTTTTATGGATTCAATTATGAGCTAAGGAGAAAAAAACACTGAATTCAAGTTTACAGGATAAATCTGAATGTCCCCTTCCTCCTATTTCTGTGTCCTTGGCAGATTTTCATCACAGTCAACTGTCTGAGCACAGACTTCTCCTCCCAGAAGGGGGTGAAGGGTCTTCCTCTGATGATCCAGATTGACACGTACAGCTACAACAACCGCAGCAACAAGCCGCTGCACAGGGCGTACTCGCAGATCAAGGTCTTCTGTGACAAGGTGAGAAATCAGTTATGAGGATTCAGGCTAGAAAAGATGAATCTCTGAGTGATTATACTTTGAAACTTTGAAGTTGTTGCTCTCTTAAATTACATTTTAAGCATTTCAAAAAGGGACATCCTAAAGGAGGAATACTGAAGGAGTTATCAGCTATGATATTATTATTATTATATTATCAGTTTATGAATTCTTTCATTTATAAATTACCAGAAAATAGAAAATCAATAATAAGAAACCACAAAATGTCCTAATTTCCCCAGAGTTCAAAGTGGTGAGTTGAAATGTGTAAAGGTCAAAGATGTTCAGTTTAATGCAAAGTTTATCATTCTCTTCATAATCATTGGGTCAGAAACAATTCGATATTTAAAAAAAATCTTTTTTTAATTGAACCATCAGTCCAGAACCACAAGACATTCAGCTGACTAGCACATACAACAAAAAGGTATCAAATCTAGTGTTAAAATGTAACTTTATACAAACTGTTATCAGTTTAAGTTTCTGTCCACTAAGTTATTAATTAACCAACCAGAGAGCTCCCTGTTGATCATAGATATAAAGTTGAAATAATTTGATATAAAAAATTAGTTTAGATGTGAAAGAAAAGGTAAATTACAGATTTATTAATGGCGTGATTTTCTTTTCTTTCTTTTAATGTTTTTTTTTAATCTATGTATTTTACTTTTCTATGAGATTTTATCAGAGGTAGCAGTTAATAGTTCAGTGTAACTAATGACACAGATTTGAATATTGATTCTCCACTTTCACAAATATTTAACTCTTTTGTGTGAGTCCATATCACACAAATATAAATGTGTCATGTTGCCTATAAGCTGTTGGTGAGTCTGCAGACCAGGGGGCGGAGTGAAGGAGTTAAACAATGACATCAGTCCTCCCTCTAGTGGTCTCACCTGCACAGTGAGCCTCCACACACCTGAGGACCTGCAGCACACACCATCCAGCTTGGACAGTTTTAGTGTGTGCAGGTCATTCTTATTCATGAAAACAAACTTTACAGTAAAAACTCATTATTTTGTCAGAGGGGCTGTGTGTTTAAAGGAGGTTCTCGTTCTCACCATCCCCACAAACTTATGTGTTCACTGTTTTTCTCTTCTGTTTTTTCTCAGGGTGCAGAGAGGAAGATAAGGGACGAGGAGAGAAAACTATTCCGCAAGAAGTCAAAAGGTTTGAGCTGCAGAGCAACTTTATTTTTTGTGGAAATGAAAGGTCCAGAGGCGAAGAAAAAAAAATGGCACTTTTCTAAATCATCTTTTTCATTCCTCTCCAGGGAAGGACGGAGGTGTAGGTGTTATTACTGTTCCCAAAAAGTCTGACACCACCTATTTCAAGACAATGACTGACCTGGAGGCTCAGCCTGTCCTCTTCATCCCTGACGTTCACTTTGGCAATCTGCAGCGGGCCGGACAGGTGCGTCACCTCCAACACACACGTCACATAATGTCCCAGCGTGGCCATTATAAACAAAAGTGACAGAACCAGTTTTTATTGCTTGAAATTGGAGCCACAATTCACTGTCAGAATTCATCTGAGGCCTGCATCTCCGCTCCGGATCAAAACATGCGACAGGTTTTTCAGGATGGATCTTACTTTCCCTCAGACAAAACCCAAAACATTGAATTTGTCATTATATATTCAATATTGTCATAGTTTTTAAAAAAAAATCTTAATTATGGATTTTCATGTTCTGTGTGATTCATTTCTAGGTCTTTACCTTCAACACAGAAGATATAGAGCGAGAAGGGTGAGTGTGCATCAACAGGAAAAAGCACATTTTCATTTACATCGGGTCATCCAAATATGAGTCATGCAAATGGGCGCAGGTACAGATACCGCGCTCCTACACACCACATATGCAAAGGGAACGCATATGACATGTTTGTTTTGATGTGTTTTCAGGAGCGTGCTGGTGAAGAGGATGTTCAGGCCGTCAGATGAAGATCTGTGTCCGTCGCCTCACAAACAGATCAAAGAGGAGACGCACAAGAGAGGTACAAGATGGCAGCTTCCTCTTCCCTCTGTGTCATTTCTCCCCCTTTTATCTTTTTCACCAAGCTACAAAAAAATGACCCTGAGCAAGAAGAAGAGGCATGAGAGCTGTGAAACATACACCTCAGTGTGAAATGAGAATGTAGAATCCAGATGGACATTTCTCAAATTTTAGAATATTAATATAATATAATATAATATAATATAATATAATATAATATAATATAATATAATATAATATAATAATATAAATCCTACTAAGAGATAATGTTCATTTACACATGTGAAATATCATATGTGTGGATTAGACTCAATTTCAGATCATCTACTATATCATCATCTATATATATATTTATATCTATAAAACTTTGTCCTCAATGAGGGGTATTTAGTAGTTGTCTCGTGGTCATCATTTCACAAACATAGTGAATTATTTCTCTAATTAATCAATAACCTATTTTAGAGAAGACTGTTAAATGTCAGTTGCAATTGTCCATAACCTGAGGTGAAAAACTCAATTTACAGTTTGTAAACAGGAACAGAGTAATGGCATTTTGGCATTTTTGCTTCATGACAGAAACAGTTATCCATTTTCTTCAGATCTTTGTATTGATTCATTGTTTATCGGGTCAGGTCTCCCGTAAATAGTTTTTTCAGTTGACTGGTAATTCTGGACATACTGTATAGTTTGATGAATAATGAATGACAAAAACAAATCTAAATATTGCTCAATAATGACCATCAGATCACCAGGATCTCATTTCTAATATTCGGGATCTGTGATGCATTTTGTGCTTCAAACAGGTGTAAAATTTATCTCTCATTTCTCTGTAGTGCTGCTGTATGTAAGAAAGGAGACGGACGAGGTGTTTGACGCTCTGATGCTGAAGTCTCCCACGCTCAGAGGCCTAATGGACGCCGTGAGTGATGCTTTTTCCATTTACATATGAGAGTGAGCGCAATTTGTTTGCTCAGCTGCAACCAAATTGTGCCCTTGATGGACCGTTTTAATTTATCACCCGTAGATATCCGAGAAGTACGGCGTGCCCACGGAGAGAATAGCCAAAGTGTACAAGAAGAGTAAAAAGGGGTGAGTGTGAAGTGAAGTAAATGGCTTTTATTTCAGTGTTTTGAAATGCAAGAGGATGGAAGTTTCAGGAGCTTTCTCTTTCGTGTTTTATGTCAGGATCCTGGTGAACATGGACGATAACATCATCGAGCATTACTCCAACGAAGACACCTTCATCCTCAACATTGAGAGCCACGCAGACGCCTACAAGGTCACGCTGATGGAGATCTAACGGCTCATTAGCCGACCTGAGAGACTGCAACGACGTGACGATTAAAAGAAGAGATGCTGTGACCGCTGGTTGGCTGAAACGTACAAGGCTGCTATTGACTGGCTGATAAGCTGACTGACACTAGGGACAGTCCGTTGGCGGTGTCGCTCCGAGACGACCCCTGATCCCTCTGCGACACTGTTACACAATGAAGCAAGTCGTACTTTTTCTGCAGGACGACAGTGATTTCATAGAAAGGGGATACTAGAGAATTTCTCACGAACTGGTTCACATCATCCTCTGTGCTTTAAGGTGAAATGACGGCGCACGGATCCATGTCCTCCATGTCCTCTGAATATTTTTATTGTATAAAAGAATTTGTATGTTTATTCTCATTCTGTACAGCGTTTTTTTGTGTTTTTGCCAAATAACACATCAGGAGTAGCCTTGAAATCCCTGATGTATGTAGAATTAGTTGTTCCTAAGTAACATAGCAGCTCCTTTGCATGCCAGCCTTTGCTTTTGTGAAATGTATTATTATTTATTAATACTATAATGATTTTTTTTTTTTTTTTTTTGCATTTCTAAAACATTCTCTTTCCAAGAATTTCAAGTACTTTACATTTCAGTGACTTTTCTTGTAGTCACCCTCTTTAAGAGTACTCAAGGAGTTTTTAAACAACTTATTTCTATTTTTCAGCCATGTTGTAATTTTACATGTCAACAAATAGCCAAAGTTTTATTTGTAGGACTTTAAATTACATGATGAGTCAAAAGACAGTACTGTATACAACTTCTGAGGGGGCGACAGATGGCACTTGGTTGTTGTGTTTGTCTCATGTGGCTGTGTTAAAAAATGAATAAAGATGTAAACGATAGATGTAATTTCTTGGTAAAACAAGACTGAGTCTACTGCAAGTGGCTGTGAGGTTTCTTGAAGCTACATGTAAATGCTAATGTAATTATGCTAAACAGGTATAGTGCCCCATAAAGTCTAGAGAAAGAATTAACAGGAGACAATATATATAAAAAGTTTTAAGACTTTTAAGTTTGAAATTTCTTAATTTTGTGTATTTTAAAGCAACTTATATATCATGATTCTACTAAAATGGCAAAAGTTAACGTGACTGTATTAATACTATACTCCGGGTTAGTTTGTTAGTTAGGTTAGTTATGTGTCAGCCAAATGCACATATCCAGCTTTTTTAGCTGTTCATTGGTGATGTGTGTTAGAAAACTGAAATACCAACGTGCCAGTTTATCAAATGAAGCAGAGGAAGATCGACCTATGAAACTTTAGCTGAGCCGTAGCTCCGTTAAGTTGTTTGTTGTTTTAGATATATTTTGCCATCATTTCTTACACATATCCAAATACATATATATTGAACTTACATTGGATATATATCTATCCAAAAACAGTTGTCAAAAATAATGGTAAGTTTACACCAAAAATTGGGCATATGAATGTGCTAACATTTGTTTATCAGCACTACACATGCATTGACTGATTAACAAACCAGCAATGTCTGAAACTACAATATGTAAACATGTCTATCAGATGCCACATTATGCCTTTATAATAATGAAACACCACTTCCCCATTTTGCCTTTATTAGATTAACAAAATGGACATCCTACACAGAACACATAATGCAAGTTAACAATACAAAATCTACAAAATGATACAGTGACAAAGTTCTTTTGTTCAACAGGTAACAACTGTACAGTATAAATGGATACAATACTGTGTTTTTTTTTTCCTTGTATTTATTCACCTACATTTGGCACTTGACCACACGATGCTACTGGAGTGAAATGTGGGGCTGAAGTACCAGATCGTCTTCTTGAAATGTGCAGAAGCCCACAGGATTTACCGTACTACAACTGTTTTGTTTGTTTGTTTTTTTTACCCCTCCCACTGTCTTTGTTCGTCCACCTGTGAAAATGACCAAACCTCATGTTGTTTCCAGAGCAGCAGGGACACACAGGTGGAAATCAAACAGGATGGAAATAGCAAAGCGCTATCAGTAAATCCTGGAAGTGGACAGTGAAGTTTTGGTGGATGTGGCGTTTACTCGTTACCAACGTCAGTGCTTTGTTCTGCCAGTTAAGTGGCTGTTTCTGTGCGTCATACTCTTAAAGACAATTGTCTTGTCCATCGTCACTGTAGCACCCAATTTATCTTACAGTTACAACTGTGTTGTATTTGAAATTGGGTGCACAGACATATATTTTCATTACCGTTGCAGATGAAGTGTATAGTACGACTGTTTACACACCGTTAATGCACAGTATGCGAAAAACGTCATGATTGCCAACGCTTACAGGGAGATATGAAGTCGGCCGTGGTGGAGTGGAGCGGGGATCAAATAGTGAGATCTGAAGCTATTTTCTCGGTTAAAAGGGGAAGAGAAGCTACATAAACTAAATGTAGCAGATAATGTTCAAAGCTGGATGCATAGCAATATGTGTGGTCCTCTCCTTTTTTTTTCTTTTAACATCTCTAGCATAAATATGAGTGAATATACTGTACAACTTTTCTTTCATATCATATTTGTCAAGTAAAAGAAAAATAAAATGTTAATAATCACATTCCAATAATTTATACGTCAAAATTTTTTAAAGTGAATCTCTTCCATTGTAGCGAATCGCCACAATGTTATCACAGAGTAAAAGAATATATAAGTACATACTATATATTCATATGACATCTAATGTTTCTTTTTTTGCTTATACATTTGTTGAATCATAGTTGAAGAGAGAATCACAGCTCAGTTTCATATGCATATGTCAAGTTCATGTATATCAGTGAAATGAGTGAGTGTGTGTTATTGTGTGGATGTATACTGTATATGTGTGTGTGTGTGTGTGTGTGTGTGTGTGTGTGTGTGTGTGTGTGTGTGTGGACACAAAACTTGGCATAAAAAGTCACTTTCAAAGAACAGATTGCATAATCTGTAGTCAGAATATTCCCCTTCATTCAGAAATCTGAGTCAGTTTTGGTTTTGATGTAACATTCCTCCACAACAAACATTAAAAACAAAGTCGTTCATCCCTTCTAAAAGTTCTGCTATGATTAAAAAAACGTTTCCCAGATCTCCAGTCTACATAGCCATACTGCAAGCTGTGAACACTTGTAGTCCCAGACTCACGTTCTTCATTTCATCCAGTGTCAACACGGAGTTAGATTGTAATACTTTGGAGAAGATCTGTCCGTTGTCACACAACAACCCAAATCAGTTAGAGATAACAAGCATGATTCCTTTAAATCAGGAATGATGCTTTGAAAAAAAAAACAACAACAACAACAAAAAAAACATAAAAGATAAAATAAAAACAAACAGCGAACTTGGATTCGGCTCAACGTACCTCATGAATCTGTGGGATTATCCTCGCTGGCTGTGCTCTCAGACAGAGATAGCACAGCTTTGATTCAGTGTTTAACAAGTCCTTGATGGGATTTCAGTCCATGGAGTTATTTGTACCATATATGAGACCCATGTTGTCTGCAGCTTTCGACCAGACATAGAGGCACATGTACAGAATGTGCATGTGTGTGTGTGTAAGGTAATATATGCATCGGCTTTGGTATTTGTAGTATGTCAAGTTGCGTGTTATCCATCTGTGTATAAATATATGTATATGTGTGTGCGTGTGTGCATGTGCCTCTACAGCTCATATGTCAGTCATCTCAGGTGGGTCAGCTGGGAGAGATTTTGAAAATGTGTTAAATTAAATCAAAATATGTTGGGAAAAGTCCAGTTTTCTACTGCCCAGCACTGCTGGGGTCACACTGCAGCAGCCGGACGATGGAGGGGTCGCTCTTTGCACCCTCAACAAACTCCTCAAGAGACAGTTTACCTGTAGACAGAGAGAGAGAGTGTATGTTTAGTGTATGTTTATTCAATGCAGTGTACAGTGTAAAATCAAAGAACAGAATAGATATCTTCCAGGCAGTGATGTTGTTTAATCAAGTTGTATTTATAGCAATGATTTTTCTTTTTTTCCCCTTCATTCATAGATATTGATTGACCTTATGTCTGGTTTTCTATGCATCTTCAGACAGCTACAGTGAATGTTGTGGTGGCTCTGTCCTCCAGTTTATTTAACTGTAGTTACAGCAGAAGCAGTATTTTATAATAGAGTATTGTCCGATTTCTCCTGTCCTCCATATTCTATTCATATTCTTTAAATTACTGTCAGCTCTGGGCTTTAAAGCAACACTATGTTACAACTTCTTTTTCAGCTTTTTCAAAGGGAATCACTGCAGCAGACAGAGTTTGAGGCACTGAGAAACTCTCACCGTCTCGATTTGTGTCCATCTGCCTGAAGATCTTGTCTGTGCGTTTCTCAGGTGTGGACTCGTCCTCAGGCATCTTCATCACAGAGGAAACCATCTTGTAAATGGCCTGAACCACAGAAAAAACAGAGGAGAAAGGGAAATCAGAAACAAAAAGGACTCTGACAAGAACTGAGATTTCTCTCAATTTGTGCACTTTTATATGTTTTATAGCGGTCATTCAGGGCAGAAACATAACTGTTTAGCTGCAGGGGAAAAAAAACATATATATAATCCATCAACCAACTAATCTCTTCTGGGAGGCTGTGAGATAAAGTATTACTTTCGTTTATGTTCGGCTCTGCTGCCTGATTTCCTTGCTCAGAAACGAACAGGAAGTATAAATGTTTAAAAGAGGTACTTGAGTGTTTTTCTTTTCTCTTTAATGGACAATGACTCAAGTAAAGAGAGCCGAGTTTTATTCGCTGTTTAGGTTTCCTGAAATATCATGTGTTAATATTCCTGATCCATATCAATGGAGCTGAAATGGAGGAAACCATTTATCAAAATAAAGAATCTAGCAATAATACAGCAATAACTCAAAAGACTTGAACATCTATTGTTAAAAAAAGCCCAGCTACTTTCAATCTTGAGAAAACATCAAATACGATTCAAATAGATGCTGCTGCTGCTGCTGCTGCTGCGAACAATATTTCAACCCTATGTCTGGCTGTGAAAAAACACATTTAGAGAAACGGCTGCACTAAAGGAAAACTTGTTTTTCATTTTCTACTCTGTCACTCCTGTACCATCATCACCTCCCACCCCTGCTCTCTGTCCTCTGCCTCCGTCCCTACGATAACAAACACTCACCACAGAAATGCTGCACAACTTCCCCTAATAACAGTTTTGACACGTCCTTCAAATCACGTCTCTGTCAATACAGTGACTGTGCACCAGAGCAGCTGGATATATGGCTTTAATGACTTTCATTATCAGACAGTTTGCTACCGATTAACTTTTTGTTATTAATTAGGTGATCAGCCATAGCCACAACATTTAAGGTATTTAATTACTTATAACAATAAATGAAAAGTGAGCAGCTCTTGACTAATTACTTTAATACATACATTCCTGTATATAAACTCAATTTATCAGTGTTAATGTGGGGGAAAAAAGTGACGCTATTGTTATTTTGGTACTTATTTTACACAAACTATGAATGATAAAATAATAAATAGGTATATTAAATGAATTCATAAAGAAATAAATGTATCAAGAAAAACAGTATTGTATTCTGAGTAAATGTACAACTATATCCACTGTTAGTGTTTTTATATAAAGCATAATAACTAGGTGAGTCTGTCATTAGATGCTGCTCTATAATAGGCTGATGGATATTTTTTTATAAATGCATTGGGACATAATAAACACATTAACACACCAACTCACTTTACACACACATTTTAAAATGTGGACCAGTGACTTGCAGAATGGCTTCACACATTCTTTGACACTCGGCTCGATTTAGTAGCGCGATGTGTGATGTAACAACAACATGTGTGAGGACTCGGAGTTGCGTCGTGGTGCGTTTGTATCTGACAGAGGTCTGAGCATCAGAGGGGGGCCGCTCCCTGCTAGAAATACACCACCGCCGCGGCTTATTTAGCTACATCTCAGGACCCGAGAGGAGCTGCTGCTGCTGCTGGTTTCTAAAATTACACAGCAGCTGGTTTCCCCCCGCTGTGGTGCAGCCCAACGGTGCACAACACAGACGGCAGAAGGATATATGATGTAGCAGCTGTAACGGGAGCAGTTTAACTACTGGGTAGGATGATGTTACCATGACGGCATAGCGAGGGCTATGCAAAGCCAGAGAGACAGAGAGTCTGAAGGGATGAGAGACGGAGGGATGGAGGGAAATAAATAAATGAATGAATGAATGGAGGAGAGCAACAGATCGCCACAGCAGAGAGTGACCCACCGATACAATCTCCAGCATCTCCGCCTTGCTGATGTATCCGTTCCCGTCCAGGTCGTACATGCTGAACGCCCACTTCAGCTTCTGGTCCAGTCGGCCGCGCGAGGTCACGCTGAGGGCGATGATGAACTCCCTGAAGTCTATGGTCCCGTCCCCGTTGGCGTCGAACGTGCGGAAGACGTGCTCGGCGAACTTGGACGCGTCTCCGTACGGGAAGAAGTTGGCGTAGATCTTCTTGAACTCCTCCATGGAGAGGGCGCCGCTGGGGCAGTCCCGCAGGAAGCCCTTGTACCACTCGGTGATCTCGTGCTCGGTGAAGTCCGTGTTGTCCATCAGGTCCTGCATGACGTCGGGACGGAGCTTGCTGTTCTGTTTGCCCATGGTCGCTGCTTGTGTTGAGGCTGTGGCTGGTGTGTGTGAGGGCGCCGGCGCGTTAGGACTGACTGCTGAGGACGGAAAGGAGAGACAGACAAAAGGTCGTTAGTAATCATCCACAATGACCTCAGCCCTTTTTTTTTTTTTTACACAAAAAGTACCAACCCACATTAAACATAAAGTAATCGAATTAACTCTCCTGTTCATATAACAAACCTTTCATAAAACACCAACACAGTTCAATCTCACAGACTCCAACGACAATAAAAAACAAAAAAAATACACATTTGAACATGAACCTGTATGAGATAAAAAGGAGTTATATTTCACATAGTAAATACCATACATAGACAAAAAGCTTCAGGAGCTATCGTCTTACCTCCTCTGCTTCAAAATGACCTGTGAGACTAATGAGATGGGAGTGGACCGACTTTATAAAGTGTTCTCGCAGACAGAGCCGTCACTGAGTTTGTCCTGAGCACCTTGAATTAGAAAATGACTTACGCCTTTTAGAAATCAATGTGACAGCTCCTGCAGGATGGGAGGGTATCGGTTTAGTTTACTTTAGATCTTTTTATCTGAATGATCTGGATTAGTTCATTTATATTTTCAGCTGCCACGTTGTTCATGTTTTTTTCTTATTTTTGGAGCTCATTAACTGGAGTCATTTTAATCCATTCTGGTCTTATCTTTTTCATTTTGTTTGTTTCTGTTTCATGACAACTGCAAATAACTGTTATCGCGAAAAGCAGCAGATAAAGGAAAAGCAGAAAGGCAGTGTGGTGTTGTGCAGATGCAAGAGCCAAGCTGATTCTACTATGCACGTGCAGAATGAGACCACCAAATGTTGTCAAGGTGCAAAGCTGCCAGACGCACGACAACCACACCCATTCACCCACACACACACACACACACACAGACACACACACACACAGACAGTTGATAACCCCAAAAAGCGTACCAGCTCAGCTGTGCTCACGTCTCTGCAGATGCAGCTTCCACTTCCTGCAGGAACTCTGATGCCTCGATACACACATCCACATCCTCCGTATTAATAGCCGAGATAGTTTATTGACCTCGTTTGGTGACGCATTTCAAAACAAAATCTGCAGGCGGCCTGCGTCGCTGAAAATCTCAAGTCCAATTTGACTGAAGTGACGCCACTGAGCCGTGTCTGACAAGAGTCACATTCCTCTGTAACCCAGTGTGATCACGGAGTCTCGACGCTCAACAGAGGATGCACTTCATCATCTAACCCTGCAGCTAATGTACTTTGCACTTTTCCCCCTGTCGGACCGCTCGCTGCTGCTGAGCTGTCCTGGCCGAAGACAAGAGGGAAGCTGTTCTAAGCTTAGCCGAGGATAATGGCAGATAAAATCAGCTATGTCAGGTCAGGCCACAGCAAATTACAGCACAGGTAGCCCGTTCCAGGAAGGAACGTAACGATCCATCGCCTCGGAGTTTCCAGTCAACGTCTGCAGTTTCTCTTACTTTGTTTAAAGACCTTAGAGCCAAAATGTGCAATGGGGTAGTTCATAAAATATACTGAAACAAACAAACATCTACACCTAAATTGAGCCTGACCCATTCTGTAAAGGTTTCTCAGGATCATTATCTATTTACTGATCCTCACTCTCGCACATATTTACATTCCTGTTTAAACAACAAGACTATGCAAAATTGTAGACAGTTCTTCATCCCATTCACTCATTTCGATGATCCAAGGCCGACTCAGAAAGGAGCCATGTCCTGTTTGCTCCCCTGGAAAAGCTTCAGCACAAATAGGTCTTTGCTAATGAAAAATGAATTTAGCATTAATGAAAAGTGCTGTTGCTGCTGCTGCTGTGTCAACACTTAAATAAAACTGTCAAAAAACTACACGTCGTGCAACACACAAGCAGAGGGTAATGGAAACAAGACTATTACAAACCAATTTATCTGGCAACGCTGGCATTTTAAGTGAAACTGTGCACAAATATTTGCAAAGGAAGTGGGTCCAGTCGGATTTAAATTGCCTGCTGCATTTTCATTAGACGTGTTAACTGCTATCTGCCCGGGCTCCGTCCTCGTCCGCATGTTCTCCACTCACACACACGCACTTGTTCCATAAACAGCCAACTATAATCCTTTAATTAACTCAGGGTAAACAATGAGCTCGAGCAACGCAGCAGCCACCTCTAATGAGTTCCCTGCTGTTACCTATAGTTCACTTTAATGCCGGCGTTGACGGCGAGAGCAGCGTGAAGAGGAGATTTAACACCTGTTTTACTCGCTCATCGCTCCAGGGACGAAACAAACGAGCAGCTACGCAGCGGGCGGCTGACTGGGAGTCAGTCTGGGCTCAACGCAGACAGAGAGGCACCTGATGTTTTGATAGACGGGGGTGGAGGGATGGTGAAGAGGCTGGAGTGTGTTTTGTCATGTTATACATGGATTTAATGTGTACCGTTAATTTACCACTGAACCGTTAGACTCACTGTGTTGTACCTAAAAGACTGTTTTTGCTCCGATGTAACAAATAACATCACACTGTGATACTGTTGAAGCTGAGCCGAGTATTGACAAGAATCTGGTGATACTGTACACAAGACAATATAATTGAAACTCTCATAGTATAAAGAACACACAGCGTTATGTGCACTAACAAATGTAATAAAAATCTATTTAGTGTTTGTATTTCACAGCAGAGCTCCAGACTGACTTTCTGCATTGGTTGCACTGGTGCGCCTAACCTTTTTTTGGGGGGGGGTGCACCAGCCCAAAATTTAGGTGCACCCAAATTTTTCATTACATTTCATTATGCTCTCCATGACTGACTTTCATATAATGTGAATGATTTTTAAACAAGAATAAGGTGTAGAAAAATAAAGTGTTTAAAGTGTTTCACTGCACTGAAATTGAACATTATTATCATTAGTTGTAGCAATAGCTGTAGTATTATTAGTAGCCTACTGGTATCTAATTCTCCATTAACGTTTTATGTTCTTACATGTTAAGCGCTGGGTGTAATGTCACACACACTGATTTATTTATTCCCTTCCTTATTTTTCTATGCTTTTCCCACCTCTTCATATTCTTGTCGTTTACTCTGGCCTCATATTTTTGCACTTCACAGCACCTCTGAACTTTCCCTAGAGTTTATTTCTCCAACTTTCCTCGTCTGACAACTTGTTTGCAGCCACCCTGCCTTCATTAGGACGGTGTCGGAGGTTTCTACTTCCCTCACAGCCTCCCTGCTAATCAGTCACGTGACTTCCCCATAGATAGACGACATGTGTATATGAAAAACAACAAAACCACCATTTCTCCAGTTGAATTAAGCCAATCAACCAGCCCATGTCATCCTGGCAACCTTCACTCATTTCATTCAGAAAGCCACTCTTTGTGTGGCGTTCGGTGACTGGTCTGTCACATACTCTGCAATCTGCACTTTAAGTGCTTAATGGATTGTGGAGCGTCTCCATGATTACCGAGGCCACGTTGCCATGACAACTGACCATCGTCGCCTCTTGTTTATTTTGGCAACTAGAAGGCAAGAAAACATATTACTTTACATTTTAAAAAAAACAATTTGTGCAGAGAGTGGCGGCTTGTTAAACTGTTTTGCTTTTAGCTGCGACAGAGCCAAATTAAATGTTTCTCTCTCTACGTTACTCTAAAAGAGGGGGGGGGGGGGGCATTGATTAGTGTTGGTCTCAATAGCTTCACAGCAACAACACAACATGAGCTACAGGACATATTGAGTAAATATTTAAGCAAGTTTACATTGATCTGATGCAGATTTTTCTTCCAAATGTTTAGTCTATAAAATGTCAAAAAATAGACAGAGAAAAAAAACAAGGTGACATCTTATAATTACTTCTTCTTTCTTGCCCAATTGTTTAAAAGCAGCAAATCACAGTCACATTTTTAGCAGCTGGAATTAAGTAATGTTTGGCATTTGTGTTGATAAATGTGATAATAATTCATTTTTATGGTTGAAAACACACTATAATGCAGCTTTAAGCAGGTATATTTATAACTTCTCCTGTGAAGACATGTTCTTCACCATTACAACTGTTTTAATATACATCTTTATATTCCTATGTGTACATCAGACAGGTATAGTTGTTGAAAAACATTAATAAACATTTAGGCTATAGCAACTTAAAACCACATTGTAGTGTTATAAACCATTTACTGAATGTTTTCAAAGTATTATGAATGCTGAGTGGTGGTGTTTCTATTTCTATTTAACTGGCTTTTTTAACGACCTCCATGGACAATAACCTGAAGTAACCCCTTAAATGTTTTAATATTTTTGGATTCATTTAAAATCAAAATTTAATGTAACTGAAGACTAAAGCTTGGACGGTGTTCAGTCCTCAGCTCCTCCGGTGCTCCATCCACTGGTGATAACGGAGTAAAGTGAGTGAAATATTAATGAGATTTAATTGGCTCACTAATGCCCCACACCACCACCAGGCCCAGTTAGTTCCTGTCCCTCCCGGCTGCAGTTTCTGAGTGTATATTAAAAGAAGAAGTGATGGGATGAGAGTTCAGACCTCCACCGAACATCCCTTCAACCAGTCATCTTAGGAACTCTGCTATTTCTGGCTCTCCTGAGATCACTGCCTACAATTAACCACTAAGGCTCTTACCTGCTGCTGCTGCTGCTGGCAGACCTGTGACGGCTCTGTTACATAACCCAGGCTTTGACGAGGGGACAGATCACGTGGTTCAAGACGACTTTCTACCTCGACCAGCTCGTAAGGTCAAGAAACAAGTGAGTGAACGCTGGTTTAACCTCCGGAGAGGAGAGCGCGGCCTCAGATAGAGACGGTGGTGACCTCAGCCCGGGTTTTAACCGGCGGAGAACAGGCCGTCACTTTCAGTTTCTAACAACACGGGCAGGACACACATAATCACATAATCATCGTGCACTTTCGGTGTTTGAGCCCTTTAGGAGGGAAGATGGTCTCAGACGGATTTAACCCCTCACAGCCCTGAACAAACAACATCAACCGCTGCTGCTGCAGCACATCGGGATCGAGCACAAGACGACAACAACAAAACAACAACAAGACAACAGTCAGGAGATGAAGGATCAAAAAGAGAGAAGCTCTTAACAACTGCTGATGAGGCGATCTCATTTTCATGTCGGTGAAAAACAAATGCAGAAAAGCATGATGGGTAATGTTTGGGAATGTTCACATTAGTGCCAACACAATAACAAAAGTTTTCCAATATTGTACTTTGGGTGAATATTTTATCCGATAAAATATGTAAGCCTGTGACCACCGAGGCTGAAAAGTTTCCTAATATAATAGTTAAGTATTTCAAATGAAGTTTAAACTATTAATTAACAAATTAATCAATAAATTACTAACATTTATATTATATATTGTGAGGTTTTGACATATTGACATTTTATGGACTAAACGATCAATCACTTTTTCGAGAAAATTGTTTGTTTAAGCACACAATTTGATTGTAAGTTTAAACACTGATCAATAATCAATGCTGCAGGTTCATGTTAGTGAGTATTCAAGCAGTGTGTGTTCACTGACATTGACACTGTCTATTTACTAGTTTAGTACGACTGACACGCAGCAAGTGAAGAAGACAAAGTCCCACAGTATTTCTGTACTTGAACTCTCCTGTGCCGCAGTCGTAAAGTCAGAGGCCTCCTCCACACGACTTCCATCCCAGAACATCTTGTTGCCGCCTTACATAACAGACAGAGGTCTCTCCATTTATATCCTGCAGGTAAATCTTAACCCGGGAGCTCCACAGATAATCCAAGAACAGCGAGAGTGAGCTGGCAGAGCGCCGCACAAAGACTGAGAGGGCCTCCATCACAGACAGTGAGCTGATGATGAACCAACGATACATTCATAATGCAATATGATCCATCTGTGACCAGACTGCAAGAGCTGAGGGCGGCTACTCTCCACCAAACAGGCAAACACTGATGAGACCGACAGGATATGCAATCTGATATTCACCTTCAGGTCAAAATTAAAAATTCACGTTTCATTTGGTCTGTGATAAGATATTTTTAAAAAAAAAATGGATTCACAATTTCCCCCAGCTCAGATCTGACAGAGGCTGCAGCTTAAATTGTGCAGCGTTTTTGATTTCAGAGTGCACCACACACAGAGATGTGATTCTGAGCACCTCAAATAAACAAAAAACAAAAACACAAAACCTCACAGCATCCCTCTTTCTTCTCGACTATCTTAGCAAGTAATCTATATCAGTAATATCACGTTGCTATCACTGCAAGACGTCAGAGTTGTTTTTCCATCACCACGGTCCAACAACTGTCAACAACATCTGATGCAACGTAAACCGGTTTTATGTTGACGTAACTGACAATACTACAATCTCCAATGCGTATTCAGATCAACATTAAACCATAGTTTACTTGTTTATCATAGATGATTTTGCTGTCTTTCTTACTGACCTGTTAATGCCAATAAAGATTGTTCAAAATCAAAGCCATCACAGAAAAAGTGGCAGAAGTCTGTATTAGTGTGTAAAGACTTGTGTTAAGGCTACATCAGATAGTTACTTTTATGACTTAGGCAATCAATCTTAATAGATGTTACCTGGCAGGTTGAGTACATGTTCATTCAGGCAGAGAGCCATTTACACACAATAATTACCTACGGTGACGTAAAAGGTACGACTCCTGATGAAGTTTTCCGGTAATTCAAATGTCTTTTCAAGTACCCCTTGTCAAGAATGTGCAGAAAGTTACAGATTTCAGCTATAAACAACACTGAGTAATGAGTGGTATATTTTGAATAGACCTATTTTAGGCTTTGTGACGCACTTTCTGACCACATCTTGTGAATATCAGAGGGACGGAGCGGCTCTTGGTCCAGAAAAGAGAGGGAAACACTGGACTAGGTTCAAGCAGCTGGGAGGCCTGCAAACTCATTTCCTGTCTTAAGCCAATTCTATACTCACTGTCACTTTATTTTGTTGTGGATGATGAACTGGACTGACATTTGGTGCATGAAAATGAATCATCAAGCCAAAGCAGCGCAGCCTTGTAAGACTACAAAGACGTAACCTTTAGCCTTTTTATTCAAAAGATCAACATCAGTGTCATTCAAGTGCATTGAAGTACAGACAAATAAGACTCTCAACAAACACTGGTGAGATGAGATCCTGTAGCTTGTTGAAGACTTTCAGCTTATTTTCCCTCAAACATAGATTTCATCTACTACCGCTGCATGATGTGAGCAACTGAAAACTGCAGCTACAGTCACAGTGAACATCAACACATCAAAGACACTTCTAACTGAAAGTGCTCCTTAGTTTTGTTCGCTCATACAGTATGAGCCTCATGTGTTAAAAACACACAAAAGATGCAAAAAAGAGAAACTAAAAACGCAGTAAAATGAGTCTCGACCCGTCTGAACTGCACTGGTGACGCTTGTTTCGTTTTGGCTCATATTTTACAAGGTCTAAAACCGGCGACCTGCTCTCTCACCTCGTCACGCCACACACATAACTTCTTCTGACCACAGCTCGGTCGCAATCGCAGGTCTGATTGGCAGACATGTGATCGCCTCCATCGAACACAGTTGCAGCGTGGCATAGCTGTGGGAGCAACCCGCGCTCACGTTACATGTATGGCTGTTCACTGTAGCGTGCTTAAGCAGCTTCTTGAATATCTGGCTGCAACCCTATCTGCCGGGTTATTTTGTGTAAGGTCAGGACTTGGTTCCCTGTTGGACCAACATCTTCAGCTGGAGGTTTTTTATTCTGTTGCTGTCAGGCAAAACTATTATTGGGCAGTCAGTCACTAAAAGAAGGTTAAAGGGCAATTTATGACGACAAATTATTAATATATCCTGGCGAACAGGTTTCCTAAAGTGAGGTAAAAGTAAAAAATAAGATTGTGCAACACCTAAAAGTAAAAAGTGATACCAAGTCTAAAATTGCATCTAATTGCAAAATAATGGAAAGAAAATGTTCAGGTTTAACAGCAATAAGCCAAATTGTACTTTCTTACTCTTCTAACATCCAGTTTACATCCAGTTTAGAGTTGTAACCACTTATCAATGAGTTCATCAGCTATTTTGATAATCAGTTGGTCAATCAAGTGTTTTGTTTTGGGTTTTTTTAGCAAAAATGTGAAACTCTCTGTCTCAAAGGAGGATTTAATATTTTGGGGTCTGGATTGTTTGACTAATTCGTAAATAATTTTTACTTTTTTTAATTTTACATTTCATGACTAAACAAACTAATTGAGAAAATGATTGGCAAGTTGAACTGGTTCCAGTTTCACAGCTTCCTCTATAGCGTCGACAGTTTCAAATCAAACCAAGGCTGAAAGCTGTGTCACTCTTAAAAACAAAAAGTGCATAGCTACAGCTCTAAAAATAGCCATAACTTCCCCTTACACTTTCTAATCTTTGTCTTATATTATATAGTATATCGTAATAGTGTCTTTATTCCTGTGTCTATCTGCCAATTCAGGAGTCATGAGTGAAATCTGAATATTGATGAGTGCTCCAATGAAACTGTCAGTTCTGCTCAGAGAAGTTTTTGTTCAGCAGTCTATAAATGTGATGGGAGTGAAGTGTGAGCTTATAACACAGATTGCAAATGATTTCTCTGTTTGACAGTGTCTTAGGTGATTTCTTCCTTTTCTAAAAAAAAAAAAAAAAAATGTTCCTCAAAATCCCATCCATCCTCTCTTTGAGAAACCTGAGGCAGCAACTTCATCATAATGCGGCACACACGAGCTCCCATTGTCAGCTGGAAAGATTCGTGCGTCAAGGCGCTGCAGAAAACCACAATCATGACAGAGAGGCCATTATGAGGGAACGAACGAGAACAAGATAAAAAGTGTCACTGACAACGACTGTGAGGAGGCAGGCAGAGTCAGGATTGGACAAAAAGAAACTGTCTCACAGCAAATCGTCACCGAGTCAGTGCACGAGACGAGTGCTGTTTGCTTTGCACCGACCATCGAAATGTGAAACGGCCCGTTGTAAAGACAAAGCCTGCAGAGATGGAAATGTCAATCTGTCTGATGACTAAACAACTCCCACCAGTCTCTGTCAGTGATACATAACTGCTGCACAACACACAAGAAACGCTGCTTTCTATCAAAAAAATATCTGCGAGAGGCTAGAAGCAGTTTTCTCTTCTTCATCTTTGAAGCTCCCTCTTGATCTTTTCCTCCTTTAGCTGAATCTTCCACTCATCCTCGCTCTCTCCCGATCACTTTCTCCCCCCCCGTCTGCTTCCTCTTAAAAGGGTCTAATTCTATTCAAAAGAGAAAACCGGCAGCTGCCCAGACGAGCCTAACTACAGAGAGGATGCTGCCAGTGTGGTCGGTCTGGCCCAGAACAAACCCACAAGACACCCACACCAACGAAAATAGATCATCTGTTCAAATTTAGCCAACATTTGTAAGCATTCAGCATCTTGAAATGTTTGGAGGGATGGTTTTGACACTAAGGGGGCTATTATCATGACTCCACCCATGTGTAAGCACCTCCTCGGGTCTTAAGAGTTTTCTTGCCATGTCGTATTTGGACGGACAGCATTGAACGTCATTTCTTGTCATCACTGAGAATCAAACGCAGCAAAAAACAATGTTTACTTCAGAGTCTGTGTGTCTGTTTCCTCTGTCCTCTTCTTTCCTAGGTCTAAATTTTATCATCTGGATCAGTGAACTCGCTTCTCCCTGCGCCAAACATCTATTCCCCCCCCCCTTCTGTCTTTCCACACCTTCACCCTCTCCCTCGTCACCTCTTCGACACTTCACTGCGACCACCAGAGGAAATTCCTCCGTGACAGGTTCCTGTTTACATCCCACATCAAACCACACCAATGACATTCAATTAACCACAAGCCGCCACCAGCTGAGAAAGTAAATATGCACAGGGGGGACGAGTGAGCGAGGCCCCTTAATTCTACCAGCCACTTTAAGAAGCAGCAATCATGTCCTCAGTCTGTTTAATCCTCAGTCCGACTTTAGCTGCTCGTCTGGTGGAAACCTGGACTCAACATGGTCGAATGATGAAGCAATTTAATTTAAGGTTAAAAAAAAACAACCACTCTAATTACTGATTCCTTGAGTTGATAACATGCCACATGCCACAATATGTGACTAGACGCTGCTAAAAGCTGAAAAAGTTCATGTTTTGTATTGTTAATCTTTAATTAACTGAATGAACTAAATTTGTCAACTACTGAAATAGTTCTTGTTAAATGTTTTGGGTTGATAGGCTGCCTGATGAATTGACCAATAGAAGCTCATTGTTAAATATTGCATTAAAATTCAAGTTAAACAACTTAATTACCTCATCTTTGGTTCAGGGAAATTGTGGTGGATCCTTTATATTACCATTGTGTAATTACATTTTCTGTCACACTGAAAATCAATTATTATTTGCTAGTCTAATTAAATGTTTGAGGATGTAAATTTGGAGTCAATATTTTATTTCTCATTATTTTCTCATATGTATTTGTAATTGCAAAAAAAACTGCAGCGCTACAAACAAGCAGTTGTTTGAAAAATGTCAAATGCTCCTTTCACTTTCCTCCCAAATCCTTTAGGCTACTTCTACATTTCTGAGAACTATCCAATAACAATAACATGTAATGTTTGCACTCTGTAATTAAATAAATAAAACACACCTGTGCATTCATTGTCACTGTCCACAATCTGGATAATGACACAGATTATCAACCATGCACATCGATTCACAGAAAACCAAACACTTGCACTCATTCGTCAAGGTAAAGCAGCAGCGGTCTACTTCCTCTCCAGTGACTGACTGATGTGTATTTGCTGAAATGAGATCCCCTGCCTCAGGAATCCTTTTTCACTTCCTGTTCTCACTCATGCTACAATTAAACATGGAGAGAGTGAAGACAACAAAAGCTCCTCTCCAGAGGGTTCATTCAGGACAGACTGAGGCAGAAGAAGCAGCTTCATCCGATTAGAAATGTGGGTAAAGCTTTATCCGCTGCTAGCATCTTGTAAATGCCGCTGCGGACTGCAAACTTGTGAAGGGGAAACAGTGTAAAAAAAAAAAAATACAGTTTGTTTTATGTTATTCAACTCAAGCGGATAGTTGGTAATCGTCCCGACAGCTTCAACCTGTAAACTCAACTCACCTGAGCTGCATGGAAGGAGAGAAAAAAAAGTAACAGGAAGCGGACAAACTGCGAAGGAGGGAGCACAACAGAACAGGCACGTTAGCGACAACTTACCTCGCTTTTACTGTAAAGTTGCTGCTGGTTGCTGTTGTGGAGGGGCCTGTTAAAAAGTCTCCTTATTAATAGTCCATTAGACCTCGTGGCACCGGGAGGTTGACGGTAAAACAAGGACAAAAAGTTTCAGAGAGCGGGGCAACAGGTTGCAGGAGGCTCACAGGAGCAGGAGTTTGCCGGCTGCTCTCGGTTCAAACTCCAGCAGGCTTTTTTCCCTGAGCAGCTGCACACACTCCGCTTAGCCCTGCAGCCTCTCGCCGTGACGTCAAGGCGGGGCGTCACGTGGTGGCGCGGCGACCAATGGGAAGCCGCGTTGTCCTGGCAACAAGAACTCAGAGCTTGAATGGCGATTAGTGTGTAAAAAAAAAAAAGAAAGAAAGAAAGAAATGATCATGGAAGTTTGTTTTCTAGTAAAATAAAGTCACCAAAACATGGATGTAACATGGGCATGAGTGTTTAAAATGTATGTAATAGTGAACAGTGGCAGTGTAGTAAGTGTAGAGAGCTTTATTACTTTTTTCCCTTGTTTTCCTACCTTCCTCTTTTTTTCTCATTTTCTGTGCACTATGTCTATTTACCTCCTTTGCTCTGTTGTTATCCCATCAAATGTATACCAGGGACAATCAACAGTGTTTTTTTTTGTTTGTTTGTTTTTTGCCTTAAAAAAAAAAAGTTATTTGCCTAATTTGCGTAACATCCTCTTGACTCCAAGTCCAGTTGCTTTTTCTGGTCTCTTCCACCATCTCACAGTCAGTCATTTTCTGTAGCCTGTTTTATTACCAAGTTTTATATAGTTAAATGAACATGTATTGCCGATAAGCCCTTATAGCAGCATTTCATATGTTTCAAAAGCAGGGTAAAGAAAATAACATTTATAACTTGTTTGTGCAGCCTTGCGGTGCATGTCCTTAGCATTCATGTCTTCTATAAATAATGCAATGTAATGCAAATGTTTTTTCATGCAAATGCATTTTCCAACCATAGCTTTACATATATTGACCATAGGTTTACATATATTTTGTTTTATCTGTCTTGTCCTGTAGACTTAGAGTAATTTTAAATCCTTTGAAAAAAATGACAACTTTTTTTGTACTCTTTTGCATTGTCTCCGCTTGATATTTTCGGCTGGAATGACCATGTAAATAAGCTTACAAACTTCTGAGTATTGCATCGAGATGATGAGATTATGATGATGATGATAGCCACCATGCATATGCTGCAGCCCAGTACAGGTGTTCCCATGCAGGCACATTGGGAGCCATGCTTTGCCTAAGGTGATTAGTGGAAGTCAAAGCCACAGGGCTTATTTAGCCAATGTCCCAGGGAGCATTTTCTTAATGGCCTTGAAGCCCTCCGTCCTGTTGAGTCAGCAAAATCCTAGACATGCTGATGGATAGTCCAGTGATTCATTACATTCATGAAGCAAATATAAAACAGCTAACATTTAATTTTGTCGCGGCTCTTTTCACACTATTGCATATGTCCAAATGAATGGTTCATAATGTTAATTGAAATTAATTATATCTGTATCTCAGCAAGGGTGCATATGATACATAATATTCTAAGAGTGGACACTGATGTAGCTACACTGAGAACTGTGAAATGGAGAAATGCATCTTCAACATTTACAATGAGTATGATCTCTATATGCAACAGTGGTTATGAATGCAGCAATAAAATCGAATTTGGATGAATTTTTTTTAAGTACACGCTATGTTATTCTATGTGTATATCTACAAATGCTTTTTGAAAAAGGGTGAAGTCGGCACACTATTGTGGCTCCTCAAATGTTTATTGTAGGCTATAAGATCAACGTTTCGATCACATAGATCTTCGTCAGGATAAAGTACAAAGGAGACACCGTGCTCATAAGTTATTGGTCCCACCCCATAATCAAGCCAGGGATACAGCTCAGGTGAGGCAACACAAAAGACATACACATCAATAAGATTCAATACAATCTGAGGCTGTTGTTGGGAAATAAAAGGTAGGGAACTGAGGAATGAGCAGGTTGATAGAAAAACAATAAACACATGAATACAGATAAATAGATAAACAAGTGTTCAACAAATGTTCCCATGATGAGTATTTAAAGAATATTCATCATTTTTGAAAAAAAAGTCACAATCACAATAGATGGCACATCGATTAAATACATTGGATCCATCAGGTGCAAAAAATAATCAGATTAAATTGATATAGAAGGTGCGCATGTATAGGCACTGAAAGCCCCCAAAAAAGCTCTATCCCACTATTATATCTAAAAATGCAACATCAATAAATTAAATACCAACAATTAAACAAACATTTGAGTGTGATGAGGTGCAACAGGCGGCACTGGCGCTTCCAGTGCTGACAAAATGCAATGGCATCTGTTTCAGTGGAGTGTCAGGATGAGTGATTCATTGCCACTGTTGCATAGTGTGAAGCTGCAGTTCTCTGTCGTTGGCCTTTAACCAGCAGACAACATTGTTATTCACTCTTAACAGAAGTGAGAGCTCATCAGTGAGTTTGACCCTGAGGGAGAGTCCCCGAGTACTGTGTGTGAAGCCTGCACTGCAACCTCTGACTAATAGGTTTGCATAACATTGATCTGACTGGCTGTCCACTGAAGAGCCATCGCCAGCTCCGCACCCATTCCCACAAACACACACACACACACACACACACACACACACACACACACACACACACACACACACACACATACCAGTGAGGCCTGGTCTGCCACAGCTCAAATGCCAAGAGGCTTTGAACTGGAGAGCCACCTTCTAAATCAGCCGGCCCATGGCTTCTACACGGGCTCTGTCATTAGGTAACAGCGGCTTTAGGGACGCAGCTAAGTAGCTGGTGGTGGAAGGAGAGGCCAAAGAGCTGCATGCAGCATACGGGACCAACAGCCTCTTCTTGCTGATTATCTGTTACCTAATCAGACATGGCTAACCTTGTGCAGCTCTGAACCTCAACCTGCCAAGGAGTGTGGCCAAAAGTTTGGAGGTGAGCAAAGCTCCCTGGTTGAGGATTGGGATGTTATTGAGAGAAGGGCATTGAATGTTACACGGAGAGCGATGCAAATTATCACCAAGGTGTGAAATTCACCAGTAAGAATCAATCATGGTGTTTATGTTCACTGCTGAACCACCTTTCTGTTTTTCTAACATCAAGTTTTCTCTTCTGAGTGTGGGCCAGATCACTTATCAGTATGATATTATGAACCTGTGCACGTGTGGCTTGATATGTAGATGTTACGTTTTTATTTCTCTGTATCCAGAGACAAAGCCGAGGTCAGGGGACAACAGAGAGGAGCAGGTGAAAACGTCCAGCTCCACTGAGTCGACCTGTGACTTAACTGCAGGGCTGTGCGTCATGAGCAGCAGACTAATGCTCAGGTTGACTGGATTATCCAGCAGGTGAATTTATTCTCAACCAGAACATGCTGAGAGTTGCGTGTTGAGCTTCTTCAGAACCATTGGAGAGACACAGGTGTCAAGTGTGTTTGTGTGTGTGTGTATGTGTTTTGTTTTGTTTTTTTCTGGCCTGCATGTATTTCTGCAAGACAACAGCAGCTGCAGGAGGGGAAATCCTGTGAACCAGCCCAGGGAACAGTGCATGAGTAAAAAAGCCTGAGTCACAGAGGACGTGTGTGTGTTTCACTTATCACAGAGTCACATATCATTTCATCAGTCAGAGCCACGTCCAGCAGGTGTCCTCTGGCAAGTGCAGCAGGATGCGTCCTCATGATCCAAGGAGCTGCACGGGAGATCTAAATGAAAGCACTTATATTTACAACAGTCACGTTAAACAACACACACAGGCTGAGGCACACAAATACAGCATTATACTGTATATCATATATCAGAAAGTAATTACAGATTTATTAAAAAAAGATCAAATTAGACTATTAGACCTTTGTTAGGTTATGTTTTTACCCAAACCAGACATTTCTTATGTTTTCATAATATTTTGATAACAGGATCTTGAAACGTATTCTGTGGTTATATGACAGAGTCAGCTTGACCAGTGTTTTAATGGAGAATAAGACTCAAAGGAAACTCTGATGGCCAACATCCTCCCTCCATGTTACTAAAGTAATGTACTTCAGTGCAGTTTTGCAGTATTTTACTTGAGTATTTCCACTCTGTCATACTTCATAATAAATACATTTCATAGAAACATATGTGATTTCATACAAAACTATCTTACAGTTACAAGTCAACTCAAAGATCAAAGATCTCCATTTTAGATACTGTATGTCATTAGTTTAAAGAATGGTGGATTGTTACTTTGGCTACAGAACAACAGAAAGCACATTCGAACAATATTTATGTGTAATGATCCAATAATATGATGACACAATCGGGGCCATTTTACATAATGAGAATTTTACAATGTTTTTGTTGCTAATACTTCTGTTATTTTATTCAGGTGTAATTATGAATGCAGGGAGATTTTTTTTACATTTCTATTTTTAGTCAAGCTAATTATCTGCATACCTCTTCCACCACTGTGGTAATTACCTGTATTATTTCTGAGTCTTTGCAAAGGATTTTTTTTGTATTATTAGTATTAGTTTGTCTCAGGATGCAAATCTAGAGGAAGATTTTTTCTTCTTTTTCTTGTTTTTTTCTCACTGCAGTTTTCTGCTGCCAGGGAATACAAGAAAGTAGATGTGACACCACAGTGCAAACACCATTTATAAACGCTACTGCAAAGTCATCTTCATCTTTTTGGGAGTTTTATTTTTATCTGTTCAGAGGAGACAGTATTTCAAAAAGCAGCACGCCTTGACTTCAGAGAGCTCAGTGGGCAGCTCGGTGGACTCACGTCATTAATCTATTAGAGTCAGAGCCAGAGTTGACTTAAGGACTTTTCTCACCCTGTGTCTCCTCTACCGTGACAATGATCACACCATAGGTCAGGTTTAAGTCCTCACCTGTCTGCAAACATGTCAGTGACATGCAAGACAACAGCCTGTGTCATCCTCAGCTGTGATGTTAAGTGCTGATCAGCAGGATGGGATATCAAAAAGGGGGGTTAAGAGTGGGAAACAATGATGGGATATCCTCAGAGAGAAGAGCACCGACAACAAGATACAAACTGCTGTGTAATGATGCACTGGTGTAATTGCTGGGTCTAGCATGCGAGTCAGCACTTTGTTAAGAGGCCACATGCTGTCAGCCGTGGCAGCAGATGGAGCTGGCTCTTGGCTGGGAATCTGAACGGGCTTAATGGAAACCTAAATGACTCCTGGACTGCACAGAGAGATACCAAGGGGATGTATTTCTGGATGGGAGGAGCTTCTGAAGATCTAGAAAGAGGAGAGGAGGCCTGGAGGATAAAATGTGTAGCAGAGGAGCGCCCCGGTGGGAGGATGGAGGATGTGAGGATGAGAGACACAGGTGCAGAGGAGGAGTCAAAAGACTGAGGGAGGAGAGGAGAGGAGGAGCAGGTACCCTGTCTTACACTAGTGAGATTATGTAACAGTGAAGAGCAGGTAAGCTGCTGATCTGCAGCTGACTTGCACACATGGCCGACACTGATGCTTTAGCTTACTGCAGGGACACACACACACCACCCGACACACACACATCACACACACCAATTTGCGCCAAACCTATGGGCATTTTGCATTTTATAGGTTAAAGAGATGACCTTGTGGCTGTCCACAGTCTTGTTTCAACTTGTATTTATAGTTCATACAAACCCTCTTCAACAAAGCTGCTGCCTGAGAAATGGCAGTAGAAAAGTGGTAATGACCAGTCTCCACTGCAGGAGCTTGTTGCTAAATGAAAAGTTGCATTCATGCTTAAAATATACCCTTACAGCAAATATATATTATTCTTAATGTTAGCTAAAGAGCTTAATTTAAAGACAATCATGAGACTCTTGTACAGGAAATAATTAACTCAATTCACCTTCAATCAAGGTCCAAATAAACTTCAAGAGCCTATAGGCCTATTCAATACGTCACACTGATATCATGCTATGTAAATTAAACTGCTAAACTGCTAAAGACAACATATGAAGAGTTAATTTGCAAAAGCAGATAACATATTTGAAAATGTTTCATTGTTATTTACACCAGGTGATATCAGTCAAACCAAAGTTGAGTGGCTTTGACCAAGCAGATGAGACCTACAAAAACAGATGTAACTCAAAAAAATAAAGCTTTATTGAAAACAACACTATGTAAAGAATAATTCAAAAGCATCAGATCATTTTTTTTTCGAAATGGCATTTATCTGCTTTTGCAAATACTTTATATATACGAATATAAAAAGACTTGGAATCCTGATATTGTAAATCTCACAGTAGTTAAATGTGTGTTTGGTCAGAATGAAAATGAATAATAAATAAAGCTATGAAATGGCTTTGATCAAACATTGAGAGAGTGGAGAGCTGGCTGGTCTTATCATAGGTCTTATCTCCTACTATTCAAGTTTACGTTAAGGTAAACTTCACTCTGTCAATGTGTGAGTGACACCTAGTGGTCATACGTTCAAATTACATCTGTGTCCATAAGCAGGTTAGAATAATTCAGGATCAATGGCCCTTGACTTGGTGACTTTAAAGTCAAGGAGGAACCAGATGAAGTCATCCAGCGGAAAGCTGCAGGTGAGCAGTGACCACACTGGCTCTGCTAGATAATCCCTTCACACACCTGAGGCTGTTCTCTTTACATTTTAATGTTGGTCATGAACCCTTCTCATTCATTCATAATGATCAGTTTTTCTTGAAATCTCTAACTACCCCCTATCAGCTTCCAGTGTCACTTTGCAGTTGATTATTGTTGCCAGAGGTGATTTTCAGACTCTAAAAAGACACTTTCAGTTAATAATAAAAATTAAGTTTGCCTATACTTTGCTGCACTCTGGCTTGATAAGTTTGTATGACATCACTAAAGGCAAAAGCAACATTATCATCAGGGTTTATAGGTAATATTCATATATTTTCATTTTGCTTCATGCTTTCACAACATGCACAATTTACAGCTTGGAGTTTATAGCTTAGCTTATTATGTTGATGCTGGAATAAACATACAGTATTTTAATGAGTGTGGTCAGAAATGTTGTCAGTCAGCTGCCATTTTGCTTGCTTACTTTTTTTATTGCTCCATTTGAAATATTCAATTTCTTTCTCCTTCCACTTATCATCATTGTCATTATAATTCATAAACTTGAATGAACAGACACAGTAGGAGGGTCACTGGCTGGAAAAAGTGAGTGCAGTAGACATCATTCATCATGAGCAGTGGGGTAGTTACTGACCTTTGACCACAGTCAGATTTGTTCACCAATCACAACCTTGGAGCTTCTGCCTGCTGTGTTCACTGTTGCAGAGGGTGCAGACTGACCCTCTGTTCTGCCTGGGTTACTCTGTTAAATCTTCACCCAGAGCTAACGTGAGGTCAGACTTGATCAAATGTTTTTCACTACCTCCTCCTTCATAAGCTCCAGTTTCTGCGCCAGACTCTGGAAGCATCAGGGTCAAGAGAAAGCCGCCTCCAGCTCAGAAGGTGAGAACTGGACAAAACACATGAACTTTTGATGCCATTTTAAGCACCTTGCTGCTATATAGATATTCCTGTATTATTTAAAGATTTGTCCTTACTGAACACATGTTTGAGATTGTTTAGCTGACCTTCATACTCATGTTAATCATTCATCCATAGCAATATGACCTGCGGACTTGCATGCAGCCATGCACATTGTTTTACATATAGCCTAAAACTGGATGTCTACTCTGTTTTTTGTTTTGTTTTTTCCTTAAAAAACTTTACAGAAATGTCCGGCCCCATGTCAGATTTACTCAACTCCAAGGACATGTCAATATTCTGAGGGGGCACAATTAGCATTTAAATTTTAAAACTTAAAACTTTTTAAACCAAACCAAGGTGAGCAGTTTTGTAACTTTCACCAAATATGTCTGCTGAAACTTTTGTCCGCTTAAACGGATAGGCTACTTCATCGAAAATTGACAATTCACCAATAATCTACTCACCGTCATGCCAAGGAAGCAAGGGTTTGGAGAACTTTCTGAGTTATGGTCAAACGCTTTTGGAGTTCATTTTTTTCATATAGTGGCGGCGGATAGAATTCACTTTTGAATCGTCCAAAACACACACTATGAAACATCCAAATACCTCCATACTGCTCGTCTGTACTGAGCCAAGTGTCCTGAAGCCGCGACATGAAAAAGTTGTAGGAAAAAATTAATTTGATTTCTGTTTTTAGCCTTTAGTAGTAGCCTAGCTCTCAGTGGCTCTGTTGATGTGTGTGCGAGATGCTCATCTTTGTAAACTTGGAAGATCTTGGAAAGTCTTGGAAGAGAGGGGGGGGGGGGGGTTGTTTGTCTGATGTGTATGTTTGTATGTGATCTGTAATTTAAAAAAAAAAAAAGAAAAAAGTATGATGTAGGCCTACCGTCTTTGATGTAAACAGTGGGGCCGTTGAGCTGTTTTGGTAAGGAACCGGCGAGAGAGAGAGAGAGACAGGCCTTTCCGTCAAAATAAAAGCACCAAGCTAACAAAATGCGGTGAAACGTTTTAATTTAAGGAATATAATTTACAATAAAGTCCCCGAGCCATTAAGTTGACCTTTTGCTTTTATTGTATTACAAGTTAATGTCTATTTTATAAGTTTTATGTTGGTGAACGCTTTTATTTTGGTGAATTTGGTGATTTCGGTATCCGCTACAGACGGGATCCAGAATGCAGACAAAATTTGGAGTTAACAGGCTCTTCTCCTCACTGAGTTATACATCCATGAGAGTGACGCGAGGCTATTGTAATGTAAACCATTGGGTGCATGATGTAAACAAGATGCTTACAGATGGAACCGTCTTTGATGTAAACACGAAGAACACAGAAAATCTCGCGCATCTCTGGGAGCTACTAACTTTTTCAAGTCACGGCTTCAGGACACTTGGGTCAGTACCTACCTATGGTCAGTACAGACGAGCAGTATGGAGGTTTTTGGATGTGTGTGTGTTTTGGACGATTCAAAAGTGAACTCTATCCGCCGCCATTAGCCTATATGAAAATCCCCCCGCCCCCTGGACCTCCACAAGCGTTTTGATGACTCTGAAAGTTCTCCAAACCCTTCAGTGCATGAAAACGTTTGACTGTAAACAATACTGTAAACATATCACCATCCAGTTCTTACTAAATACATTTTCAATCTTCCTGAAAAAAATGACAATATTTAAAATATAAAAACTGCATTTTTGAGAACATTTTCTGCTCTCATGGGAACAACTGGAGTCAGTGTAAAAGTGGCATTTTTAAACATAAGATTTTCTCTTATAAAGCAACACACTCACCAACATTTCCATGCTGTTGCAATATATGTATTATCAGATTTTTGTTTAGGTTTTACAGTGTTTCTGACATTTTGACAGTTTTTTAAATCTGCCTTGACAACTGCTGCCGGGCTGGTGACTCCCTGAATCTCACTTCCAGACAATCAGCTGTAGCTGTAGGTGACAGCAGGGAGTTAGGAGCTGGTTCTTGGTGTCAGAGATTGTGAGTTCAAGCCCTAGCAATGATGATGACACATCAAAATGCAAGACAAATAGTCCTCATGGTGATGTTACAGATCGCCTCTCAATTTAAAAACTTTGAAAATTCATAACAAATCACGCATATGTGCTACGGCTTTGGAACTTCCACTTTAAAATTGCCTAATTTTGCCTAATTTTGCCAAAAATTGCCCAGGCCCCGACTATTGCTGCACAGCATCTATACTTTGTTTTTAATAATCTGTTCTAGATTGATTGCTCATTTCCATGCAGCCTTACAGACAATAATTTCTGCTGTTATTGCATGTGTATAATGTAACACAATTTTTTTAACTGACAACTTGTCAACCAGAATGAGAGGTCTCTGCTACGTCCAGTGTGTGAGGAGACTGTGGGGTTCAGCTCAAGTATCCCGGCTTCATAAAGTCACAAAGCTGCACAGATCTGTATGTCAGCTGCCACAAAAAAAGGTATTGTACAATTAGCAAGTCACAGTTTGGGCATTAGATTCTTTTCACCTGATGGTTATCATGACAGCAGTGCTATTATAGAAAAATCATTATTTTAAAAATGATTATTATCATAATAGTATCATTAGTTGTAGTAGCAGCAGGTTTTGTTGTTAATTACCATGCCACTGTTAAAAGCTCTTATTTTGAAAATCTCCAAATACACTGAGCAGTTCTTCCTGGGTCAAGAGAAGAAACGGACACTAGTGAGTGCAGTCTGGTCTAATCCTGGTCTCTGCAGGTTTTTATGCTCCAGTTGATCTTGTAATTATTAATACTTGGCTTTTACATGTGTCACTGAGTCATTTTCATAGTTGAACATAATATCTGTGTAAATTAAAGAGAAGTTAAGGCATCCATCTTGGAAACTAGTACAACAGGTTTTAATGTTGACGTAAGTAACATAGCATTTTGACTTGAAGCATTCAGCATATCCCCCACTCCTTCTTAACTCCCACCCACATGCCTCACCCCTCCTCACCCTCCACACACACGCACACACACACACACTGATTACAATAGCGAGCACTGTCAGCTATGTAAAGAACAGCCGGTGAACATCCAGAGTCAGGTTTACCCACTAGGGGGCAGAAATAGGGCACTGACGCCTCTATGACCCATCTAACTATCATTGTATTCTGGATAAGGGTTAGTAATAATGACCATTAACTTAATTCAATTCACATTAATACAATTTAAAAGGTTACAGTGCTAGATTTTTATGTGCCATCCCCAGTAGGTCACTACGCATGTTGCATTAGATCCCTTATAAGTATCTTTACACTGTAGTGTTTGTGTGTTTTATTTTTTGGACTTAACTTATTTCTCCCAGTTTTATCTCATTTAGCTCCCTCTTTTATTTGCCTGTGTGTAATGCACTTTGTAACTTCTGTCTTATCAAATAAAGTTTTCTTACTTGCCACAGGCCATGGAAGAGGAAAAACCATGGGCTCTGATCTCAGAGGTGGGCGAACACGGTTACATCGAGGAAGTCACTGATATAATGAAACAGCACTTCCGTATCATCTGCCACAAAGACTTTCTCCAAAACCCTGGGCTGCACGGCCCTAAGATCCAGGCCGTGTTGGTGTGGAACGCCTTTCCTGCGGTCGAGCCCTCGCTGCTCAGTTCACTTCCATCGCTGAAGGTGGTCGCCAACGGAGGGGTGGGCATCGACCACCTCGACGTGCCGTACATCACCGGCCTCGGCGCCAGGGTGACCAACACACCCGGTGTGGTGAGCGATGCCACTGCAGATATGGGCATGGGCCTGCTTCTGGCATCGGCAAGGAAGATTGTCGAGGGTGAGCTCACCTGTATCCTTTTAAAGGAGCATTAACGCAAATCCGCGGCCACTAGATGGAGCCAGCGGCGGAGCATATCAGATATAAACAAGTGGGCGTCTGTCCTCCATACATGCTTTATGGTATTTAAAAATCAGCTGTCAGAGAGAGAGCAGCCCCGTTTGGTGATAAGAAGAACAAGTTCTCTAGTGAAGGACATGAGGAGAAAAAACATGCAGGTTTTCTGTAACATTATGGCTTACCCCCTGTTTTCCAAAACTACGGAGTGGCCCGCGTTAATGTGCCGTTAAAATCATTTTGCGTTAACACGTTAATAACGCTGAGAGGACAGCAGAAGAAAGACACAGGGACGTGGAGAGAAAGTGTTCTACCGAGCGATTCAGTGACTGTAAGTAGACTAACACTGCTACATTACAATTTACTATTGCATTTTTCCCATTCGGAGGTCAGATCTTTCCGAGTTCCGAGTGCAATTGAACGCAGCAGGCGCCGGCCGGCTTGTATCATAACAAAGACAAATTCTGCATTTGCCCCACGGACACTACACTGTTGGCTATTTTCTTTGCAAACTTAGTTATGGCTCCCCCCGACCTATCTTTTGCATATTTAAGCTTGTTTTATGCTATTACTGCTGTATTTGCGATAATGCTCCTTTAATGTATTTATAAAACGTGCTGTATCCTGCGTATGATACAGTCACTGAGGTGTTTTGGTCCTTCTCTGTGTAGGTCACCAAATAGCTGTTGATCCCAGGACCACCCATATACCACAAAGCCTGATGGGAGTCGAAGTCTCGGGGTCGACTCTGGGAATAATTGGAATGGGACACATCGGATACAAGATCGCTCAGAGAGCCAAAGGATTTGACATGAAGATCCTGTATCACAACAGGAAGAGAAGGTGAAAGAGTGATGACAAAACAGTTCATGTGGTTAATTTAGAAATGAAACACACCGCAAGAAAACAGAGGATTGAATGGCGCCTGACAATGCACCTGCTGCAAAGAGCCAGAAAATGATTATAGATAAAGAAACATGTTTGACAATCGTTGGCCTATCTCGTCTTTTCTCCGTGCCGCTCAGGAGTGTTGAAGATGAGCAGGCGGTGGGAGCAGCTTTCTGTCAGAACATGGACGACCTGCTGAAAGAGTCGGACTTTGTGATGCTGGTGGTCAACCTGACTCCTTCTACCACCGGTCTGATCAGCCACAGAGAGCTGACTCTCATGAAACCCACCACAACACTGGTCAACGTCAGCAGAGGTGAGGGTCGTGTGGAAAAAAAAAAAAAGTTGAGGTAATTGATTGTCATGTTTATCTTTAATCTGTGGTCTTTTGGTCTGAATTTGCTCTTTTTTTGTCTCAGGTCTGGTTGTGGACCAAGAAGCTTTAGTTAAAGCTCTGCAGTGTGGAACGATTCGAGCAGCTGCATTGGACGTGACTTACCCTGAACCATTACCAAGGTAGAGTTGTATTCTTACTATTTATGTAAATTGATGTTCTTTTATTTATTCTTATACTTTAATAAAAGCTGCACTAATGGATCAGAAGATTTTGCATGTATGAAAGGCAAACACAGAGAAAAAAACATTAATCCATCGCTCCTAAAATTAATTTATTTAACCAACAACATCTTGACTGCATCTCATCTCTAATTAAATTGAAAAAAACAAACCAAAAAAACCCTTCTGGCTCATTCCTTGCTATTATTATGACACCTCTTCCTCATCCTGTGCAGGGATCATCCTCTCCTTGGTCTTCCAAATGTGCTGATCACACCCCATGTTGGGACCAACACGTATACAACGACCAGAAAGATGGTGCAGAGGATGGTGGACAATGCTGTGGCAGCAGTGAAGGGACAACCTATTCCTGATGAAGTCAAGCCAAACTGACATAGATATATCTGAACATGAAATGATGAAGTGCTGTTACTCATAAATTAGTTTTTATATGACTTTCTGTCTAATGATACAATCACCCTGATGCATCGACTCAAACCACTCTTCTGTGATCAAGTGTTGGCTATAAACGGACATGATGATTTTAGTCTTTATAACCTTTAAACTTTATTTTGGTTAAATGACTTGTACAATGTAAAGTTTTGTATGCCATGTCACACACACACACACACACACACACACACACACACACACACACACACACACACACACACACACACACACAAAAGATAAGAAAGCTACCTCAAACTGTGAACTTTTGAGCTACTTTACCTCCTGATGAGGGCCTATGAAGTTAAAGTCGCCTTGCTGAGATATGAACTCACACATCCTGTTTGGTGGCTTTGCTGCAAGTGATGATTAGTTGTGACATAATAACATTTTTGGAAAATAAAATGAGTGAAATCAAAAGCCGGGTGTGATAACTTTTGTGAGGCTCGGCCTTGAGATGATCTGTACAAATTTTTAGTGAGCACTAGATAGAGGATTCAAAATTGCATTTAAAGTGTTTTTATTGGAGGAATAATACTCAATTTGTGATTTGTATGTGTTTAAACAATGACAAAACAGATTTTTCAAAAAAAAAAAAAAAACTAGTGAGGAGGGGTTGACTTGCCTATGCCAAAAAAATCTCCATGTGGGGATCAAGTAATTCTGATTCTGATATCACATGTTGAATGCAGCCAATCAAAATCAAATTTTACTAGACCGGTTATTGTGTTTTATGTATATTTTATTATTTTCATATATCAAGATGATGACAATAATATCCTATCACCTACATAACACATACGGCCACATTAAAGTTACATTTGTCTTGTTATAGGGGCACACATATTCCATTTCTGTCACTGGATGGACCAACATTAGTGTAATAGGCAGTTAAGTGTATGATGTTTAGTAAGTCAGTCTGCTGCTACTATACAAACTTTGTAAAAATGTCCATGAAACTCACCGATACAACTTTTTTTGTATGATGTCAATAGACACAGAGTGAGCATAATATTAATCACTGGCGGTGTCTACAGACTTTTGGCCATAGGTATCATATCTCTGTAGACTTAACAGCATCTGTTTATTCAACAGTGAAGAATCCTCTCTGTCTAACCCGACTCTGCAGGTTCCTTCCTGCGTTACTGAAGTACTGCTGGATCTCACTCATCTGCCTGCCGTACCTGCGAGCGTAGTAAGCCTCAAAAAAATCGTTATAGCTGGGGTGAGTGAATAGCAGTTCAATAGGATGACATCTGCCATCTTCAACACGCATAAAATGTGACACGGTTCTGCCACCCACCGAGCAAAGATCGCACTTGTTCTCTACCATCTCCTTGTGCTTTACCAACAGTGGTTCCAGGTCGTTCTGGTAAATTGAGTGGCGTCTCTCCACATGATCAAAGGTTTGAGTATCTCCGAGTCTCACCAGATGGATCAGCATCTCGATGTGGAAGGCTGCTCCATTGACCCAGGCCTTCAGGGCGTCAGATGACATCTGCTTGTCCCTCACCATAGAGTTCTTCAGCTTGATGAGAGCTTCACCCAGCCTCGGTTCAATCTGTTTTAACTTGCTCCTCAGCTGCATACTGTTGCTGATGTAAGTCATGTACTCAGTGAGGCAGAAGTCAATCTGATCCCAGACCTCGGAGGCCTTCTCCTCAGCAAACACACTCCTCAGCGCCTCCTTTGTGCTTTCCTCGGGTGGACTGAAGGAAATGATGTCGATGAAGACGGCGATGGCCAGCGCTCCGAGGCCCATCAGCTCAGGAGATGGTAACAAGCCAGCCAGCTTCTCTGCCAGGCTCTTGATCCAGTCTGCAGCGCAGTCACCTGCCTCCATTCTTCTGGTCTCATAGTGTATTTTCAGGTTCTCTGAAGAATCAGAACTGCAGAACCTCACAATGTTTTGGTTAACTCTCAGATTTGGACCCTCAGTGATTCCATTTGCAAACGTGTCCAGATCTTTGGGTTCACTGAAGAGATTACCCATAGTGTAGTTTTCAGGATCAGTTGATGACGTCAGAGGGTTTCTCTGTGGACACACAGTTAAAGGATCATAGGGCAGGATTAATGAGAACGGCCAGTGACGCGACGGCCGCTGCGCGTAACTACAGCAACCAGGGAAGCCACCGGCACGGGAGCGCGCACAGACTTTTCACTGTTTAAATTTACTCTTTACAGTCTTTCCTATCTGGGGAGGGAGGGGGGGTATTTTACTGTAGGTTCTCGCTCTCACAGACAGACAGACAGACACACACACACACACACACACACACACACACACACACACACACACACACACACACACACACACACACACACACACACCTTCACTGTGCTGCAGCAGGAGACTGCTTGTCTGTTCCTCTGAGCTCCTCTGCATGGATCTGTATGGGCTCCTACTCCTACAGGCCGGTACCGAGAATTAACGCGCCGGGTCCGGGTGTCGGGCCGCATCTGTCAGGGTCCGCGGTCCCATGCAAACCAATCAACACCGGACATATTCATGATTTCATAAAAATAAAAAAAACGGACGCGTCGCGGACACGCCGGCCAGGACGTGAAAAGTGGACGTGTCCGGGCAAAAGAGGACGTTTGTCCACCTGCCTGATAACGTTGTTAAAGTTATAACGTCGGCTTTTAACCGCTAGCTGCGGCTAACGGCTAATAATAAGACAGTAGTGATGAGGGAGAGGGTGTGTAAGTTAGTGACCTGCTGCTGCTGTGTGCGTGTGTGAAGGGAGGGGGAGAGAGAGTGGCGGTGGGGGGGGGGGGGGGTTAACAGGGCTTTCAGTTGTGCTGGGTGGTTTGCTGGCAGTAACAGTAGGCCTAATTTGGATCCACCCTGGTTCAGAGCGATTGATATAACAGGGAGTGTCGCCACTCTGTTACTGTATCATGGCTCTGCCGCGGTTGCCCTCTTCATGTCTCCATTCCATTGATCCATTCGAAGGCAGTCGTGGACGCGCTGACGTCAGGTCCGCCGGCCAGCGCGCGAAATTCACCCCCTGAATTGCAGCGCATTTTGCAGCACAGACCCCGTTCAGGGCAATGGAGAGATACGCGGGTGGGCTCGTTCTTTTTGGTTTTGAACGCTTCCTCACCCATTATTATTTAAAAAAACGTAAAACGCATGGGTATTTTCCGGTATTTTCTCACAAATCCTGCCCTATGATCCTTTAAGTCAGTCTTTGTTTTAGTCTTGCCTTGGAGCCAAACACCAGAACAAAGGCAAAACACTTCCTGCCCTCCATCTGCAGTCGTGACGTTCCACGTGACGTCATCTGAAAACCACCTATTAACAAATAAGTACATTACAATAATAATAATAAAAAAAAAATAATAGGCTAATAAATAAAAAAAGTACATTACAATATCATGGAAAAGTCAATTTGCAGCAGTTCAACCCCAACCAAGTATTGAGTGCATATAGACGTAGCCTACATAGTTTTCAGAAGGCCAACATTTCCATATTAAAAATGCTTTTAAAAAAAAATCCTTTGCAATATTTCAATTTTGGAGATACTGAATTTTAGGCCTTCACTTATTACTATTTAAATAAACTGAATAAATAAAGACATGGGATGTTTCATTCAGTGTGTAATGGACATATGGGCCTGTATAATGTAGTAGGAGCCCCAGGAGGGGTTCACGTGCACCCCCCTTATTTTTTTTTCTAGTCTGGATTTTTTGCATCCTTGGAACCTCTAAAATAGAGATTTGGGTGATCCCCGGAACAAAACCTGTCCAAAATGTGTTTTTTGCAATGTTTTAGTACCCCTATGATACCTGTGGAATTGTTGCCAGGAATGCCAGTCAGACTGTCTTTCAAAGACTGTAGCACGCTCAAATTTTGAGCGAGCCCAAAGATAGAGATATCAATGTATTCAGGACAACCTCAGGTTTCCAGTGTGACCAAGTTTGTTAAGCTACCTTGTCAGAAAGTGAGCTAAAAACCTAATGATTTAAAGTCAGATGAAAATTTTGTGAGGGAAAAACAGCCATCTACATGTTTTCAAATGGTCCCTTGACCTGTCACCTAGATGTATGTGAATGGAAATGGGTTATATGGGTACCCACAGGCCTCCCCTATCCAGACATACCTAATTTGTGTGAATCTAATGCAGTTCTGGGGGAGAACCATGCAGTAATTTGCATGCAGTAGCCTACAAATATGTCATTTTCGCCTATATACAAAATGGTGTATTTGACTATTTCTGCACACTGGGGGTTCATAAACAGTCACAGAATTGCGTGAATTGGGTATGACTGGATAGCTGAGATGCTTGTGCATCCAATCAGCCTATTCAATTGTGATTTTAGTCCATTAAGTAGTGTATTGGCACAAATGGTGCTTATTGCTTGTCTTGAGCAATAAAGCCGATAAGAACAAGTTGGGATTACATGTTAAACAACAACCCCAGGCAAGTGTGGGAAGGCCTAAAACACATATTATCAGGGCAACATGGCTGGGTCTGTAAGGTCATTTTAACAGAGGAGCTAAACCACTTCTTTACCCGCTTTGAGAAACCCAAAGCATTCCAGCCTCCCACACACCGCTGCCCATAGTTTCCTCTGAGCATATCCACGGACACACTCTCCCTCAAAGAACATCAGGTTCACAAGTGTGTTTAAGTCAGTGAATCAGAAGACAGCTGCTGATCCTGACGGAGTTCCTGGCAAAGTATTTTAAGTGTGTGCTGATCAGCTGTCTACTGTATTTACAAAAATATTCAACCTCTCACTGACATAAGCCACTGTCCCTCACTGCCTGAAATCAGCCACCATAATCCCTGTTCCCAAATCCACCACCATCAGCGGCCTCATTGACTTCAGACCCATCACCCTAACACCCGTGGTCACTAAGTGCTTTGAGAGGCTGGTCTTAAGGCACATCAAGGACCGCTTCCCATCAGTTTGCCGACAAGACAAGCAGGTCCACCGAGGACGCTACCTGGAACATCCTTGGACTTCTGTTACAAATATGAATACAAATTACTTTAAAAATTAATTTGTCTATGATCGACCATTCGCAGAAGAGTCTTCTGACAATTTGCAGAAGAGAAGACTCTTTGTAGCTACCTTCAGCCTGATGGCTTTCTTCGTCCTGCAGTGAAGACAGAGGAGCCGTCCACCACCACTGCGTTCCTGGTCCATCAAGGTGTCATGAAGAGGATGATCCAAGTTATTCAGAATGGCCTCCTCCATCTTCAGTGTGCATCTCTCCACCACATCCCCCAGTGAGTCCATCAGGGAAACTTCATTGAGGTCAGTGCCTCAGGATGTTTGGCCTGTATCCTAGCAACGACTGCATGGAAAACTTTGCATTGAACTTGAGCAGCAGCCGTTGGTGGGATGTACACAATTGTTATGATTTTGAAACAATCTACTTTCTGAGTCCAATATCTCCGGCTCATCGCTCTTGATGGTCAGGGAGTTGACATTTCCCTTGATAATTGACGGCAGAAAGGACCCTGTTCATCTCCACTTCCAGGCCTTTAACCTTTACTCCACTAGCATGGCAACCATGAAAGCACATCTTCATCTCAGCTGGAATAGGGTGGCATCCTCCACACTTACTCAATTTTCAGGGAAAGTTAAGATGCTTTTCGACTACAGCTCGGCATTCAATACCATCATACCAAGCTGGTCACACTAAACCTCCCTCCTACCACCTGTGCTTGGATTAAGAATTTTCTTTCTAACCATCCACAGTCTGTTAAAGTTGGTGACAAGCTCTTCCATCCTGACTTTTGGAGGCACAAGACTGACCCCCCCCCCCCCTCCTGACCTTGCGGAAAGGGTTTCCACCTTTAAGTTTGTAGGGATCCATATCTCAGAGGATCTATCGTGGTCAGCTGACATAACTGTCCTCGTCCAGAAAGTCCAGCAACGTCTCCCCCTCCGAGGGTCTTGAGATGGAACAAACTGCAGGAAGACCTTCTCATCTCAATTGAGAGTTTGCTGGTGTATGCCATGCCATCTGTATGGTATGCTGGCTGCACTGTGACTGACAGGAAGAGACTGCAGAGAGTGATAAGGTCTGCAGAAGAAGTGATCAGCTGTCCACCTCCCTCCCTGGACTATATTGCTAGCTCCTGTTGCCTCTCCAGAGCTACAGCAATTCTCAGTGATCACTTCCATCCAAACCATCACCTGTTCAGCATGCTGCCCTCTGGGAGCAGGTACAGGTCCATCAGGTCCAGGACAAATCATGAACAGTTCCTTCCCCTGAACAGTCATTACTCTAAACACACAGTAACTTAACACAATAATATCCTCAAGAGCTCATGTATGACATGCAATAACTAATGGTATAGGAGGAAGAAAAATTGCAAACATAAACTACTGTAGGAACCAGGGACATGTCCCATACATAATTCCTCTTGCAGAGGAAGCTTGATGTTAGTATTCCTCTTTATCATCAAAAGTCTCTGCTTCAATGGTCTCATCTTGTTGTTCTTCCTCTTCTTCGCTATCTGCCTCCTGTGTGAATATGTCAACCAGAGATGGAGGCATTATCGGTCCAGCAGTCCAAGGTAGCTGCCCGCTTGTAACCTGCAACTCTATGGTTGCAGCGATCAATGTGGGTGGAGAGACAGCACTGTGGCGGATGGCGACAGCATTTTGATGGTGGGAGGTGTCTAAGGTCCACTTCAGACTTAGCTGAGAGGGACTCATCCTCTCTGACCATCTTGTGTATCATCTTCACATGCACTGCATTAACTTTCTTTTGGAGTGGCAGGTTACAAACAGGCAGCTACGCCCACCTCTGAGCAGCCTAAATGACCTACATCTGGTAAATAATATTATATTGTTAACTGTGTTTGCTTTTTTATGTATAACAAGAACATATATTACAAAATGATTTTCACCAGGGATGAGAGAAGAATGAAGATGGAGTACTGTGGAGTACTATGGAGTACTGTGGAGTAGTGTGGACTGCTAGACCCATAATGCCTCCATCTCTGGTTGACATACTCACACAGGAGGCAGATAGTGAAGAAGAGGAAGAAGAGCAAGATGAGACCATTGAAGCAAAAATTTATGATGATGAAGAGAACTACTGAAATCAAGCTTCATCTAGAGGAATTCTATAGGGGACTTGTCCCTGGTTCCTACAGTAGTTAATGTTTGCAATATTTCTTGCTCCTATGACCATAAGTTATTGCATTTCATACATAGTTACTAAATGGCTACATTTGGTGAAATTACTGTTTAGCACACGTGAATAAATCCTCCAATGTTCATTTCAAAGAGTGATTGAATTATTGCTCATGATAAGCAATAAGCACCATTTGTGCCAATACACTACTTTATGGACTAAAATCACAATTAAATAGGCTGATTGGATGCACAAGCATCTCAGCTATCCAGTCATACCCAATTCATGCAATTTTGTGACTGTTTATGAACCCCCAGTGTGCAGAAATAGTCAAGTACACCATTTTGTATATGGCGGCAATGACATATTTGTAGGCTACTGCATGCAAATTACTGCATGGTTCTCCCCCAAAACTGCATTAGATTCACACAAATTAGGTATTTCTTGATAGGGGAGGCCTGTAGGTACCTATATAACCCATTTCCATTCACATACATCTAGGTGACAGGTCAAGGGACCATTTGAAAACATGTAGATGGCTGTTTTTCCCTCACAAAATTTTCATCTGACTTTAAATCATTAGGTTTTTAGCTCACTTTCTGACAAGGTAGCTTAACAAACTTGGTCACACTGGAAACCTGAGGTTGTCCTGAATACATTGATATCTCTATCTTTGGGCTCGCTCAAAATTTGAGCGTGCTACAGTCTTTGAAAGACAGTCTGACTGGCATTCCTGGCAACAATTCCACAGGTATCATAGGGGTACTAAAACATTGCAAAAAACACATTTTGGACAGGTTTTGTTCCGGGGATCACCCAAATCTCTATTTTAGAGGTTCCAAGGATGCAAAAAATCCAGACTAGAAAAAAAAATAAGGGGGGTGCACGTGAACCCCTCCTGGGGCTCCTACTAATGTGTTAGTTTCACTTTTTGAATTGAACACATTCTACATCGCGGAGGCGACGTCTTTCCACTTAGGGCTTCCTTCACCTCTGAAACGGGGCAGAGCTCCGTGGGAGACACCTGCCTGACACAGCAACGTAGGGAACCGTGCATGTCCACAGCTCCACGGACATGCACGGGGGGGGGGGGGGAACAAAAACTCTTTGGATCTGAACGATTCACACAAGTCTCCTAATTGGTCATGAAAAAAGCGAATTTCGCTTTTCGGCGCGCTGTTTGCATCCCTGGACATATCTGCAGACTGGTGTAGAGGACACACAGAGGTAGCGATGTTAAAATCTCACCTCAAGTCTCCGGACCAGAGTTGAGCCGCAGCCTGCTGTTGCCTCTGCTTGGTTCCCTGAAAATGAAAGTAAAAACTAAACACGTCGTCATTGAACGTCTTGAATGCAACCCAGGGAAAACTCCTCCCTTACGCAACGATCAGTCCGTCTCCCTAGCAGGTGGAGCATTTATTTTTTCTAATGCTTTTTGGGGGGGAGGGGAGGTTGCAGTAGCCTACAGTCAAGGAAATGTGGAGGCAGAGAGAGGGGGACATGCAGCAAGGCAGTATTTCTGTTTTTATTTGTGTGTTTATTGGTCTAATGGGCTCTTTGCACAGCTCCACTACTTCCTGAACTTAATGCTGCTCCTTTGTTTCCTGTCTTACATTATTGGACAAACTGATTAGTCCAGGTGTGTCTGAGGAGTCACAATGGTCAGACACACCTGGATTAATCAGTTTGTCCAATAATGTAAGGAAATGAAGGAGCAGCATTAAGTTCAGGAAGTAGTGGAGCTGTGCAAAGAGCCCATTATTTATCAATTTGGTTGTTGGATTTTGTTAATTTTTTCTTCTTCTTCTTTTTGGCACCACACTTTTTGCATCCAAGTACGGGCGAAAAAGGGGAAGAGGCCAGAGCTTATCGAGGTAGGGTTTTCCGTACTACGACGGTGGTTCACTTCTTACCGCGTGATAGCCTACATCTCCTCGGTAACTTATGCTGAACGGCTAACCAGGCTCAACAGGCTTTGTGTTCATGATGCAGCTCAACAAAACCTCAAGCCCCGGTCCGAGTTAACATGGTACTACGAAGCTGGTTATCAACTCGTTTGTTGAGTCCAACTCTCAGCTTCATGCTCTGTGTGCGTTCACAAAAGGAGGCATTTGGCGTCATATTATTCTACTTCTGCACGAAATGGAGCAACAACGGGCTGATTTCAGCCAAGATGGTTGTTTTAATGGAGAGAGTTTGAGTGATACAAAAAGCACGATCGCAGCCTGAAGCAACAGTGTTGCTGCAAATATGACGAGAGGAGCCTGCTTTTAAAGCAGTACCGTACTTAAGATGCGTTCACACCGGACCTTTTATTTTTGTCCCTGTCGCTCGTATCACTCCGAGAAAAACGCTCCGACGCTCAGGTGCATTCGCTCATCAATTTGGCACAGAGCCACAGACTCGCATTTTCGCTTTGAAGACGTCATGCCCACTGCCATGTGTCGCTGTTTACACCGGCACCACCGGGATTACGGCAGCCAATCAGTGCTGAGCGACAAGCGACTGACGGCTGGAGAGTTGGGATTTCTCATCTGGAGCGACAGGAGCGACTCGAGCGAAAAAACACTCCGACGCTCCGTCGCTGTCGCTCCGAGCCCCAGCGTTTTTTCGCCTGGGCGATTAAACGCTCAATCGCTCGTTTGCATTGACTTAACATGTAAACTCGTCGCTCGTTCTAAAAACAAAAGGTCCAGTGTGAACACAGCTTTAAGAACTTTCAATTTTGGTTGAGTTTGGCGGCGCCAGTGGCCCAAAGTGGTAGTGTTTTGCCTGAAGGAAGACTCCATTTCCCATGAGCACCAGCGCGTAGCGCCATAAACATCCTGATCTCCCGGTGCATGGAAATTAATAGCCTCGTAAACCAGCCTCTCGCGGAAGTGCATTTCATTTCATTCCGAGGGAGAGTCTGGCCTCATCCCCATTCTAAGCGTTTGGACTGAAACCCTCAGAAGGCCGAGCCAATCAGCATCACCCGCTGTGATTGACACAGCACGTTGGCCAATCAGGGACCGACTGGTGCAAAGTCCCGTCACTACACTAACTTGCTGATTGGCTGAATGGGGTTGTCTGTCAACGCTACTACTAGAGCACTGGAAAAGAGAGTAACAACGCGCATTGGTTCAATGGAAGCGCCTCCTGATGGCGGAATGTGGGTATTGCAAAAGCGCCCAAGAACTGACATCTCTGCATTGTTGGTGAATGAGCAAGTGTGGTATTTTCAATAATTTAAGGACATTTATAGATCACCCACATTAATAGCATCATTGAGGATCATTTACAGATAAACATTAACACATAGGCGAGTAAAAAAAACACACAAAAAAAACAGTTGTCTACATTAATGTTTCAATCTGCATTTTGTAATAAACAAATTATAAGTATCATTTGATATGACCAAGACACCTTAAAACAAAAACACGGCCGTTTTCATCAATTTACAAGCAAGTGGGCAACACACATACATTGGAGTGAATGAGTTTTCTGGGCGCTTTTGCAATACCCATATCCTGCCACTAGGGGCGCAAAACCCTTACCACGGGAGTCAATGGTGGTGTCGTTACTCTCTTTTCCAGTGCTCTAGCTACTACCAAAGATATACCATCTTTGCTACTACTCCCGCCCAGCTCCCGCCCACCCCAAACGCTTGCAGGGGGGATGAGGCCAGACTCTCCCGAGAAATGAAATGAAATGCATTTCCGCGAGTAGCTGGTTTACGAGGCTAGGAAATTAACAGAAGACGTCCAAACTAAGTTTCTGTTACCAGCGGATCATTTCACAGTAAACACACACAATTCGACGGAAAGGTGCCGCATTGCCTGCTCCCTCCTCGTCGTGACCATAGACTGTAAAAAGAGGTCGTGACTCGCGAAAGTGAAACTTCAGTGTCCTACCATGCTCCTCAAAGTAAAGTGCCAGAGAAGGCGATACAGACCCCCTCAGGCCATGACAGAGGTGTCATTCAACCTGTTCTAAGTCGATGTACCATCACAAAAGTTATGAAAATATTATATGAAGGTTGAAAAGTTCCTTAGTGTTGGTTTAATTTCTGACAGCTGAACATTGCGCAACTTTTAAATATGAGGCTTTATTCAATTAAACTAAATAAAGTAGAGCAACAACAATTGTTTTTATAGGCTATTGGTTTTTTATAGGCTATTGTTTATACTATATAGTCGTAGGCAACTGGACTTTTGTCTGGGAAGCCGTTTCGCCTCTTATCCAAGGGGCTTATATGTGTGTGTGTGTGTGTGTGTGTGTGTGTGTGTGTGTGTGTGTGTGTGTGTGTGTGTGTGTGTGTGTGATTGCAATTATAGAAGGCTGGGTGTGTGCATATGAAATTGGTTACAGTGTGTGTTTTTTTTAGGTGCTGTGGCTACAAGCAAGTCGTCTCATATTGTCTCTGTACAAAGACAACAAAGACATTTTTAAATGTGAAAACAGTGGAGACTTATTCAAGATTTGCGTTTGGGCAACACTGGCATAACAGGCGAAACATCGAAATTAAGCTTCCCCGTCTTTTATTGCGCAGTGTATTTGAGTAATTGTTTGGCTGTTTGTCTACTTGGTTTTGTCTTGTATGTTAAGTGTGTATGTGTATGAGAGTGGACCACTTTTTCGAGTCCATAATAAAGATTATTATTATTATTATAGTCAGGCATCTACAGAGACCAACAAAGCCGGTACGTCATCAGTAGTCGACGGCGACTGGGAGACTCGAAGGTCCTCAACATCATCCCGCATGAAAACAGAAGCGAAACCTTCCCCGGCGATTATAGTTTCTTGTTATTTCTTTGGAAATAAGAGTTTGTGAGTCCCCTCCACGTTTGGCTGCGTGTTTCACCCCCCACCGGACAGCACCATGTTTGTTCCCGCAGGAAACTCGCCGCCCTCTTTCAAAGATTTCACCCTCGTCATGGTGAGTGAAACATCTGGAGGCACAAACTCCTACTGTCACACATCTGGTCCTGTCACCACTGCTTTAATATGCGTTTTTACCACTGGGTGATGTATCAGAGCCGAAACCGGTGTTGAATGGCGGTGGGACATATTTTGATAGTCGTCCTAAAGATGGTAGATGCTTTTGTAATTTGTGCAAGTCATGTCAACATGTCACTGTGATTTCACTGAGCATCCAAATCCTTAACTGAGGATAGTTACTGTCTTGTTGCAATATGCCAGAAGCATGCCCACTCTCATCATCTATTAACTTATATAAGGCTGCAATTTACTGTTATTTTCATTATGGATGATAATTATCTTTACTTTTGTCATTGTTATAAATACCACAGTATAACAACGAGATGAAATTAGAGCAGCACACATACATGCTTAGTGCCACAGAAACAAAATAACTGTGTGTGGTTTATATAACATTATACTGACAAATGGCTGATACAATTTCTGAAACACCCAAATGTATGTCTTCAAATTGCAAGACCTTAAAAATGAAAATAGTAATTTAGGAAAAGTAGAAAATATGTTTCAGATATGATGGACCAGAACCATGATATGTTTTGCATTTGTTCAATTGAAAAAAAGGTCCAGACTTTTATTATTTTATATTGTTTATTCCCCCTCCAGCCAGCTGTGGCTGTTGGTAATGTGGGTCAGCTGGCAGTGGACCTCATCGTGTCGACTCTCAACATGAAACGAATCGGCTACATCCACACAGACTGTCTCATCCCGATGGCTGGCAACAACCCATACGCCACCTCCAGAGAAGACGCTGAGGAGCTGCACACCCCGGCAGAAGGTACCGTCCCTGGGTCATGATGATGGAGGATGAGGATAATTACTTTATTTGTGGCTAGCCTATATGCTTCTTAATGTTTCCAGGTAAAATTGTTGTAATGTTTGATGAATTGTTGCTGCCTCCTGTCAGTCGCCGTGAGTTGAACTGTTTTTATCATGTTGTCAAAATAAGATGACTCCTCAGGCACTTTTTTTTAAAAAGAAAGACTGAATGATGTTTCTTTATTTAGTAGAGACCAGGTGTCATGTCTGGTGCAGTGAAATTTGTACCTTCTGTTAAGTGGAAAGAAATCCAACACACTCCCAAAGTCTAATTCTCAGTCTGTCAACTGTTTCTCACCCACAGTTTATTCAGCAGCAGAACTGAAGCTGGCCGTTCTTCAGATCAGAGCTCCAATTATTCAGGTAAAACCACAGTCTGTTGCATAAAGCATGAGCTCATTCTATGAATCTTTAAATGCGACTAGGAGGAGGAAAAACCTTCGGTCAGAGAGCCGTGTCCTGATGGAGGAGGATAAACAAAAAAGCAAGAAGTCTATGGATATTCTCATTCATCCAGGTCATCGTTCTTTTCTGGGCAAATTGAGTCGTAGGCAACTGGACTTTTGTCTGGGAAGACGTTTCGCCTCTTATCCAAGGGGCTTAGCCTAGCTAGTGCTAGTCTAGCTTAGTCTTAGTCTAGCTAGTGCGGACTAGTGAGACTTGTTGCGTACAAACTGATGAAGCCCCTTGGATAAGAGGCGAAACGTCTTCCCAGACAAATACAAGTCCAGTTGCCTACGACTCAATTTGCCCAGAATAAAAAGCAAGAAGTTGAAAAGCCCCTCTTGAAAAAGCAAAAGAAGTGATGCCTCTTGTTTTTGGAAAAAGACCAATGTGGAACTGGAAAGGAGAAGAGAAGAGGAGGATCAGAGCGATGACGATCTGGTGGTGGAGGAGGGGGCTGCATGTTGTACAGTAGCTTCACCCCCCTCCTCACTCCACTCCACTCCAGTTCCCCTTCCTCTCTCTCTCTCTCTTTTGTGTTTGTCCTACTGGTAATAACCACACTAAATCTACTAAATGCATCTGATGTTTGTTAAGTCTATAAAATAGAGAAGCAAGTGGTTCCTTGGATTTGGCCAAATCCGGCTCATCTGACAAACACAGCAGCTTTTAAAATAACACCAAAGGACTGCTACAGTAGCTGTCTGACGCTGTGCCGGCAATCCCCAGAGCATCAGCACAGTTGCCAAAAAAATCCCTGTGTGTGGCAATGCACACCAAACTATTTTGTTGTTTTCACCTCCTCTTTATTCAAAATGCCTCTGGTCTCCTCTGTTAGTTAATCAGATCAGTGATATGTCAGGGCTCGTGTTGTTTCTGTCACCTCACCACCGCTAAAGGTGAGGACAATCAAAAACTTCCAACAGTTTGTACTAGGGATGTCACGATTATAGATTTTCTTGGTACAATTATTGTCAGAGAAATAATCACGGTATCACTGTTATCACGATTATTATGCATTTATTAATTTCACAACACTATGAATGCATAAAATCAAATATATTCAAGATATAATTATTTACACAAAATATTTGAAGTATCACAAAATATTTGAAGTATCTATTAACATAGGACCAGTTATTAATCCCCCATGGGAAATATTTGAAATAAGGCATTAATTAGGCTATCATCTACAACAAATGTTTAAGTTTATTTTTATTACACATGACATGCTAACATTTTTAGGCCCCGTCCAGACGAATCCGTTTTTTTCGAATCCGGATAAATACTTTATCGGATTGGCCTCGTGTCCACACGAATACGGCGTTTTCAGGGTGTGAAAATGGTATTTTTTGAAAACGGGTCCCAGAGTGGGAAAATTTGAAAACGCCGCCCCAGCGTTTTCGTCTGGACGGCCAATACGGATTTTTTCTGAAACGATGATGTCATGCCCCCCGCCGCTCTACCTGTAACCTGAGACACACACACACACACCGCTGCAGCAGCTGCACACTGACAGTCTATGCACGTAACAACAACAACGGCCGACTAACGTCGCGTCGCTCAGACGCTGCAGCTGAATCACGTCTGTTTAATCATCACTGATCGTAATATTTACTCTGACACGACTCCCTGTCAACATTTAATCCCATGTTTGAGTTTGAATACAGCGGGGAACTTCTTCTATTGAATTACAGTGGGGACTTCCCGTCTTCTTTAGCTGTTTTAAGTGTTTATGTGATGCAGGCAGCGCTACAGCGCCACACACACTCCACACACACTCCACACACACGCCTGCAGTATGTAGGTACTACAGCGTTTTGGGTCGTTTTCAGGTGATCGTGTGGACGCAGATATTTCTGAAAACGATGCCGTGTTTACGGAGATTTTTTTCAAAACGATTAAGAAAAAGATCGGATTCGGTGAAGCCGCGTATTCGTCTGGACGGGGCCTTAAACTCCTACCAATTCAGTGTTACATTAGGTTAAGAGACCAGTATCTGTGCATTTACCTTTACATGGTTCTGACATCATCTTTTTTGGAAAGTGACGGTATTTTGGAATCTTTACAATAAATTAATTGTGGCATTTAATACCGCAATTAATTGTGAAAACAAGTAATCGTGACATCCCTAGTTTCTACAGTTTTTAATCTGTAGCTCTGACGTCTGTTTTCATTGCAGACCAAATCCAAAGCGTTTCGTCAGCTGGTGGTGTCTTGGATCAAAGCCAGTGGCTTCTCCAGGACGGTCATCCTGTCCAGCAGTCACGCCTACCAGAGAGACGACCAGCAGCTGGAAGGGTATTGACAAACTACTTCACGTTTTCTGGGCATTTCTTTGTCTTGGCTGAATACAGGTCAGCTCTAATGACACGTGTGTGTGTGTGCGTTGTAGCACTCCTTTGAGATACCTGGTCACTCCATCCCTGCTGAAGGTGAGTGCAGACGCTTTGAAGGAGCTCGGCTGGAAGGAGATGGAGCGAGTGTCACCTTTCCCAGGACTGACAGACGCCAACAACGAGCCACGCCTCTGCATCCCCGGAGGAGGCATCACCAAAGGACTCTACACGGACAGGTAGAGACGGAGAGCTCCAGCTTCCTGTCGGCAGCTTCATACAGACCTCCGATCATGATTCATCTGAACGAGTAGATTCATTATTTGTCATACAAACAGTTATACGAGTTCAACATGTAGGTCTAGTGGAAAAATGACCCTGAGACTGTGTAATAAACAATTTTAAAAAGGTGACACTATTTATAAAGATAGAGTTGTAGCTTTTTGGCTATAATCCTACTAAATTACAACAGCACATTGAGATGTTTTTGTTTTTTTTGTTTTTTTTTGATAATTCACTCACTAATGCAGCTGTGATGTGGGTGCATGTCATGCAATTTATTTCACATGAAAGTCATATTTGTGGGTATCTCTTTACCACACAGACAATAATAATATAATAATATAATAATAATACATTTTATTTATAGAGCGCTTTTCAGGGAACTCAAAGTCGCTTTACAGACAATAAAAACAGCAGATAATACAAGTAAAATAGAAAAAAAAAAAGAAAACTCATTAAACTATAGAAAACATTTGAATACAGATTAAAACAAATAAGACAATATATCAACTACATGTTAAAAGCAGAGCGGAATAGATGGGTTTGAGTAGTGATGTGGGGTCAGTGGCGTCTCGGATGTGTTTGGGGAGGGAGTCTCAGAGGGTGGGGGGGGCCAGCAACATCCCTAAATGTTTAAAATCTAGCAGATCAGGAAAATCTGATTCTGCTTCCATATGATAGCGATGAAAACAACTGTCCTGCCAAATTATGATTTTAAATCAGCGTTCTTAAATAACACAAACAATAATAAATCATGTTGTGATGCCAGCTTGTCATGTATGTTTGTGTGACCGTGTGTGCTTGATGTTGTGTTTAGTTGTTCGGAGGATCTTCCTCTGGCCGTGCTGCTGCTCTTCTGTTCAGAAGGTGACAACATCCCAGACGCCTTCACCCTCGTCAACCACCTCAACGACTGGCTCCATCTGCTGGAAAAACCTGTGAGTAACAAAAACCAGAGCGAACAAGATGTCCAACAAGCCTGTGCAGCGATGTTGCAAGATATGATTAAGAAATGCTTTTCTGTGTAGCAACAACCTCTGTTTACAACAAACTACAACCTTAATATTTCAAATGTCTAATCAGCAGTTTGTTTTTCTCCTGTTTCAGAGCCAAGAACCAAACAAATGGAAGATCCCAACCTCCTGGAGTCTGCTTTTTGGCAGTGGCATCCCCCCTGCACTATTCTGAAAATCCTCTTTGCTATTTTTACCTTATAAATAATATTTCTCAGACCTTAGAGAACTCTTGACTTGGGTAAAATCTGCTCAGTGAGGAGTTTTTGTGTCTGATACTGGACAGTGTCTGCTGTAAAACATTTAATAATGGTGTTTATCTAGTCGTGGCCAAAAACTCTCTATTTTAATAATCATCTTAAGATGGATAAATATTCAATATGTATAGGACATTTTGGCCCTAACATGCACTTCAACGCAGTTTCCTAATGTTGTAGAGTTTGAATGTTTTTTTTTTTTTTACAATAAAAGACTGTTAAAAGGATCCCAGTGTGAATTTATCTAAAACAACAAAGACTTTGTATTTGTCTTACTGGACTTCGCCTCCACCTACTTAACTGAAAGTGGTTGGCCAGGTGCCATAGTGTGTTCCTGGTAGTCCCTCCTTTCTGTAATTTGATTCCTCCCAACAACTTCGATAGTGGTGACAACAGCTAGACAGCAGCGTGACTCATGGGTTGACCTCGCAGAGCTGTTTGCCAAGTTTGTGGTTTTCCTTTCTATCTGAATGATTGTTTTTGGGTGGGTTCACTGTACACAGGCTGTGGGAAAGGAATGTCCTCAAAACATTTTGAAAAAGGAGTGACAGTGAAAGTTGGCCTCTCAAAAGGAGAACTAGACATGGAACTAGACACATACAGATTAAAATGGAAAACAACACTGACTTAAGATCTATTCAAAAATATTACTAGTCTCAATATATTACTATTGGTATTATATAGTCAAGTCATTGACAAACACTGCTTTGTAGGCATTTTTTTTTTTACCAACTGGGTTGTTTTGGAATAATATTCAAATAATATCCAAATGCTCCACCAGAAAGTAAATAAGGTTATAATATAACCTTATTTACTTTCTGGTGGAGCATTTAACTACAGTTTTTAACTAGATATGGACAGGATGAAAAGATCAATAACTCCAGATTCTTTGTTCATAATTGATTGTTTCTGTTACTGTTACCTCACTTTTATTTATTTATGTAAAAAAAAACATTAGTTAGGAGTCAAACTTACTGCTGCTTGGCTACATTATTAGCCTAACATCAGCTAACACAAAGCATGGCATAAAAAAAAGGAAAATTATTCATCTCTGTCAAAGGATGATTTGCCAAACCATCAATCAATTCACACGTTATGTTTGGTTTGTCAAATTTATCAAAAACTGTAACAACTATGGTGTGGCATGGCAACCGTTAGGTTGCCAAGGAACACAATGGGAATACTAATTGATAAGGTTTGTGCTAAGATAACCAAGCTCACTGGTTATTGCCTTTTATTGTTGTGTCCGTTTAACACACAAACTCCCACACTGTCTTCTCTTTAACTTTAAAAACACTACGCTTCTCCCCATGGCCACATGCAACAGTTATATTCTTTCTTTGTAGTGACATTTTGTGATGGAAAAATTATGACAACTCAAATAACCAGACAATAGTTTACACAGGTTGTTAAGTAAACTAGATGATACCAGTTTTTATTTGTAGATTACACTCTAAGAGAGAAGAACTTAAGACAAATTCATTTCAAAAGGAGAACAAGTCATCAAATCAGTTTTCTACTGTATTCAAATCTGTAACATTGTTGCATGTCTCTCTTTTTTTTTTTTTTTTACAAGCAAAAAATATGTCTTTTTACACACATCTTTTAAAAAGAACACTATGTACATCATGAAAACATCACATGCCACTGAATTTCTCATGTGGGAGGAGGCAGAGCTTTTCTTTGAACCTTCCCCCATCACTGTGAAAAACTTCAAGTAATCTCTTATAAAAAATAGAACATTTTCATGTTTGTCTCTGAAAAAAGGTTTTCTAAAAATACACATATGAACACCATTACAAATTGGCAATGCATAGCCCCTATTTTCAGTCTTAATTTCATAAATGAAAAGAAGCATAACAGAAGGACAAAGCTGTAAATAATATTAGAGCAAAAAGAAGAAAGAAAGAAGATTTCCTGACTCCAGAAGCAGCGCAGGTGGTGGTTGAGATGTGACCACAGGGGTTGGGGGTGTAAAGCGCTGGTGTGTTTTTGTCATCTTAAAATGTGTGCGCTCTTCAAAGAATGTCAAAGTGTCAGCTGTAAACAGTTTAAAGAGGAAGAGGAGACGTGGAAAAGCGGTGATGTGCGGGACAGAGGACGTCGTGGGAGTGAGGTTTTTTATGCAACACGCTTGAGAAAATGAAGGTGTGAGGCGGATGAATAATGCTGTTGGGCTGGGACACAAACAAACAAACACACACACACACACACACACACAAAACAAAACAAAACAAAACATGAAAAAAAGGAGGAGAGCCAGCTGTGGAGGTGAAGGTGAGGAAGAGTGGTTTGGAGTTGAGGAAGAGGAGGAGGACAGAGCTCCTTCAGAGGAGAGAGCTGGAGTTCCCTGCCGATGTTGGCTTTGCTGCCAGAGCTGTAGTCATGTGGCCGTGGGTGGAGGTGGTTAGCAGTCACTGGGTTTCATCCTGTCACAAGACACAAAACATATTTCAAGAGGTTGAACTAAAGACTGCGTTCTACCAGAGTGTCAGTAAAGCTTAAGAGTGATCAAAGGAACTCGTACCACAAAAAAAAGAGAGATCAAATTAGCATCTTCAGCTTGGTTTTCAGTATAAACCTTTACCTGAGAGTGAAAAATCTGAAGTAAAGGTTGTTCAGCTGTTTGCAGGTGCTGTGGGACAACACAGTGTCTCGGATCACTTTGATCAACCCAACATTAGATCAATTATCAATGCAGCGAAAGCAGCCAGTCGTGTTTAATAAGCAACATGTCACACTCTGTTCTGATGTTCCCAGCTGCACATGTACAATTTTCCAAGAAAATTTCCATTTTGTTAGTGCAGAGAATTAGATTTGATTATCTGCAACCAAACAAAGACTGGTGTCGGGATTAGAGCAGAGCTGCAACAGTTAGTCATCTAATCAGCCGGTCGATAAATGGGGAATTATCCAACAAGAGTTTTGATCAGCAACCGGGTAAACTATGAAGTCAAAATGTCAAATATTCTCAAGTCCATTTCCTGTTTTTCTTGTTTGTTATTGATGTAAACTGACTCTGGGGAATGCAACCACTAAGTCGGGAAGTGGTTATGTAGACATCTAAATCCTGGCTGGCTGATGCTGCCAAGCTGTTTGGCTTTCGTTGTGGTGGTCTTCATATTGTACTGCACACTTTTTACGCATTAAAAATTCATATTTTAAATAACCTGAAAAAACACAATTTACAATTTTTACCAGATAATTTATACAGTACCTCACCTCGATGAATATTAGTCTGGTAATCAGTTGGTTGTCAGCAGTGACATTTTTTAAGCAAAAGTACAAAATATTCCCTTGTTTCAATTAATTAAATCTCAGAATTTCCTGTTTTTCTGTGACTTGTGTGATACTACCGGTCATCTTTTTATTTTTAGGTTCTCGACTATTGGCTGGATGTCTCCTTTGGCAGTAGGAAATTGCGTGACAAAAAGTCATTTAGCTTATAATATAATAAATGTACAAGTCAAAGTCCCTCCAGGAACTGACTACGAATCTCTAATGAAACTAAAAACACCCAAAATTCTAGGAACATCGCCGTGCGAAGGATCTGAAAAAAATGAAGGGCCTAACAACGAAACTGTGAACATCAGACCTACCATAAAATAAAAAAGAAAACATAGGAACATGCAACAAACCATAACACACCCCAACTCACTTGGTGGGACAGACTAACAATCTCAACCAAGACAAGAGATTTACTCTAAACTGGTAAAAGACTTACTTTATATCTCTGCCACGAGACCATTTGTGATTCTAAGTTTCTATCCTAACAACACGGCAACAAAATACTTTCTATATGATCAAAGCAGTGGTTGTAATTGGATGTGACTGTGTTTTGTGCTTCCTTACTAACATTTGACAAGTTTGATTCCACGAAATATGAATTTATAATGCAGTATAAATTAACACCTTGCAATATTCCAAGTCACCCTGACAACAATTAACCACAAATATAAACACACACACACACACACACACACACACACACACATACACACAAACACACACACCATGCTAGAGTGCAACCAAAATGAACACACCTCCAAACCACAAGAGCCAAGCGAATCATGAAGAGAAGAACAAAACCCCAAGAGGAACAAAAACACAACAGACACTGAGTACACACCAACACGCGCACACGAACAAACACACACACACACACACAACACACACACACACCTCAATGTACAAGAGTGGGTGTTCTTTTAAAAGCTGTGGGTAAACTTCCTCCTCTAAATGTGCTCCTCATGGTTGTTGTCGCTGTCTCAGAAGGGGGCAGAGATACGCTGCCCCCCACTGGACAGGCCAGCTCTTGTCATGTGCAGCAAATGCAGCCCAAACTGTCCGAGAAGAACCACAACAGCAGAGTGAGATCTCGTCAGTCAGTCAACCGGTGCACTTTTGACCATTTACTGTAACAACACTGACATGTCGCACACAACAAAGGGACGGCTTCTCAGAAATGACTTGGTGAGCCGTTTTTGAAGGTGCACAGTCATCAGAAATAAATGCTTCCTCAGTGTCAGGGTCTGAGCGTCCCGCCTCTATGAGAAACTCGAGGTAAATGTCAGCTTGGAAATAGTGGCTTCATGCTAAGTGAGTGAGAGGAAGAAGTGTTGAGAGAGGGAGAGCGAGAAGAAATAGACAGAAAATGAAGCCTCGGTTGTAGTATTAGGATGCTGATTCATGCTTTGGGAAAGCCTGGATTTCCTCTGTGGGTTTAAGCTGAAAACTGACTCATCTTCCCCAACATCTCTCTTACAAGAAAAGAGTTGTAGGGTGAGTTTATGAGAATAAAATTACAGTGTGTGCTGAATATAAAAATGTGATGGTGCACAACAAATCCTCCTGGAATGCAATATAACAAGATGAGGCTTGGTGAATGAAAAGTTAGTAATAGAGGCCGTTTCAGTCAGAGGATGTCATCACCTTTTTCTCTTCCTCTCTGAGTCATTCGTCCTGGGCTTGCTTTGGGGTGTCTTGGCTGTGCCTGATTTGGAGATACTGTCTTCTCTGCGGCGCTTGCTGAAAGAAAAAACAAACAAAAAGAGACACACACACACACACACACACACAAAGAAAATGGGTCAACAGCTCTATCCAAACAACATACCATAATAAGGGCAATAAGAACACACTTCAGCCATCTTGATGCAGAGGAAGGATAGATGTCAGACAGGGTCTTCATCGGGGGAAGAAAGGGCAAAATGTTTTTTTGTTTTTTTTAATTAAAGGGACTACAAGGAGTTCCGGACAACAGTGTTTTTTCACACTACATTTCCCATGAGCCTCTGCGCTGTGAAACTGTGAAATTCCTGGACCGGCGCAAGACGGACGAAAGCGAAGGCATTTGCCAAGAGCGTTTTCATTAATCAAGAACGAAAGTTGGAGGTTTGAAGACGTCGTAGTTCCGACCATAAACAATGCTAACTAGAGATCCGGCGGCGTTATTCCCGTGACCATAGCAGGGCGGCGTCCAGAAAACCAGGAAATGCTGGGCGAGCCGACCACTAAATAATAATATCAAAATAACTATGAAGACAAAACGATATATTTATTGAAAATGGACCAGTTAACAAGTGTGGGTATCGTAGATTCATCCACATTAATATGAGACTCTTTCATAACCAAAAGCAAACTCCTCAGGGTCTCTTTAACCACTCGTGAAAGATCTCTTATTTAATTTTTTAGCAAGAAGCTGTCAGATTTAAGCTATCAAGATTTTAATTAACCTGAAATGTCTAAATAAATATAAATATAAACATAAGCATGATAACTTGTTATTTTAAGTATCTGTTAAGTTATCTTATTCTACCTGCCCAGGCTCCGTTATCCGTCTAAAACACAAACTGGTTCTAATTTATGATCCTTGGAAAAATTCAGATTTCAAAAACAAACCCTCTCCTCTAATGTTCAGCCAGAAGTCTAGCGGTGGCTGATTATCTGATTATAATTAGTGTACGAGACAAAGTGTACTGACTGTGTTGTGCTGCCGTCCTGTTCCTGTTCCTTGCAGGGCGACTGCGCGGGCACTTTGCCGTCTTGTCTGTAGTCGCCTCCTTCCTCCTGCTGCTGCCCCCCTCGCTGGCCGCCGTTGTATCGTTCTGTTACACACCTGGCCTGAGGCTGAGTGGAGGGGCGAGACTCGGACGTCGGCTCCTGATCTTCCCTCGACAACTCCCGCCACCGGTTCTACATCAGGTCGAGGACGGTAAACAGAGAAAAGAGAACAGACGATAGCTGCTTGATCCAATTGATACATACAACAGGATTTAAGGGAAAATTCAAAAACATTAAAAGCATTTTTTTTTTAATTGCGTAAATGTGATTAAAATGAAGTTACAAACAAGAACTAATAGCTTAATAACGCTAATAATAACTCTCAAGCTTGGTGCACAGAGGTCAATGTGCTGTTCAGCATTCAGTGACTTGCACAAAATACTGAAATTTGATACTTGATTATTGACTTTTGACATTCCTCATAAGCCACGAGAAAATATTGCTCTTTCTCTCTGCTTCTTCTCTTTCTGGGAAGAGAGGAGAAAAAGAGAGAAAATGAAAGAATCACACTTTCACTCTCAGCCTCACTGGTGAGAAGACGGGGCTGTGGTTACATTAGGAGGTGTCAGAAAATAAGAACATTGCAAAACATGAAAGAAAATTACTATGCAGACGAGTGGGTGAAGGAGTTGAGATGAGGTCAATTCTAATCTTGTGGCTTGTCGCTGCAGTCAAATTTCAGCTTTTACAGAAGCATAAATTACCTTTGTTAAAGTGTCTTTTGTATACACTGTGTTTGAACCATATTAATAACCATGTTATATTTACAGCTCCAAAGTTATAAAGTTATAGAGCTGAAAATCTTTCTTGTCATTGAGGCCTTCTGCCTTTATAAGTTGCTCTTTGCACAAACAGCGTATTTGTTCTATGATGCCCAAACCAGAGGATCTTTATTTGTTGCAAAAAGGTACTGCTGAAATAAAGACCGAAAAAAAACAACAACAAAAAAAACGTAGAATTTGTTATGTTGTGTGTGTGTGGTGCAGCTACCTGTACAGAGGAATCTCCCATAATGTACTTGGCTCCTTCAAGGACAGCCATGTAGGAGAAGCGTAGCTGGTCTGGGGTCTGGATCAGGCCCATGCGGAACTTCCTCATGTCCAAAAGAATGTTTTTGATGTCCACTGACGAGGGGTCTTTCCTCTTGTCCATCTGCAGAGGACAGCCGTACAATGCAGCTCAGCAAAGCAAAGCAGGATGGACTCTTTCTTCTCTAAATGTCCGGTGACTAATTTGTTGTTCAGAAGATAAATAAAGGCCTTACACTGTCACACAACCCACCTCAGTCTGTTAGGTATATAAGTATAGTTTTTGGATGAAATGCTGTAACCGATATTTTCAGTACACTTTGTTCTTCAATCTGGTTTATGTAGCTCAACATTACATTTTCATGTGTCTTCTAGCTTAGTGTGGCGACCAAGGGAAATGAGTGTACAGAGGTTAGGTAACATTTCAATAGTTTATGATGTTTTTTATCAGTATTTTTCCCTTTAATCCGACACTTTAAATACTGGTGTCAAAATGGACCAAAATAACAACTGCTTATTCCTTTTAAAATACTCTCATAGGTTTGAAACATTTAAATAGCTATTTCCTTTTTCTATTTTCGTCATCACACACAGTGAATTATTCACCTGTTTCAGGTTAATGTTTAAACAAACAACCTAAAAGCTTCATTAAAGTGGAGCGTTTCACTGTAAAACTTCAGTAAAAGCGTTAAATCAGATCTCATGTGGAACAAAGAAACAGGGCTTACCAGGACCATACACGTGTCGACTAATGAAAAAGTCCCCGAGCGGCCAATCCCAGCGCTGCAGTGGACCACAGCCGGCCCATGGTCGGCACCCAATGCTCTCGATTCTCGCACCTTGAAAAGGAAGTTTAAGAAGGACGCTGGGGACTCTGGGACACCGAAGTCAGGCCATGTGGTGTAATGAAAGTGGTAGATCTCTCTTTTCTCCCCCGTCTGTGAAAAAAGACAATTCATCATTAGCTGCTAGAAAACAATAAATACTTATATTTATTGGCAGTCAGCCAGCCACTGCTGTTATTTTTAGCTCGGTACTGGCCGAGGTCACTGGAGGATATTTCAGAAGTGTTCAACAGTTGGACTATGCAAACATTCACAACAGTTTCAGTTTCACTTCATGCAATAAACAGGCCAGAGATAACTCGTCAAACCTACACAGTGAATGTGTGAACTTCATACTTGTTTGCTGCTTGTTTCATTTTGTGTCAAAAAAGAAATGGTCATTTTGAATTTTACAGAGAAGCAAATGATGAATTTGCAGAAATTTGTGGTATTAGAAGAAGGGTGAAAATCTGGTTGAAGATCAAAAATGCAGTTTGCAGCAGAAACACTGTAGCTTAAACATGTTTTATCTTTCTAAAATACTTAGATCTCTGAGGCATTATCTACACCTCATTTGCATTTTCTCGCCACCTCCACAATTTTGGCTGTGTGGGATTGTGAAAGTTGGGTGAAGAAATGTTTAATGTACCTAAAGTCTGTACAAACAAAAATCCAAGTAGTAAGTTAGGGAAAGCTTTAAGAGGCTTCGGACAACACAGGTCCATGTGAAACGTCTTGCTTTGACACCTCTGAACCATTTCAGTTCTCCTTTGCCTCCTTTCACAGGAAATTCCCCTCAAACAAAATAATCCTCAGGCCTACATTAATATTCTGCAGCTCCAACACTCTGGTGGTGTAGTAAGACTTGGTGTCTTCTGATATCAGCGTGACCAAGAAACGTGTGTCTCTAAACGCCATCTCCCTCTCCTCAGACGTGGGCCAGTACTGGGCACATTTTTCCTGTGACAGAAGAAGAAGAAAAAGAGGAAAATTCTTAGAAAAACCAGAAGAAAATGAATCACCTGACAACTAAATTTAGCTGATTAAAAGCAGATGCAAGCTGAGAGTTCAAGCTGACTGTGTGATGCAGCAGTTGACAAGATATCTAACAAGTCCCGACCAGAGGTTTCAAAACATGAACATTTATTATTTTTGAAAAAGAAAAACTTGGCAAGACTTTATTTGACGCCTATCTCTATAACGCATTACAACCATACTTATAATGAGTTGTAATGCAGTTATAGCACTGTATAACTATAGTTATGAACACTCATAAATGATCATAATGCTTTATAACAATAATCATAACACACTATAAAACATTTTATCATGACTTATAAGGTCAGGTATTAAATATATGTTATAATTGTTAAAGCAGAAGTAAGCGATATAGTCTTAAATAGTTATATCTTCCGACAGCAATCACTTACATAGAGTGTTTGGACCGAAACACGGGTCTGTCAGTCACTCTGCTCTGCTCTGAGCCGAGGAGAAAACTTTTCTTCTATCCTACAAGTTTTATCCAATGAGGAGAGAGAACGGCATGAAGGGCTGTGTGTGCAGCCAAGGGATGCGCGTGAAATGTGGTGACGTAGGGACGAGGACCAATAGATCCATGACGAGGGCGGGGGCTGCTAACTCCGTCGGCTGACAAGAAGTTATGGTGCGTTCAAGGCAACTCGTAACTCGTGTTTTTCCGACCTGTCAAGTCATACCAGTTCGATCTGGTACGAGTTCACGGGTCGGAAAAACACGAGTGGCCGTTATAGTGCACTTTCACAGGCATCAGGTCGGAGAAACGCGAGTTGCGGGTTGCCTGGAACGCTACAAAGTCATAAGTCGTGACTTGAAGCCGTAACTTACGGTTTCAAAAGCCTGCCTGGAACGCAGCATTAGCCAAAACGACCAGATCGCTTACTTCTGCTTTAATAACTTGCTGATAATGCCCACATCGATAATGCATTATAAATATAGTTATGTGTTATAAAAACGTGTATAACCATCATTATAAACACTCATAAATTATTATAAGACTTTACAACAATAAGCATAACACATTATAGAGCATTATAACTCTATTATAATACTTGACCTTATAAGCCATTATAAAATGCTAATGCCTTTTTATTTAATTTCTGAATGTTTATAATGATAGTTATACACGTTTATAAGCCAATTATAACACATTATAACCATATTTATAATGCATTATCGATGTGGGCAAGTTACTAACCATTATAACGTGTTATGATACCTGACCTTATAATTCATGATAAAATGCTTTATAGTGTGTTATGATTATTGTTATAGTATAAAGCATTATTAACATTTATAGTGTTTAGAACTACAGTTATATGGTGCTATAATTGCATTATAACTCATTATAAGTATGGTTACAATGTGTTATAGAGACAGGCGTCAAATAAAACCAAAAACTTAAATTATAAATCAAAGTTACTTCCTTCCTCTTTTTTGACATGTTATAACAATATTTCAACTGTTGCTCTTTTTTTTTTTTGCTCAATAAATAACTTAGATCTGCATTTAAATCAATTAAATCTGATTCAGATCAAATTTAAGATGAGAAGCCAAACTAAATTCCTGAAGTTGCCTTTTACCACTGTGGCCAAATACTGAAGTTATGCCTTCAAACCAACATCTCGCCATTCAGTATTTTCTTTGTAAACAGATAATAACCAGAACTGCTGATTGTAAGTCTATTATATAACCTCCCCTCTGCTGGATTTGAGAGAAGCCCGACCTACATAAAAGATTCTTGTGAAGTTAATAATATTTGGGACTAGGTGCTCTTTATCTCTTTTTTTTCCAAGAAAACAGTCAGTGAATCTCATTATCCAGCGAGATCCACTCCAGCTGCTTTACTGAGAAATGGAGAGGGATCACAGCTGCTCTATGTGACAGAATGAGTGTGTGTGTGTGTGTGTGTGTGTGTGTGTGTGTGTTTTGTCAGCATATTGCAGGATCAATGGAGCTACAGGAGTTAAGAGGTTGAACTGCATCCCAGTTCCTTAAATCTGAGAGCTTGCAGTCAAAACACTGAATTCCAGTTATCCTGCTGACAGACCACACAATGGACCATCCAAACGAAAAAATAATAAAAATATCAAGCAGGATCAAAAAAAAAAAAAGCCACATGAATCATTTCACACAGTCAGCACGCTGAAAAATTTGACATTACATGTGTCTGTTATTTGCCTTTCTGTGGTCTGTTTAGTGTGTCTGTATGTGGGTGTGTACGCCACCAGACAAATGACAGATGTCAACCCAGACAATGAGATGTCTGTGTTTTATCGTGTTTATTGAGCCACTTACTGAGCCTTTCTCTATGACCCTGTTGAGCATGATGACTGCCTTGGTCTTCTGCTCCCAGATCATGAGCCAAAAGTGGCCACAGGTGCTTCTGAGGGGGCCCTGTTGGACGACACACATGAAAGTGAACAAGTCCAGTAGGAGTGCAGTGTTATTTTGAAAAGGAAATGTGTGTGGTCTATCAAGCGTGAGCAATAACCTCATTAGCAGAGGCTGGTATTTATTAATGTGCATCTGGAATCTGCAAAGATTGGTGATAAGATGTTGCCTAAAGGTCAAAGCCAGTGCTAAAGGTTATGATGTGGTTAAGCCGAGAAAACCACTCTGATGATGTTAAATGTCAAAAGGCCTCCAAACAAATGACACAGAAATTTAGAGTAAATACACAAATAGGCATTGCCAATGCTAAGATCCTGTCAGCAAGTCTTTACTTGGTGTGTTTCAGTAACAGGATTAAAACAAATGTACAGTGACACACTGTTTGAGTCACACAGATCAGGACCTAAATTACTGGAAAACTAAAGTAAATGCAGAAAAAAATGTGTATGGTTCCACTTTTAAAGAAAAGCCGTAATACACTGGACAGAAGGAAGCTTTATGGCTTTATACATAACATTTTTCACAGTGTGACAAAAACAAACATGCTAGATAATTCATTTCCAGACTGTCTGCGATCTGATTACTTTGCTATGTGTTAAGAATGGTATCGCCCAGTTTATTTCACAAATGGTTGACATATTTTTGCTTGCTACCAACCCAGACATGCCAGTGCCTAATATCTACTACCATCGCCAACAGATTTATGAAATCTGATGTCTTGTCATGTCGAATTGAACAGTCTCTCTGTGGCTTTGAATTACCAAGACAGTTATTCAGTTCAGCATGCGGTAAGCAACATCATCTGCTGAACAAAAATCAGACCAGTCTGTTATCTACGGTCATGCCAGCAAGAAAAAAAAAAAAAAAAAAAAGTCACGTGGAGAAAGTTGAGTGGTTGTTTGTCCTTTCATTTGCTGAACACATTACAATATTCAAATGTGTTTGAGGCGAAGTTACCGCTGTGTGGGACTAACAAACATTGTTGATGACTTAGACATTATAAATTATTTTAAGAGAACCGGTTACAACCAGCTTTCAAAAAAACCCTACAAAACCTCTGTGGTGATCGTAACATTTCAGCTGTTTCCTTTCTGGGTCAATGTAATGACCTGCAGGTAAAACCAGTAAAGGTGGTTTCTCTGATTTCAGAGCAAAATGCAATCACCTCAGAAACCCTCCTGACAGTTCAACAAGGAAATGTTTTCAGCCCAGCTGCCGATGTGACTGATGGTGTTGTGCGTGCAAACCGATATGAGATAGCAGTTATCTTTACAAAAAAAATGGTAGGCACCTGCAAAAAAAAAGTATGATGCCACAAGCCAACATTATCATCAAGCAGCTGACTGGGGTCGGCCTGCGACCTGGTTTTCTTTGGTCATGGGGTAAAACAGCTGACTGGAAGACGTTTCCAATAAGAGTGGTCCTGAGGCTGATTGCCCCCTGAGGATTTCTTTTTTTTTTGCCATTTGACATCAGTTTAGTGACCTCTGACACACCCTGCACAGCTTCACACTGCAGTTTCACAAGTATATGAAACTGTTTGGAACTGGTACAAAATATAACATATAGTTATTACTTCTAGTAAATAAAGAACTTGAAATAATAATTATTTTCTGTGTTTATTTTCTAATTTCTACATATTTATTCTGTACAAAAAACAAAATAATGATCATTCAACAGAATAATATGAGAGATCATTGCTCTCAGCTCTGAAATTAAATGACGTACTACTAGTACTCGGTAATTGCTTCATATCTCAAAGTAGATAGTATGAGAGTAACCACACACTGATCAGCTCCTCTTTACACAACGTGTGTTAAACCACACTCCACAACATGGCAGAGACTTTACTCATCACGATTCAGCTAAACCAAACAAGCAGTCCTCATCATCAATCACGCTGAGACACAATAAATACATAGTAATTATACATTAACTTAGAACAACAGAACTGGCCTGTCCTGTCCATCTGCTCTGACAGACACCGGTTTTCTTCTACAACTCTTTGTTACAGATTTCATGGTGTGCTGTTCATAAACTATCATCACCATTCATAAACCATTATCAACTATTAGGTAGTTTTTATTCAGTTGGTCCTGTGATCAGGCAGTTGATAGAAAATTAATCTATTAAACTACTTAGGAACTACTTTTTTTAAAAAAATAAAATAGCCCTGGACTTGCCTGAGTCAAGATGTAACTCCTCTGGGCTTCTTCCATCACCACCAGACTTGCATTGATGTAGTCATTTTCTGTGTTTTCCAGCTTCACCCGACTGTGATCGACTGCAGGCAGAGTAAGGAGGGAGAACAAAAATTTTTTTGAGGAAGAGCTGAAATTTTTACAGGAACAGTCTAAGGCTTGGAGAAATGCCACATGTATAAACAGTTTGAACTTTCCACAAATGTTTACTCACATGGACTGACATCTCTGTATCTGTTTCGGTTGCGATTCTCTGGATACTTTGCCACTTTGTAGGCGCACTCGTGGGACTGATTCCTGATTTCCTGAAGAAAACAGAAAGATTGTTTAGATTTTTTTTATTTATCATTATTATTAATAAAGAAGAATACGCCAGATTTTAATGTCAATCGCTGACGGGCTTGATCCAAAGCAGGAAACCCGGTCACATCTCCACAATGTGTCAGTCCACAATAATCACAGTTGTATTAGCACAGTTGAACTGAGCTCTGGACATTGTACAACTAGCGTAAAGATCCTGCTGTGAGGGATACATGTACAAAAACAGAAGAGTATAAATGTCAACGAAGAGTAGAAGAGCTCAATAACTAAGCTAATCAGAGAGAGAGAGAGCTTCAGCCACATGCACAAGCTTATGACACTGACTAAGCTTAGCATTTACGCCGTCATTTCAAAAAAAAGTGCTGCGGCGTCCATTGACAAACTTTACAAAAATCTAAAACGGACATAAAACAAAGTACAAACACAAGCAGCGATGAATAACAGGCTACATGTCGGTCACTTGACGGGCGAGCCGAGCCATTAGCTTGACAAATTAAATGCGCGCTTCAAGTAACTGTCTGTGTGTTAGCTCCGTGCTAGCAATGCTAACAGACTTACTAAGTACAGTTTCTGCCACCGGCCCTCTGTGTCTATGTCTTCAAACTCCTTGTCCATTTTCACTGTGGCAACGCCAGTCTGATCCAAACAAGGTTAGTACAATTAGCTGTCTGACTATCTACCTCATTACTTTATTCAGCCTAGAGAGGCTTTTTTTTTTTGTCAAAGAGTTACCACTTCCCTGCGCTAGCGACCTCTGGCTAATTGTTTGTTCGTTATTATCTCTCCGCTGCAGTTTGACAATCCGAGGAGGTGACGTCTGCGCATGCGCGGACGGTGTTCCCTTCAGGAGCTGTCAAACCAGCCGGAGCAAAGACTTTCAGCGAGCGACAGAGACCAGTCCATCTGAACTGAAGCACTCATTTTATACCTAATGTAGCTACAACATCTCTACTCATGATGTGCAATTTCATATTTATCGTAGTTTGTGTATACTCTGTTGTATTCTTTTAATGTATTTATTCCAACACTTAATATCTAAATATAGGAATTTCCTAGGCTATTTATTGTGTTTGTGTAGCCTGTATTCTGCTGTTTTTTTTTAACCAATTTAATTCCCTTTGAGTGCACCTTACAGCACTTGCTTTTAAAAATTGTCCAGGTGACTGTACAATGACAATAAATCTCTTGAATCTTGAATATACTTTTTTTTTTTTTTTTTTTGAAGGTTGTCATTACACATAAAGATTTGTCATTAGGCCTATTTGACATGTTTTACAGCCTTTTGACCTAGTTGTTCATTAAAAACAAATGTATGAGCCCTTTAACATATTTCTATAGTTTTTGGTAAAATAAATGAGTTCGACTACTTCATTTCTGGCCTCATACATTTGTGATTTACATAGGTTTTTGATAATAGCTATAACAGCAACAATTCACGTCTAAATGTATCTGGATTTGATCAAACTTCTTTGTCAGTGACAGACAAAATGCATTCAACACTAAGACTATGTGGGTGATTTTATGTGGCACACATGCCCTATGTTAAACAACACCATAAGGCTAAGAAATGTGATGCTTGGTGTCCTAAACAAAGAACATTTTGGTAATCTGACTCTTATAATTGTGATAACAGGTCTGCAAAGAGAACAACAAAATTTCTAAAGCGTCAAAGCTTTCTCACATTTCCCTTTTCCCCTAAGAGCGATCTGCCTCTAATACCACAAGTAATGTTTTAATTGTCTGTTTTTTTGTAGTTCTATCATTTACTTCTCTTTTTTCGGCATGTTACTAAGAAACAGAGATGAGGAAAAAAAGAAAATAAAACTAATGAGACTGTTTGTTTAAATTAACGGGGGACAGGTCTGAACGTGTCTCAAACTTAAAGTGATGTGATGATCCCCCTAGAGTGATAATCAGCATACAACGACCTTGTAAAGACAGGTGTTGTTGACGTGTCATTTTTAATTATTTCAAACTTTTAAACGACCTTATTAAAATACTGGACGCATGATTATGATGGACATATCAGGAAACTACTCTTCAATGACCACAGGATGGCAGAATTTACACATAAACATTCAAGTTGCCACAGTGTCAAGTCGACAGCTGCTATCACAAAGAGATGTTCCAGTTGAACTATTTGTCTGACCATAAAAAAAGGAAGACATGCTGGGATATCAGTTTCTCAAAAAATCCCCCTGTAATTACAATGAAAGGTGGTTTTGGCCAACTGTAAAGTAAAGGTAAAGGTAAAGTTGGCTGTTTGTTTATGTTGTTTTACTTTTGTTTAATCAATCAACATAACATCCATCCAGCAGTAAAAGTTTAAGTGATCCAAATGAATAAATAATCAAATATTCCAGGCAAGAAATATCACATTTAAGGGGCCTGGCCTGCATATTTTGACTTTTGCTACAGAGGTGGAAAGTATAACCCCAGATACTTAACTTAAGTATAGAAATATTGTTTTTAATTATTATTATTCCACTTCAACTACTTGACAGGTTACTTTCCAAATTCAGATTAATTATATTATTGATTATAAATTAAATTCAAGAATATCAATTTAAATGCTTTTATTTTTATTTCACCCTGAGGTAAATTCACAAGCAAAGCAGGATTGTATAAAGATAAAATGTTTGGATTTGTTAAAGCAACACTATGTAGGATTTGTGGCACTCGTTCTCTGGTTGAGAAGAGCAACTGTCTGTCTGTCTTTGCCAGAGAACCACAGAGCCTACATGAATTTGTTGCCGGTACCGATGCTGGTGCCGTCGCCACTGTCATTACCGGTACTGGTGCGGAGCTACGGTGTCCCAGGACCATGATGTTCCTACCCGCACAGTAAAGTTACATAGTGCAGTTTCAGCCACTGTGATCCTGCTCAGCCTGCAGCGGCAGCACCAATCATCCTATTAACCATTTTTCTGTCACTTCAATGAGTTTAGAAACATTATTTTAAGTTAAAAAAAACTACATAGTGTTGCTTTAAAAAAAAAAATCCATTATTCTGAAATAAATCGACAATCAACAAGTTAACTTCCGGTGTGTCTTCAGAACCGTGGCGGATGTGTGTTTTATTGTGAAAGGTGAGCGGCTGCTTCCGGTTTTTTTTTATTTTTATTTCACCCTGAGGTAAATTCACAAGCAAAGCAGGATTGTATAAAGATAAAATGTTTGGATTTGTTAAAGCAACACTATGTAGGATTTGTGGCACTCGTTCTCTGGTTGAGAAGAGCAACTGTCTGTCTGTCTTTGCCAGAGAACCACAGAGCCTACATGAATTTGTTGCCGGTACCGATGCTGGTGCCGTCGCCACTGTCATTACCGGTACTGGTGCGGAGCTACGGTGTCCCAGGACCATGATGTTCCTACCCGCACAGTAAAGTTACATAGTGCAGTTTCAGCCACTGTGATCCTGCTCAGCCTGCAGCGGCAGCACCAATCATCCTATTAACCATTTTTCTGTCACTTCAATGAGTTTAGAAACATTATTTTAAGTTAAAAAAAACTACATAGTGTTGCTTTAAAAAAAAAAAAAATCCATTATTCTGAAATAAATCGACAATCAACAAGTTAACTTCCGGTGTGTCTTCAGAACCGTGGCGGATGTGTGTTTTATTGTGAAAGGTGAGCGGCTGCTTCCGGTGGCCGGATGTTTTGGTCTCCGTGTTCTCCGGCTTGACAACAAACGGTCGGACTCAGTCAGTCGGTCGGTCGGTCGGTCGGGGAATGCACCCTGACTGTCCTGCGAAGTTTCCTGCCACTCACACTCACCATCATACACGGTTTTACTGAAACATGGAGCCCGAGGCGAACACGGCTGTAGTGAAGTAAAAGGGAAAAAAAACCCAGAGGGAGAAATTAACGGTGAGTGAGTCTAAAAGGTTGATCTTTATTTAGCCAGAAAGTCGTCAACGGTTGGATATTATTATCACAGGGATCAGAACTTCCTCCTCCTCCTTCTGTGCGAGGAGCTAGCAGCAGTTTGTAGCCTGGTTAGCTTTGTAAATAACCCCACGTTGAATATCATGGACGACGGGACATTTCCCACGTAAGACACTAAAGTAAAGTTTTACGGCACATTTAGGTGAACCGAGATAAATCGTGTTGTCCGAGTTTACCGTCCAGTGAGTGAGCAAAACGCCACAGATCAAGCAGCCTGTAGTAACTCTCTGGGCGATTAAAGTTGGCCACTAGCTTCCTGCTAGCTAACAGGCTAACGCTACTTAGCCAGGTGGAAATTATAAAGAAAAATCAGGTTTAATGGCCGTGTTGACCTTTTCAGTCCAGCATTCAGCCTTCCTGTGAATTATTTCACCTCTGTTGTTGTTGTTGTTACGTATACCGAATACAAACAATTTCTTCGAGACCTTCGTGGGTTGGTGGGCTTTTCGGGTTATCCTTGCTTCATTTCGATAGTTTGTTTACACTTACGTTAACGCGATAAAGTGTCTGAAATAGAAGAGCATTTTCACCCATCCCCCCTAGAAATCGCTGGAAGCGGTCATTGCAAGTCTTTAGGGATAAAAGTCTACTACAGTAAAGTCTCCCAAGTTAGCATTGAGCATTTATAAGTGGTATACAAACTTTGGAAACAGGCGTTTCAACACCGTATGGTTTAATTGCAAGACGATGTATGTGGTAATTAAAGTAGACATTAGGAGTCCCCCTGTGGGAAAACATTGTCAGGTTACTGATGTCATGACAAAACAGTAAATCAATGCTTTTAAAATATAGTATACACCGTCATAGGAGAAGTTATAATTGTCAAGGGATACTTTAAATTAACCAACACTTGACATGTCTTAAAGCTGTTTTACAACTACCTTGTTGTGGTGCTTTACAGCCTTATATCAAATGTTTTTATATTGGTTATAAATGCTTAACAGGTTTATGTTGTACTGTCTTGTAAATTTGGGTAATTTGTACTGATGAGTTTCATTTTCTGTGGTTGTTGGATGTGCTTGAATACATCTAAATGTATACCTATTCAATGATAGTCAACTTATTGGTAATTTGCTATCCTATTTTTGGCATTTAGTTATTATTGGTTCATATTCTTAAACTGAATTATCATCATGTAATATTGGATTTGATTATTGATGGTGATTTTTCCGCTTACTGTGGAAACATTCACCCATAATGTTTTCTATCATCATTTTATAACATAGACAACACAACAGTGTTTTGCTGAATAGATAACATATCAATTCAGGACACAGACTTTCCGTATTTACTGTGTGACTTTTATAGCCTGCATGCTAAATTAATCTGAGCCACTCTCACTGGGCCATTCTGTCAATGAGTCACAGCACTTTGCTCTCTCCTAATGACCTGTTATTGTCTGGCTTAACCAAACGCAGCCTCAAACCTGCAGTGAATGTGACTAAAATGAAACTTCATGCTCACAGCAGGTTTGGTGAAAGTCTGGAGCTGGTAAATATTCAAGCTGCCATGATTCAGAGCTCCGTCAAGTGGAATTTCTCACCGTCTTGCCACTGCTGGATTGTATTTCGATTCTAGTTGCAGACAGTATATTTTTCAAACAATGTGTTTTTTCAAACTTTATATGCAAATAGTAACGTATGAGATCACTTTTCAGCGGTTTCTACTGATTTAGTTATTTTTAATATCTAAACCAAAGTTTTTGCATTTTGCATACACCCACAAAAATGCTTTTGCATGTGTCATTTACTGGTGTCATCAGTTACTGGCCATCCCCTAATTTACTTAAAATTCAAACTAGGTCAGAAATTCCCCCATGCTAAACTAGGTGAAGGTTAACTGACCTAAATCTGGTGACCAGTTCTGCTCATACTTTTGTTGCAACATATTTTCTACCCACATAGTGTCTTTGATCTGCTGTGTGACCGGTTACTCTTGACTGATTACTCTTTTTGAGAAATTAAATGTATGCCTGTTGTGTGCATGGTTGAGCCTCCTGTCTAAACACAGACCAGCGGAGGTGCTGCTGTTTGATGGTTATCTTTATGGATGGAGAAGTTTCATCACCAATCTAAACCTTTTATTTTAAGCTGTATTCGTGTAATCCAGCATCCATCAGTCAGCGCTCTGTCATTGTTGTGACTGTGACATTGACTGACAGCCAGACAGCTGTCTGTGACACAGACACACAAGATGCATGAGCTGTGGACACAACATTTGTTTAGTTTTTTGTAAAATTATGTCTTCTGTGTCTCCAACCATGGGGACTTTCCAGACTTTGGCCTGATGAATGTAATAGCTTGCATATCTTTTTACTTTACGAAGGGGTGAGTTTTCTAATTACATTCTTTTAAATTTGCATGCAAGTTGAAGTATTATCAGACTTTGTAGATTATGATTTTTGATTTTTTTGTTGGACACACCATGGTCCAACATTACAACCCTGGATGTATGTGTAAGTGATGTCACATATCACACACCAGAGATTATAGATCTCTTTAAATTTTCTAGCTAAATCAAACTAAAAGCAGTCCAATGAGTGCATCTTTGGCCATGATTTTTAAGCTGTGAGCTCCAGCACTGCTGGTGAATTATGAATAGCTGTCGGTGTCTTTTTCCTCCTTCATTGTAGCACAGAATGGAAAAGGGCTGTCACCCCCTTCACATCACCGAAGGGCTTCCTGCTCCCCTGCTGCTTGGGGTGAAAAGCCTTTAGCAGAAGAGACGGACAGTGAGGAGACTGTCCTGGTATGTAGTAATCGTGGAGTGAATGATGATGGGTTGATGGAGTGGATTCACTGACCACCACCACTCAGTCTGTCGTCCCTGCGTAAAATTAGATTCTTGGTTTGAACTAGTGGCGAGTGAAGACAAAAAATACTGATATAGCATTACATTACTCAGGTTATGTAGGATTTTTGGTTTAGGTGGGGGGAGTTAGCCCAACTCTGGCTTCTCCACTTGAATCCCTGAATGTGGGACCTCATGACTCCTCAGGTCATTCATCAGAAGGCGAAGTTGAGAAGAAGTCACTGAGGTCATTGTCTCATATGCTCCAGGCCGGCTATCCAGGAAAATTTTCATCTCGTTAAAGCCTCTCTCCAAGAAAAAAAAAACCATGAGCTCAGGGTTGGTAACGGGCCAAAAGTTGCACACGATGCTTCTAATGTCCAGGAGCAAAAACAAATCCAAAAACATTAAAAACTGAGTGTTTGAATATAGTTATGTGAATGGTTAGTTGGTGTATTACAAGAACGTCACTGCTTGCTTGCTGGGGCCCTGGAGGGGAAGAAGGAAGTAACTCTTTGTTAAGAAATCCAGCTGATTTTAGATGAACGGTCGGCAACGTTTAGTCTCAGCATGAATCCATGATGTGGTTCTTTATCTTTACCTTTATCGTCCTCATCAGACCATCACTGTGCAGTATTGACGTCCCTCTATGTAGCAGGGAAACGTTATCTCCTCTTGTTCAAACACAAGTCAGAAGGGCTTACGTCTCTATTTGCACAAATTGCTTTTTGGCATGATATACTTTTTTTTAAATTTGCACTCCAGAGAGAGCAGCTACCTGATTGTTGCGCTCCCTGCCTGGTTGTGACACTACTTTTACCGATCCTGACACGTGAATGAAAAGTTGGCTCATCACAATGTACCAGATAGAGTGGAAAAGTACCCTCCCCTGTTGGCTGTAAATCCGACTGTTTAGTAAATAGTGCTGAAATCGGCCTCAGAGGCATTCACTTCTGTACCTCCTGTCCCCACTCTCTGTCGAATGTCAAACATTATTACTATACTTTGGCTGGCAGATAATAGACTAAATAGAGATTCATGAAGCTACCGGGGTTATTTCGATCCCCCCAGCTGACAGAAAGTTGGTCTACACCTGATGACTGATGGGCAATCTAACAATAACCTGTTCAAATTTGGATTTGCTTCAGTGCGATGTTGCTAGAGACTATAAAAGTGAAAAAAAAACAAACAAACAAAACAGCCAAATATTCACCTTATGTGTGCAGGGTAAACAAAGAGAGAAAAAAATAGCCTCGCTGTATTTTGCTGTCCAGTCTCTGGAGTGTTCCTCTCTCCAGAGTTGTAATAACTGAATGCATTGTCATGATCAGGAAGTCCGTCCTTCAGCTGGAATGTCACCGGAAATTAGCGTACGTGATGAACACTTAACAGAAGAACTCGTTTCCAAAAATGGAAGCTGGTCTGTGATTTCTTTGAAGGCGGACATTTGTATCAAACTCGCAAAATTGCCTCTTAACATAAAATTCGGATGCCTTCCTTCGCTCCTCCTTAAAAACTCACTCTGACTCAAATACACACTGTTTTAAATCAACTTTGTCACACAAGATCTAAAGTTGACAGAGGGACTGGGTGGGCGGTGGTCAGATGTCCTCTGGACCCCCGGAAATTGAATGCAACACACTGAAGGTGGCTCAGCTACAGCATCCCTGTTAAAAATAGGAACTGTATATTAGAAAAGTCCAAGTCATAACACAGGAAATGCGAGAGCCAGGGTGACAATATCAGTTTGAAGTGCTGCAAAACCAAATGAGACTTTCGTTACTTAAAATATTTCTATCAAAATGCTGCAATCAAAAGGAAATAATTTGTGTTGCACCATGCAGTGCCCGAGACACATTTTTCAAATAATCTTTTAAACCATTCATTGTTGCTTCCCTTTTTTTAATACGCAGAAAGAAAGACCATGGGTTACGCAAGAAACCTAAAGTTTCAGCCTGGTAGACTTCACAACACGAACTAACTGAACAGTTGCTAACGGAGGCTTTAACCTTCATTTACTTTGAAATGAAACCTGATATTGTGTCATTGACTGTAAAAAAACACCGACACCATTCTGACTTTAGTCTTTTGACACATCTCACCAGCGTGTCTGTGCTGATGGCTCAAGAAGATAGTGGGCTACATTTTCAGGTCAGCACAAAGCCATGATGTATTTGTTACCGAGTCGTTCCACAAAAGGAAAAGTGTCCGCAGTGGTGACATCTTTATTGCTGCCTTGTTTTATTTGGGCTACGGCTTCTCTGTGTGCTTTGGAAATAGAATAAGCACTGTACAACATTGTTGATGTGAATATTTATGGAGGGATGTTTCATTGGGAGACGGCCATGTTCCGTTTCTAACTTATTAATAGTCCCCAAAAAAAAAAAAAAATCCAAATGGCATGTGTGAAGCTGGGTTGCAGACCTGTACTGTAAAGTGTTCCATTGCAATTTGCTAACACACCTAATTGTCTCTGTGCAAAATTACAGGCGATGGAAACCTGGATTCATTTTGTTTATTGTGGGGCAGGAGCCAACGTGTTATTGCTCTGTGGTCTGCAGAGCAACGCTTGTTAAAACCGTTACTGCTGAAGCCTCAAGTGACACATTTTGTTACTATTTTTCCCCTTGTCCATCTTGATAGATTATAGTGTGACTTCCCAAAAAAAAAGAAATTCACTGACAGAGCATTGACCTGTCTCCTGAGTAGAAAACCTCTGATTTAAATCATATTACAGTGATAATCATGGCGCGGCTGATGCAGACTCTCTCTTTTAAGAGTTGACGGAGGGTTGAAACCATTCATTCTGCCGCAGTAGGTTTCCTGTCCCCGGGTTGTCTCAGCAATTGGGACACCATCCCAGTGTGTGAGCTGTGGTTGCATGTGATTGCCCCCAAGCCATATAACTTGAATACATGCATGTGTCTGCACACACACACACACAAAAACACACACTGACCACAGTCACATGGAAAGTCCCACTCACTCTTGGTGCAGTGCACAGGCAGGCTTTCCCAGTTTAATTACGCATTGGGAGTGTAATTTCACATTGACTTGTGGGTTGCATGAAATTGCCCCTCTTGTCTTGTTAAAATTTCCTCTTGTGTGCATGATTGGTGTGTTGACCCTGTGTGTACTATGTAGCTTTGATGTGGAAAAATACTACAGCAGGACACCACTTAGGAGGACATCAGTAGATGTTTTCTCATCAAAAGATCCAGGAAGTTTAATTTCCTAAGGAGTCATGTCTTGTAGTTTTTTCCAAGTTTCTCAAGCACATGGTGATTTGTTTTTCCACAGACCGGCCAAAGCTTTGGGAAAATTAAGCATATTGGTGGGCTAATCATATTAAAAACACAACATTTGTCTTTTACATAATTTAGGTGCTCAACAATGCAAAAATGGACAATAAAGCTTGAAGTTTTCAGTCCAGTGGTCATAAAATCTCTTGGGCTGCCCCAACCTGATTATTAAGGGCCACTAATTACAAGCAAAGCAACGCGTTGGTCGTCCTCGCCTTTGTAATGATCAGTTATGTAATGATGTGAAAACTCCAGCATTCATTACAAATCATTTGACATTTTAGCGCTGCAAGTCCTGCCCTAGAAGTTACTTAACCTTCAGAAAACACCCCCACCACCCACAAGCAGGGACTTTTTTGGGGGGTAGGACCGTTTCCTAGATTTAGATCTTGGTTTCTCTGGAAATGCAGGTAAAGGAACCGAGTCCTTCAAAAATGTTCCTGCTCCTCACGGAAAGTCCCTGTATCGGGAACTCACCCATTGTGGCGCTGTGGTCCAATTACGACACAATAACACACCTCGAGGAAGTAGCGGCAAACTGTCTGACGCGTCATCATGTTGCAACTCCGTCGGCCTGCGTTGCTTAAATTTCAGATGACAGTGTGGCTTTGGCTTTCAAATGTGACTTTAAAATTTTTAGAGCCACCAATTAAAACACATTATTTTTTTACAGCTTGGCGTCAGTGCTAATCGCTTGAGGAGATGCAATTATGGTTTACAGACTCTCTTTCCTGTAATTTATCTTTAGGTCATGGTTAAATATATTGGTTAGCAAAACATTTGATATATTTACATGGTGCAGGCAGCTAAAAATGTCTTCTTGGTGGCATCTGGTTGTATATATCCCCATTTTATTCTCATCAAAACCTGTCCGGAGTGACACTGCAGAATTTCCAGCACAGTAATTGACATATTACCTCACAGATACTTCACTGACTGAGTCCTCCATTTATAGCGGAGGTTGGCCGACCTTGTGAATTAATGACCACCTCTGCTAAAAGGGGAACTTGGTAGAAAGATTCAGATTCACTGTGAAAATGTCCCATAACTAATAAGTGGGGATATTGTTTTAACTGTCATCTAGAAACTAAAGATGAGATGCAGGAAGATCTGTCGGACTGTTATGTAAAGTAAAACTGAAAAGACTTTCCATTAAGATACCATCATCTATTTGTATCACATCATCTCTCTTGATGACGACAGTCATTGACGCAGGTCTGTCAGTTTATTCATGGCCAGTTTTGCCTCGACAGTAGAGGATTGTTTAGTCTTTCTAGTTGTGACAATATTTGCTTTAAGCCAGTGTGTATTGCTACAAACAGTGTGAGCACTCAAACTATTTTGTGTCTGTTTTTGTTAGTAGCTGGTACTTATCCCATCTCAGAGCTGTTCTTTAGATCAGGTGACATCCGTCAGTCAAAGTGCAGTAATGTTGAGAAAAATAGGCAATAGGCTGATTGACATGTAGTTTCCAAGTCATCACCTTCATATCACAGTTGTTAGCGTTGGTTGACTGAATGCAACCATCAAAGAGGAAACATTAATTTACACAAGAAACCTAGGTGGAGTTGTTTGACACAGCAATCATATTCACATCTGTGTCCCGGTGTATTTCACTTCCAGACCTTTAATGCGGCTGAGCGACAGCTGGCAGTGAAGAGAGACCTTCCTTGTAGACTGGAGGCCATATTTAGACTTTGTATCTTGAATGTTTCAACAGCCAGTTTAGATGAATTGCAGTTTAAACCTGGCATCACCAGAGGGCCTCTCAGACACACATCAAGTGACCACTTGTGATAAGATTCTGCGGAAACTCGACGCTCGTTGCTAAAGAGAGAATAACACGTTGTGCTTGTACTCAGCAGTTGGATTGTAGTGGCAGTTTAGTGTTTTAGCTGTGAACATCCTGTGTGAGTTGTTTGGTAAATGCAAGTCAACAAGTGCTGTGGAAATATGAATGTGTTCACAGTACCGCAGCACAAATTGGAGGCTTGACACATACACCAGAGCGGTGACCAGATTTGGCTACTCGTGCTCAAACAACACAAGATTTAATTCAGTGGTAGTTATTAATGTACTCATAGTATTTGGCCATCTAAATAGATGCAGTCGAGCCACCAGACTGTCTCTAACTCCTGGCTGTGCAGCTAAAAGCCCCCTGTCTTTGACGCAGCCATAGTAAAAGTTAACTTCTGCCTGCGTGTCACGACGTGGGGAGAAAAACCGCAGCCAGTCAGACGAAGGTTTGTAGGTTAGGAGACTGAACATTTGTGCTTTGCAGGATTGCTGCTGCCCCAGTTGAGATTTGCTTGTTAATTAGTCACCTTTTGGCTCCCGCTGGAATTTTCCTGAAATTAGTCCCTAATGACAAACACACACACACAACACAAAGCTCAGAGCGCACATAAAGCACAGGAATAATAATCATGCTTTGCTTTGCTTACTTGGCCCTTTTGAAAGATAAACCTACAGCTACGACTCCGAGGACCTCGCATCATCATACAAATATGGAAAGTTGTTCAGATTCCTGTGGTTTAAAAAACATTGCGAGAAGTTAAACTGAAGATAGAAAAAAAACTATTTTAACCAGGGCACAGTGTGTTGTTGTTGTTGACTGAAGAGTGGGAACAATGTTGAAAGGGAAAAATGAACCAATAGGATCATTTTTAATAACCTTTACCCTGAGTAGCTTCTCGCTGATGTCGTTCATTTCCGTGTCCACGTTTTAAAATTAATTATTATAATATGATTTGGCATTGGTTTTACAGATGAAACATACAAAACAAAACAAAATAAGGCAGCTCTTTATCCTCCAAGTGCAAAGGTTTTGAATTGAAATTTCTCAAACGAGTCTCTCACCATTTAAATTGTTTGTGTCCTGCATGTTTGATTTTGTGTTGTTGTTGTTTTTTTCATGACTGGAGTCTGGGTGTTGTTGTTGTTAAAAGGATGACACAGTTTTCATCCACCATCTGTTAGGATTTATTTTTGAAATTTTCAAAACAGCCTTTCCACAGTGCTCTCCATCTATTAGCTGCTGAGACGAGCTCTTAATTCTGCTGACCGGTGAACTTAGTATTAACACACATTTTACAGTGTTTGGGCTACAGCGTCCAGCGCCGAGACACAAACAGTCATTTTATGCAGCTTTTCCCATCCGTCTGTCTCTTGAAGCATCAGTTCACAACACAGTTGTTTATTCAAAACATGTAGATTCATCAGCTGTGTTGGGATCTGTGGACTCGGTGGAAGCCCACATTGCACCACACCTACTGTGTTTTTTTTTTTTGTTGTTGGCAGGACAGAGTTGTGAGAATCTACAAGTGCACTTAAACCATTGGCCTCACGGATGATGAGTTATCCCTCAGATGTTCACTTCACATTGTGTTAAATCCGAACATGTGGAAGCACTTGAGGCAAGGTGCGGCCACTCCAGAGACACACAGACACAGCTGTGGCCACATCTCAGATCTGGGGGTGGGAAAACACATTGTTTTGCCTACACTTGACTAATACACACTCTGGGGGGAAAAGCCTGCAGCCGTTGTTTGTAAGTAGACTAACATGCATACCCACACACAGAAGACACGCCTGAAGAGATGTCTGTCTGCGGTGTGCAAGAAAATGCCTGATTATCAAAACGATGTCCCCGCCTTAACACAGAGATCAGTGACACATCTCGGCGAGCAGATCTTTGCCGTCGCGTCTCATGTTGATTGGTTGTTTTGTTCCCTCAGGTCCGAACCGGTGCATCTTGCTTCCAAATGCATCTGTTTTTGCAGCAGTACATTAAAAGTTAATGCACTCAGCTGTGGTTTAGTACCTTATTTTCTGTTTTTTCTTCTGTTTCTCTCAGGCCAGAATCCTAAATCTGAGCAGCTGCAGGACAGAGGCCCCTCATCTCCGTGTTTTGAACGCCGGTCAAACTGCACCGCCGACTTCCAGAGCTCCTCCACCAGCTTCAATCCACGATGTCCTAGCCAACAGCCGCCCAGCTCCCTTCCCTCACCACCCCGTCCCTTAAGTCCCAGCCCCTCCTCTCATCCTCTCCCCCTCTCTCACCGTCCCTAATCTCCTCACCCGATGTTTTGAATTCCAGTTGTAGCCCCAGCAGCGCCCCCACCCCCGTCTGGCGTTATGAGCAGCCCGCACCAGCAACATCATGGCAGCACAGGCTCAGAGCGAGATCTCCACTCCGCCGCCTCCTCTGTCAGCCTCCCGTCGGTCAGAAAGACCCCCAAGAAGCGCCGCCTGTCCCTCCACTCGCTGTTCGGTCGACGGCGCCGGCCCGACCGCGACCCCAAGCGCAAGTCCAGGACTCTGCAGGCCGGAGCCGGAGTGGACGGCATCGTCAGTGCCGAAATCGTGCAGTCGGAGAGCACGCAAGATAAAACCTCCGCCCACTCCGCACCGGGCGTAGCGTCAACTTCGACAGCATCGGGGTCGACGTCGTCGTCGTCATCGTCGTCGTCGTCGGAGCTGCTGGAGTGCCCGCTGTGCCTGCTGCGCCATGCACGCGATCGCTTCCCGGACATCATGACCTGTCACCACCGCTCGTGCGCGGACTGCCTGCGTCAGTACCTGCGCATCGAGATCTCCGAGTCCCGGGTCAACATCAGCTGCCCCGAGTGCTCGGAGAGATTCAACCCCCACGACATCCGGATCATCCTCGGGGACCGGGCCCTCATGGAGAAGTACGAGGAGTTCATGCTGAGGAGGTGGCTGGTGGCCGAACCCGACTGCCGCTGGTGTCCTGCCCCAGACTGCGGGTAAGAAACACAGCTGAGGGACACATAAAGACGGACTCACCAGGTGAATCAAGGTGAACGCTCTCTTGAGCTTAATCCGACTCAGGAGGTGATGAGGGGTGAACACACAGCCAGCAACAAAGCACACAACAATTTACTTCAGCCAGTTTGCCACGAGCGTCTCAGGCCTGCGCGATTATTTCCACATCGACCGCAAACTTTTTAAGATTTCGGAGTCTCTTTCCTAAGATGTGCTTGATGTTCTCGACTTCTGATGTAACCAATACACAAGTCCCAAAATAACAGTAAGCAGCTACATCAAGGAAACTCACAGGCTGTAATCTGGCCTTTTGAAGTTCACCCCAGCTTCTGCATTGATGCCCAGGTTATAAATAGCTTGTAGCAGTAATAGACCTGTTTTATTCTGTCAGCCTAATGAGTCAGCCAAAAAAGATGTGAGCGGCAAGTGTATGGCAGGGTGTGTCTGCCATTTTGTCAAAGCACATAATGGTCATAGGCTGGAGGCTTCATGAAATATTAGAGCATCAGTAGCATAAATGAAAAAAAGAAGAAGGATGTTTAAGTTTAGATGAGTTCAGGTGTATTTTATTTGTAGCTCTTCATCACGCATACTGATGCAGCAAAGCTACGAGATGATGAAATAACTGATAATGTGACAATAAAGAGTATCGCCGTACCACACACAGTAAAACATGCAAAATATAGAGCAAGAAATAAAACAGAGAATAACATTAAAAAAAGAAACAAAGGTGTTAATCAAAGTGAACAAAGACGACAGAGTCGGAGTATTTGCTTTGTGTAAAACATTAGCTTTAGGTCCAACGAGGTTCTGCAAATGCCTGATTGAATCTCTGTTGTTTGTTTCAGTGGGAACTGATTTCTTTTTTTCCCCTCGTTCACATGGAGCTGACGGTGTCGGTGAGGGTCAGGTCAGGGTCTTACGTGTTTGGAGGAAGCAATCCAACTGTTTGTTCACAGCAGCCTGAACGGAGGCTAACAGTACACTTCCTTCTCTCACTAGGTCACACTGTTTCACGTGCTTCTTATTGCACCTTTAGGTCATGACCACCACCGTGCACACAGAGTACTGCTCAACTCAACCTGCAGCAGATCTCCATTTTCTGCCACAGGAGCAGGCTGTACTGTTTTGTTCTTGTCTTTGTTTGGTTTTGTGACCAAAGTACAACTACTGAGTTGTGCTAAAAAACATTTTTTTTTACAGAAAACTACAAGTACAGCACACATACTAATGACAGGTAGAAATCGTGGTTGGATAAAAATAGATAAATATATGTAAATTATAATGAAAACATTAAAATGCACTTTAGCTTTTCCCGTTACTGAAGTAAGAATAAAATATTAAAGAAACAAATCAGATCAAATCTGGTGAGAAAGGGACATTACAATCCTGTATGAAAGAGAGGACAACATCTGTGGTTCATAAGTTCATAAGAATCAAACTTGAAAATGTTCACTGAAGAAGAGTGTGACAAGTTGAGCTCTATTTATTTATAGTGGAGTCCATATTGTTCCTTTGGAAAGTGCCAGTTTACTGAAGTAGCTTTGTAATTTTTCCACGACATAAAAATATTCGTCTTTGCAGCATGTGAGGATATCATACAGTTTTTAAAGTATGATATTTATTCATTTATTTATTCATAGAGTTTAGTTTCGGCGGCACACATGGCCTGCATTCAGTCATCACCGTCGGCTGAGTTTTGAGTGATTGCTGAATTCAGTAACGGCTTCTTCGCCCTTCACTCTCTCTCATGGCTTTGTCTCATCAACACTGCTGACCCTGTCTGTTAGAATAATGGCTCTTTCATGAGCGTGTTTCAGCTCTTCTTGCTTGCATTCCTCCAAACAGTCCAGCTCTGGCTCACAGCCACTCTCCCTTCTGGTTAATGCTCTTGCTGTTGATTGTTTGTGTGACTGCAACTCGCAAGCTGCCGGGCTTTGTTGTTCATCTCAGCAGTTGGAGCCGTCAGCTCTGGGACTCCTCTGCACAAGGAGACAAATCATTCATGTTTTTGCTGGAGAGAGTCTCGACTTTGCACTGGTGTCAAATGCAGTTAATGTTCTGATGCTGACATATCTACATGTTACAATGTTGGCAACGTTTTTGTATATGAGGCAACTTAAAGATGCATTTTCACTTCTTTTCCCTTTTTTTTTCATTTTCAACATGACCATGCACTAGTTTTTGCTTTAGATTTACAAAATCTTTTAAGAGGGACTGAGGACACAGCAATGGACTGTTTGGTTTTTAAAAATGTTTTTATTTTGGTCTTATTTTTTAGGTGTATTATTTATGAGGCTGTGTTATGCAGGTTTTACCAGTTATTTGACACAATAGTACCTTAAGTTTTCCTTCTGGGTCACTCCTGACTTTGCACTTTTGCACAACCACCAGTTTAATTCCCTCACTCTCTGTTGCTTGTCTGGTATCAGCTGATGTTTGCATGTCTATTTGATTAAATACTTATCTCATTTGAACTAAAATCTTTACCCAGTTAGCCGCTGTCCGTGTGCATGCGTGTGCATGTGTGAGTGTGAGCCAACAGCCGTGGTGTGTGTGTGTAAAGCAGCTGATGCCATAATTTCTGCTTACTTGGCGTAAATAATTTTTGGGGAATTTGTGCTGAGCTGAATAAGCAGCTCTGCCTTGTAGGCTTTGCGCTGCAGAATTACATTTCTGAATAGATCTAGTGGATTTTACTGTGTGTGTGGATCATGTAAGACTCTGACACTGGGCTTTATGCTTTTACATAGAGAGATGTCCCCCTGTAGAGAAACTGCTACAGTTTGTCGGTTGATGCATGAGTCAGTCAGTGTTTGTTTTTGCTTATTGGCTGTTTCTAATGTTCCCATGATAACCTGGTCTCTATGGGAGACTGGAAGGCTGCAGTAACTTCAGGGTTTAGCTCAGGCTGTCATACATAAACGTACTTTATTTATAGGCCAGGTGCTCTGTACTCCTTCCTACAGGAAGGACAAGTTGTTTTGGTTTTTCAACAAAACGATGAATTAATAGGTGAACACAAGCAGGTTTGTGAGGCACAAAAGGGAAACAGTTGCTGCCATTCATTTTATTATTTACCAAAAATAATAAAGCCATTTATTTGAAGCAGTAATTGTGTTTGGATGAAAACGACTGCTGCAACTGTGGATTTTTATTGCCCCACTATGTCAACTTGTATGAGATCTAAATGCTTGTAATAAAACAATTGTTGGAAATGCCCCCCCGCTGTGCGGTTCTCAATAATAGCTTTTAAATTGGTCGTTGTAATGATTGATGAGGGAGACCAGGGTGACATGCAGTCGTGCAGAACTGATTGTGCCTTCATCGATTTGTGATAATGGAGCTCATTGGTGGAAATCATCATGGAAAGTCAGCTAATTTCCTGTGTTTATGTAACAAACACACATTGGTGCAAAGTTTGTATCTAAGCACACCAGACACTGGCCCTCAGTTTTACCCACCTGGGTCTGTCCTCCCTCACCGTTTCTATTTTTGCCCATTTAGCCCTGCTGACCTCTAGTGTTGTGCTGAGCTACTGCACCCAAGCCTTCTCACCACCAACTGTTTACCACTCTATATCTCCTGTGTTTTTCCTTTCTCAGTTACGCAGTAATTGCATTTGGCTGCGCCAGCTGCCCAAAGATCACCTGTGGACGTGAGGGCTGTGGGACAGAGTTCTGCTACCACTGCAAACAGCTGTGGCATCCCAACCAGACATGTGACACGGCACGGCAGCAAAGGGCCCAGAACCTCCGGCTGAGGAGTTTCAGGTCGTCCTCCCTCAGCTACAGCCAGGAGAGTGGAGCTGCAGGTAAACTACACACACACACGTCCCCATGCAGATGCACACAGACACACACAAAAAATAATCACATCTGCACCTTCATTACACCCATCACCTATTTTTAGGCTCGTTGTTTGCACAGATGATTCCCCAGCATGTAGTATGTGCACTGTTGAAATACCATATGCAGAAAGCGTCTCCTGCTCACCCTCAATCAACCTCTACTAGGTGATGACATCAAGCCGTGTCCTCGTTGTGCCGCCTACATCATCAAGATGAATGATGGGAGCTGTAATCACATGACCTGTGCTGTCTGCGGCTGTGAGTTCTGCTGGCTCTGCATGAAGGAGATCTCTGACCTGCACTATTTAAGGTGAGACAAACTAAGAGTTGACTTAAAAACAGCTTCTCAGCTTTTCTGCTAACTCTTAATGAATTTTTCAAGAGTTTCTAACAACTAGTTGTCTGAAAAGTATCAGTTTCAGTCATTTTTTCACCATAATTCACACTCAGAAGTCATCCTGACAAATATCTCTCTCTCTCTCTCTCTCTCTCTTTTTCTCTCTCTCTCCCGCCCCCTCAGTCCGTCAGGCTGCACCTTCTGGGGGAAGAAGCCCTGGAGCAGAAAGAAGAAGATCCTCTGGCAGCTCGGCACGTTGGTAGGAGCACCTGTGGGCATCGCCCTCATTGCTGGCATCGCCATCCCAGCGATGATCATTGGCATCCCAGTCTATGTGGGCAGAAAGGTGAGAGCAATGATAAATCCTGTTGTGCTTGTTCTTAAACTGAAAGTATTCGCGGGTGGAGGCAAACGGTGTTAAAAATATCCTCGAAGTGGAACCACGAGACGTGAAAGTCACCGAATCTGATTGGTTGGTTAATTAGTGATCAGGCTGTGGTCCAAATGCAGATTCAGATGCCAGTTTGTTATGAGGTCACATCAATTTTCAGATGTGCTTTTTGTAGAGATTTTCTGTCGTTAATGTGACTTTTATCTTTTAAGATTAACCAAACCAAAGTAACAGTAATAGAGATTTTTCCCCTTAGATCCATAACCGCTACGAGGGCAAGGACATCTCCAAACACAAGAGGAACCTGGTGATAGCCGGCGGTGTGACACTGTCTGTGATCGTGTCGCCTGTGGTTGCTGCAGTCACTGTTGGTAAGAAAGAAGTGTTTTTTAATCTCTTTTCCTTCTCCTCTTTCACCACTTTCTCTGTCACCATCTGTTTCTCAACTACAGTTGAATAATTTACAAGGGTTTTCTCATTGGGCCAACAGGAGACAGTGAGAACTGTATAAATGCATCATTTGGGTTTAAAAAAAACAAAAAACATACCACCTTCTTTTGACATGCTGAGATTTTTTTTTTTTTCTAAATGCATATCGTGGACTGTTGTTTTGTTGTGTAGGCATTGGCGTTCCCATCATGCTCGCTTATGTGTATGGAGTCGTCCCGATCTCCCTGTGTCGGAGCGGTGGCTGTGGAGTGTCGGCCGGCAACGGCAAAGGGGTGCGGATCGAGTTCGACGATGAGAACGAAAACATCGGCAGTGGAGCTGCAGCCACAGGTGAGTTATGTGACTCAGTGTTGAGTTGAAATGAAACAATGAACCCTGTGTTTGAAAGAAAAACAATGTCTCTTTCCTCTACGTGATACAAAGAGTATGCAAAGTACACAACCAGAGATAAGGCTGCAGGGCAGTGAAGTTTCACACACACAAAGGAGTGTCAGTAGATTGTTTTTGTGTGCATGTAGTTGTGTTCAGAATTGACCTACATTCTTCCTGGAGACTTGTGTGTGTTATTATTATTTTAGTAACCTTGGTAGAAGTGTTTTGGGTTGTGTTTGCACACACACACATATGCCAACTCCTGTTTGGCACTTAGAAGTGCACCTGCATCCGTCAGCGCCCTTTGTGTGTACACAGAGATTATTCACAGCCCCACGAAATGCCAAAACAGTTGTCGGGAGAGGCAGACGAGCGCCGGAGCCTCGTCGATGGTGTGAAATGACTGGCACAGTGTCGGTGGTTTCTCCTGTCAGCGTGCGTTTGTCAGCGTAAAAACTGACGGTTGCGCGAGGTCGCACTCGTCTCGCTCTCCCCCCGGGAGGTGCAGAGAGAAAAGGAATTGTATTTCTCACAGATTGTGTCGCCACTGTGAGTGATAATTATGAATCCACATGACAGCAGGGGACTCTGACCTTCCCAGGAACATAAGGTGTGAGACACGATGACACTTATTCACACCCCAGAATTCATCAGTGTGTTGTTTCAGGGCTGCAATGCAAAGCCTGTAGAAATCAAAAGTCATTCTCCTTTTCTCCTTCTTCTCTTCCCCCGTCTCTGTCTTCCCATTTCCCGTCTCTCTCTGACTATCCTGTCAATTAAAGGTGGAAAACCCAACAATACTTGAAAAAAGAGTGAGAACTCAATTCTCTTCTGTTTCCTCTTAGCGTCACGCTTGTGTAAACCTTTATGTTTGTCAAGCAACCACTCTTTTAGCTGTAGAGTCCTTAAACTCGTTCCTCCCGTTGCTTCAGACACGACCTCGGTGGCAGAGACGCGGCTCAACAACCCCAGCCTCGGCGACGGAGCCAGTGTCGGCGGTCTGACGGGCCTGAGCCTCAGCGTCAGCGGGAGTCACATGGAGCGCTGCGGCATGAGCTCCGCCCAGCGGGACAACATGAGCGATAACGCCAGCACCACGGCGCTCGCCGGGACCAGCATCACCGGCAGCCTGTCGGGCAGTTGCTACAACAGGTAACAGACCACACCAGTTCTGACTGGATAATAATAAACACAGGGCCGTTCCTTGGTTTAGTGAAAATGTTACTATATAACACGGAAAGGGAACTTATTTGCACAGGTGAAGGGACTCATTTTTTTTTGTTTTTCCAGGATGGAGGTGCAGGCCGATGTCCAGAAGGAGCGCTGCAGTCTGAGTGGAGAGTCAGCCACCGTCAGTCTGGGGACAATCAGCGACAACGCGAGCACAAAAGCCATGGCAGGATCCATCCTCAACGCCTACATGCCTCTGGAAAGGTCAGCAGCCAGAGCTCTTATTTGTATCCTATTTACTATTTCCTGAGAAATAAAATAAAAAACCTTTCCTTTTTTTAAATATAATGTAAAATTTGATCTGTCATTTTAAAGGGATAGTTCAACATTTTGGGAAATTCGCCATAATTCACCACTATTGCCATAATCCCTATAGTCAAAGTGGTACATTCATTACCTTTCATTGTCGGTGCAAGCTGTTTTTAGATTTGCGAGGCAGAGATGTGAGCTGCTCAGTGAACACAATGGAGGTGAACGGTACAGATCCCCTGTCCCTCAAAACTGATCAAATACACAATCCAACAACGCCAAAACGTTCTCTTGGAGAAGTTGTGACCTGCACATTCACCACGCTGTGAAATAATCATGTATAATTATGTAACATTACGACACATGAAGCAAATACTCTGAACTACTTGAGCTTTTGAAATCCCAGCCGTGCCCAGCAGCCGTGTCTGAAATGTAGTTCCGGCTGCATTTGCCTCGAAAACAACTCCGTCTCGTAATGTTATTATTTCATAGCGTGGTGAATGTGCAGGTCACAACTTGTTCACAAGAGTGTTTTATGAGTTTTGAGGGACAGGGGACTATGTAGGATTATGGCAACCGGCGAATTTGCCAAAATGTTGAACTATCCTTTTAAACATGCCACCTGGATCCTTTGGATAAAAACCATAGCACTAAATGAACCTGCTGTGGTTAAACTTTGTGTTTTTGCTTTGCAGAGACAACAGTCTGGAGGTTCAGGCGGACGTGGAGACCAAACAGGAGAAGGTGAGACACTGCAGCGCCAGCAGCAGCCTGGATGAAGCGAGCTGTAGCAGTAGCACCGCCGGCCTCAAAGGCGCCAGCGGCGGCCCGTGCTCGTGCCCCTCCACCTGCTGCTGCAGCCAGCACGACAACCACTGCTGCCCCTCGTCCCCCTGGTCCAAGGAGCCGTCCGCCTCGGGGGGCAAAAAGAGCAAAGGGAAGCTCTGGAAGAGAGCCGGTGGCAGCAGAGGAGAGACAAAGATCAGTGAAACACATGGAGACATTGACGCTCAGCTCCTGGAGCAGCGCAGCACCAACTCCTCCGAGTTCGATTCCCCCTCCCTGAGCGGCAGCCTGCCCTCCGTGGCCGACTCCCACTGCAGCCACTTCTCCTCGGAGCTCAGCTGCTCGGACCCCGAGACCTCACGGCCGGCTCAGGCACCGTGCTGCGCCGCAACGGACACCCACACTCACCATCCCACCACTGCCGCCGCCGCCGCCGCCGTCGCCGCCTTCAACGACGTCACCATCACACCCATGCCCGAGGTGGAGAACGACCGGCTGGAGCATTATCCGTCCCAGAGCAGCCGCGCCGCCTTCGCCCACCACCACCTGCTGCTGTCCGCCTCCCCGCCCGCCTCGCCAAAGGAGGGAAGCAGTGGGACGTTTCTGTACATCAGCGAAGACACCGTGGGAAGCGTCACAGGCGTGGAGGCGGAGGAGGAGGAGGAGGACGAGCGCGTGAAAGAGACCAGCAACAACACCGCAGCGCAGCCCGTGAGCCCGGCGAGGAAGCGCTGCATCCAAACAGACATCTGAAGCCACTCTTCACTCTACACCTCCGCTGTCGGCTTTGTCACCACCGCTCACTCGCTCAGTTTAGCCTTATCACCTCTTTTCACTGCTGAGCGAGGCAGCTGATTCATCATCGGAAGCTGGTGGTCAAGTCTAAGGTCGTGTTATGTTTTTCTCCTGCGGCGGTGGTAGGCAGGAATATTGTGTGAACGTCAGTCAGTCGGTTGCAGAGGGTCAAGGTCTTAAGTTGGAGAAAGATTTGTGAATAAACAGGAGTTTGGTTCTGTTATTCAGAGGCAGGATGAGCAGGTTAAAGGAAGGTAGAGCTGAATGTTTGTGGGCAGGTGAAAAGCAGGCTATCGGTCCGGCGAGTTACTACAGAGCGCTGTTAATCTAAATCTATCCAGCTGTTATGATGATCTGCAGAGTCTTGAAATTAATCATTTCCTGAATCCATACCTTTTCCCTAATGGCTTACAAAAAAAGCAGAGCTGATCAAGCTGGACGCAAGCGAGTCTGATTTTTCCTTTTTCCCTAGTAAATCGAGCTGCTAATGTGACGTGTCACCGATTCTCCTTCATCGCATCTGCAAAAGTCTGGCGTTTTCTTCAGGGTTTGCATGAAACAGGGAGGGAGATGTCATCACTGTGGTCCACCACTGTGCCACCACGTCATTCTGTGACTTCTTAATGGTGAGAAAAACACCACAACACAACACACAGCTAAAGGATTGTTCAACCTTCTGTCGAGCATCTAAACCTAAGTGGGACCAGTCCATACAGTAACAGATTTTATTTTATTTTGTTTTTAAAATGTGACCCCTGTTTTTTGTTCTATGTGTTTGCTTATTTTTATTTTCCATTTTGGGAAAGTTGGTTTTAATGTTGAAGCCCTGTGTTGGGTCCAGACTTTTTAGTACAATATAAAGGGGGAGTGGGAATTGTGTTGACTCAAAAGACTCAAACAATAGCCCATCTTCATTTTTTTTCTATCGTGGATTTAGGTTGCCATTTTGAATAAATTAAGTTTCACAAGCCCAGGTCCACAGTGGTAAAAATAGCTATTTGTTTGTGGACTTTAGTGTATCGTTGAATTCTGAGAGTTGTATTTAAAAAAAGGGAATTTTGTTATTCCCTGTAACCTGATTTTTAATTTGAATGTGTAGCTTTTCTGAAAAGTTATAGGGCCTGTTCTAGTAATCAGTCACTAAAACTGAAAAGCCATCCAGCCAGTGTATTTGCAGTAAGAAAAAATAAGCTGTCCAGAAACTTTACAACTCGAGCAGATGTGTCCAGTCAAGGAAACACATTTGCCAAAGAGAAGTTTTTTTGTGCAATGAGAAGCTCTTGTATTGGAGCGTATCCATCCTTCAGTGGTTTAATATTCAGTAGTGAATGTATGGTAATAATGTTACATTTCTGAATCTCCCTCAGTAATATCCAAATCAAAATGTTATTTTAACTTCAATATATTTCAAGGTTTTTTCTCAAAAACCAACTGATTGATGCAAATAATTTTATATTTGTTGGACCCACTGTGCCTTTTTAGAGGGAGAATCCTTTATAATAGTGTTTTTTATTTTATTTTAATTTCCTCATTCTATATGTCTTCAAATGATAAACATAAAAATCATAAGAGAATGAATAAAGTTTGCCTCGTATAATGCTTGAAATGCACGCTGATGCTAAATCCTTCCCCCTCCCTGTAGCTTGTTTAGCTTACCAAAGACTGCTCTCAGGCCACCGCGGTTTTAGTAACAACACAAATGTTAAAGGTGTTTGATGGTACCTGATTTCCTTGAAATCCACTTTAAAACACAATTAGAGTTCAGTCCTTAAAGTTGAAAATGGCTTCTGTGGACCAGATAAGTCATGGCAATACAACTTGGGATTAAACCTAATTAGGGTGGCACTACTTTAAATCTCAAGACCAAAATATTTTTGTTTGTGGTTAAGTCATTTTAAGAAATTATAATTTGGAAAATGTTTCCCTGAAGTAGCCAAAGTTTCAGAGCTTGGTGGAGTCTATGTGCTGCAGGTAGTTTAGTCAGCACACGTTGGCAATAAAACCCTTCGTATCCAAAGTGATCAGCATCAGGAGCGTCCGAGTGCAGTAAGTCATGTTGATGACTGAAGGAAATTAACACAACCAGGATGTTCCCACCTTGTTTATGTTTCCTCCTGTTGAAAAATGCCTGTTTAATTCCTGTGAGTTTTATATTATTATTTGAAGACTAGTGCCAGGTCTATTTTTTAACTTGGTCAAAAGCAGTGTATGCTATTTGAAAAAGTATATATTTCCTAATTATTTGCTTTATAATGTGCATGTAAATGCATATCCTTAAACAATAAAATTCTGAATCAAGCTTTGTCGTCTCTATATTTTGACACAGAAATGATTGTTTTGAGTGGTGCAGCCTTCGCACGTCATTCTGGCTGTGTAATTACTGTTGAACTGTGAGACAAGTGAGTGGCTCAGCTCAACCAGTTACAGATCAATCACTGTAGAAAAATTAAACATAACTGTCTCATGTTTACACTTTATTTTAAAAATGTAAATACCGGTAGTTCAATCTTTGAAATAAAGTCATGTGAATCTGTAGAAAAAAGGGTCAAATTGAAGCATTCACATTGCAGTTTATTATTTACATTTGCATTTGAACTATTTACATACAGTACATGCTTTTACATTCCAAGAAGCATGACAAACATTGTCTGGAACGCTTTCAGCCTCATATCAAGTGTTTTCATTTAGATGAGATTCATATGCTTTTATTTTGACAACAACAAAGGAGACAAAAACAAAGACGAGGAGATAAACCAAGGGTACAGGCCGGACAATGAGCACATTAATACTATCAAGTATAGGAGAAATAAGAAATGCTGTGGCACATTGTGCTGTACAAAGATTTTACGTGTTGTGGATTTATTTAAAGAGCAGAGGGTGTGGAGAAACAAAGCAGCTCTGAAGATCTCTCTTGAACAATAATGTGTTCAAACACACAGGTGTTTTAAGTCGGAGTTAATTAGCGCTCTGCTCAGGTCGACAACGAGCTCTAATTAGTAAAAGAATGAAAACACCTGTGTAAGTGAAACGTGAATTCTCGCTAACTTCACAAAAATAATGACGTTCTGGTCTTACGTTTAGCTATTTGATTATTGATAGTTTTGACCTGTCTGTCCTTTTGCACAAGTGGAGGGTGGGTGGAGAAAAACAGCTACTTAAAAATGATCTCAACTGGTCAGTTAAAGAAAAAGAAATGGGATAAAGTGAAGTTTATTCAGATATTTAGATACTCAAAGCAGCATCTGAAATCATGTTCATTAAGGCAGAATCTGTGACTTCAGCCACTCGACAGAGCACACAAACACCGAGCTTTGTGAGTGTATCAGACTTCGTTTTGTTTGTTATAAAAAGAAGTATGTCATTGCCTTTGGGTATTGTTTTGAAGTCCATGAGTGATACATCAGATAACCTGGGGGAACAATGGTCTTCGCTGTCTTGTTCCTTGTTCTGCACAAAGACTCTCCTAGTTACATTTAAAACTAAACCTGAGACCTACAGTCTTAGAGTACATCAATAACTCTAACTTCAGTTGGATATTTATCTAAAACCTTATGATTAACTATAACTTAAGTGCTAAGCTCATAATGTAAAGTCTTAAATTCCAGTTAGCCTGCTGCATCTTTATTCAGTCTGGAGCTTTACATGGATCTAAATGGAAATTTAAGGAGCTCATTGAAATAGCAGTGTTGTCACGATGTGTGTGTGTTTTTTTTTTCTGTACTAAAGCAATAACCAACACTATATGATGTTGAGCTGTTGGCGGCAGCTGTAATAATAACAGATGTAAACAGTGACAAACGTATATTAGCTGCAATAGGTGGAACCCTGGATACGTAGGGAATGCACCAGATAATTAATGACCTATTGACCTGATTGATCTTTCTGGCCCTTCCTAATCTCTACAGTCTACACACAATGAAGCTGAGTTATATCCATGTCTGTCAGTCAGTTTTGGGACCAAACATCTTTAAAACAAATTTAAACAAAACTGTTAATCTTGGCGTGTCTCATCCTAACGTGTTGAAATCTCAATAAGGCACACATTACACATTCTGTCTTTCCCCCATTTTACTTTACAACTTTACAACAAATAACAGTGCTCGGCAGCCTGGTACATGAATCTGTATGTACAGTATATTACATCGTAATGTGAATGACTTATAGTGCAAGCAGGTCAAGTACCTTGACTTTAGCTTTTTTGAAACAAAGCTGCCCGTTATGTAAGGTTGTGCACTCAGGAGTTATGGTGTGGTTTGCACACGTTGCAGATGGTGCAGAGCTCAAAAGCTGGTCGTCCAAGGAGCCCGTCCTCGGAGTTAACGCCAGTCTTACTTACTCCGGTTGATGGCTTTTAAAGTCTTTTTCCTCAGGAGCTGCTGCAGCACAACACCAGCCCACACCGGATCCATTCCTCTGTCTCCACACGGATCCACAAGGAGTTATCAAACCTGCAGGACATCAGCAGAAGTAGCTTCTTAGTGGTGTTGCTTGTTATTTGATGTAATTAGAAATCAAGACGTGTACAGTGAAGATGAGTAAAAAAAAAGAAAAGTAAAGTAAACTTTATTGTTCCTCAAGGGGAAATTAGTTTTGGGCACAGTGCCACTACAGTCCATTGCTTCAAAGTGTTAAAAAGACATTATCACATAAAAAACATGTCCCTAAAAACAGAAACAACACAGATCAACGACATCACATGAAAGGTATCCGCACTGACAGAGAAGACGCTGGTTTAAAAAGGTATGAAAAATGTGTGAAAAATGCAACAGCTTAATGGAGGCTGGAAAAAACGATAACTTTGCATTTTGGAATTCGAAATCTTCTCCCTGATGAGAGAAGTTTGTACTCTGGAAACAGAAGATGAGATTTTGTAGCTTGTTTCACTGCTGCACTGATGTAGAAACTCTCTATGGACTCATCATTTCATGCCAATTATCTTTACTGCTGTCTTGTGCATGCTCCACACAGATAATAATAATGTTAATGTTTGTCCACTAAATACAAACTACACTCCTATATTGTGGAAGCGATGCTTTCTAGAGCTGCCTACGGTCTTTTCCACATGAGAAGACTGGGGAGAAAAGGAATTATCGTGATTAAAATGTGTTACACATGGTAATGTGTGTGCGTGTGTGTTTTCGTGGGGTATTGGCTTTTCCCTACTCCCAACTATCATTAATAATATTGTAATATTAGCCTTTAAAAATCCTCCATCAGTCGACCTCCATCACCTACCCTCGCTGGATGTGCAGTGTTCTCCATCAGGCTCTGCCTCAGCAAGCTCGTCACCACCTCGAGCTCCTGCTCAGCCTCCCTGACGTTTGGGTCCAGCTGGAGGACTTCCTGGAGATCGCTGCTGGCTGACAGATAGTCCTAAATTTGGAGTCAGATGCAGACACACACACACACACACACACACACACACACACACACACACACACACACACACACACACACACACACACACACACAGAGAGAAGAAGAAAATAAAAGATAATTACATGCACAAACTCTTCTAAACAAAAAAATGAACTAGCATATTTGTAATTGGTGATGATAGGCACCTTTAAACCTTTGTGAGCCAGTGCTCGTCTGTAGAAGGCTTTCTTGTTCCCTGGCTCCAGCTGCAGAGCAGAGTCACAGTCCTGTTTGGCCTCATTAAAGCGATTCAGTTTCAGGAAGCAAATGGCTCTGGAGGAGAGTGAAGAGGAGGGAATGAGTGAAAAACCTGCAGCATGCCAGGATTTCACCGCTGGTAATTATATTTAGGACGGAGCCATCAATCTACTCCATTACTGTTAAAAACTTCCATTTTGGAGATTAGAGGACAGAAAGTCTATATCTGTCTGATATTTTAGAAATTCTATTAAGAAAAAAAATGTAGCCCAATAACTTTGTTTTCAATGAAATTCAATACATTCTTGATTAAATTTAGTAACGTGCATCATCTGATCATCCATGTTTAGAAAACCATTTAAATAAAAACAGAGAGCACATCTAACTGATTTACTTAGTATTTATATTTTCACATTGAAAAAATAATATTTGATCTGGTAACCAGTTTAAACCAGTTTAAAGACGGCTACCTTCTTATCAGACCTTGGTACATCTTTGTTTTATTTATATGCTTCTCTATTATTCATGCCTCAACATGCAAACTAATCAGCTTCTCATTATTTGCAGCCATAGACTGAAATCTCTTTATCTAATATTATATGAATCATAATATTTGTTATAAAGCTGAGTGTGGCTGCCTTTGTTCTCACACGCTACATTATGTCTGAATTTAGCCACAGCGAGATTTAATGGACTACGTCTGACACCTGGATGATTATGTGGTGCCCTCTACTGCTTTTTTAAGAATTAGCATTTTATCACACCCACAGCTTTGGGACAGCCTCCTTGTCTGCAACATTAAAAATATACAGTATGTAAACATGTAACCTGGACTTTGCTGCTGCTGCCATTTGACTGAAAACTGGTTGAGTGGATGAACAAGACAGAGGCTGCTGTGCACACGCAGCAGCACGGTGTTTATTTCACACTTTAAATCGGGGATGATTCAACATGTGGAAATTCCCACTGTTGCACTCTGAGATCAAACAGTCCTCCTCCGTGTACGTGAGTAAGAATTCAAGTTGCACACTGGCGTTGTTTCAGACGTACCTGTTTGTGTAGACAGCACACTCGTCAGGTTTTACGGCGAGACATTCACTGTATTTCTCCAGAGCCCCCTGGAAGTTACCCGTCTTGACCAGATCGTTGCCTTTCTGTTTCAGCAGTGTGAACTGAGCCTCTTTTCGTCTGACTGTCAACAGAAAAATAGAAATGACCCAAAATTAAACACTTAAACAGGTGCAGGAAAATGTAGCAGTACAAAGTTAACAGTCAGCGTCCTGTTGATCGATCGAACCGAATGGAAAACATGATTGAACATTTCATGAAGGATGTTCTTTTCTTCATTACACGGTCAAGGCCAGAGTGCATTGAACATGCGTCAGTTTGGTGCACAAACTTTTTTCAGCAGTGATGAATGAATCCATCAGTCGATCAGCAGCAGCAGCAGCAGCAGCAGTCTGATGCTCCTGCTTACTGAGCTCTCTGTTGTGCTGAGAAAGACACTATGTCTAATGACTGGGGAAAACTCACACAAGCACTTAAACACACTTGTCAATACACACACACACAATCCTAGCCTGGCGTTTATCAGAAGAACCACGTATTGATATAAAGTCTAAATTATTTATCCAGTGAGACAAGAAAACTGACTGAACATGGCATCAAAGTAACACATGTTTGATGAAAGGTCATTGTGCAACTAGTTAGTCGTACCTGTCACTGTGACAGTAACAACACTCTTAAGTCTGTTCCAAAATCTCCCTTCATAAGTGAGAGAAGAGGTTATTTAATAAAACATGGACTCCAGTTCATCCACCACTACAAATGTCAAAAATGGAGATCAGAACCAAAACAATCACTCAGTCAATCATGGATCATCCTCCTTTCATCGTTTCTGGACGACGGGATCATACATTTATAAAACCATGCACTAGTCTAGTGGGATGGGAAGTGTTTGTTAACAGAACGAGCGCTTTGCTTCGACGGGAAGCGAGAACAGTTGCGAGCATCAGGAGAGCCACGGGAGTTTTCATTTCAATATCAACAACAGCTCAAGCACAGTGCTGCACTCAATTATCTGCAGCTATTTAAAGCACCACACTCTCTTGTAAATGAACCCGATGAACATCAAGAAACATGTTGAGTTTTACCACAGTTCAAGAGAGGACTGCAATTCATCTTTTATCTGCTTCAATCTGTTTGGGTGGTTCTTTAAAAATAGCTTATTGTATGGAATTTAGTTTTATGTTGTTTTATTTTGTAGCTAATCTGCTGTATTTGCTTCTTCAAAACTGTTGACACAGTGTTTCCACAGGTTTGCACAGAGACTGTGGCGGGGGGGGGGGGGGGTGCGATCGGACTGTACGTGTCTCGCGCACTACTATCATGCATGCGCGCTCGTCTGTGTGTGTGAACGACAATAATGGAGAAAGAGCGCTATGCGGAGATGAATGAATGGCACGATGGTTGCGTTGGTCAAACCAAAAGCTGAAAAATCTATTCTTGGCGGATGTAATTTAATCATGATGGGCCGCCACGAATAAATGAATGTGTGGGAAACACTGAGTAACGTCTGTTGTGAATCTAACTGTAATTGAGAAATATATTAAATGTAAATTATAGTTTGCTAGTTTGTTCATTAGAGTTGTGGTATATAATACATCTGTTAGAGCTTTTAAATAAATCTCCCCTATTAAGTATCTTTTAATATTATTATTATTAGATAATTATTATTATCTGTTTAACATTAATTTGTACTGTATATGTGTGATTCATTTCATCTTTTGTCGATCCCAGTCGAGCATCCCTCAGTCTAAAGGCATGACCCTACTTCCTCACCTCATTTAAACTGAAAGTTATATGCACAGGGAGAGGGTAGGTGTGTCTGTGCATCTTGCTCAAAACACAACAGGGACTGTGGCTGCACTGACTTACAGTACTTGCTGAATGGCTGCCAACGTCTTCCCTAATAACTTGTTGTCAGTGTACATTATACATTAAGAGGTAAGATCCTATTTTGTCACAGCAAATATGCAACACTTATTACAGTAAAAGATACCAACTTCTGCAATTCTGACAATCTGTCTCCCCAGCAACAGCAGTGTGCTATTCTGAGATTAGCTCTGCTCTGTCTATGTGCTATACAGTCATCTGGTGTTTACGTATGTATATGTCCTGTCCCTGTCAGTGTACGATTTAAACCATGCTTGTAAATACAAATAAAGCTTTTTATTTTTTTATTGCATGTGTGTGTGTTTTTTAGCTGTATATTACACAGCATATATTTAGATATATTTTAATGTACAGCATGTGTGGAGTCTTCTGGTCTGTGTGAGCAGGAAACCTGACCTGGATTGTTCCATTACAGCAGCACTACACTCTGTGTAGATCACATTGCCCTCTGCATTATTGATTGATAGTCCACCCAGACACACACACACACACACACACACACACACACACACACACACACACACACACACACACTATCTCTCAGTGGGAGTGCCTTTCCCTGACCGACTTCTGCCGCTGCTGCCTTAGTTTCCATAATTCAGGGATGTAATTTTAGTTTTAATGATCACATTTTATTGGGAAATATTTGAAATCATTAAACAATTTAATAAACGTGAGAAGAAATAATATTAACATATAGATAAACATTATCATTATTATTATGTCAAAACGAGAGAATGTATCTCTTAAATGGTTGGTATGTCTTTTTGAAAATCATTTAATTATTAAGTCACATAACGAAGGCTGTGACTGTGAATACTTTTTGACGTGTGTGTGCTTGCGAGTGAAAACACGGAGGTTAAACACTCGTGACACGTGTTTATATTTAAAATGTACGCTTCTATAAAGGAAGTGATGTCATTCACCTTCCTCCTGAGCAGCCCTGGCGGCTCGGGCCTGGGCCACCTCGATGCTGACGGGTTTCTGTCTGTGTTGCTCTTGGACAGACAGAGGGACGGCAGGGATCTCTGGAAGCTTCTCCCTCCACTCAGGTCCATCCTGATCAATCAGCATCTTAGTGATCCTGGCACGAGACAGACAGTGTAAAACATCAACATGTGAATGGCAAAGGGGGGTTTTAAAGTGCATTTGTTGGGATAAGTTAAGGCATAAGTAAAGCTTACAAACCTCCTAGGTTTAAATATTTCACTCAACATAGATATAATATAAGTGAATTAAATGAAAATATAGTGCAGGCTGATACACAATGTGACATTATCATATGATTTGGCGAAAAACACAACAGCCACTTCTGAATGAACCTTGATGAACCTTGGTGCGTTTAGCAGAGCTGAGCTGAGCTGACCTGTGGACGCTGTCATGAGCCGCCTGCACGCCGGTGTCAATCTGCAGGACGGTCTTGTAATCCACGTAGGCCTTTCTGTAGCGCTCCAGTGACTCATAGGCCATAGCTCTGCGCAACAGGGGCTTCAAGGAGTAAGGTTGCAGCTCCAAAGCCCTAAGAGGATCAGAGAGACGCAGAGACAGAGGATCAAACCCTCTACACCTGCACACTGTGTCGCAGGAGTAACTGAGCTGATCTAAAGCTCTCCATTCAAAAACATGTGAGCGAGTGTTTGTTTTAGACAGAGAGATTCCTGCAGTCTCCTGGAGCGATGAACAAAACCAAACCCAAGACTTCTGCTCCATGGGCGACCTGTGTTTATGATCCTATAAAGGATTTTGTGGAAAACCAGTCTATTGGCTGAGCTAGTAGCTGTGTGCTGAGCTGTGGCAGTCACACAGTTGTTCTTATGGACGAATGCCCCTTGTCAACTAACCCCTCCTGTCTGCTATGGATTTTATTAATATTTATTCTAAGTGATGTTTTGTACAGATAAAGTGATGCGAAGTTCAAGTTAACATTCATTCATTTTCCTTTGACCCCCCTCCCTGGGGTGTAAGGGACAAAAAAAGAAAGAAAGGACATCAGATCAAGAGCAGAGAGTGACCAGAATATAGCATCTATAGCAATATAGCAACATGGAGTTAAATATATATATTGACAGCTCATTTAACACTCAGGAGAAAATACTTCAGATTTTCTTCAAAAGTTTAAACAAATCCAACAAAATCTTTACATTACGAGATGACATAAGCTTTTAAAATTTGGATTTACTCTATAGAACTTTCTGATGAGCTTCTTCACTGAAGAAAGGACAAACAAGTACATGATGGTATTCGTCAACTCAGTCACCAGTCACCAGAGAGTCCAAATGATAACTATCTCCTAACTAACTAACTACTAATCATTTTTTAATAAACCTAAAGAACATAAAAGCCTAAAACAATATATGGAAAAGACCTACAAATTTCATTTAAAGCTGATGAAAATGCAATTTATATCAACAAAAGTAACACAACAAGCAATGTAGAGGACTTATTAGAGTTAATTTCAAATACGTCAATTTGAGTAAGCATGTAAGGAAAGGACTGAAGTAATGAACTGATCTGATTTTATATATCAAAGTTGAACTACTTGTGTGTCACAAGGTTTGTATAAATATTTCTGTGGCTGAAGTAGTGTCAAAAGTCAGTATAGGTTGGGGCTGAAGACCACAACTGAACTGTTTATAGCTCGCTCCCTAACTCTGTTAATAACACACACACACAAATCCCTCCTCCAGTTACATTGCAGTATAGGTTTTGACAAGGAATAAGAATGTATGGAATAAAAAAGACATTTTGGCTTCAACAGTCCTACAGGAGTACAGGGCTAATAATCAGTGGAAAACTTGAAGGGGAACTAAGTCCGGTCGCTTTTCCTCTGTTTTGTTAACCCTCGTCCCGGCCATGTGCATTTGTTTACAACGAAGCCGGCGAGAAATTAATCAATAGAGCGATAGATAACGTCATATATCATATATGATATTACGACGTGTATATTTGTGTAGTCCTATCTGTCATAAACAAGGGATTACGGGTTACGGGGCGCGTCCGTGTTGCGGTGTGCAGGGACAAGAGCTGGGACACTGGGTTGAAGGTGCTGATCTTACAAAGTTGTTTTTCAGCCAAGAGATGCTATGTGGAAGGCAGAGAGCCTTCATTCTCCCTGTAACAAGTTTATTTAACCATCACAATTACTCTGAAGCTGTTTAATTAAAGTTAAAATGTAGCACATTTAAAGCAGAAGTAAGCGATATTTTTGTGTTAATATAAGTCTTAAATAGTTATATCTTCCGACAGCAATCACTTACATAGAGTGTTTGGACCGAAACACGGGTCTCTCAGTCACTCTGCTCTGCTCTGAGCTGAGGAGAAAACATTTATCGTATCCTACAGTTTTTATCCAATGAGGAGAGAGAACGGCATGCAGGGCTGTGTGTGCAGCCAAGGGACGCCGTGAATGTGGCGACGCAGGGACGAGGGCGGGGGCTGCTAACTCCATCGGCTGACAAGACGTTATGGTGCGTTCAAGGCAACTCGTAACTCGTGTTTTTCCGACCTGTGAAGTCGTACCAGTTCGATCTGGTACGAGTTCACAGGTCGGAAGTTACGAGTGGCCGTTATAGTGACTTTCACAGGTAAAACAGGTCGGAAAAACACGAGTGGGTTGCCTGGAACGCTACAAAGTCGTAAGTCGTGACTTGAAGCTGTAATTTACGGTTTCAAAAGCCTGCCTGGAACGCAGCATTAGCCAAAACGACCGGATCGCTTACTTCTGCTTTAAGCTAAAAATCCTGCATAGTTCCTCTTTAAAATCAGTGACCACGTACTTGGTGCAGTCCTGTATGCAGTCTGCGCTGTTTCCATCCTTCAGGTAGCAGGCAGCTCTGTTGGAGTAGAGGATACACAGGTCTTCTGGACTGTCAACACCTGCGGGGGAACAACCATAACTCATGAAAAGTCCAGACACTCCGGTCGTCTCAGTATAAAACACAATCAATAATACAATAGTTTTTGCTCTTGTGAAAATGAGATGATACGCTCAGCGGTTTGGACTGAGTGCTATATACCAAAGAGAAATCATGACAGCACAAACAGTTCAATATATAGAGTCATTACACTGTCTGGGGATGCTGGGGGGGAGGACAGACGAATGGATGAGTTATCAGTCCCTCTGGCAGAGTCATTTTCTACTCTGTCCTTTCACTCCTGTGCAGTTTCACAACTCTCCAGATGAGCATCCATCATTATACACTGCTTCAGTGTCCTACAGCAGTCTTCATCAATACCCCTCTTCACTGTGACCTCTCAATAATATTAGCTAAAATACAAAATGACATTGTTGTCAGTCAGTCCAAAAGCATTGTTCTGTTAAGTCTGCTATGACACTAAGTCTACGCTAATCGTTTTAAGTCTTCCTCTGGTGCTGCAGAAGATGCGGTGACTCTTGCCAACTCCGTGAGTAAAAGTTGGCTGAGTGCTCTTTAAGTTGGAGCATGATATTCAATCTCACCTAAAAGCCCCACGCACCAGTACATGACTCCTACCCACGGTCAGTCATACTGGCTTGTGCCAACACTTGGCTGCATTTATGAATCAGCAATGATACCTCATGTCTCAAATACTTTTGTTTACGAAAGCTTGTGTAAAAGCTATTACCAGATCTCCACACGGACAGGTGTCATATCTGAAAAGTGACCTACACTCCTGCAATTCAAAGATAACATAGGATGGAGAGGATGTTCATGCAGACTGGGTAGATAGAGAGGAAATAATGCGGCATGGCAAGCACTGGCATAAGACATTCATAACTTATTATGGAGCCGAATGACACTGAGTCAACTTCTACTGATGAACTTACAAGAGCTAATACACAGATGTTAGAGGTGGCTTTTTTTGACTGTCACCGAGCCATCGATCTGTTGTTGTTTCTACTTAAGTCACTACAGAATTAAGTATTTATACTGTAAAAGATCATTTAGAAGCTCAGCATGAATTAAGTATAACGTGAAGTATGCAGCTGCAAAGCTATGCTAAATTGATGTATCAATTAGGCAATCAACAGCACATTAATCAACAACAATTTTCATTGCTGAATATAAAAATGCTACAACTCTTGTCACTGGTTCTAGCTTGTATGAGTCCTGTAGGATTGTAAATGGAATATTTTCTGGTTGTGCCCTGTTTATACAAGTATTATTATGCTAGTTAGTTGTTTCTTCATTTTATGGAACAAACAATTAATTGATTTATTGAGAAAATAATTGTTACTTAATTTGCTTTGAAATGGATGTTGTCTATATTGTGTAAGACAGGTTTTACGATATGTCTTTTAGTGTGAGGGTAAAATATGTTTTACTACATACATTTGTAATCAGCATGTTTTTTCTTTGAATGACATTCTGTTTCTAAGGTGATCACTCTAGGAAAATAAACAATTAATTTCTTCCCCACCTGCTTCAGCACACCCATCAATAGCCTGGGTGTACTTCTCCAAGGCGTCTCCAAACTGGCCGTGTTTGAAGAGATGGTTTCCCTCGTTCTTGAACCGAGCCAGGTGAGGGGGAAGGGCCCCAGCAGGGGCGTCCAGGTAACTTGTGTCCACTGCAGGACTGTCCTGCTCCTCTTGTCCACCCGCAGGGCTGCTGTCCCTCTGTGTGCCATTGGCCACCCCTTTCTGCGAAGCTCCCCGAGTGTGGGGCTTTTTCATGCTCCCTCCTCCTCCTCCGCCCCGGCTTCTCGTCCCGCTCCCTGATGTGGCCTGATCTGATCTGGTTCCCCCTCCTCCGCTCCCCGAGGGTTTCTCCTGCGTGTTCCCCATAGCTGCACTCCCTCTGCAGTGTGCTCAAACTCTTCCTGCCTCCCTGCCTCTCCCTCTCTCTCTCTCTCAGAGCTGCAGCTACATCTGTGCCTGGCTGGGGATTTCTGGTGGCCACGCCCCCTGGATGAGACGTCACAGGTGTTGTCACAGAGAGGGGGGAAGGGCCTCGGCAATGCAGTGCTGCAGGAGGACAGCACTGATGGGAGAGCCTCAGATTAGACCTCACAGCAAATTACCCTGGGGAGAGGAAGTCTTCTTGTCAATCTGTTTAATCAAAACACTAGTTTCAGGGTCCTGCTGTTGAACATGCTAACTCACTGGTTTCTGGACATGTAATTAAAACGCAGTATTAGTAACACCTGTACTTGCTATTCCCACTATGAGCAGTCAAAACGTCTCCCGTGAATAAAGCCTATTGTTGGGCTGAATCATAAAGCACATACACGTGATGTATATTACATTAGTTTTCTCTTTTCTTCTTTTTTTACAGATTAAAAAAATAGGATTATATTGTAGTCAAAAAGATTTCGGCCACCTTACCGTTAATAAGATGTTACAACTGAACTGACGCTGCTCGTGTCATTACGGTGAATTGAAACTTGAGGCCAAGGAGTTGCTTAGCTTAGCTTAGCTTAGCTTAGCATGACCACTAGCAATATCTAGCCCGACTGCGTCCAAAGGTTCAAAATGCACGGCAGATATTTCAACTTATCTTGTATATTATTAACACGTTATGGCTTGTTTGTGTAATAATAATAATATGTACAGAAACACAGCAAACTACTGCAGAAACTACCATACACAGAGGACTCTCATGGTTGCCTGGCAACTGCTTCCAGCTAAAAAAAAGAAGGAAAAAAAAGAAAATACCGGTAGTCCAGTATTTACTACGGTCCAGCACCAGCACATAGCCCGCAGTAAAAGATTAGCGGACCACCTTTCTGCCGTTTTCTTTACCAAAGGAAGATACACAGTTTGTTTAGTGGAGTAGGAGATAGTGTTAAAAATAAGTGATTACTATAACTTACCTTTGCAAGCGAGGCGCTTTCACCCTGGTCCAAGCTTCCATGCTAGGCTAAGCTATGTGGCTACTAAAGCAGCCTTATTTACTTAGGTGACCCGGAGTGGAGTCCATCCCATTTAATTAATCCTAAACACAAATCCCACGGGAATACTCCGCCATCTGGTGACATGTGCCTCACACACAACGGTACAGAACCAAACTCCACATCTTTTTAGCCGCTTTTAAGGGATTTGTCTTTTAGCCAGCATCACTGGTTTAAATGGCTTAGATAAAAAATAATAGAAACATCTGCCTGCACAAAATAGTTTGGAGTTGAATCAATATCTATATAATAATTGTTCAACACAAATTGAACATGTATAACTTTAAATATATTTATAATTACATGTTAAAAGTATAAATTATTGCACAATTATTGTATCAGACAGCAAGTTTGCCTGAGTATAATTTGTTGGACTAATTTTGCCTCACAGCAGTAATAAATAGGACGTAAGGGTGGAGTACAAGTTTAGAAATATTTTAAAAACCTTACTCAAAACTGGCATACAATTGTTTGAGAAAGATTATTTCAATCTACCTTTTTTATATATTGCTATTTATTATTGTTTGTAAACTAGATTACACATTAGTTTACTTTGATGGACCAAAAACAGTACAGCCTTGATTTTCTCAATATCATTTAAATATGAAGGCAAACAACTAAAGAAAATACATTGAAAACAGCCAAAGTAAGTAAAAATCATGTTTTTAATCAACCAAAACTTCCATCCATCTCTCTTGGGCAAAAACAAAAAGCACTGTTTGTAACGATGGTGGGCTTTAACCAAAATCTGAAATGTTGAGTCAGGTCAAATGGTCTATTTATTTACATGGTCATACACTACAAAAATAGCACACAACAATAACAATTATTACAGCTGCTCTCCTCTTCTTCATCTGGCATCAAAAACAACCACTGAAATCATAGAGTCAAGGAAATGTATGGCATTACATGAATATGGTCTACAAATAAAAAAATGTTTGTCACCCAAATTTGTGTGTATGCATTTGTTTAAACCCTTACATATGATTACCTATACTGGTAAACAAACTTTAGCTCAATGATACGTATGTACACTGCAACAGACAGTTTAAAGGATACATCTCTTTGTTCTCTTCTTGTACATGATCCTGTAGCCGCACTCTCTGCATCGGATAGGATCACGGGCCTTAATTTCATTTTCAGTGTGACATTCTGCAATTAAAATCAGAAAAAATTATACAGGAAAAATACAATTAAATGAGGACTGATACCGTTTATGTCGGGGTAATACTAGCCCTGAGTTGTAAACACAACGTGTAGTATAACTGTGGATTGTATTAAATTGTGGTTTATTTTGCTCCAATGTAGTCTGGGCAGAGTTGTGTGTATGACACAAATAAATAATAATTCATTGTATCAACTTAGACTATATTGACTTAAAGGAACTAAAGAGTACTAAAAAGTAGGAGAATCCTCGCTATATTGTACTGATGGATCACTTCTACTTGTGTTATTTAATTTACAATACAACGTAACAAGGACACCCAAGACATCAGCAGTTAAATAAGTACTAACAGTGACTGTCACTATTGATTTACTGAATTGATTTGATTGATTCTGATTCACAAGGTTCTGATTCAATATTGATTCATTTAGAGAAATTTCAGTTTTAATACCAATTTGCTTGTTCTTGAAGATATTTTCACAAAACCAATGTTGCAAATTATACAAAGATGGAACTCTCTAACCTGGTGTATTATTAAAAATATTCATGGTTACAAACTTTACATTAAATTGACCGAAAAGCAGATACATAAATGCACCTGTATTTAACATGACCCCACTCCAGAAGTAAACAGTGCAACAGTGCAATGGCTACATCAGATCGATCTAAGGATTTTATGAATCGATATCTTTCAAATGAAGATCGATATGAATCGGGAAAATACATTTTAAGCCCAGCCCCAACAGAGTCACAGTATATTGGTACCATCAGATCAGGACCAGGACTGGTAGCATCGTTAGCATAGTCACGGCTGTAGTGACTTTAACATTACAGATGTCAATAGCAGAAACGCACCTCCACATATGTAGATCATAGGCTGCTGCTTGGGTGGTTGTAAATCTTTCTGTGCATCCATTTTGATCCTATCAAATGAAGAAACAAGTGTTAAACATCATCACATCTGTATCGTTAGCATGCTAAAGCACAAACAGCATGGTGCTGCCGACAGAATTAGCCCAAACCGTGTGAGCCGGTGGTGGACGCAGTCATTCAACCGCAAATGTCTTTGAGAAATCTTAAAATTGCGAACATATATACGGTAAAAATGAAATACAATGAAAGGAATAAAGACAAATAACAGATTTTACCGTTGTCGTTGCTAACTGCTAGCTGTTTACCTCTCTTTTCATCTCACACATTGGTGCCCGTGTGCACATGCGTATCACCGACCAACTGGCCTCGAAGTAAACTGGCATGTGATTGGTCAGAAGATCGTCTGTCACATTTGGCAAAATATGTTGCTTTTTTTCGCCCGACAACGCCAATTACATGACTGTATAGCGAACTACAAAGAGTGAAACTGTCTTTAAGCTTTGTGTATCGTAGGTTATTTACGTCTCTTTCTTTTTTTTTTAATTCAAAGAGACCTAAGTAGTGGTTATTTTGTTTAGCCCTCCGGCCCAGCAGGGGTCGCTATGGCAACCCTGTAACGCCAGCCGGACCATCACCATCATCTGACGGACACTCAGCTGCTGGCCCTCCACTAGTTTTTGACAACAACGACTCTCTCGACAATGTTCACATCGTGACTATTGGCCCCAAAACTGACATAAATTACTATTAGACCGTTGCCTTTTTGTTCTTTGAAGATATACACCATGGAGCCGTCCGCGCCCAAAAGGTTTGTGTACATTTATTGGTTTTAAAACGTTGTTTGAGGCTATTAAGTAGCAACCAAAAGGCTAACGCTGGCTGTAGCTGTCGCTTACCGAGCTAGCTGATGCTAATTTAGTTAGCCGTGCCATTTTCTGTCAAACTTTCTGTTCACTTAAGACGGATAAACCGGTTTAAAGACCACTTTTGATCACAATCGCCGATGTGTTTCAGACCAGTTTCGTAGTCCGGAGCTGGGAGCGGGTGCCGCATATTGCCATGTGACATGTGTTACTATGTTTAACATGTAATACAAATTAGTGAGTTTGGTGGGGTTGAGACAGTGTAATACCTTTCTACAGGATAATTGGACATCCTTGGTAACCGTTTAGTCAATCGCCCTCAGTGCCCTGTGTTCACTGGGAGTCTAAAAACCACTGGACCTGATTTCTCTAAAGAGGAAATAAGAGCTGGGCGTTATTGTATCAGTAACATGATATATGTTAAATGTCGTTTTCCCTGCTCTGAAAAGCCTTATATCCATTAGGTTTTACATGTATCATTAGAGCCACAAGTGTAGATGATCACAAGCAGGAGTTTATCTCTATATTATTTGACAGATGACTCCTTTAAAAACATTGATCATCTCAATTTCCATCAAAGACTCCAGTGTGACTACTTGATGCTTGTCTTGTTGGACCACCAGTTAAAAACAGAGATTTTAACTGATTATTTAATCTCCAAAGTGAAGCAATTAATTGAGCAATTGATCAATAGAAAATTCATTCAATTAAATTCTAATTGGTATCATTTCAAGTAATTAAGGTAAAAGTCACAAAATATTTGCTGGTTCCATAATCTTCAATGTTAAAATTATTTTCATTTTATTTTATGTAATTGTAACCAAAATATCCTCTTGTATTGAACTTTTCGACAAAAGTAGACATTTAAAGTCATCTTCCTGCACAATGTAAACTTGACCCATTGATTAATATGTCACTGATTATTTCATACACAGAATATAAAATTCCTGAAAATACCATATTGTGTCCTGGCAAATTGTCCCCACTGTTTATTTTTCCATGTGTGCAGTTTGATTTCATAATCCTTCTATTGTACATTGTTTTAGTTTGGTTTCTAATTCTTGATTGATTGATTGATGAGTTACACATTTACAAATGATTTGTTCTGTGTTTATAGCAAGCTGAAAAAGCTGAGTGAGGACAGTCTAACCAAACAACCAGAGGAGGTGTTTGATGTTCTGGAGAAGCTCGGTGAAGGGTAAGAGCAGTGCTTTCTAAGATTGTTGTGTAAAAACATTAATGGTTAATATTTGTAGCTATAAAATTAAGTCTGTACATATTGACACTTAGAGTTGGTGTCTGTGTTTTAGGTCCTATGGCAGCGTGTTCAAAGCCATCCATAAGGAGTCGGGCCAGGTGGTGGCCATAAAGCAGGTTCCTGTGGAGTCTGATTTACAGGAGATCATCAAGGAGATTTCCATCATGCAGCAGTGTGACAGGTGGGAAAACACACTTCTACTTAGACAAGACTAACTCTCCTAAAAAGTCTGTAAGTGTCATCAAGGTATCATATGAGCTGCCTTGGTTCACCATGCTTGAAATCGAGGTTTTTGGGTTTTTTTTTTTTGCAGTGGCACCATGACCTTCTGCTGCCTGTGCGATATGTTGTCTTGATGTAGCTGCAAGACTTTT